>NC_080787.1:46984080-47628009 GCF_028018385.1 Neofelis nebulosa
AGGTCTGGAAGGTGTGGGCAGGAACACACACGGGCACAAGCTAGTGAGATTTGTATAAGAGAGAAAGGCCATTTTTGTAGTAAGTTCATTCAACTCCATTCAATATTCAGCACTAACTGAGCCATCCCCTATGCCCGAGGCCCTGATCTAAGCACTGTGGGGATATAAAAATAAATCAAATGAAGGGCCCACCCCCAAGGAGTTCATAAGGCGCAGTTTAACGTGTGTATACAACCAACTCTAATACAAGGCAGAAGATGATCTGAAGAAGGAAATGGAACCAATATTTTTTGAGTACCTTTGATGTGCCAGGCTCTGCTTTTCCTGTCAAGGTCTCACGTAATCCTTGTGGGCTTGCGCATTCGACTCCCTGAATTTCATTTTCCTTATTTGTACAATTTGATGTTGGATGAGATGCCCTCTGAAGTCCCTTCCAGCCCTCATATCCCATGATTCATCCCCCCCTCTCCCGGTGGCCCCAGGCTTCTCCCTCCTGGGTTGGGCTGGCTAGGGAAATGGATGGGCAAGACACATTTTTGTCCTTGTTGTTCTCTCCCCACCACCCCCCACCCCCCGCCACCAACTGTGGGATGTATTGTGGACTTTAAAGCAGTTTGAACAAAGCACTCAGGAATAAACCACAGAGAACCATCTAGAATTGGCGGAGGATAACCCTGCGACCCCAGAGCCCTCTTCCAGTTCTAACTTTTATGATTCACTAATTTGCCGCACCACACTCAACTCTGTCCGGGAATCCAGAGTTCAAAAAAGATGCGATGTAAATTGCTGGAGGTAATGAGAAGGCTGCAGGCAGAGTGGGGCCAGGAGCGTGGTTTTCAGTGAAATTAAATACAGGGAGATATTTAAGGAAGCCAGAAACTGTTCTTTTTTTCCCTCCTTTCCCTGAGAGACTCCCATTTTAAGATGGGTAGGGTAAATTTCAGGGTTTTGTTCCCCCCCAGTGGTATGACTAGGGTTTTGCTATGTTATGTCTCCAGGAGAGCTGCTTATCTGTTTTATAACCTCCCCCAAAGCTATTGGACGCAGACGTGGTTGTTTAGCAATATCTTATGCCACAATTTGAAGCATCACTTTTGAAGTGGGAGGTGCTGTAGGAAGAACAGTGTTCTATAAATACGTATGTCTTTTGTGAGAGATTTGCTGACGGCAAAGAGCACTAACTTGGTATTTGATGAGTGTCACGAATTTCTAGCGCTTTCTCCATTTCCCCGATTTTTGAGACTCTTTATGCCTCCTGATGACTTCTTTGCAACTCTGCATTAAAATTGTCTCATGTAGGTGAGATACAAGCAAGGCAGCTGTCCCAGAACTGCAGTGTTGCTGGAGACCAGTCACGTCTGGTGGGTACGTGCGTTCGGGGGGGTTGGCTCAGGGGAGCAATGAAAGGAAAGGGCCGGCAAGCCCAGCGCACAGCTGTGTGGGAGGAAAATGACTGCCACAACTGTGGAGTCACATCTCACCTGGGTCCTCGTTCTGAAGTCAGCTGTAAGGGTGCACACCCCTCATGCTTAAAACTATTGGTGAAAGCCCCATACAAAGGCCACCATGTTGGAGACTGGCAGGCATTGGGTTGATTTTCCCTTTAGGCTGGATCATGTTGCTGTTTCTGATGAGGCACCAGATGAAGAGGTGGGCTTGTGTTTAGGGACCATGTTTTAGATAGATAGATAGATAGATAGATGGATGAAAGTCTTTAAAAGTTGGTCTTGCACTAGAACACGCACTTCCCAAAGCACCTGAAGCTGGAGACCACAGAAGAAAGAGCGGATTTATATCCTTCATCTCATATGCTCCCTGTGGCAAATGCCTATGGACGAAAACATCGGGCTTAATTGCCAGCATGATTTAAAAGTTATTTTTTGTCATTACTACCTTTCTCTCATTTTTCTTTTCTCCCCAAATATGGAACGTTGAGTCTGCAAGATAAACAGGCACCTGATATATAAAGATTGCTGTGGGCTATCTCCTTTGCTTTTCACAAGCAACCCTGCAGAGTAAATGGCGATAGCCCATTCTGCAGGTGTGAAAACCGAGGGAGGTTACATGACTAGCCCAAGCTCAGCTAACCAGTAGTGGTGGTATTTGAGCTGAGGCTCCAAAGCCTGTGCTCCTTTTTCTATACCTTTCAGACTGGATATTAAATAAAATTTTTTTTTCAATGTTTATTTATTTTTGAGAGACAGAGAGAGACAGAGCATGAGCAGGGGAGGGTCAGAGAGAGAGGGAGACACAGAATCCGAAGCAAGATCCAGGCTCTGAGCCATCAACACAGAGCCTGACACGGGGCTTGAACTCATGAACGGTGAGATCATGACCTGAGCCAATGTCGGACACTTAACCGACTGAGCCACCCAGGCGCCCCTGGACTGGATATTTTTTAAAAGGAGGATGAGAAAATAGAAGACACATGAAGGACAGAAGGGATGGAGCAAGGCATGGAAGCAAGAAGCAAATATTTATTGAGTGTCTATCAGGTACCATTTATTATGGTAGGCATTTTCATGTCTGTTAGTGTTCCAGGCTGTGTTAGTTTCCTAAGAATGATCACAAATGTAGTGGCAGCAGGAATTTATTCCCTGAGAGTTCTGGAGACCAGAAGTCTGAAATTAGCATCAGCGTGGCCAAAGCCAAGGTGTGAGCAGGGCCATACTCTCTGTGGAGACTCTCGGTGGGGGAGAGCCTGTTTCTTGTCTCTTCCAGCTTCTGGTGGCTGCTGACTTTCCTTGGCTTTAATCACATCCCATTTCTTTCTTTCTTTCTTTCTTTCTTTCTTTCTTTCTTTCTTTCTTTCTTTCTCTTTCCTTTCCTTTCCTCTCTTTCCTTTTCTTTCTTTCTTTCTTTCTTTCTTTCTTTCTTTCTTTCTTTCTTTCTTTCTCTTTCCTTTTCTTTCTTTCTCTTTCTTTCTTTCTTTCTCTCTCTTTCCTTTCCTTTTTCTTTCTTTCTCTTTCTTTCTTTCTCTTTCTTTCTTTCTTTTTCTTTCTTTCTTCTTCATTAATTTTGAGAATGAGAGTGCATGCATGTGTACATGAGCAGGGGAGGGGCAGAAAGAGAGATAGAGAGAGAGAGAATCCCAAGCAGGCTCCACGCTCAGTGCAGAGCATGACGTGGGCTCCATGTCACAACCCTGAGATCATGACCTGAGCTGAAATCAAGAGTGAGATGCTTAACCGAATTAGCCCCCCAGGCGCACCTTGATCAGGGCTTTAGTACACACAATGGACTGAAAGAGGAAATCAAGTTTTTAGGACTAAGTAAGAATGCAAATGGATTACAGTACGGCCAAATCTTTTATTTTATACTCTTTCATAAAAAAATATGTAGGATGATGATTATGCAGTTTTCTCTGAGGGAGTCAGTTAGTGGTTCTGCCATCTAATGCATGTCCATTCATTCATTCAACCCACTCAACAAATTCGTTTGTATATTCATTCGAGGGATAGTTATTATGTGCCTATTTGCCAGTTACTCTATGTGGATATTACAATGAGCATAACATTTTTTTTTAGAAGTTTCTACTCTCACATCAATAAGTAAGGTGGTGCTGGGGTGCCTGGGTGGCTCAGTCGGTTAAGCATCCGACTTCAGCTAAGGTCACGATCTTGCAGTTCGTGAGTTCGAGCCCCACGTCGGGCTCTATACTGACAGCTCAGAGCCTGGAGCCTGCTTCAGATTGTGTGTCCCTCTCTCTCTGACCCTCCCCTGCTCGCACTCTGTCTCTTTCTTTCTCTCTCTCTCTCTCCCAAAAATAAATAAACAAGAAAAAAAATAAAAAAATAAGCAAGGTGGTGCTAAGTGCTATGAAGGAGAAATAGAGCAAGATGAAGAGGAAAAGATGGCTAGGGGTGCCCTTATAAATAGCGTGATGAAGGAGGGTTTGCAGACAAGGTTACTTTGGGGCTGAGACCTAGGTGAAGTGAGGGAGCAAGCTAAGAGGTACCTGAGGAGAATTTTCCAAAACCAGGGTACAGCCAGCCACTCAGAGAGGGAGTGAACTTGGTGGTGACGGGGGAGGAAGCAGGGGAGGAGCAGCGGAAGGGGAAGTCAGAGAAGGGGCTCAATCAGGTAGAACACCCAAGCCATTGCGAGACCTTTGGATTTTATTTAATTTGTTCTTCGGAGAACTCTATGCAAAATTAAAAAAAAAAAAAGTTGCCCTAGCACTGAGCCCACATTATCATTGCTGATACAATCCTAAGTTGTAGCTTGAGAAGAAAACATCCCGGCCCATTCTATCCCCATTCCGTCTGAGCAGGGTGGTATCCCCAAGGCCTCAGCTGACCTTTCCTACAGATGATCGAACTTGTGAAGAGCTTTGGTCTATCTGTGTATTCTTAGCTAAAAAATAGCTCAATGGTCAAGAATGATCAAATTTCAGAATGCAGCATCAGGTGATCACATCTCACATGCAGTGGTGGGTCTCAAGTCTTAACCTGAAACTTAGCAGAGGATGTACTCAGAGCACTGGTAGCTTGGCACCTGTGGGTTACTTGGGATTTATAAACAGATTCCAGGCAAGCTCTTAATGTAGTTCATTGAGCAGAACCCATTTCCCCATCTTACATGGTGAGACTTGCAAACCTTACTACATTTATCCTATTTAAAGAACACTCCCTCCTCTAGATGCCTACCTCGAGTTCAGGTCGAGTTCCTCCCTGATACCAACAGTAGCCTACCTATATGAGTATTTAGTGAGGAAGGTTTAACATGCATTATTAACGTGAGTTGTTGCTTTTCATCCTCGAAACAACCCATTGAGTTGGGTACTAATGCTAGCCTTTTATAGGGGAGGAAATCAAGGCATAGAAAGGCTAAATAACTTTTCTAAAATGAGAAGTAGAGTCTGGATTCAAATCCAGAGCATTCTCTTTCAGCTTGATTAACTACTGGGTCACGTGCCTTGTGGTGTACTTTAATTGGATTATGGCCAAGGGAAGACCAGTTGAGAAAAATTGTGAAGGAGGCTTGTTTTCTCCTCAGTACTACTACCTTTCCTTTCTCTTTTTGCTTTCTTTCTCTTTTCTTGATGGCATGTTTTATGTTCTGGCTCATTTGCTTTATGTCCTCTCTCCTCTCTCTTATTTTCTTCCTCCCCTTCCCCCCAACTGAATAAAACCCAGTATTGGGAAAGAATCTGATGAGTATGAAAGATGAGCTATCATAAGGTCTTACCTCCAGCAGGCTAGTTTGTGGCAGAAACATATCTGTTGATCAAATATTTAGAGAACGCCCTTTCCAGGCAGTCCTCAGGGCTGTGTGATGTTATTGAATCAGTAAATTGCCATTATTCTTCAGGGCCTTCATGGACTGCTGGTGCATAAGGGACCAGAGAGGAAAAGGGACTGCTTAGGACCACATAACTAGCCAAGAGGGAGATAGATGCCCTTGATTCTCAGTGGCATGGTCCTTCCTGCTATATTATGCTGCCTCTTCCATTTGCTTTTTAATGTACATCACGGTGAACCTCTAAGTGGCCTTGACTCAGAGGTGGAGAGTTCTCGGGATGAGGGAGGCCAACAACTGGTGCTTTTCTATCCCCACGATGTAGGAAGTGGCTTACTCCAGTTAATTTTAAGGGTTTCCCTGGAAAACACATTGATGGTGATTAATGATCATCATCTCCTATTATCAGTTTCGATGGGTTGGAAAAATATGCAAGTTTTGATGAGTCAGAAAAATAAGAGGTAAACTTCTGGAAATGGGCAACATATTTCCCTATCAGGAAAGGCATTGCATTGGGAACTTCTGGGCCTGTGAGACTCAGAGAAGGCCCAGAGAACCTAGTGGGAAAGGAAGGTCTTAGAACAAAAGGTAGAGTAAAGCCCACTGCACAGTTGCCCACACTACATCAATATTAACTGACTCTTTCACTAATTGGGTCATCCTGAGAATCTTCCAGTTCATCACCAAGATAATAGGTCAGAACACTGCAGAGCTGAGCTCACCGACCCTCAGATTCACGTACTGTCATGTTTCCCCCCCTCCCCCAACTACCCGAGTGCTTTTAACTCTCCAGGAGAAATTCACTTTGCTCCTGGGCTGAACACACTGGGCACATTCTTGAACAGAGTTCAAACTAACAGGATTTCCCTAAAACAAGCAACTCCCTGGATGCCCTGGAAAGCACTGTGACTACTGGGAGGATTAGCATAGCCAGAGCAACATGGCTCTGGTCCAGAAAGAAAGAAAATGTATGTGCTAAAAAAAAAAAAAAAAAAAAAAAAAAAAAAAAAAAAAAGCTGGCTCAGAGTCTTGGGAACCCCATAATCAGAAGCATACTCATTCTGACGGTTTCAAAAGACCCAACACCCACCTCAATGTGACCTGGCGAGGGTTCAGAGAAATCCACCCCCTCTTTTGTCTTTTGGATGGAATGTAAGAGCCATATAAGACTTCCTGCCTAGAAGGCAGAGAAGGGGCAAGCCTTTGCCACCCTGTATCAGAAATGTAGGGGGACAGTTGGAGGCCATCTTTCGGCTTGTCTTTGGGTGCTGCGATTTCATCTTACGGCACAAGATATTCTGTGTTAATTCTGCATGGTGCCCAAGTCCCTGCAAACCTATCTAATCTCCAGCCAGAATTTTTATTGGTTTATGTTTTGTTTTGTTTTTCTCCTGGGGGAGAGCTATTCTCAGGTTCGGGTGTGGGTGGCTCCTGTCAGGACTGGACATGCAGAGATGGAACAGGAATTGAGATTAAGGGTCTCTGGGCTAAGACTGATGAGCCTGATGCTCTCAGAGGTCAGAGGCAAGTCTGAGGCCCAGCCAGCGCATTATTCATGGAAGCGCAGGGAAAACATGTCTTGAAAGTCAAGGCAAACAGGGTCAGGAACCCAGATGTTCAGGTACCTCATAACAACAGCACTGGCTGGTGGAAAATCATCCTGGGTCCAAAGTAGGAGCTGAGTCATTTCTGGCTTCCCGATTATTTCTAGTAGGCTGGGTACAAGTCTGGGCCACAGAGGAGTCTTCCTCCTGTCTTTAATGAGTTAGAGACCAAGGTTTGAGGTCTGGAAAAAGGGAGAGTCTTACAGCTACTAACAGACACCTTCCTGTGGTCTCTACCTTACACTATGCAGGGGGTGTTTGGGATTGCAGGCCACTTTGGCAAAGGAAAACAAAGCTGTCTCCCTGTAGTCTGTTGTGATCTACATTTTCTGCAACTGAAAATGCCATCAGAAGATTTAAAAATTTTGGATCCATGGGGCGCCTGGGTGGCTCAGTCGGTTGAGCGTCCGACTTCAGCTCAGGTCATGATCTCACAGTCTGTGGGTTCGAGCCCTGCATCGGGCTCTGGGCTGACAGCTCAGAGCCTGGAGCCTGCTTCTGATCTTGTGTCTTCCTCTCTCTCTGCCCCTCCCCCACTCTCACTTTGTCTCACTCTATCTCTCAAAAATAAATAAATGTCAAAAAAATTTTTTTTTACATATGGGATCCACACTGTGCCAGCTTTTGCGGGGGCGGGGGGGGTACTCTGGGAAATGAACGCTTCAAACGTGTCCTTAGAAATTTTGATTTTCTAGGGGCGCCTGGGTGGCGCAGTCGGTTAAGCGTCCGACTTCAGCCAGGTCACGATCTCGCGGTCCGTGAGTTCGAGCCCCGCGTCAGGCTCTGGGCTGATGGCTCGGAGCCTGGAGCCTGTTTCCGATTCTGTGTCTCCCTCTCTCTCTGCCCCTCCCCTGTTCATGCTCTGTCTCTCTCTGTCCCAAAAATAAATAAAAAACGTTGAAAAAAAATTTAAAAAAAAAAAAAAAAGAAATTTTGATTTTCTAGAACAGGCTGAATCTTAAGACAAAACTAGTTTTGCAGGTCTGGTCACAGCAGCCGGCCTGCCTCTGCACACCCTGGTTCCAGTCTGTGCCTAGGGATGGGGTTTTGGGATTATTCCTTCTAAGTCTTATTTCAGGCATACAACTCCAGTGATCATCAAGGGTGGATGTGTTACTGCATTTAAAGCAAGATTTCTAAACCAGTGCTTTGTAGACAATTCCTAGTTAACACATCGGTGGTCGCTTCCAATTCCAAACGAATCATCCATGCATCCATGCAATCACTCATTCAACCAGCAAACACTTATTCAAGACCTTAAATTTGTCAGAACTGGCCAGGTGCTTAGGAAAGACATACAGCTAATTAAAGAAGGAAGAGGTGAGGTATGGTGTGAAAGGAGTTGAAGAGGGACAAGGTCAACATCTGTCTTGGAAAAGGAGGAAGAGGAAGATAAAGAGATTTTTTGAATAGGTAGGATAAGGCAACCCTTGAAGGTTTAGTAGGTTAGACTGATACATTGCTGGGGTATGTACACAGGGTAGTGAAAAGAATGACCAGAATGTCCAACCTGGGAAGTAACTGGGCTCTGGCCTTTGAGAGGAAGAATATGGCTTTCTCCCTGGGGGTGCATGTCACTGCTCTCCTTTTCTGAATGACCTTAGTGATGGGTATTGCTGTAAGGATGAGTTTGAAGAGTCCCGACTTTGGTTTGTGAACACCTCTACCCAGGTGACTTCAAAGATTTCAGTCTTTGATGAATTCATCTGTCTGGTTTGACTGG
Organism: Neofelis nebulosa; assembly: GCF_028018385.1. Taxonomy (NCBI): domain Eukaryota; kingdom Metazoa; phylum Chordata; class Mammalia; order Carnivora; family Felidae; genus Neofelis; species Neofelis nebulosa. The sequence goes on from NC_080787.1 coordinate 46,992,649, forward strand.
AGCAGGTCATTCTAAGCCAGTACCCCAGATTAAAGTCCCGTGGAGCCAGTTAATTTCCCTTTGTTGTAATGACAAGATGTTATCCTAGAGTGGGTTTGCATGCGATCACAACTGTCTACTAGACCTGAAGTTCCTTGAGGTCAGTAGCATTTTTGTCCATCATATATCTCCAAAGCCCAGCATGTCCCATGCTAAGCAATACCTGGAATATGTGAAATTTGGGTAAAGGGTAAAAACCTATTCCATGAGGAGAAACCCACTGACATCACTTGAGAGTCTCCTTTAGTACATGTCTGCTCCTGCTGGGTTGATAGGAAGACGTGAATCAATTCTGCAACCCCACCCCCACCCCAAAGACTGGATGCAGGGGTTGCTATTCAATTTTCCTCTTGTGCAACACTTTGTGTATTGTTGCCTAAGTACTTTTTTAAAATGTTGCTAGGTCAGGAAACTTAGAAATCTTGGAAAGAAGTCAGTTTGGCAAATTCTAATCCCCAAAGTTGAAAGCATCTGTTTCAGCCAGGGTCTCTCATGAAAAAGACAAACAAACAAACAAACAAAAAACCCATGTGGATTAATTCAATAGAAGAAACCTAATATGGGACATTAGTCACAAAGTTTTTTTTAGAAGAGTTGAAACTGCAACTATGAAAAGCAATGCAACCCCAAGATTAGCAATTGCAGAGAACCATTGTTCCCTCTAGGGCTGAAGGAACAGGGGTGTTACCTGAGCCCAACAGCCTGGGCTACTTGTTGGAGTCTGGTTCTAGGGGATGCCCAACTGGTAGTGTGCTGAATGGGGAAGACTCAGCCCCAAGTATGGGTGGAGTGTAGGTGAGCACTTGGCTTCTTTTTCTTGCCCATTCTCCAATCTCTTGCCTGTACTTCTCACTGGCCAAACCAAACAGGAAGCAGTAGGCAAGGAACCTTGGTAGTTTCCTGGGGTCATCCTTTTTGAGTACAGAGAATACCAGGAAAATGGTGGAAACAGGCAAATGACCAGTACAGCATCCATCCATCCATAGACTCCCCCAACACTCTTTCTGGTATTTGAGGGAATATGGCTGCACTCACCTTAGAAAAATGGTATCCCCTTGGGAGGGTTGTACTGAACAATTTCTCTTTCTTCCGTATTTGGCCTATTTTGGAACATATATAGCATGTCTAGTGAAGCCACTGCACTCCCCAAACTAGCCTCACACTTGAAACTGAAATTTACATGGGTGGAGTACCTTTTAGACAGCTCCTCATTACATAACCACTTGACCTATAAGAACACGGCTGTATACACTGTGTTCCCTAGTATTTGTTTCTTCATTTACCCCACTAGTGGTTTGGGAGTGAGTAGGAGGTAGGAGAAAGGACTGGAAATGTGTTCTTGGGTTAGTATTCACAAGTACAGGTCTTCTGAGTCCCGGTTCCCAGGGAAGGAGGGCAAACAGATGTACAAGAGAGATTTGGGGGGAACTGGGAGGCCCCTCCAGACTGTGGATGCCTTCGTACATACATTGTGGGTTTCCAGGGGATGAGACACCTGGCTGGGGCCCCATTTTGTTTAGAGGTTCTGTGATCACATAAGTAGCCGAATGCTCCGTGTCAGTTAGGGTTTGATCAAGGAAGTCAAACCACTATAATATGGCAAATAAGGGATTTTCTGTAGGGATTATACTTTGCACATTGGTGGGAGTTGGTGGAGAAGTCTATGAAAGACTGTTGCCTCTGCGTCTGGTGGTGGGCCTGAAGTCACTGCAGGTCAGTGTTGGCGACCGGGAGGAAAATCTTGGATAAGTGAAGTGGGGAGAGCCAGAGACAAACTGGAACACACCTTCAAGAAGCCCATGAAGACAAACTGGAACGTGTATGTGTTCCTCATCACCTCTAACCTTAATAATACACATGACCTGCAGAAGCCCCTTCTCCTTGGAACCACATGCATGGCCGGCCTGGGACTCAGAGAAGGTAAAGAAGGGGATCCTGCAGGCTCAGCTCTGCTCTCCTCCAAGCGGGTCGGTTGGACTAGAGACAACAGGTACAAGCCACAGAGTTTCTTGGAGCCCTACACCAAGTTCCCAGCATAATACAGGCTGCTTCACTTCCACCTCCTAAATCCCATGCCAGGTTCTCTCGTGGCCAATCTCAACCTGGAACCATCGAGGGAAGAGAATTCTGAGAATCCCAGTTATAGTTTGGGCAAGTTGACACTGGACAAAGCCAACACATGTTGCAAGAAGACTGGAAACTGATGGTTGGAGATGAGATCTTTGTTTGGATGTAGAAATGAGCTTTTACGACCCCTGAGAGAGAGGAGCTAGTTGTGGGGGAGTCGTAGCCATAAGCTGGTGGCCTCCTCTCCGTATAACTCCTGCACCCAGGGGAAGGAAACTGGGAAATCTGAAGTTGTTGCAGAGCTGGGAGAGCCCTGGCTTACCAGAGTCTGCCAAGGATTTGTATCTCCTGGAGGCCTCGCTCTCAGAACTAGGAAAGGTCCTCTTCGGGCCACACCATCTCCTCTCTCTCCAACACCGATATAATCACACCTCCCTGACAAGGCTGCTGGGAGGGTCCATTAGTTAACGCCAGGGACAGGGCGAAGGTGACAGCATTTACAAGAGCAGACGGATGCCCAGATGGACTGGCAGGCACTTTGCTGACTAATGGTAGAACTCGTTGCCGTTGATGGCGACCTTTCCTCCCCATTACATTTCTAAATATTTTGGTTGCCGATTGGAAACCCGCCCATTCTGAAACAAAAATCAGACTTGCTGTTGGTGCTTTTAAAACTATCCTTGTTCCTTCGAACATTTCTGGTTACCTCCCTTCTGTCTCATTTCTCTTGGGTGGACAGATGAGGTCTACTTTTTTTTCTGCTTTCACCGAGAGAAGGGCCTAGGTGGTAAGGCTCCAGCACTCAATTTCAACCAGTTTATCTTCACACTCATTTCTGATCAGGTTGTCAGGCTGTCAAAGCTTTTAGTCAATTTTGTCCACATGGCAAACATATGAGTCAGACATTTGGATTCTTCTTCTTCTTCTTCTTCTTCTTCTTCTTCTTCTTCTTCACAACAAGAAATAGTAGTTTTTTTCTTCTAAACGTTTGAGATCATGTAGGCAGTGCCGCTGTTTGAGTTTTCTGTTCTTTGGACCTTCATCCCTTTCTTTCTTGTCCCAGTTGCTTCCTCATCCGAATCTTCAAGTATGCGACGAAGACAGAAAGTCTAATCATGCTCATGGCCTTTCCCCCCATCCAGCTGTCGGAGGAAGGTTTTTTAATTTTCTGGAATCTCCGATATTGGGCAGGATGAGAGGAGAAAAGGCTCAATTGGCCTCTGGAGGAGCAGTAGATACACATAGTAAGAAGCAGAGCACAGAAGAGAAAGGGCGGCAGGCACAACAGGAGTGTTTGGGAGCGTCTGGGAGAGAAGAGTCAAATGGGCTTTTGCGGGGGTGGGGGTGGGGAGCCAATGAAAGGTGTAAGAGAGAGAATAAGGGTGAAAGTTATCGCAAGAGGCTTGTGTTCATTTGCTAGGGTGGCCACGACCCAATGCCACAGCCTGGGTGGCTGAAACAACCAAAATTTATTTGCTCACAGTTCTGGAAGCTGGACGTCCAAGATCAAGGTGCTGGCAGATTTAGGTGTCTTCTGAGGCCTCTCTCCTTGGCCTGCAGGATGGCTGCTTCTCACTGTGTCCTCACATGGCCTATTCTCTGTGTGCATGTGTCCCTGGTGACTATTCCTCTTCTTATAAGGACACCAGTCTTACTGGATCAGGGCCCACCCTCATGACCTCATTTCACCTTAATTACCTCTTTAAAGATCTTGTCTCCGAATATAGTCACACTGGGGGTTAGGGCTTCAACATATGAATTTGGAGGCAGGGGGAACACAGTTCAGTCCATAACAAGGGTTTTAAGTTTATTTTAATGTTAACGATGTGTCTTTCCCCATCCCTGCACCCCTCCCCCCGAATTTGGTGTTTTCTAAAAAAGATTAGCTACAAAAAGATTTAAATTGCTTCGTATCATATTTATGTTTTCTGTTGAATTGGTTCTGATACAGCATCATGGTAAGCCTGGGTCACAGATGTCCTGGGTTTATAGCGGTTATACATTGACTTAGGCAACTGGTACCCAGTTTTCAAGAAATCAGAATGTAACACAATAGTCTTGATAAGAAAATGAGAAGGCACATAATGTAATCTCTCGTTTGTAATTTGGAAGTCTTCGTTGGCGCGAACTTACCCGGAAATATGAAAATTATGCCTGTGGGGAAAAAAAAAACCCCAGGTATGGTTATATTGTTGAAAAAAACTTTTAGTTTGGGGAGGTGTAAGTATTTATAACTACACGTAGGTCTCCGTAGTTGCAATGCAGGCTTTTCTTTTGCTGCTACGAAAAAGAATTACAGCCTCAACTCTGCTAGTTTCATTTTGACAATCATCTAAATAAAACCTGTCATTTAGTGACTGCCATTTGGAACTATCAATAACTGTTTGAAAATAAGCAAACCACAATCTGGATGGAAAAAAAAAAAAAAAAGAAAAGAAAAAGCGCCTGTGCTCCAATACCAGGTTCTGCTTCTCTGATTACTGCTGGGAGCTGCTGCAGATACATAGAATGGGCCCTTATCCGGCCCTCGGTGCAGTGGCTCTGAAATCTGGGGCAGATTTTGCCGAGGCTGCAGTCGCACGTTGTACGTCAGACACACGGTGCTTGTCAAGGTGCAGTTCTAAAGGAATGGCGGCCTCAGGTCTTCCGTGAGATGTGCGTTGAGAGCGTGGAAGAGTGCACGAGTCATGTTCCGTGGGGCGTGAGGGCATGTCTGTGGTCACCAGACACATCTGAGCTGCTGCGTCACCTTGAGGCGGTTATTTGCAGGACCTGACCTTAGACCCTCTGGCTGAGTGATGCCACAGAATAAATATGTGGAAAGTGAGGCTGGGATTGGGGTGGGTGGGTTGAGAGAAGAGACAGAGAGAGAGAGAGAGAGAGAGAGAGAGAGAGAGTGAGAGAGACATCTGAGTCCTATGCTAGGTGTGAAGGGGAGAAGATACGAGTCCCTTATTTATCCAGGGGCAATTTCTAGCCAATCAAATCAACACTGTAATAAGGCTGATCTGGTGCCTGCTTCCACAGTAGGAATGTGGTGAGATATGGGTCCGATATTACGAATACCATAAAAGTCCGTCTATGTTTCCCTGGTACAGGACTAGTTATATTTTTTCAGGTCATTATTATTTATAATCCATTTATATATGGAAGACGATGGTTCTTTATGGTTCGAATGATTTAAATCTGGGCCTTTAAACCATGCCTGATTTATTTGCACAAGGAAATCATGTTTTCTTTGGAGCTTTTCAATGGAGGCATAATTACAGTGTTGCAAATACAGTGCTCTATTTAAGGGTCTGTCAGCATTTCCATAATAAACCTCTATTTTCAGGAGTCCAGAATATTGCCAGAGAGAGAGACAGAGACAGAGACAGAGACAGAGAGAGGCATGGAGCGACAGAGAGAGAAAGAAATCTTTCTAAAATATAAGCTTGCTGAGTCCCTCTGAGGACTTTATTTTTAATCCAGATCTGTATATGTATTTGCAACCACACATTCTCCTTTATTTGTGTGGTGGCACCAGTAACGCGCCAGGCATCTCTGGATCCTGCCCAGCGGGGCTTTGGCCTTAAAGCAGGATCTTCCCGGGAAAAGCAGCAGCGAACGCGTTGGGTGGCTGGCCGGCTCCCTTTCCAGACCTCAGCAGATTGCCAAGTTGCATCTCAGCTTTAAGAAAAGAAAAGCATTTTTTGCCCTTGCTTCTGGTTTGTGTGTTTGTTTTGGTTAACGGAGACATATGCTAATTTGGATCTTGAATAATGATAATAATAGTGGTATTATTATGATTTATAGTAACAGTATTAAGTACAATGTAAGTGCCCAGTATGTGTCTAGCACTTTACAAATATTACTTAAAATTTCAACCTTCTACCAGTCCTGCAAAGTAGAAATTATTAGTCCTGATTTTCAGAGGATGAAAACAAGCAGGGATCGGGGGAGCGGGTGACTGGCCCGTCAGAGAACCAGAAGGCAGAGTTAGGGTAGCTAAGGTCATAGCTGAGATAGCCCATGCCAGGCCCCGCAGTCTGTAGGAGGCGTCTCTCGAATTGGAGTAGCTCCTTTTCGAGAGCGAGGCTCGGAGAGGCCGGTGGTCTCAGAGACCACCCAGGCAGGAACTGATCTGTCAGGAGGCAGAGTCTCGAAGCCCACCCAACAGCTCCTGGAGCATGGTTTAGTAGGTAAGGGTGACTCTGGTTGAGCCTGGATAAAACTATCTGAAGATTCTTTTGGGCGACTTCCTGTGTGGCAACCTTGCGCCCTACCTGGGTTATCTCGCTTATTTCCCAAGTTTAGCCATGCAGAGAGTGAATTTTGTGGAGATTGGATAAAATGCCAGGATTATATAACCAGGAAATGGCAGAGTTCCCAGGTCTGGAATCCTGGTTCTTGACCAATACGCTTTGTGGCCCCAGGGGAATCAGTCTCCCTCCGTTTGGAAGGTGCATTGAACGGAGACAGAAAGCTGAAACTCAGCATTCTCCTGCCTTACGTGGGAGAGCCTGTCTGGGAATTGCTGATGGATGCTTTCCAGAAGTTTGTGTGTTGGCATTTAACAGAAAGGAAAGGTAATATGCCCTCCTCTCGCTCAGGGAGGACGAGAGACAAGCGGTGGTGGGAAAGACCACCCTCTGTACCGTGTTCACAGCCAACCATGGGGAAACTATTTTGTAAACTCCTGATCCCTTGTGGGTTGTGTGATTTAATTCTTTTTCCTTCTCTTTTCTGGGACTGCTTTTGGGTTGCTAGTTCCAGCTGAGACCAGAGGTGGTGACACACAGCCCAGGGAGAAGCAAGAAAAGGAAGAAAGTTTTTCATTAAGAAAATGTTCTTCCTTCTTCAAGCAAAATCAGGCCCCTGTATGGGGGCTATTACGTACTGAAGTGATCTCCTGCTCGCAAAGTGGAGGTTGAGCCTCCCAAGTTCAGAAGACGGGATTTGAATCGCCATTGCAGAGCAGAAGGCATTCATCTTATTGGAAACAACTCTTAGAGGCTGTAAATTCTATTCAATAAGTATTTATTGAGGGTCCTCTAAGGAGTTGGTGTTGGGTGTTATTCTCCATAAGGGGGGTAGCTTGACTGGTGTGGAAAGTCTGACTCCGGTTAGTGTTGGAGGTAGAATGGTGGGGAGGCCACTATGTTGCCAGCACCTAAGCACTCATTTGACCAATCGCCACCTTAGTCTTACTGAGAACAGGAAGCAAAGTCACCAGTGTCCATTCGGAACAGGATTTATTTAGCCAATATTTACTGAGCATATACTATATCCTGGGCACTTAGCTAGGAGCTGGTGATTCAACGGTGAGTCAGAGAGATGTGGTTCCTACCCTCATAGAACTTAAAATCTAGTTGAGGATAGAGACATGAAAGAGATCATTTACATTAACAATTAAATAATTTATTAAATGACTACAACTGCGATGAGTTCCTCAGGGGAAAATATAGTCTCATGAAGGCAGATAACAGAGGGACTATATCCATTAGGATGCATTCAGCTGTAACAGAAAACCCAACTGACAGTGGTTCACCTAAATAGGGCTTATTTTTTCCTCCATGACAAGGAGTTCAAGAGAAGGCATTTTCTGGCACCGGTTCAGTGATGTCATGAAGAATCCAGGCTCTTCTAGGCCTCCTCCCTGCCGTCTTCCACGTACGAACTTTTCACTCCTGGGCTTGTAGCCTCATGGTTACAGAACGGTTGCTGTGGCTCTACTTTCAAAGATGGGAAACACTGGGAAGCGGGAGTTATACCAGAGACCTCTTTTCTCAAACACAAGCGTATTTCATCAGCAGCAAAATCTCTTTTCCAGAAACGTTTCAGCAGACTTTCTGTTAATTCGTTAGCCAGAGCCGGGTTTTTAGTTGAAGACTATAGAAAAGACAAAGTAGTCAGCAATTACGTATGCATAACTGGAAGTCACGTTTGTGGCATGCCGTATAGACTACACTCGTGTGTGCTAAGTTGTTTGATCCTCACATCAATTCTATGATAAAGAGCAGCTTCTCAAATGAAGACATTGAGGCTCGGGTGAGGGGCTTGCCCAAGAACACACAGTCAGTCCTCCTTCGGCCGGGGGTCCTAGATCGTTCCTGGATACTGGCACTGCCCTACATCTGCTGGGTTTTGGGGAGGGGACCATCCTGAGCCTGAAATGCAGTGCCCCGAAGAGACATGCAAGCATGCGAGAATTTGCCAAAGGGTCAGGGTTTGCTTTCTGAGATGTTTGCTTGGGGACCCCAGCTTTAGATTATCCCTCTGATGTTTTCCTATGACTGCCCCTAAGATGGAAAGCCACACAGTGGGAAGGCAGGCCAACGGGGAAGAAAGAAGCCTTCTGATAGCAAAGTCAGGATCTCACAGCGGAGCCTTTGGGGTCCTTAATTGCCAGGATATAAAAACAGGTATAGAAAATAGCATCTGCTGATGGAACTGTGACCTCATTTCCGGACAACTTCGGAAATGTTGATTTATTAAATGTTTTTGAGTCACCTTTCCCAGCCCCTGGCACCTAACCCGGGCCAAAGGTGGTGTGGTTAGCATCTAGGATAAATGAATGACGATTAAAACCGCAGGTTCTCATGGTATTTTAAAGGCACCCCCCAGAAAGCAGTCTGCCAGCCACATGTAATGCTCACCTCCCCACCCCTCCCCCAGGCTCCCAGCATGCCCTGTGTGCCAGTCACAGCAGGAGGGATGTCCTTGGCCGATTCCACTCTCCCCACCACCTTCCTGGCCTCTTGGATCTGGCCTGTGAGGCTGTCTGTTGTCTCTTGCTGGATTGGTGGAAGGTAGAGACAGACCTGTTGGCTTGGGATTGTCCCATGAAAATCAGGGTGGGCGGGGTGCCCGGAGATGCACCAGCATCCCTGGGTTATGCCAGTGGAAACAAGAGTCATGTACCCTGTGCTGGAGAATGTGTAAAACTGACACCGTTTACCAGATGTTCCAAGGTTTTATGGGCTTTACAAGGCCTTCTGTTAAGTAACACTTACTTTAAAAAAGTAAACCTTGCCTGCTCTGAGTGGAAAGTTTTGTGTGTGTGTGTTTTTTTTTTAATCTTTTGGGTGAACTCTGCAGCACCTGTTTGCACAGAGAGCTGTGGCCTGCAAGCGGCTGCTTCTGGTGAGTGATGGGAAGGGGAACAGCACAAGGCAGGCAGCCTGGTCCTGATGGAAAAGGCCAGAGACCAGAGGCCCAGGCTGATGGATGCAGAAACCCACCCACAGGCAGGCACCAAGATGTGGCCCCCTCTCTTAATGCAACAGATATGCTCCTGAAATTTGGGGTGCCCATCACTTATTTTTGTAGTCCTAAATAGCATTTGCCTCTCCCATGCAGCCAGTTGGTTTTTAGACAAATAACCGCCATCTAATTCATCTTCAGCGTACGTTTGAATTTTCAGAAGATAGGTTTGATCGGGGCGCGTGGTGGCATCCATCCGACTTTGGCTCAGGTCATGATCTCACGGTCCGTGGGTTCGAGCCCCACGTCGGGCTCTGTGCTGACAGCTCGGAGCCTGGAGCCTGCTTTGGATTCTGTGTCTCCCTCTCTCTCTGCTCTCCCCCCACTCATGCTCTATCTCTCTCTCTTTCAAAACTAAATAAACGTCAAAAACAATTTTTTTTTAAAAGATCGGTTTGATTAGCATGGCATCCACCCTCCTGGCACACTGTAGAGTGTGGCACATTGCGACATGGTCATTTGTCACAGGCAGCGTCTTGAAGATGTCGTGCAAGATGGCAAAGGAGCAGCATGTAGGGACAGGCTCAGTGCAGAGTACGGTGAATCCAATCAGGTGAAGGGTAGGAACACCAAGATCTTAAATAATCAGATGAGAGCAAGGGAGAAACGAAGAATCTGCCCTGTGGGAGCAGAGAGGGATTTTGTTCAGTCGGACTGAGGAGTGCTTTCCAACTGGGGACAGCTTTGTGGGGAGGGCAGCCACCAAGAAGGCTGGAAACAACCTGGTTGGGTGCCATCCTGCCCAAATCACTGCCACACACAGAGAACCAACTGGAAGTCCCGCCTACAGGGGCTGAAATCCACACAGAACGCCGTTCATCTTATGAAATTTAGTTTTGGGTGAGGGAGGAGGAGGATGCTGTGAGGCTTCTCTCTTTGTCCTACTGGTATATTTTGAGTAGAACTTGGTTATGGCCCAGCAGCTGGCTCCAACAGTCCTTAAAATTATCACATCACATCTAGCATCTGTGGGTTAGAGGCCTTCTGACTTCTAATCCGAGCTTCCTTATTTGCTTATGCGGATCCCCTTCTTTGTCCCCAGGGTCCATTGTCCAACTCTGGGCCTTCCACAGGAGCAAGGCTGTTGTCATGTTTCACAACTATGTGGGGCAGGTAGACTGGAGAGCAGTATGGAAGGAGGCACGTTCGGTACCGTTGGTTCCTCGTGGGGGGATGTGGAGGAGAGGGAGGTGGGAGATGAGGAAAAAAGACCACGAAAGGGGAAAGAGAGCGAGATATGCACCCTGTAGAACACCAGTATGCATGGTCTCCCATGTGTACAGAAAGCATATCTCTGCTCATGTGCAGAGATAGAGAGAGATGGGTCAGCCTATTGTGGATGATGACTAACGGACTAGTGGGTTTCAGGTTAGTTTTAGTGTCTTATATTTGTGCGGAGTCTGAATGTTTTGCACTTTTATTTACTTTTTATTATTTATTTTTCTTTTTTTTTAATGTTTATTTATTTTTGAGACAGAGGGAGACAGAGTGCAAGTGGGGGAGAGGCAGAGAGGGAGACACAGAATACGAAACAGGCTCCAGGCTGTGACCTGCGAGCTGTCAGCACAGAGCCCGACGCGGGGCTCGAACCCACGAACTGTGAGATCATAACCTGAGCCGAAGCCAGACGCTTTAACGACTGAGCCACCCAGGTGCCCCTTGCACTTTTATTTTTAAATCAGAAAACACTAGGGGCGCCTGGGTGGTTCAGTCGATAAAGCATCTGACTTCAGCTCAGGTCATGATTTCATGGTTCGTGAGTTCGAGCCCCGCACTGGGCTCTGTGCTGACAGCTCAGAGCCTGGAGCCTGCTTTGGTTTCTGTGTTTTCTTCTCTCTCTGCTCCTCCCCTGCTTGCGTTCTATCTCTCTCTCTCTCTCTCAAAACAATAAATAAACATTAAAAAAGAATTTTTTTTTTAAAGAACACACTAAGATTTATTTCCATGTAAAAATAAAGAATAGCAACAACAAAGACTTGCATTTCAGAGCTCGGGGTGTCCCTCAGCTCTCCTCTCTTCACAGAACCCTGGCTACATATTGCAATGTGCCCTTGAGGAGAAATGAGAAGAACATACAGGATGTGGGTCATGAACTCTGTGGTTGGGGCCTGAGATCCGTCTCTGGAAAACCAGGCGTTGATTCCAAGGTGAATATCTCAGCAGAACACCAGAATCACCCCTGACTAGAGGCCAGTTTTGCAGAGGCCCCTGTGGTTCCAGAAGCAAGGCTGGGCCCCAGTTACTTTCCCCTGTATTCCTCTTTCCAACAGATAACAACCACCAAGAATCCACATGTTGTTAAACAAAGTCAGGCGTATTACCTTACTGCAGAAAGGGAGAACAGACGTGGGCATCTCAGATGGAAGGAATGGCAAAGGGCTTTTTATGGTTCGGATTCATACTGAATAATTATAAGGAGGGAGGTGGGAAAAAGAGGTCAACTTTGGATTTTATGCCAACACAAAGTAGGGACAGATAGTTTATTATCTCAGCAACCTCTGAGGCAGGAGGAGAGAAGCAGGAGGAGGGGAAGTCACTAGCAAGGCAATCCCCAAAAGAGAGGAGGGGATTGATTGGTAGTCACTTTGCGGCCTGGTGTGGCCTTGGGAGAAACACTGGGTTTTGTTGGCCTCGCCACGGGGCTTGGCCCCACCTGGTGATGTGCAGGGCTGACCTTCCTGTTTTTACTCCCTGGTGTCCAGAGCTGGCTGTCATTCCTGGAGAGGGGGACTTGGGGATGGGGTCTGATGGAGTCGGCTCCGTCCACAGGCCTGGCTTAGGCGGGCAAGGATGGAACGCATGTTATTTGAGCTGCTGTCCAGGGCTTCATTCCCCCATGGTGTTGTCTGGGCATCGGAAGCTTGTAGAAGAAGCTGAGTTCCATGGGTTAGGTCCTTTACCCCCTGACATTTACCTGGCTCTTGGAGACAGGTGCTTAACAAGCAAGTACAGATTCCTCCAGGCTTCCTGAAAGGTCTTTAGGGCCCCTGCCTGTAGACACTGGGCCATGCTGAACTAGAGAACGTTAGGCCTGGCCTGAGGTACCCTGCCTGGTTTCCTCTGGAGTCACTTTTTTCTCTATTCCTGGATTTTCACCTGAGAAGACGGGAAATTATACCGACTTCTCTACACGAGACCAGGATGACTTTGATGGAACCTACGTTGTATTCTCTGAGAACTGACCTCAAAGAAATAGGTGATGCAGACACATGTCAATATCTTAACATAGAGTGGAATGTGGCCAGAAGCAGACAGGGGGCTCGCCAATGAGGGCACATACCCGCTTGATGTCCCTGGGTACCCTGATGAGTTCCGACTGTGGCTGTCTCCTGCTTCTCTTCCCTTCCCTCGTTCACCCTGCACGGTGCCTCTTTCAGGCAGACCCTCTGGGCCTTGGTTTCCACCCCTGTCTCAGACATGCCTCCTCCCCTGCACCTGTGACTCCCCTGCCTGAACTCAGCTCTGGTCCCTTGACCAGGCAGGAGGATAGAGGACCTTCTGACTCAGGCCACGAAGGCTGCCCTGTGGCTGCGCAAAGTGGCAGGCATGGCCTCTGTCCCGGTGCCTGACCTGGACTCACTTTTTTTTTTTTTTTTTTTTTTAATTTTTTTTTTCAACATTTTTAATTTATTTTTGGGACAGAGAGAGACAGAGCATGAACGGGGGAGGGGCAGAGAGAGAGGGAGATACAGAATCGGAAACAGGCTCCAGGCTCCGAGCCATCAGCCCAGAGCCTGACGCGGGGCTCGAACTCATGGACCGCGAGATCGTGACCTGGCTGAAGTCGGACGCTTAACCGACTGCGCCACCCAGGCGCCCCTGGACTCACTTTTTCTACCAAGGCTCAGAACCAGCCTTACAGTCTGCTCATGGGACCTCATGGTCACCCATAGGCAATTCGCCCTGACCACATGTGCATCCGTGTGTATGGAAAACAACACAGGCACCTCAACCAAATGGAGACCTTCCCTTCACTCACAAAAGGGGGGAGGCAGACATGGGAAGGAGGACAGAATTTCCTGTCACATTAGAATAAGATGAGCCAGGGTTATTTCGGGCTGGGCTCCAGCAGGCACTTGGAGAAGGCCTCAGAACTGCAGATGAAGCCCCAGGTTGAGTTTATGGGGCAATTTCAACACTGCCAAATATTTGTAACATCAAGAAATCGTAAAACGTGCTGGTGGTCTGGGAGCTGGAGGGGGGACACTGCACATATTTGACACAACTTTGTGATTCGGTGAGAGGCCTGTTGGATCCCCTCACCTAGAAATCAGTTGGGATCTTCCAGAGAAATAAATTAAATGTAGATGGCCCCCCATCCACTTCTGTTGGTATTTGCCCCCTTATCTGGAGACAGCAAGGGCTTTTGGTTTTTTTTTTTTTTTTTTTTTGCCCCTAAGCACAATTTGTATTTAATTATTACACTTCAGATTTTTCTGTACTGCACTGGAAGCCTGAACCGGCTTCCTCTTCACCCCCTGCTCTGGAATAGCATTGCTCCCTGTTAACAATTATCTTCGCCATTTGGGTAGTCTACAGCGTGCCCCGTGTAAGGCTGATCGGTTTGTTTAATTAAGCTTCGAAGGGGGCGCCTGGGTGGCTCAGTCGGTTAGGCGGCCGACTTCGGCTCAGGTCATGATCTCGCGGTCTGTGGGTTCGAGGCCCGCGTCGGGCTCTGTGCTGACAGCTCAGAGCCCGGAGCCTGTTTTAGATTCTGTGTCTCCCTCTCTCTCTCTGACCCTCCCCCGTTCATGCTCTGTCTCTCTCTGTCTCAAAAATAAATAAATGTTAAAAAAAAAAAAAATTAAGCTTCGAAGGACAGCCCGTGCCTCCTTCTTCTCTCGGGTTTGCTTCTTCCTTCCTCTTCCACAGTCCCTGCTGAAGGTAGGGAGGACGGCCTGTGCTCTCCGACGGAGGCCGGACCCTCCGGCCTGGGCCAGCCTTGCCTGATGAATGAACTTCTCCGACTTCCACAGGGAGCGAATTGCCAATGTTTCTCATTGCTACAGACTCAGGAGGAAGAAAAAGGGGGTGCCAGCAGGAAGAAGGGGGAGCTGTGGCTGGCTGCTGACCCTGCTACCTGAGAGCTCCTACCAGCAGGCCTGTTTCCAGTAGGGTCTACGGAAAGTCACATTGCCCTAAATGAGGGACGGCCTACCGAAAATAGGCCCCTTGTACTTTTGTAGAATTTTCCTTCTCAAACTAACACAGGGGCCACAGCAACAGCTTTTTGTCCCAGGTAATGACCGGATGGAATTATTATTATTATTATTATTTTCACATCCAGCCACCAGCTTCTGAGGTCCTCAAAAAGAACATTTGTAACCATGCATTCTTTATGTGGTCCACGATTAATAAACAGGAACCCACCTTTCTAGACGGACAGAGAAACAATTTTTTTTTTTTACTGTTTGCTGCTCCTGTGTGTAGGGTGCATGAATGGGGGCTTTGAGAACTTGCCCTTTCATGGCCAGATATCAAAGTGCTGCTCACACATACGGACCGACCGCACGGAGGTGCGGCCCTGGGCCACCGCCCGTGTGGCCGCCCACTGCGGTTCCCCGCTGGCCGCCTCGTCGGGCCGCAGGGCCAGGGTTGTGATGGCCCAGTTTTTCCTCCCTGGGATGAACGCCGACCCACCAGGAAGAAGGGGGAGACCACCAGCATCCATTCTCCACCAAGTCTTAAAATAACTATATTTATAATTGCTTGTATGTGCTCCCTTTTGTGGCCTTCCTCCCCTGGTCACATCCCTCTGTTTGGGAAGAAAAAGTTCATTAAAAAAAATTTTTTTTTAACGTTTATTCATTTTTGAGAGACAGAGAGTGCAAATGGGGGAGGGGCAGAGAGAGTGGGAGACACAGAATCCGAAGCAGGCTCCAGGCTCTGAGCTGTGAGCACAGGGCCCAACACGGGGCTCGAACTCACAAACCATGAGATCATGACCTGAGCCAAAGTCGGACGCTTAACCAACTGAGCCACCCAGGTGTCCCAGAGAAAGTTCATTTTTAAAGGTTTCCTGGCCTGGTGTTCCTTCCTTTCTCTTTTCTTTTTCTCTTTTCTTCTCTTTTCCTTTCCTTCCCTCCCCCACCCGGCCTTCTCTTCTCCCCCCTCCTTTCTCTCCCTTTTCTAGAGTCCCCTTCCCTCGTGTCTTTGGATAGTGTGCCCTGACTCTCCCACGTTACAGGTGGGGGCTCTCCTGGAGTCTTTCCTGCACCACCTCGAGCTCTGAGCTCTGACGGTTTTGCTGGGGCTCCAGGGAAGGGAGGCAGGGAGCAGCCAGACAAGCAACAGTGGCCGTGGTCAGGTCCCTGCAGACAGCGCGAGTGTGTGAAGGGCTGAGGCTTCGTCTATGGATTCTAAAGTCTGAGACTGGGCCGCTGAAGGCTTTGAGTTGCAGTCACAGGATCAAGGAGCTGCAGCACAGCAGCAGGAAGCATGTAGAGCTCTGTCAACACGTTGGTGCTCTGAGGGCTCTTCCGTCTGGGGAACATCATCTGCTAATCTTGGGCTTCATTTGACTCATGCTGGGCAAAAATCCCGGGAAGCGGCTTTGGGGTATCTGTAACTAGAAAGCACAGACCTGGAGGTAGGCCTGGGGGAGCAGAGAGGGGACAGAAATGAACCCATCCTGTTCTGTCACTCCATATGGACCTGTCAGGAAGATGGAGGTATGGTCACCTTGGGTTAAATCTTGACGGGGTCAAGTCAGACTTACTCTGCCACCATCTTTGAGAGGTTCCCTGGAAAGGCCCTGAAGAGGGGAGGAGGCACTCAAGCCATAGTTAGAGCAGAGTAAGTGGTTAAGGGAAGGGGGTTGAAGGCTGTCTTTTTTATGATACAGTTGTCCCAGGTAAGGCAGCTCAGGGGACTCTCATCATGTAATCTTGAATTGGAATCTAATGAGGTGGGATTTGGGGGTCCCCTGTCCCCTCATGTATTGGCAGAGAGGGAGTCTGGATTTGATCTGCATGTGGAAGAGAGGCTGAGTAGCAGGAATGGTAAGCCGCGGAAAAATGGAGGAGGGACTGGCCCTTCATTCTCTCAGTGCCCCCTCTCCCCACCATGAGTCTCAGAACCCCTGTGAGATGATCCAGGAGGGAGTCGTTATAGATGGACACACTGCTTTCAGCCCTGCCCCACCTGGTGCTTATGCCCATGGAGAGGCCCAGGGTTGGCCTCTAGATGCTTGTTGTGATTCCTAGAAACCCTGATGGTGGTGCAGAAGATGTCATCTGCCTGATTCTCCCCTAATCCCTGCCCTTCTTTGTAGGGACAGTGTCAGGGAGAACTGAGAAAATGATGGAAGTAAAGTCTGTCAACAGTGATGCTGCTGTAAATGGCAAGATGTATAGAGATCCAACGTGCACTCTGTTTTTCCAAGTTTCCATGCTGACGGCGCCCTCTGGAACCTGCCTGGCTTCTCCAAACGCTCTGGCCCTGTCCTTGGCTTGGCCCTGAGCTTGCCTCCTACCCATCTAGCCCTCCACTCTCTAATACTGAGGTCACTGACATTCCCAGGAAGCTAGAAGAGCCTTCTTCTCTTCCCCCTGATCTGAAAAAATAAGACTGGCCTATGGATGTATGTCTAGACCATAGGGCAGTTCAGAGGTTTCCAGAACAAGGGCACAAATCCCAGATCCTTGTCATCTGGACCATCAAAATAAACCCCTGGATGGCCAGGAGGTAAGAGTTGATTAGTGAGGGGTTCAAAGGAAGTTAGGCCAGGTTCCAGAAGGCGGGCAGCAGGAGAGCAAGAGGTGTAATTAAGAGTCATCACAGCCCAGTGCTAGGTCTGTACTTTTCTAGGATTTGCAATACTTCTGTTGCCCTGATGCTGGTATTGCTGGTGGTGAACAACTGAGGGGTGTGGCTTTTTCCGAGGGCTTTATTGTGGAAAGAACAACTTTGGCTATCCCCTCATTATCCAGGCTGAAAACATACCCCGGAGTAAAAACTTGAGCACGGCGTCATTTGCCAAAGGGCTTCCTCCACCTGGGACAGCTCAAGGTTCTGGAAGACGAGGCCAGTTCTGTTCTTCCTGCTTGAAGGAAGGCAGAAGTGTTGGTCTTAAGCGTCAGGCTCTTCCTGAGCCTGTGCTATAGGCACTGTACGTAATCCAAGAGAGGAGTTCATGTCGTCTGTAGCATTGACCAAAGCCTATCGGTCCCTCAGAAGGGTCCTCCAAAGAGGGGGTTTTGAGGGCAAGTAAATTTGGAAACTGAATTCTACATCCTTCTCAGGGATGATTACCATGCCCTTGGTCAGGTCCTGAGGAGTCCTACAGTGTGGAAACCACCTAACTTTGTTCAGCTCAGCACGTGTCGGCCTTACTTGGAAATGTTCCATTACATGGAACTGTCTTTTCATGGAGTCCACTTAATAGACCATGGGAAATGCAAAATAAAACACAGTAAAATATAGCAAAATGTAGGTAAGTGAGACCCGGTAGTAAGTTTCTTCCCAGAGCACAAAGGATTGGGTTAGATTTTCGACCACACACACAGACGCACAGAGGGCTTGGCATGCGATGTTTTTCGATTTGGCTTTCGTTTCTGCAGAGATGAAGAGCACGCTGTTGGGGGTTGCTGTAAGACACGTGTCAGACACGGTCCCCACTCGCGTCTTGTTGAGGAGGCAACAGCCCCCCTCCCCCAAGATAACTACCTGTCCCTGAGGGGAGAGGAGGTGCTGGGAGGGGAGATGCGAGGGTAGACTGGAGTGGAAATGGCTGCCAGCAGAAGAGGAAGGAGTGAATGTTGCTGGGGCTGGGGAGAAGCCGGTGAAGGACAGGAGGAAGGGATGACCAAGGGGACCCCAGGGCAGGAGGAACGTGCCTGGTTCTGTCCGGTCCCAAGCCCAGGCCTGCTTTTACTCTCCCTCATGTGGTTCTTCCAGTCTGAGGGGAGTCAGGAAGTTGGGCCCTGACAGAATTTTCGGGGGAGGGCAGTGTGGGGGTGGCAGCCACTGTCTGGTGCCCTTCTCGGAGCCAGTCAGGGAAAGGTCAGCCTCAGCCTTCTCTGGAGGCACATCCTTCCCTGCAGTGAGGCCGGAGCGGGGGGGGGGGGGGGGTGCCTCTCATTTGAGGAGCGGCTCTAACTTGTCCAGGTAACCACATGCTGAGGGTGAAGGGCAGACAAATGTGACTCTGGGTTCTTTCGGTCACAGTGAACTGTCTTGTGCTCAAACTCTCTGTGGTCTCGGGCCTGGCAGAGGGGAGGAAGAGAGGGCCCGCTTCCATGCCCCCAATGTGGGGTGCATTTCTGTGCGCCCGGAGGAGGATGTGACACATGTGGGCGCACCCAGCCGCCAGGCAGCACCTGTTGAGGGGACACAGCTGCGGCCAGGGCAAGGGGCATTCTTGGCCGCTGCCTCACGACCGCCCCAGCAGCTGCCTGGGTGTTGTCCCACATTCCGCGTGTGACCCTGGTGTGGGCAAGCCCTGAGTGGGGAAGAGCCTCCTGGGGCAACGAGGCAGTAACCCACACCCCTGGGGCAGCGCCAGTGGGTGGATTTAGTAAGTACCCTGTTTTGGCCGCCAGTCCCAGAAGCAGAAGCGAATTTCGCAGCCAAGGACTCGGAGGCAAATTTGTTTTGAGTTATTAAAACGTATGACATAAGAAAAACTGGAAGTAGGGAGCTCAGGCAATGAGAGGCAGAGAAGAGAGACAAAGAGAAAACACCAAGGTGGAAAAGGGTCGGTCCATCTCCAACCAACTGGCTCCTACTCTGATACCCCCCGTCAGGAGGAAAGAGCTTCTGGCTGTCTTAAGAAGGGAGACAAAAACACCAAGAAAAACAGAAGTAGAAGAAGAGTTTTTTGTTGTTGTTGTTGTTTTTTAAGGTAAAGGAAAGTAGGCCAAGAAATTACTTAAAGGCTTTCTGATGACCTCATAACTTGTTCCAAGTAATGTAAGACACAGAGGGGGGCAGCGACAGGAAACGGAACGACTCAGCAGAATTCTACACTGCGGTAACATGTGGATTTTCTCATATAACTGCCTTAATCCAAGGGCCTTAAAACATTTCACAAATTTGCAATAATTAAACCTCACTGCGTACCTGGGGCAGGACAGAATGCTATTTTGCTCATTATATATACAGGTGAGCCACACAGCACGGAGAGTTTGAAAGAAAATGTCTCCGGAGCCCGCCAATAAGAGAGGCCTGCCCGGGGCTCCGAGAAATGCCGGGCTCCCACCGGACCCATCCCGTTCCGGGCAGGCCTGACCCAGGGGCCCGCACCTCAACAAGCAAAGAGCCGGTGGCAAATGGTCGGCTATCTTTTCTGTTAGTTTAAAAATACTTATATATTTATGTCATCATCAAAACAATTTCAAAAGAATATATCTAGTAAAATACATAATGGGTAATAAAACTTTTTAAAACCAAACTTTAAAAAAAAAAATCGTGATTTTCTGAGATTTGATTCCTTTTTGCCCAGTGGCCTCGTTTTCATTCTCTTGTTTTGCCTTCACAAATCAGTGAATAGGCAGCAATTCTGAAAGAGGTTTTCTTTTCCAGAAGGAGCAGGAAACTGGAGTGTTGCCTTTTTAGATTAAATGTGGTGAGATGATGGGAGGGGAGGTGGGTTGGGGGAGGGGAAGAAGGGGATCCGGAGAAGAGGCAAATTACCGTTTTTCATCTTGGTTGGTGGAAAGCGCCCCGGAAAATATTTATCTTAGCTTACCTCGGAACGGCAGAAGGTATAAGACCTTTGCGGGCTTTCGCCTGCAGTTGGCATTTTCCTTCCCAACTTAGGCTTCCTGCAAGTGAGGACGATCCGTCCTCAGGGACGGATCCTCAGGGATCTGTGGGAGAAGGAGGAGAAGGAGACAGAGTAGCTGTGACTTTAGGACAAGAGGTGCCCACCCAACTTACGTGGTGTCTACCCTTCATTTTCTGCATTGGAAAGAGAGGAATAAAGATACCCCGAAACTCATGAGGATGTTAGGTGTTCTAGGCACCCTCATGACGGTAATACCAACAATTCCTTGCTGTTTGCATAGGGTCTGACAATTTGCAAGATGCTTCCACATATGTTCCCCAAAACCTCGTGTGAGGCCGGGTTCCGCAGACAGTTACCAGTCTCATTTGAACACTCCCTTTGTTTTAATTCCGGGATCTTCTGAAGGATGTCATTGATCCGAGCGCTTGCCCCCAGACTCTTGGGGCAATTATAAACCATCTGGAACAGACACTGGTCATAGCTGGTCTCCACGAACAAGTGATCCCCAATCCTGGTAGTCAGACAATTCACACATGAGAATGTAATGAATCTGTTTTGTTCGACTATTTCAGATTGGTCATCAACATCAATGAAAGGGACCCGATAATTCTACCTACCCAGTCCAACTGTCCTTGAGCCTTTCAGGGAATGTTCTAGGTTCTCAGATCTTGTCCGGGCATTGCAAATCTGAGCAATTCTCCTCCATTCTCCAATCCCCTTCTCATGTCCCCGCTCCCAGTCTCTCAATGCCCCAAATTACCACCATCAACATGAATCATACAAGAGAGCTTAATGTTGAAAGGAAGTAAGTGAACCGTAGTAAGTGAAGATCTCAATAGAGATCTTTCTGTACCTCTGGAGAATGTTAACAGCCTGATGAAAATACGGTGTGAATATAATTCTCTCCTCTTCTCTCATTTGGAGACATGGGGATGGACGGGGGCCTTATGGATTTTCATCCTCCATTACTCAGCAGGGAGACGCTTCTCACGGTGTTTCAGAAGGGAGGGGGAGCCCCTGCTAGTCCACACCATGTGTCACAGTGCGTCACGTTGACTCATGGCCAGATCTTGAGAAAAATTCACAGAAGTCAGGAAATTCCCGGAGAATGCTCTCATTTCACCCTCTGCTGACCCTGCAGTGAGAACATAGGTAGTAGGGTCAGGCTGGAGGACATTTTTTTTAAAAAAGGAAAAATCAAAGCATTTCTGTTGCTTCTGCATGCCTTGTGGCGGAACAAAGTCCTAACTGGCCGGCAGAAAAATGCCTGGCACCCCCCATGCCCTAGGGCGACGAGCTCTGGTCTATTCCTTCATTCTAGGCTTTTATTTTTGCAAAACTTCCCACCCCCCACGCTCGGCTTTGTTCCCCCTCAGGGACCAGCATCTTTCCCTCTGGGCAAAGCAAGATGCCCACGACCTCCCCTTCCAATGGATAGAGCCAAATTTAGAGTTGGGGTTGCTCATTTGAGCTTTGTATATAATTGAGCCTGGCACAAAGGGTTGTCATTAGGAGGAATGGTATGAAATGAAAAAAAAAAAAAAAGGGACCAGCTTGGGACCCAAATTAGACAAGATCTGAGGAGAGACACAGTGGTAAGGCCAGGAGGTTTCATCTCAGAGGAGTCCTTAAGGGAAAGGACTGAGGACGGAAAACGCCTGGATGGGGCAGCTAGAGAAACTAATGTGGCCATCTCTTAGGATCACTTTCCTCTAGGTGCGGAAGATGCTGGGGGATTGTAGTAATAGGAGGCGACAGACACCGGAGGCATCGGTTGGTAAGAGCCAGGGTCCGCTCCCAGGGCTGCAGAGGATGCTGGGAGAAACAGGGTAATCCGCCTAATAGATGTTTGCCAAGCATGTCCAGAGCTGGACATCGTCACTTTGGTCCGTATGACAATAGAGCGTCCTGGGGGATCCTGAGCCCTTTGCTCTGCCATTGGCTTAGGGAACACTCTCTTCTAGAACCTGGCTGCTCAGTGCCTGGGGCGGACGGGGGGCGGGGTCGGGGGGGCTCACCCCTCCCTCCTCTCCAGCTGGGAGCCCACTGCTTCCCTACTCGGTGCGGGTCAAGGGGGCATCCTGGAGCCAGCCAAGCAGGCTTCCTCTCTGAGGTGCTGTCCCCGCTGAGCTGGTGGGTGGACATGCGTGTGTCCACCAGCCACCCCCCCAGAGGTCCTGGGGCCTTGTCGTGTGAAGAGGGCAGTGGGCACAGCGCCGCTCTGGTCCAGCTGTCCTGGCCACTTCCAGCTCCGCCTGTTGACTCGCATGGGAGAGGCTGGCAGCGCGGGGCTCCAGTTGTCCCCCAGCCCCCCGCCAGACTGTCCTTGCTCCCCGCATTCCTGGTGGCGTCCCAGCTCTGTGTGACCCCGGGGTCTAATATTCTTGGGTTCGTTCAGACTACCCAGCTGGCTCCGCTCCGGGCTTCCTGGCCTTGTTAAAACCAAAATGCCGTCTTTTACAACCGGCTTCTTCCATCAAGTTCATCAAGCAATCGGTTTTGTTTGTCTGTTTGTTTGTTTTTTACAATCGAGATGGCCCCTTTGGTGAGCTCTTCCTGAGGGGGTGGGGGGAGGTGGGCAGGGAGCCTGGGCTTCAGCAGGGTCTGGTCTGTGCCATATTATTTCTTTAATGACACTTAAGAAAGAGAAAAAAAAAAAAGAAGCTCGAAGGTGAGTGGCCCTCCAGGAGGAAAGATTAAATGGGCCGATTTGGGAACTGTTCAACCCTGGAGGCATTGCTAAGGAACATAACCTATTTTGAATTTTTCTTCACGAGCCAAAGTTGGTTATAGCGTGGGAATAACTTTTTCCTTTTGTCTCCCCCTTTCTCCATACTACAAAAATATCCACGGCAAGGGACATACAGGTTGCATAAACGTCCCTTCCAAAAGACACATAAAGCTATTATATATAGTTCCATGTGTCTCCCTCCAAACGGGTGTGTTTGTAGAGACACATAGAGATATCCTTCACACCCTGTATGTAAAAATACAGCCAATTTAAAAGTTGGCAGAACAATCTTGCCTGAGCGAGTAGAAAAGCTTGGCTTGGGGCTTAACAAACAATCCCATAAAACCCACACTTGCTTTTATTGAATGGTGATGCATGAAAGACCCAGGGTGGCCAACATGAACGGGGACAGGAGCCAACATTCACAGTATTGTCCCATAAAGGATGGCAGGAAAGCTTCTTTTTGCCGAAATTCAATCCATTCCTAGAAAAAAAAAATCGCTTCTAATACTGGTTGCGTTGATTTCACCCTTGTGCTCTTGGTCTGCTGTAATATCATTTTAGCTTTAATGTCCAAGATAGAAAATCTTTTGCATTTGGTCTCCTCGCCTCCAGCCTTACCCCCTCCGGTTCAACCTCCACGGGGCTGGCTGCCAGAGTAATCTTCTAAAAATGCAAATCAAATCTATCACTCTCCTACTTAAAACCCTTCAGTGGCTCCCCATTGCCTGCTAAAGTTCAAATTCCTTAGCTTCGCAGACAAGCTCCTTGGCCATCTGTCCCTGCTACTTTTTAAGCCACATCACTCAAATCTCCCATCCCTGTGCTCCCTACGCTCTGGCTACTTCAAACTGTCAGGCTGTAATCGCCGAGCCTCATGCGTCTGCACCTATTGATTCCCTCCACCTAGAGCGTCCCGGGACATGAGTGGGACAGTGGTACAGGGTGAGGGGGACAGAAGACTGATGTGGGGAGGAACGCAGGTAGCAGTGACAACAAGGGTATTTGGAAAAGGCCGCTGGGGAAGGTGACTGAGCAAAGGTGGAAGGGGAGGAGGGAGTGAGACATGCAGATACCTAAGGAAGGAGCGTTCTAGACAGAGCAAGCAAGTGCAAAGGCCCTGAGGTCGGAACACGTCCAGTACCTTCAAGGAACAGTTGGAGCAGAGTGAATGAGGAAGGGGTGGAGCAGCTAGTAGCCTGGCTGACGACCATGTGGATCTTGAAGTGAGACAACTCTCACCTCTTTTCCTGCGGCCGGTGGCGCTAGTGAGAATGTGTGGCCCTGCAAAGCCAGAGGCTAGGCTGTGAAATGCTTGAAGGGTTGAAATCACTTTACCTACGGAAGCGGAACAGGTCTAAAAGTAGATACAAAAGTGTCAGGCTCTGGACTTTATTTTCTTCCAATTTATACCCACACAGCCTCAACAAAGGTGTTTTGGAATTGATGACACTAGCGATTAAAAAAGGAAACATCTCCGATGCTGCAGTAATGTTTACATCCAGGACTGATCCTTGCCCTCAGGGGCCTCTTTGGGGTGTTTAATACAATGTTTTGTGTATGGGCTTTTGCGACTGGCTTATTTCACTCAGCGTACGTAACGTCTTCAAGGTTCATCCATTTAGCATATGTCAAAATTTCCTTCCTTTTTAAGGCTGAATAATATTCATATATAATATAATATATGCTATATATATAATCTATATAATATATATAATATATATTATTATATTATAGATAATATATAATATTTATATATAATATAATATAATATAATATAATATATATAATATATGCTATATATAGTCTATATTATATATACTATATAATATATTATATATAATATATAATATTTATATATAATATAATATATATAATATAATATGATATGATATAATTTATATATAATATAATATAATATATAATATATAATATAATATATAATATAATATAATATATAATATATAATTATATATATAATATATATAATATATATAATATATATAATATATATAATATAACATATTATAATATATATTATATATATATATATATTGGGTATCATGAACCAAGCTGCTGCGAACAATGGCATACAGATACCTATTTCACTTCTTTTTCTCCTCTTCTCTAAAGGTCCTTTTGGTTGCCTGACTTAGTCACTCTGGTGGCCCTTCTTCCTTCCCACCCACTTTGCTTTACTAACTTGACTGATGATGAACAGTCCTCTTTAGCTCAACCCTCAGCCACTAGCAAATTTGAGGCCGAATAATTCACACGGAAGTAAAATGACTTTCCTCACGTCATTCCTCGGGAAATCACTGATGCTGCTGGAAATAGAGACCAAAGATCTCCCCAGGGCTGGCTGGGTCCTTCTGATCTCCCGAGGGCGGCCTCTCAGAGGCTGGGGACTATAGTGGATGGGCAGTGTTCTTCCTGGGACAGTCCTGGTCAGGGCTACCCAGCATCTCCTTGGAAGGCCTCTTCTGTCGGCTGTAGCAGAGCCTGGATGAAGACAAGACTATGGTTTCGGGGCCCCCTGGGCCAGTCCTTTCAGTTCAGCAGCCGTAGACTGCACCCGTTACACCACCCAGGCTGCTGGCCTAAACAGCACTTGAACTTGAACCAAAAAAGACGCGAACGGCAAAAGAGATTTACATTTTAAAAGTTCACTTTCAAAATAGAGGAGAGGAGAGAGAATGCAATCAACGGAATCAAGAGGAGTGAGCACTGCTGTGGGAGTCACCCAGGTACCGGCGCGGATGTGGGTCTTGTCAGCCGTGGGCATTGTCCAACCTATCCAAATTCTGTGGGCCTCAGTATCCCGGCTCGCAAATGGGCAGAGTGTCGTTGTTGGGATTAAATGAGAAATCATATGAATAACCCTATTTGTGTCCTAGCATTATGACCACCCGGGATGCTTTTAAAACACAGGCTGCCTGGGCGCCATTCCGAGATAGCCCCATTTAATTGGTTGGGGGCATCAGTAGTGTAACCACAACTCCCTAGGTGACTTTAATATGCAGTCAAGGTGGCAGGTGACTGGCCTAGAGGTTCCACGGCTCTCAGAAGAGAGACCTTAGCACGTGGCTTGGCCATCGAAAGCACTCTAGACACGCTGGCTCGTCTCGTGAGCATGGTCAGTGTCAAGTCAGGAAGCCTGTCATCTGCACCACAGCCAGCCCTCCTCGCAGCCCCCAGAGAAGCCGGCCCTCCTCTAGCCTGCCTGGCTGCCTCGCTCCAGCCCTCCCGCTGAGCCCCGTTCCTGGGAGATGCCTGCTGAGAACTTGGGATCAGACTGAGTCAGAAGTATTTGCAGACTTGACTCACCAGGTCTTAAAACCAGAAGACTGCCCTGTGGGTCTCATGACGTTCCTGGAAAATAAAAGAAGTGAATATTATTGGGTTGAGTTCATCAGACACTCACCCTCCCTTTTGTGTGTTGAGCGTTCCGAAAGGAGCAAGCAGCGACCCGGCCAAGTCGGAACCATCAAAAAAGAGGGCCTGGCTGCTGTGCTGAGAGCTGTTGTTTCTTCTGCAGGCAGGTTTCATCCTCTTCCCAGAGGCTTCTGCTTCTCTGGTTCCCCAGGGCTACCTGGTCTCTCCTCTCTCTAGGCTCCTGGGGAAAGGTTCCCGAGGGCTGCCTCTGGTGAGGTGTGGTCAGAGTTGAGCTATGCTGGAGGGCTGGGTGTGGGCTGGGAAGGGCCATCTGGACTCCAGAGAACAAGACAGGGAAAGTTCCCCTTCTGGAGTAAGAATTTCTGGAAACATACCGGAGCAGTAGCCAGGTTGGGCACGCATTTCTCTGAAGACTCTTTTACCCCTGGGGGTAGTAAGCTCTAACACTTCCATGTTCCACCTGTCTCTAGAATCTACTTCTCTGCGTCTCCAGAGCTACCGCTTTAACAAAAGCCACTGTCATTTGATAATTTCTCATTGCAGCTACAACCTCCTAATTGGTCTTTCTGTTCCTACTATGTCTACTCCCTGCCCAACACAGCTGGGTGAGCTTTTCAAAATTACATCACACACACACACACACACACACACACACACACACACCCTTATACTTAAAACTTTCCCAAAGCTTTCCATTGCTCTTAGGATAATGGCAAAACTCCTTAGCAAGTCCAACCAGACCATGTGTATCAGGATTTAGTGCGGTTGTGAGTGATAGAAAACCCAGTTTAAGGGGGTTTGGATGGCTAAGATTTTATTTTCTCGTACAAAAAGTCTGTAGTTGAACTAGCTAGGATTGGCACACCAATTCCTCAACGTTTTCGAGGACTCAGCGCTCTGCTCTATCATCCATAGCAGATGGTTTCCACCTCGTGGTCCAAGAGGGCCGCTTGAGCACCAGCCATTGCAAACAAATCCCAGGCAGAGGAAGGAAGAATTGCACACAGCACTTCTATTGGCATCGTTCTGCCCAGAATTTAGTTACTAGCTGCAGCTAGTTGGAAGAGAGGCTAGAAAATGTAATGCTTACTTTAAGTGGTCATAAACCAGCCAAAAAAAGAGGAAGAAGAGGAAAATGGATGTTGGGCCATACTGGCAGTATATACCATACACTACATCTCCTGACCCCTCCTCTCTTCTTGAGTATCATCTCATTTCATGCTTCCTTCACCTCGCCGTCTTCTTTTTCTGTTACACTGGCTTTCTCTAGGAGTCCCACATGTTTGCAACACTCCCTCCTCCCACAGGCCCTTGCTTAGACTTCAACATTCTTCCCCCCGTCTTCTTATTTAACTACTCATTCTCCAGACCTCAGCTCAAGCTGTATTTCCTCAGGGAATCTTCCTGGATTAGGTCAACCCTCCTATTTAGATGCCTATAGCATGTCGATTGTACCATTGTTGCAATTACACAATTATGTGTGCAATCGTTTGATTTTTTTTTTTTTCTGCCCCCACAGTGAGGTCAGGGTTTAGGTCTGGCTTTGCACAACATAGAGCATTCTGCGGGGCATACCGTACGTGCTCAGTCAATATTTGTTGAATGAATTAATGAAAGAATATAGCTAGTATCTCACATACAAGATAAAGGAGGCTAGGACCCTGCAAAAGATTTCGTAGGCAAGTGGCGGCGGGTGGCCAGGAGGGCTGGGGAGAGTCCTAAATGATTCCAAACGAGTAGGCTTTTGAGTGCGGCAGAGAAAAGACTGACCTGGAACTCAGGAGACCTGTGTTCTTGTCCTGGCTCAGGCACCAAAGGCTGCGCGTTGGTTGCCCGGAGGCAGTGACAGATGGTCAGATGTTGGATATAGTTGCAAGGCAGACTCTGCAGTCATTGCTGGCAGATTGGATGTGGGGGGGCGGGGGGCGGTGAGGGAAAGAGAGGGGTCAAGGGTTAGTCTTGGGGGTTTGGCTGAGCAAATGGAAGGTCATTTTATCAAGAAGGGGAAGCCAGTGAGAGGAGCAGGGTGTAGGGAGAGGAGGATCCCAAGGGTTTCTTTGCAAATGAATCGCGGGTTCCCACAGGCGGCTGTGCAGTTCACCTCTGCTGCAGGCATCTCCAGAGCAAGCCCAGCCCCAGGCTGGTGGGTGTGAGTGGTGGTGGCTGGGAATGCCAGATGGATGGGAAAAAAAAAAAAAAAATCGGCCTTTCGAGGTGGTTAGTTGCCAGCCAAGAAATGATTCAGTCTGACTCAGCAATAAGATTGAAAAGAAAGTGGTCAGAAGACCTTCCCCCTGCAGGCTTGGCGGGAAGCAGTCACTTTCTGTTAAAGGTCGGTGAGCCGTGAGAGGGAAGACATATCCGTGCATTGGCCACTGCAGCCGTCTTCGAAAATTCAGGAAAGGATAATCCCATACCTAGAGCTTCATGTCCTTCCTCCCAATCTTTATTTTACACATTTTTCTATAAGCAGTTGAACTCATCCACAAAGCACGATTTGGCAATTTCCTTTCTCACTAAACAGCAGAGCACATGTTTCCTAAATTGCTTTCCGGAGAGGATGTACCGATCCACTCTACTCCAAACAGGGTGTTAGAGTGCCTCTCTCCTGGCAATTTTTGAAAAGTCTACAAGTGAAAAATAGCAATTTCTTATTCTTAATTCCTAATCGTTTTCATTTATCATTCACTATTATTTCAATTTGCAATTATTGTGTGCCTAGAGAGAATGGACATTTCTCAAGTGCTTATTATATATCTTTCCAATATATATTTTCATGTGTATATTTTTCAATATATATTTCAATTCATAATTCATTCTTTGTAATGTTTTTTTAAAGTTTATTTATTTTGAGACAGAGTGCAAGAGAGGGCAGCAGAGAGAGACAAAGAGAGAGAGAATCCCAAGCAGGCTCCGCACTGTCAACGTGAAGCCCGATGCGGGGCTTGAACTCACGAACCACGAGATCGTGACTTGAGTCGAAATCGAGTTGGGAGCTTAACTGACTGAGCCACCCAGGCACCCCATAATTCATTATTTTAATTTGCAATTCTTTCATTTCTAGAGCAAATGAAACCTTTGCAAATGCTTATATATACATATCTATATCTATCTATCTATATATATATATATATATGTGTGTGTGTGTGTGTGTGTGTATATATATATATATAAAAACTCACCCTTCCCACCTCAGGAAGTAGCATCTCCCCAAAATGGTTGTAAGTATGAGGAAGACGGGGGTAGCAATGGGTTGAGGAAGGCCGTGGTGGAAAGGGTGGACTCAACGGCTGGGTGACCCCAGTTCCCACGCCAGCCTCAAGTACACCTTTGTAAGGCTGAGGCTCCAAGCTCTCTGAGCAAACCAGTGCTAACCAGTGCCTGAGGCAACCCGAGAGCCAATAGGCCTGTCTGCGCTCCTTCAGGGTAGGGACTATGTCTGGGTCAGCTGTGTCTCCAGGGCCTCTATGGCACCTGGCGCATCGCCAACCCTGGGCACAGACTTGTTCCATGACCGGCTACTGGGAAGACCGAATAGTTGCTCGGAGAGAGGAGACTGTGTCCCTCTGTGTTCTCTGTTCTGTTCTCTGCCGTGTCACTAGCCAGCAAGTCCCTCCCTCGCACAGGCCTCCACCTCCACACCTTTGGAAGTTAATCCGAACAATAGCAAACATTCCTTCTAACTCTGAAATTCCACGAAAACACCCAGGCTGTTTTGCTTCTCTTTGTTTAGTTTCCTCATCTAGGAAACAAGATGAAAATGTTGACCTCCCACGGGGTTGCCACATAAAAAATGGGGCACTCAGTTACCCCTGAATATCAGATAAGCAAGGAATAAGTTTTGTAGTGTAAGTTTGTCTCATATAGTGCACGACTGTATAAATAATTGAAGCACTGAATGATTAAACAACATCCAGCTGGATCAGTTTATTGCGTTTGTGGCTGTGTTTCTGGACTGCTGATGATTATATGGCATTCATTCAACGAGTATTTATTGAGCATCTATTAGATTGTTTAGGCCCTGGTGACACAGCAGAGAATGAAATAAAGCAGTGTCTCTGTTTTTATAGGAATGACATGCTGATAGATAAAAAAAAAAAATACATAAAATATCAGGTGGTCATAATGTTCAGAAGACTAATAAAGCAGGATACGGATCAGAGACTATGTGAGGGGGTGAAGGGGGGAGTTGAGCAATCTGATTAACTTGACCCTCCGCACCTGGGAGCCCCCAACCTCCACCAAGAGCTGTGTTTGTGACAACAGGACCCTGACGTTAGTTTATGGCAGTCAATGAAGCTGCATAAAAATGATGTCATTGATTCAAAGGCGCATGTCCAAATAAGGGATAAAATTATCAGTTGCAGGGATGGAAGAGAACTATAAATCATTCAGTGCAGATTTTAGCTGAGCTGGGGCTGCAACCAAGTTTCCTGACAGCCCGGAGAAAGTTCAGGAAGGTAATGTGCTTGTTAAAAAGATGCTTCTGCTTTCAATTCTATTTGCCAGTCAGGGCGGATTGAGTCCTGACAACTTGATGTGTTTTTGAAGTCTTAGCTGGAACAACAGTGAAAGAGTTTCTTCTTTAAGAAGTCTTTATGCCTCGTGAAGCCAGTGCTCTTAGGTTCAAGGCTGGGCGGGGGACTGTCAAACTAACTGCGGGAGAGGCCACCTCTCCTATCTCCTGCCAGCCGAGAGACGTCAGTCATTAGTCTCATTACTGTAACTAACTTCAGGATCACATCAGGCTTCCAGGTTGCTTTTATCCCTGGTTACTCCGGTTGCTATGGCCACGAATCCTATGTTTTATTGCTAAGCTGTGTATTTGGTCTATACCTTTGCTATGCAAGGTGTGGTTCCCAGGCCGGCGGCATCCACATCTTCCGGAAGCTGGCTAAAAATGCAGCCTCAGGCCCCACCCCTGACCCGCTGAATCACAGCCTGTCCTAAAGTTTAGGAAACACTGCGCTAGAACATTCCGTGTGCTTGCTCCCATTTCATTCCACACATTAGACGGCTCTTTGATTTGCTGCAAAAGCCTCCTGTCTGCTATGTGGAGCTCATTAACATCTTCCTCTAGTAAAACAAGATCAGTTTGTAGAGTTTTTCTTATCGTTTTCAACTCACGGGAGTTCTGTGCTTAGACGTGTCTGGGGTTCTTGTTTGAAAGCAGGCTGATCAGTCTGGGAAGCGTCCCAGAGGGGTCACTGCACCCAACCTTCTTGTACAGATGGGGACATGAAACCAAGTCTCTAAGGGGGGGATGGGACTAGCCCAAAGTTCCATGGCACTTTCTGGCAGAGTGACAGTCGGCACTCAGGTCATCTGGCTCCTGGCCCCAAACTCTTTCAACTGCCCCCTGAGACCTTGTCTTTGCTGGGGCAGTGAAGGGGGCCATCCGTTTAACACACTTCTGCTTCTGAGGATAGTGGGCAAGGGCCCTCCTTTCAGTGTCCTCGGCAAGATTGCCTCCACCCAGGCTGCGACTCTGCACGGTCCCCCAGGCCTCCACTGTCTTCACAGTAGGGCCACCAACTACGCCTCAGGGGAGACCCCGACCCACCTGGATGCCTGGTTGGATTCCATGATCTCCCTGCCTCTGAATTTCTATGCTCAGCCCCACCCCCTTCCCACTTTGTTCTTGGTACATGAACAACCCACTCTTCCTTGCTAGACTGCAAGTCTGGGGTGGGAAGTAAATGTCCACCTTCTCAGTTCCTTTAGCGCCCAACGTGCAGCCGGGCATACAGCTGACACGCCACACCTGCCCGAGTGACCCTTTCTCCTGTCTTCCCTTGACAGATTCGGAGCCCAGTACGTTGGACTCTCCATCTTCCACCACGCTGTTCCTCTCCTCCGAGGAGCCGGGTCCCTCCACCGCAGCGCTGCCTTCTCCCTCCTCCTCCTGCGAGCCCCAGGCCTTTTCCCCCGGCGCCT
Source organism: Neofelis nebulosa (assembly GCF_028018385.1). Classification (NCBI taxonomy): domain Eukaryota; kingdom Metazoa; phylum Chordata; class Mammalia; order Carnivora; family Felidae; genus Neofelis; species Neofelis nebulosa. The sequence goes on from NC_080787.1 coordinate 47,024,793, forward strand.
CGGTGCTGCCCCCGCTGCTGCCGCCGCCCCCCGCGGCCGCCGCGCCCCCGGGGCGCGCGGGCCTCTACTCGGTGGTCGTCTCCTCCCCGGAGGCAGCCCCGCGCCTCGGCGACTGGCTGCCCGGAGGCCCCGCGGCCACCCCTCCCGGCGTCCGCAGGGATGAGCGGGAGCGACTGGGGCCCGAGAGGGCCCGCGCCCCGCGCCCGGGCGCAGCGGGCAGGGAGGAGGGCGCTGAGGCCCCGGCAGCCTCCCCGCCACCCTGCGCCCCGCACACCGCGCCCGCCAGCTTGGAAGCCAGCGTCGGGGACATCCTGGCGGAGCTGCGGACCATGAACGGCCACCTGGACGTCATCGCGAGGGCCCTCACCAAGCTGGCCTCCTCCCTGGCGCCTCCGCCGCAGCCCCTGCAGGAGGCCCGGGACGCCAACTAGTTAACCTAGCTGCCGCCGGCCTGTGCACCTTAGCCGCGCTCGGCAAAGGGACCCCCAGGGCACTGGGCCTCCCGCCTGCCCGTGGTCACCGGGGAGCCCAGCAGAGGCAGCAGAGGAGGGGATTACTCTGCCGGGCGTCTCGGTCTGAAATGATGGTGCTTCTCAGGCTCTGGGCGGCCAGGCCCTTTCTCAGCAAAAGCACGGCTGCCCCACCCCTCCCTGGGCTCTCCTGCCCTTCCAAGGCCCTTCTCCTCCTTTTGGAAAAGGTCTTGAGCTCTGGCAGGATTGGTGGCCCTGGATGGCGGTGGGACCTCGGGAAGGATGCTCCAAGAGCCATCCTTTCGCGTCCCACATGTGTATGGAGGGAAAGCAAGCCGGCTCCAGCTTTCCTTGCCAGGTTGTTGACGGTGTATCTGATCTCTGGGGCCGTTTATGTACTTCTTTCGAAAGAGTTATTTTTGGCTGATTAACGTTATTTTTTCTCATTATAACCACATTTTAAGAAGTTTGGGAAATAGAGAAGTGAAAAAAAATCTGACGTATTTGGAGAAGGGGGGCTATTTAAGTCTTTCTTATGAATAAGAAAGTATTTGAGTCAGAAATAAAAATTTTATATGTACTCTCTGGATGTTAGCCTCACTCTGCTTCATTTGTTCCTTTGCACGGGCCCCTGTTCTTGGATGTTTGTCCCCGGCCCTCTTTACTCCTTTGGACCTTATTTCAACTTTTCTCATGCCTGTGAAGTATAAGTTTCTAAAAGTCCTCATGATTCTTTTCTAAAACTCCCTGATTCCCCTGCATTTGGTAAATCCATCCCTTTCCTCTGGCTTGGGGAAGAAACTGAGTCACAGAGTGACTGGACACTACGGAGGAAGCCAGCATCCCTGGCGTCTACCCGCTAGGTGCCAATGCCACCACCCACCCCAGCTATGATAACCAAAAACGTCTCCATCCCTGGTTGGGACCTAGATGGAACTTCAGAAGTCTGGAATAATCTATGCCCTCCAAGATCTCACTTCCCATAAGGAGGCAGGGTTCTTCTCACTTTCCCATTCGAATTAGAATTCTAGTGGAATTAGAATTCATTTGTCAGAAGCAGATCTATTGCTCTTTTCCTGGAAATGAACCAAGGGTCAGAAACCACATTGCAGAGTACAAGCCCATTCCGGAGCATTTGCAAGGCACACGGCTGATGGGCTGAGGCCAGCAGCTGCCTGGGCTCTGTAGCTCTTGGCACACCCAATGCATCGCAGACTTCGGTGGGCAGGACCCACCCGGAGAGCTTGTTAAGATGCTGATCCTACCTTAGTGGCTCCGGGGTGGGGGCCTAAGACTACATTTCCAATCAGCTCCGGGGGATGTTGATGCTGACACATTGTGAGTAGTACGTGAGTGGCAAGGGCCTTTCTGCTTTGGGATCCCTGCTGGTTCAGGTCGCTTGTCTTTGCACCCTGCAGTGGCCTAGATGCCCCAACCTCTCACCAAAACTTTCACTGAAACTCTGGGGGACTTTCTGTTTTAAAAGCCAAGGCATATTAGGTCTAGCCACCCACTTCCAAAGAATCCTCACTGGTGTTCAAACCAATTCGACATTTATTTCTTGGGGGTCTACAATGCTGGTGCCTGCGGGGGTGGTGGGGTGGGGGAGACACAAAGATGAATAGAATAAGGGCCCTGCCCTGCAGGGGCTCCCCGCCTAGTGTCCCACACAGAGAGGGATCGTCAATTCCAGTGTGTAAACAGCTTGAAGGGGGCGGTGGGGCGAAGCAGCTGAGAGTGGTAAGAACAGTAGTCACAGAGCCCAGGCTTGTCACTTTGACTTTGGGAGAGTTATTTAACCCCTCTTGCCTCGTATCAGACGGAGATGATACCATCTGCTCCGTCATGGCCTATCAGGAGCCAACTTGGATCTTATGGGGGCTTTGCGCACCAGAAAGTGCTGTCCTGACCGGTGGGGATCATTACCTCCTCTCTCCTGGGTCCTGTGTCAGGAGGCGCTCAGGAGAGGGTAAGTCACACTCATCTGAACTACTCCTGTATCTCTGACTGACTAAGCCCTCCCCCTTCTTTTTTTTCAGGAGAAGAATCCATGGCCCAAAGTGACTGTGCTTTGTTCTGCTGTTTCGCTGAACAAACAGCTAAGCTGACATTCAACCACAGCAGCCAGGAACCTCATTAGTACTGGGTTCTTACTCATACGCTCATTCAAACGCATAGGTTCTAATTTTAAGGGACTTGTGTTGCATTAGATTAGAAACAACAAAAGACTAAGTCTTCCCAGAACAAGGAGGGGCTGGCATATAAATCCTAGATTCAGATACAAGGATTGAATCCTTTGGTCAGAATCCCGGTATGCGTATGTGAGACTGGGGTTGAGGAGATCAGAAGAAGTGGCTTATGGAACACACGTTCCATCTAGCGAGAGCAGAGGAACGTCTGGGAGCCTGTCCGGGGTGAGCAGAGCCTCAGAAACCCAGCCTCGTCCAGGGTTTTTGGAGAGGGGGCTGAAGGGGGGATAGGAGGGATGGGACTTTGCAGAAGGTAGAGCCAAGGCTCCGGAATTGAGTTCAAACCAAAAATCAGTTTGAAGGGACTGCGCAGAAAAAGAAAAAAAAAAAAAAATCCTAGGTTGAAGTTTCCCTCCGAATGACACTGATCTGTCCTGATACCTGTTCGGCCCGAGGCTTTAGGTATCTTGAGGGTTGGCACAACATGAGGCAAGTGCACGATGGTTCAGGGTGACAAGCTGAAGGTCAGCAGAAGGCCGATGGCAGAGAAGCGCGGGCTGAAGTCAAGGTCGCACCTCCCAGTAGTTACAGTAGCTCATCTTCCTGAGGTAGTGAGGGGCCTGTTTTTGAGGGCATTCCAGTAGAGACCTGATGGGGAGCTGCTGGTGCTGAAGCAAACGGATGTCCACACTGGGTGGGGCAGTGATTTAGAGACCCTCTCACTCTGGGGCGCCTGGGTGGCTCAGTCAGTTAAGCATCTGACGCTTGGTTTCGGCTCAGGTCATGGTCACAGGGTCATGGGATGGAGCCCCGCATTGGGCTCTGTGCTCACGGTGCAAAGCCTGCTTGGGAGTGTCTCTCTCTCTCTCTCTCTCTCTCTCTCTCTCTCTCCATCTCTGCCCCTCCCCCACTCACACGTGCTCTCTTGCTCTCTAAATAAATAAATAAATAAATAAATAATAAATGTTTAAAGATCCCCTCATTCTAAATTCGAAGTCATTCTTGGTTCTTCTCTCTCTCTCGTGCCCATACCTGATCCAACAGCAAATCACACTGACTCTACCTTCTGAAGAGTGCAATTAACCAAGCACTTCTCACTGCCTCCCCTGCTGCCACTGGCCAAAGCCACTAGCCTCTTCTACCTGAGTTATTCCAGTAGCCTCCTAGCGGGTCTTTCTGCTCCCTCCCTATTCTCACAGAGCGGCCAGGATGGTCTTTGAAAAGCATTTCTAACCAAGGGGCTCCTTTGCCCAGACTCTCCGGTGGCTTCCATCTCAGAGTAAGAGCCAAAGTTTGACATAATTTGGTCTCCTGTGATCTGCCTGATCCGGTCTCTTATCACCGTCCTTCAGGCTAGTCACACAAGCCTCCTTGCTGCTTCTCCCATGCAGGGGGCACATTCTACCTCAGGGCCTTTGCGCTGGCTATTTCTTCAGTCTGGACCACTCTTCCCCCTGAAAAGTCACATGACTTGCTCCCTGACCACCTACAGGTCTTTGCTTAAATCTCCTTTTAAAAGTTGTAACCCCCTCCCTAATACTAACCCTCCACTCTCCAGATGCATTTCTTATTCTTTTTCTTTTCTTTTTTTTTTTTTGCCTCGCAAAAAATCACCACCCTGCACACTACATGCTTACTGTGTGTTTTGTCAGAATGTCAGCTCCACAAAGGAAGGACTTGGTCTCTTTTGTTCTGCTGTTATCTCAGCATACTGCTTTTTAAAAAACAAACGTGTTTGGGGGCACCTGGCTGGCTAAGTCGGTTAAGTGTCCGACTGCAGCTCAGGTTATGATTTCACGGCTCCTGAGTTCAAGCCCCATGTGGGGCTCTGTGCTGACAGCTCGGAGCCTGGATCCTGTTTCGGATTCTGTGTCTCCCTCTCTCTCTGCCTCTCATCCGCTTGCACATGCTCTCTCTCTCTCTCTTTCAAAAATAAATAAACATAAAAGAATAATAAAAAAAAAATAAGTGTTTTGTAAAAGGGACACATCAACTGTCACAATTCAGACAATACAGAGGAGAACAAAGAAGAATATAAAACCCACCCGAAAACCCACCCCCAAGAGACAACTACTGTCCGGATTTTGGCAACTATTTGAAACATCTGTGTCTCTGTCCAAAATGCATGCATATGTGTGTTTCTACTTAACTGTGATTGCACTGTGCCCGCCGTTCTGCAGCCTGTTTTGTTTCTTAACTTGATAATAGATGAAAATTTTTCCACTCAAAGAAATAGATGTTATATATGAAGCAAAATGTACGTAACCAATCCTCTGTTTCGGTTTCTAGTTTTTCACGGTCAGAAGCAGTACCATAGTGACTATATCTGGGGCTTACATGTTTTTGCTCTTCTGTATGTTGTTGAGGCAAATTCCTCAGAGGTGTGATTTCTGGACCAAAGGGCCTGTATGCATTCCTACTTCTTGTCCTAGGCTGCTGCTGTGGCTTCATCGGGCTTCAAAAAGGGGAAGTGAATAAACGGTAGGAGGAATGCAGGCGTCTTGGGGCGGTGCCACTCAAGAACCTGGAAAAAGGGGAAAATGAAATGAAGGCTGCCTCCTGAAGGTTAAAATCAGAGCGTAGTGGGCCGAAACAGAGATGTGCAAAGCCACCTGGGAGAGATGAATCTTGGATGGTCACTCAAGCGGTGCACAGTCTGGGTGTTATTGGGAAACAGAAGCCGTCGAAGGTTTGTACACAGAGGGGATCTCAATCAGGAGTTGGAAACAGGGGTGTTGGGAGGGCTGGAAGGGCCTGGACGGGAGGCCAAGGTTACCTGAGATGAGTAACTGCAGGGAAGCATGACCAGCCCTGGGCTGGAGTGGCCAAGGGGACACAGGACCAGTGTGGTTCCAAAGTCCTGGTGGTGGAGCTGAGCTGCCTCTGCTGGGACTCAGGAGCGACACTGCCAGGCCACAGCCCCAGCCACCACAGCCACGGCCACCATCGCCCTGGGATATCTCTAGTGCTGTCACCGCTGTCTGAGACCCCTACCAGACCGTCGGGAGGAAGGGAGAGCATCGCTCCCCGTCTCCTCCCGCCTTCTGGCTCTAGGCCGGTGCCTCCCTTTCCCAGAATGTAGCTGGAAGCCTCACCGCTGGAGGGAGTCTGGGAAGTGTGGTTTGTGGGGCCTCCGCCCCTATGACACAGGACAGAGCGCAGCTGACAGCAGATAGGCAAATGACCAGTGCCAGCAGCAAGTTGAGTCAATGCAGCAGTGTATCTAAAGAAAGCAGCTGTCCCTCAGAGGGCAAGATCCGTGGGCCCCAGGAGGCACCACGGGGACACGCATGGGGACACGCGTGTGCCAGCAGGGGAGGGCCTGCTAGACCCTCGGGGCCCAGCCACAGGTGGACACAGGGATCCCCGGCTCTCTCATCTGATACCACTCGACAGTCTAGGGTGTACCAATGAGAGACGATCCCCGAGAGACCGCAGGGCAGACTGGCTGGGGTCTGGAGCCTTCTTGGGGGGCCCCTAGGTCTTGGAAAATAGTAAGCGAACCCATGGGTGTTGCCACTCCGGGAGATAGGAAGCCGGCCCTGGGACTTGCCCTTGGACATGTTCCTTTATCTGAAGGACATACGCACTAACACTTATTGGTCTCCTATCTGGCATCCGGCCCTGTGCTGTGTACTCTATCTACGTAAAAGATCTTACGATTTTGGCATACGATTTCTGTCAACAAGGTTGGGAGCTAGGGCCTGTAACACCCATTTCATTGATCAGGAAATTGAGCCACAAGGAGGTCGCGTGATGTGCCCGTGGTCACACGGCTGGTAACCGACAGGGCCTGGATGTGTCTGTCTCCAACGCCCTGGCTGTGCCACCACCCGGGGTTGCCTATCACACTGTTTGGACTTTTTCCTTTCTGAAGCAGGTCAAAGACCCAGGGCTGTTGAATTGCCTTTGGCTGGTGATTCTCCCACAGGGTGATAATCAAGGTACTCTCTGGAAGTTACAGGGCTCTGACAAAATGAGATAACGGCAGCACTGGAATAATAAACCAGAAAACGAGGGGCTCCCCCCTCTGCCTTCTCCCACCCCCCGGCCACCACACCGGTGGTCCCATACATGTTGGGCATGGAGAGTGAGAGGAGACCCTGGACGACAAGACAAGGAAAGGGAAAGAGTGGATGAGGAGAGAGGCCAGAAAGAATGTGCCAACTTGGTGGCTCCGAAGTAACTTTGAGGTCAACGTCGTTAACTGCATTACGTATACAAGGTGACTTGCCTACAATGATAATTTGTTTCCCTTGCTCCTTACCCCCTTGGCCACCTGACATAAACAGTCGACTCTGCGTGCAGGGCCAGAACATGCAGGGACTTCTGCAAGTGCCCGAGGTCCCAGTATTAGAATCTCAAGCTCCAGGGACATTTTCTCAGCCTCCTGTAAAGCCAGGGCCCCAGCAAGCAGCAAGCAGGCTGACTCTAACCTTGGCTCTCACGGATGAGGCTGGCCAGTGCCCAGGAGGCTCAAACCATTCCCACAAAGCAAATGTGCAAAGCCTCTGATGAGAGGCCACCGGGAGCATCTTCCAAGGCTCTTGGCTCCGGCTCCCTCCTCCAAAACGCACCAAGTGCTGTTTTCTACTGCCCCCATGCTCTCTGGAGGGCACTGCACTGGCCCGCCGTCCCTTCCGGAGCGGGCACTGTATCCCATTCGCCCTGCCGCTGCTATGCCGAGCCCTGTCGGGACACGGAGCTGGTGCTCGGCAAATGTTGATGGAGGGCTCCGTTGCTGGGGGGTGGGGGTGGGGGTGGGGAGCGGTCCCCGGGGTCCAGTCTGGCAGCGGTGGGGTCCGCCTCTTGCTTCCTGAGCCCTTCCCGGGGCTGCCTGGATGGAGACGAAGACCTGTCCGCCCGCCAGGCTGGGGCTGGCCCAGGAGGGAAGGTCATGAAGACCTGCCTCCGCTGCAGCTTCCAGGCCTCGCCTTTGCTTGTTTTCTGGGAGCCTTGGTGTCTGCCCACAATGGCATGGCTCGTTCGGCTGCCCGGATTCTTGGCGTGGAGGGCGGGCCGCACAACTTGTTTCCGTGGTGAGCATGGGAGGGATGGCCGGTGCTCCCTGGCCCAGCGCTCCTCCCGGTCTTCCTGAGCGGGGCGCGTGCCAAGCGACTGCTCCCAAAGCGGGTTTTTTCCGACAGTGGGAGGGGCGGGGGGTCATCTCAAACCTGGCTGTGCCGTGAACTGTGGTGAACAGATCTAACAGATTTTATTCATCCCTTCCTCTTACGTCCCACCTTGTTCCCCAACGCGTTCGAGACGACTCCGTGGCATACGACTTTCTGGAAGGCACCTGGACCACCTCTGGCCTGAACCCCTTCACCGTGCCATCTTCCCGGAAGGGTCACAGAGGTCAGTGACTTGCTCAGGGTTGTCCCGCAGATGCGGGAGCTGAGCCGGGAAGGAAGTCCTGGGTTCTTCCAACCATAGCGCTTCCTGGCTCCCCCTTGAGGGAATCCTTCCAGCGGTGAGATGGGGCAGCCTGGAATAGTCCACCTCTTCCAACGCCTTTGCCCCTGAGAGTGGACACACACTCAACACGTGAGCACACACGTGGGACGGAGCCCACAGTGTGCATGAAAAAGAACATTGTGTTCGTTGTTCAGACCGAGGTCAGGCTAACTGTGGCCCGTAACCTGGTCTCATTCAGCCTGGGAGCTAGGAGTGATTTTTACATTTTTAAATCATGAAAACAAGCAGCAGCAGCAGATGTGACAGAGATCAAATATGCCCTGCAAAGCCAAAAACATTTACCATCTAACCCTTTGCAGAGAATGTTTGCTGATCCCTGGTCTGGACAACGCATTTGACTTTTCATCCAATGGTGGTAAATAATCCACCCGGGATCCTGAAAACTCCTGTTTTGTAAGCACGTCTATATGGTCATCTCTGTAGGGCTCCAAATGTGAAATTTAGAATTTGCAGCTTTCTCCCTTTCCCCATCAGATGCCCGGGACTTTTCTGAGTGGTCTTCCTGCTGCTAGATGCTTCTCTTCTCAGGATGAACCATGGGGGTGCACCTACTGCCGGGAGACCTCCAGGGGTGAATCAGGGGGTCAAGGCTGGCAGCGGACATTTACTGCTGGTACCCACCATGGGCCACTACTGCAGGGAGGTGCCTTGCAAATGCTTGGCCCCGGGGCAGACCGGAGCACAGGACTCCCAAGAATGACAAGGACAGTTTCTTTTGCCTCAAAGCAAAACAGAAAGATGCTTGTGATCTGAGTACCTCTATTTCCTCCCCACCAAGGCAGGCTTCTCGACTGGTTCCTGTCTATTCAGGCCGCTCATTTCTTTAGAGTTACTGAACCAGAATAACCACAAATGGAGCCGGAAGCACATGATAACCCGCTGAACTCTGCGCGGCCTTGGCGGGGCTTCTCCTAGCGCACGTCCGTCCGAAGCCTGCCCCGTTTCTGCAGCCGCAGCTGCACGCTTTCCAGCCAGCACCCAGCAGCGTCTGGGGCTCTGTCTCCGGCTAGTTCCTTCCATAGTCAAAAAAGAAAGAGGGGGAAAAAGTGACAGGAGACGGAACCGGGAACATTCGAACCCATCAGAGCTGTTCACGGTTGTGAGAGATTTACAGGCAGGCAGTTTGGGGTTTAAATACGAAATGACACCAGAAGCCTTTAATGTACAGGGGGGCTCTAAGCCTGATCTGGGAGCAGAAAATAGTCGGTGAACTCCCCTCTCTGAGATCTTAGGAGTTCTGTTCTATTGACTCCAGGCAGGGCTGCAGCCACAGTGCACTTCATGGGCTCATAAATATAACATTATTGGACCGAAAAACCAATCCTTCTCCAACTGATTAGGCCCAGATTGGTCAACCCATAAATCAACACTGAATGAGAGCTATAAAGTTGTGAATCAATGTGTCCCAGACCTCCAAACCGGAATGAAAACGTTGGAATAAAGTAGCTGGAGTACTTCCAAGATCCTTCTCATCCCCTCCTCCCACCAGCCCCATATCCCACGACACTAATTTTAAAAGCCCCTTCTCTTTTCTTTTCTTCTCTTTTCTTTTCTTTTTCCTTTCCTTTTCTTTTCTTTTCCTTTCCTCTTTTCTTTTATTTTTTCTTTCCCTTTCTTTCTTTCTTTCTTTCTTTCTTTCTTTCTTTCTTTCTTTCTTTCTTTCTTCCTTCCTTCCTTCCCTCCCTCCTTTCTTTCTTTCTTTCTTTCTTTCTTTCTTTCTTTCTTTCTTTCTTTCTTTCTTCCTTCCTTCCTTCCTTCCTTCCTTCCTTCCTTCCCTCCCTTCTTTCTTTCTTTCTTTCTTTCTTTCTTTCTTTCTTTCTTTCTTTCTTTCTTTCTTTCTTTCTTCCTTTCTTTCTTCTCCTCCGTCTGGCCATGGACAGCATTTCAGGGCAGGAAATTTGGTCTAGAAGCGAGGGTGAGGAGACAAGAGGCTGACCGGTTACATTTCTGGTCAGGACCGCGCTGCCTCTCTGTTGTGTCTCCCCGGCTGGGGTCTCCACCTGTGGCTGAGAGGCGATGGCATTTGTCACCCATGTATGTTATGGAGCCAGGAAGGGAACAAAATACCCCACTGGCACATGGTGGGTGAGACTGGTTCACGTTTGATCGATGAACGGATATTTAGATCCAATTAATTTCAGGGCTCTGGACCCCTACATTAAATAAATAAATATAATAACTCGTTCTCCTCTTGGAACTGCACAGCAGGTTCAAAAATGCCATGTGGCTGTCCCTGCTGGATGTGGTCGCCCTCTTTGGATCCGGGAGTTGAGGTTGTCTGCCGGGAACACTGCCCACTCATTTCAGAGGGCGTTCTGTGTCCCAGTTCCTCTGGCGTTCTGAAGAAAAGTCTGTTTTCAGAATCCGCTTCTCCAAGGGCACTTGGGTGGCTCAGTCGCTTAAACGTCCGACTCTTGATTTCAGCTCAGGTCATGATCTCACGGTTTGTGGGTTCAAGCCTTGAGTTAGGCTCTGTGCTATTAACCCTATGTCAGGCTCTGTGTTTAGTGCGGAGCCCGCTTGGGATTCTCCCTTTCTCTCTGACCGTCCCCTGCTCGTGCTGTCTCTCTCTCTTCTCTCTCTCTCTCTCTCTCTCCTTCTCAAACAAATTTAAAGAACTCAAAAAAAAAAAAAAAAAAAGGAATCCCGCTTCTGCAAAACATACTCCCCCAGTGTCCTCCCCACCTCTTTTTCACAGCATGCACACCCCCCTGCCCCTTCTGAGGGCTTATTGTTAAGTATCTGCTCTCCTGGGCTGGGAGCTCTTATTTCCCAATCGTTCCGATGCCAAGCTCACCTGTCATCCTCCCCCTCTCGGGGACGACACGTGCATGATCCTGTACAAATTCCTTGAGTTGGTGGCCTCCTGGTTTTTCCCAGACACAGACTCAAAGGACTGGGTGGGACTTCGGTTTCACCCAGTTCTGGTTGCTCGTGTGGGGAGACTGAGGCACAGAGACGGGTACGCGCTTATCTAAAGTAGAAATCGGGCCTCTTGTAACCCATTCCACTCTACCCCAGGGCAAGCCCTATGCTGACTGCATTCTTGTTCTCCTCTGTAGAGAAAGAAGGTCCTTGTCAGGTTCTCCCGAAGCTGGTCTGAAAACACCATTTCTGTACAGTTGGCTGTTGCCTTTGGACACTTTCATTTTCTCCCATGTTTTCCTCTCTCCTTGCTGTGACTTAGAGGACCATGAACAGACAAGCCCAAGACCCCAGAGGAAAAATTCTCCCTTCCAGTGTGTGCCGCAGGGAGGAATGAGGCTGAATGACAGCACTATTTGACGAATGAGCTCCATGGAGGTGTTTTGCCACCAGCAGTCAGAGAAACCTTGCAGGATGTGTCCAGGGAAATGGATTTTGTAGGGTTAGCTAAATCTGTACCACCCACTGCACAATAGCAGCACTGTGCAGAAAAGGCGGCTTTGAAACAGGTTCAGTTTTATGTTAGTTCCAAGTTCAGGTGAATGCCGTTTCTGCAGCTGAAAGAGTTGTATTCCTCCTCCTCATCCCGATGCGGTCCTTGTCGTCTTGGCTCTTCCGCCATTTCAAAATCCTGACGTTATCTCTCTACTTTCTGGGAAGACATGAACCTCCCACGATGAGCTGTAGGAAATAAAGTGATCACGCTGCTTGGACGTGACTCTTCTGGCAGCAGACCCGTGAGGGAGTGTCAGTGTGATGAACCCTACCACCTAGAGAACACTTTTCAGACACGTAGTCCGTCTTTTAGCCCCTCGGTCTGAGGTCCCCGGGAAAGAGGAAGGGGAAGATTATAAACATGACCCTAATTCTTCACCCCGGCTGTGTCCATGCCCTTTGCCATGTCACCTTGTACTGCCCTCCAAGGCTGTGTCTGCGGTTGGTCATGAACTTGTTTTGGCCAACAGGATGAAGTGGAACTGGGGTGTGTCGATTCTGAGCCTAGACCTCGAGAGGCCTTGCGGGTTCCTTCTTGCCCTCTTTGTCACCTGTCATTACCATGACGGCACGTGTGACCTAGCCTGCTGGAGAGGGGGGACCCCGAGGAGCAGAGCAGTCACCCAGCTGTGCCAGCCAAATCCCAGACATATGAACAAGCCCAGTCGTGTTTGGTAAGGGTCACTTAGCTGACCGCCGGCTGTCCCTTGATGTTTATTGTTATGTGTCACTGAGATTTCACGACGGTGAGGCAATATCATTGTGGAAGTAGCTGACTGATATGGCAGTTACCCCATAAACTTTTTAAAATTTTTATTTACTTGTTTATTTATTTATTTATTTATTTAGTTAGTTAGTTAGTTAGCTAGTTATATTTAGACAGAGAAAGAACATGAGCAGGGGAGAGGGGCAGGGGGGACAGAATCCCAAGCAGGATTCACGCCAAACGTGGAGCCTGACTTGGGGCTCGATTCCCATGATCCTGGGATCACGACCTGAGCCAAAATCAAGAACCAGACACTCAACCAACTGGTGCCACCCAGGCACCCCTATCCCCCGCCGCCTTTTTGTTTTAAACCACGTCTTTATTCCTTGTCTCCATCAACTGGTGACTTAAACCCTCTGGTCTACACTATTAGAGGTTTACCTAATATTCATTTTTCCCTTCTTCCTTGCTCGCAGAGCCATGTGCCCAGCTAAAAACCTACATTTCCCAGGTTCCTTTGCAGAAAGGAGTTGTCCTGTGATACTCCTTTGGCCAATGAGAAGCAAATGAAGTATTGAGTAGAACTCCAGTGGAGGCTCCCTTTTCCCTCCTCCTTTTTCCTGCCTCAAGTGAGACCATAATCCTTCAGGGTCCTATGACCCTGGGCTAACGGCATAGCTAAGAATGGCTGAGAGGAGAGACAGAAAGAGCGTGGGGCTTGGTAGTATGGTCACAACCCTAACACTGTGCTGGCACTAGAAAGCCTTCTTTACGGACGTCTTGTTACATGAGGAAAAAAAGAAAAACTTCTAAATTATGTATGCTATTGTTTTTCAGGCTTCTCTTATTTGTAGCTTACTGTAATTCTTAATATCAGATTCTAGCACCCACTTTGTTCTCTTTCGGAGAAAATGCTTAGAACAAATGAGTAAAGGTGCTTTCTGAAGATATCTCCTAAAAACTACGACTGCTAAGTACTATAGAGGTTTACCAATTATCCACACAAAATAACAATAATCTCTATGCACGTATATTTATACGTAGTATTTGTTAATAATTTTCAAAGCTCATGATGTTATTTGTCCCCCTTAATAGACTTGTGATTAGTATCCCCTGTTCGTTCTGTGCTGGGGAAACTGAGGCATGGGCTGTTAAGTGAGCTCTCCGAAGTAAACAACCTGTTAGAGAGTCGGGGAGGGACTTATACCAAAGTAGAGTATGTCTTGGGCTGTGATTGGCATCTATTCAGAGAGACCAAAGGCAATTGAATCCTTTTAACTCTGCAGGACCGTCCAAGACTTAAAACACACTTTAGGACACACTAGTTTATGGGAAGGGGGAGAAGGAAGAAGGGGCAACTTTTTGCCTTTTGTATCCACAAAAGTATTTTCTTCCTCTTCTCTGCTCTCCTGGGAAGTAGAGTTGATGAACTGTGGCTCTGTCTTCCCAGAATTTCCTGGTGAATTCCTCAATAGTAGGACTATATGTTCTCTATTTTTGTATTGCTGGCAGGGCTTCTGGGTACACTTGTGCATGTTGGTCACTGCACAAGAGTGTTTGGCAGAGGAGTGAGTAAAATCCACAGTCATCAGTCAGTGGGCCCCATTGTATTGTGATACACCAAGAAGTGCTTTTTTTTTTTTTTTTCTAATTTACACATAGATATTCTATAAAATAGTGGGACCCTTGGTCACTGGCACCTGGACCAGAATACAAGCTGCTTATTTGGAAAATGAATAACCCCCCAATGATTACTTCTTTCTGCAGGTCATTTTGATCATGTTTTACTAGCAATAAAGTGTTGCTGGGATGGGAGTTGGTGAGTGTTAAGATCTTGTTTTCTCAGGCTGTCGTACCTACGGAGGTGGGGCAGTTGTGGCAAGATTGAGAGACTAGAATAAAAATAAAACAAACACCCACGATTTATTAAACATTTATTATGTGTCAGATAAAAAGCATTTTACATTCATTACCTCATATAGTCCTTACAGTAAAACGGTGAGGTAGGTTCTATTAACACTCCCATTTTAAAGATGAGGAAACTGAGGATGTGAAAAGTCAAGCATAGTGCTCAATGTCATATAGCTAGTAAGCGACAAAGCTTGGGTTTGAATCTAGGCTTATCTGATTCTAAGGTCTTTGTCCTTTGCCTTGCGTTTTCCTAAACCTGTGAATTTTGGTCATTAGTGCAGGTGTAGCAGAGACAGTGGTATTCACCAGTTGGTCTCTGGACTCCCCTAAATTTCTTACTCTCACTTGGAATTAGGTTGGGGCCATATGTGTGGGCTCTGCCAGTGGGATAAGGTAGAAGTGATATACAACCATCCCCAGGTATGACCTTTAATAACATCCTGGATGAATCACTGTCCCTCTCTTCTTCTTTCACAACCCAGGGCATCAGATGTTGAGACGTCAGCATCTCAAAATGGCGGGAGCCTGGATCCACGAATCACTACATAGATGAGAGTTGCCCTCAAGAACCGCCCGATCCACATTTGACTTTATGTAAGTAAGAAATGATTCTTTGTTATGTTCTTGGAGCACAGGGTAGCCTCACTCAACTAATGTAGCAGAAATGATAAGACTAATTTTATGCATTTATTTTATATCATGGCTTATAGTGCACAAAGAGTTTCTTGATTGTCATCACCTTGAGAGATAAGCAGGGATTGATTATAAGTCCCATTTGAAAGGCTAGGAAACTGAGGCTTAAAGAAGTGAAATGATTTGCTCAAGACCACGTAGTTGGTAGGTGGTCAAATCGAGGTTAGGTTCTTGGTATTTTTCCCACACTGTGTAATTTTACAACTTCCTAGCTTGATGTTATAAAAAGCAAGCAATAACCTCAGAGGGAATGAGGGTCCCACTGTATAGAGTTCTGCAGATTAAATTAAACACCTTGAAGGACTACAAGGCTAGGTAGCCAGTACAGACAGGTGTAGTACATTCCAGTGGCTCATATTCTTAAGTCAACAAGCTGCAGGCGTCCTGTGGCTGCTCAGACTCCTGGGTGGTCCTGAGGGGCGTCCCAAGCCTAGTTCTTGAGCAATCTGGTGCACAGATCTCCAATCCGAACCACGGGCCTCGAATTAAAGACAAAATGTCACAGCTCTGGGTGAAAATCCTCAGGATCTCCAGAGAATAAGG
Source organism: Neofelis nebulosa (assembly GCF_028018385.1). NCBI lineage: Eukaryota > Metazoa > Chordata > Mammalia > Carnivora > Felidae > Neofelis > Neofelis nebulosa. The sequence continues at coordinate 47,040,203 of NC_080787.1, forward strand.
GGCCTAATTTTCCTTCCTCACCCCCACACAGCAATCATCATTTTATTCTTTAGAAAATTCTTCACAGTAGACAAAACACTTCCCTCTCCTTTGTCTCATTTAATTCTTAAAAAAAGTGAGCATACTTTTTTTTTCTTCTTGGTGGAAAACTCAAAAAGGTTGATTTATTCTAAGATTGTGACAGGGTTCTGCTCCTGAGAATGAAATCAGACCTTTATTGAGCTCATACTATGTGTCCGATATCATTCAGTTCTCCAAGGTCAGTGTCACTGCCTGTTCTATAGTGATGAATCTGAAGCAGAGTCCAAAAACTTGTTCAAGGACACTGAACAAAGAAGGCTGCCTGTGGGGATCTATAAAGCCCACAGGAGAGTTCTCAGCAAAGACAAGAAAGGGAAGGGTTGGAGGAGAAAAGGAGTCGACTGTCCCATCCTATACAAGGTATATCCCACAAATACCCAGGTGACTTCTCGCAACTTTATCAGCCATCATCAATTTAACACTTTAGAAATCTGTCGTAGTCTTGGATCTTACCTCCCTTCAACCGATGGATCTCCAAATTCAATGTGGTCCCTTTTCCAAGAGTTTCTATTTAGTTGACTTCTGATAACATTTTATACTAAGAAATGGGCTAGAATCTCTTTGCTTCGGTGTTCTCTTCATGACTTTATAAACATTGGCCTTGGTCATGTTCAGTCTTTTTTTTTGCTAATGAAAGTCTCTGAGTCTGTTTTTCTTTTTCTAGGTCGGGCTCCTGGGATTCTTCTCTTACGAGACCTGACGAGCTATCAATAGCCTGAATATGACAAGGATCCAAGTCACCTCTGCTTGTGGTTATTTGTCATCCTCCGTTCCTTGCTGTGGTTGAGGGCTCATGTAGCACTCCCCCCCTGTGAAACTCAGGCTGCTGAGACAGGGGACCAGCCTCAAAGCAAGATTTCTCTGCAGGGCCTCTAGCTGCCTGACTCCAGGGCACTCCTCACCTTGTACTCTGTATAGATGTCCCTTGGAGTTGGGCATTGAGGCAAGACTGTGGCCCTATTCTTTACTGATTCATGCACTCATTCATTCAGAAATATTAAACACTGGCTATCGCTTAGGAACTCTATTGATCTCTGAGGATGGAGAAGGGGATAAACCAGGTCAGTCCTAGTTAATGGTGACATGTTGTCCACACCGGACCTCTTCGGAGTCGCTGTTGACTCTTCCTCCCCCTTAGCTACCACATCGTGTTCAAACACCAAGCCTTATCAATTTTGCCTTTGAAATATTCATCGTGCTCATCTCCACTTCTGCATCCCAGCTAGCACAGCCCTACTTTAGGTTTTCCATACCCCTTTTTTTTTTGATTATTGCCTTTCCCTCATAACTAGTCTGTCTGATTTGGTCTCATCCTCATTATTTGCTCCTCCCTACTTGAGCAAGAAAGACTCGCCTAAAATATATGTTTAAGTCACTCACTTTGGCCCAGCTAACATGGTGTACAAAGTCCATGTTCATGCTTTGGCTTTTACCCCTCTCTCCAGCTCTGCCCCTTAGTAGGCTCTTGACCGCCAGAGTAAGATTATTCAGCCATATTGCCTTGGCTGACTCCATGTCCTCTGGGGGGTGGGGGAGGGTTTGAGTGCGCCGTCTCCTCTGTCTGCACATCTCTTCTCCCACCTGTCACTTCTCTGACTTTGCTCCCTCCTCCCCACGTCCTTTGTAATTCCTGCATCAGGCTGAGTCCTCTCCACTCTTCAAGGCTTACTTTAGGGCCCAACCACTCCAGAAGACCTTTGTTACTTTCCTGACCACTCCACGACAGGTGCCTTTCCTCAGCGGGCCCACAGTATCCTTCCCTCATTGTTCTTAACACATGGACTGACAATTGTCATCAGGGCCTCTTGCTCCACTGCATTCTGGAAGGACTACTGAGAAGGACCAGCGTACTTAGCACATGGTAGCTCCCGATTCACTTGCTGAATGAATAAGCAAGTAATTTCAACACAATGGAGAATAAGGGGGGTGCGGGAGGGAGTGACTGACCCCAGCTGGAGAGATCAGAGTGGCTCAAAAGAGGGGACGACACAGGACTGCATGTTAAAGGAAGCAGAGGAGCTTGTGGGTGGGGAGCAGTGAGAAAGCTACACTCCTAGCGCCCCACTAGCAAAATGTTTGCGGCTTGTTGTTGCCACTTCATGCGCTGCTGGCCTGGAGGTCTCAGGATAATGATAATGGAACCGGAAGTTCCATAATGATAACGGAACAGGACAATGATTCCACGGAACCGGAAGTTGAGACTGCCATTCAGCCACTCTGGGATCGCTGTTGTTTTATTTTATTTTTTTTAATTTTTAAAATTACACGTGTATATTTACTTTGTGATACAAACAGAAGAGGGGAAAGAGAGAGAGAGAGAGAGAACAAGGGAGGGGCAGAGAGAGGGAGAGAGAGATCCCAAGTAGGCTCTATCTCACGAACCCGTGAGATCGTGACCTGAGCCGACATCAAGAGTTGGACGCTTAGCCGACTGAGCCACCCGGGCGCCCCTCTTTGTTCCTTTAAATCAGCAGGCACAGAAGTAGTGGCAATGCTGGCTGGGGTGGTGGATCCTGATGACAAAGGGCACTGCTACTCGGCAGTGGAGGTAAGGAAGACTGTGCCTGGCATATAAGACATCTCCTAGTGTGTCACTTAGTATTACCGTGCCCTGGACTTAAGGTCACTGGAAAACTACAACCACCATTAGAATCCAAGCAGGACTTGTAATGGCCCAGACAGATCCTTCAGGAATGAAGGTCTGGGTTATCCCACCGGGGGGAAGAATGACGACCAGGTGAGCTGTTCAGCGAAGGCAAAGGAAATACAGAATGACTAGCGGGGGAGGGTAATTATAAATACCAGCTACAACCACGTGACCCGTTACAGAAACGAGGACTGTAATTGTCATAGGAACTCTTCCTTCTTTGGTCGTGAACATGTTTTCGTGTGACCTGTGAAATTAACTCTCCAGCTACTTTCACGTTCGTCTTCCTCGGAAGGACATGTCCTTCCCCGAACGTGGCAGGCCCAGCCCCCAGCCCATCTTCCCTGAGGTCACCTGATTTCTGTCTCCGTGGTGCTGGGCAGGAGATGAGCTATTTCAAAGAAAATGTAGTCCACAGCATTCAAGAAAAATGCATTGAGGATTTACCAGAGTGAGAGGCTGCGTAGAAAGATGAGTCAGCCACAGATTCTACCCTCAAGTGGTTTTACAGTCTAGTAGCAAAGCAAATAGGGTGTTTTTTTGTTTTGTTTTGCTCTGTTTTCCCTATTTTACAGTTACATTTGTCTGTGTCGGTGCCAAGTTCATGCATGGCTACAGGGGAGCAGAAGTGCCTCACACACACTTATTTGTGTGACCTGAGAACCTGTATTGTCCCAATGCCCTGCTTATCAACACCTGTTACTACCAGCGAGTGAAAACCGGTTTGGTGCGGTCTCCTTTGACAGCCTGCAAGAAACAGTCCCTTCTGGGCTGGGAGGGCTGAGGCAGGAAGCCCCTGGCTCCATTATACCGCTGCTGCCCTCACTGGTCTCCCTTCTCCTGCATATCTTCTTGGCAATCTTCATTTTCTCCTGGTGATCCATGTTGGAGGCCTGTGCAATTCAGAATGCAGAATGGTGCAGCGGGAACATGTGGAATTTCAATCCTCACTTCTCCGGGGTGGTCAGCTCCGAATCCCCACACGTTTACGAGCAAGAGCCTCAAGAAGCACAGACGACTTGGTCACCAAGTGCGTTAGAAACGTGTTCCCCTTCCTAGCCACGCCGTGGAATACTGCTCCGTAATAAGAAGCGATGAGCTAGTGAAAAAGTGCCGTAATGTGAATGAATCTCAAAACAAGCATGCTAGCTAAAGAAGCCGGAGGAAGGAGACTGCATACTGTATGATTTCGTTTGTAGAAACCCCTAGAAAATGCTAGCTAATCCATACTGACAGAAAGCAGGGCAGTGGTCGCGAGGATGGGGAGAGCGGAGAGAGGGTGAGATTACCAGGGGTACAGAGAAAGTTACAAGGGTGACAGATAGGTTCATTATCTTAATTGGGGCAGTGGTTTCACGCGTGTGTACATATGTCAAAAATTATGAAACTGAGCACTTAAAATATGTGCAATTGACTGTATGTCAACTATACCTTCATAAGGCTGTTGAAACAGCTTTTAAATATGTGTACATTTTGACCCAATAATTCCATTTCTAGTCACCCTCCTAAGGAAATAATCGAAGTGCCCAATTTATATTCAAGATCTTCTGCACTCTGTTTAGGAGAGTGAAAAAGTTCAATGAGAGGCCATAGTTAAAAAAACGAACGCTTAAATAAATTCCAGATGATGACGGAATACCGTGTACGCTTTTAGAACAATACAGTCTTATTTACTGTGACGAAGAAAATGTTTACCGCGTAGCATTTGGCAGAAAACCCGTTTATGAAATAGTATGAACACAGCGAGATCAACATCAATGTGCTGAAGCCTGAAGATGTGTGCCAGAGAGAAAGACTGGAGGTTTTGTACAAAATATCCACAACTCTCATTTCTGGAGAGTGGGTGGGGTCACAGGTCATTTTAATTTTCTTTTTTTGAATTCTTCTTTTTATGCATCAAATTTTCTACTTTAAAAAATTTTTTTTTAATGTCTGTATTTATTTTTGAGACAGAGAGAGACAGAGCATGAGCAGGGGAGGGGCAGAAAGAGAAGGAGACACAGAATCCAAAGCAGCCTCCAGGCTCTGAGCTGTCAGCACGGAGTCCGACGCGGGGCTCGAACTCACGGAGTGTGAGATCATGACCTGAGCTGAAGTCGGACGCCACCCAGGCGCCCCCCATTTAAAAAAAAAAATTTTTTTTCATGTAAATTTTCTACTTTTGAAATGTGTTCCTTTTAAAAGTGGGAAGCAACCTGGAGTAATAAAAGAACTTTTGGGGGGAAGGTGCCACAGCCACTCTGTTCTGTGCAGAGTCTGCAGGGGAAGGGCCTGTCCCTCTGGTCTCCCCTCCCATTGCCAAGGAGGTGCCGTGCCTTGATGCCTGTGGGTTCCAGAGAGCTTGAGAAGGCCTGAGCCCGGGCCTTCCCATCCTGGGGCCTTCCTGCCTGGGGCCCTGGTGTTTCTTCTCAGCTGCTTGGTTAGCCCACACAAGAGGCTGCTTGCTCCTTGTGCTGTGACTTGCCAGTCACTGAGCAAAGGTTGGTTGTAACCAGGCCGTGAGGGCCCCGGGCGTTGAAGAAGAAAGCAAACTCTGGCCTTCCTAACCCTTTCCTAGATCTGTTTCTCCAGTTCTAAGTGCAGCTCTTAGAAGCACGCAGGAAGCAAAGCATTAGCCCCCATAGACTTGCCCAGGCCACATGTTTGTTACCTTCCAGCAAAAACTATAGTCACAGCATGGGGACGTTGGATGCAGCTCGAGCCTATAGTTTGGCCTGCGTTTCCCCGACTTCCTTCTTTGCTTTTCTGCCCCCAGAAACAGACACCTTCCAGGAGAACTGGAAGAAGTGCTCCTGGCTTCACGCTTCTTGAAAGCAGGATGGCTTCCTTTGGCCTGTGTTGCCCTCTGGGTGGCTCGCTGGCCCTGGTGGTGTTGGTCTCGGGTCTGGACAAACCGGCTGAAAAGAGGTTTAATGTAAGAGGTTTAATGCACTTTGAAAATGCACCTGCTTGTTCTGAGGAGGATGGCTGGGTTGGGAGGGCCAAGGTGACTTGTCCCAGGTGACCGCAGCCGAGAGATTATTGCTGAATGAACAGTAGGATGAACCAAGACCGGAAGGGTCTGTGACCTGAAAACTTTGTTTTCTCCAACTGGGTGGAACAGCTTGTGGGGCAAACCCATGTGTTTCATCAGTGGCCCCGGTGGTGATATGATGGATGGGCTGCCTAAACTCTATGAGGCTCAGTTTACTCATCTATGAAATGGAATAGGAACACCCATCTTATGGGATTCTCTTATTTATCCATTTGTTCCCTAAATATTAATTGAGTATATACTATGTGCCAAGTACTGTGCCAGGTGATCACGACAAATTAATTAGACCTGACCTCTTGGTTCTTATGTGCTCTCCCCTATTAGGTTGCTGAAAGGCCCAGGGATTGTATATGTCTATGACCATGCTGTCTCATGTACAGCAGAAGCCTGAGAAATGGTACTATTATTACCAAGGCAAGGACCCCTACAAGGGAACAGTGTCTGGGCTCACTTACTGGGCCTGTGGCCATGAAGCAGACACCTGGATACTAGTTCTGGTGCACTGGCCAGTGAGGGTTAACTAGAGAACCTTCCGGAGTAAGTAAAAGGCTTAGCTATGAGTACAGAAATGTGTGGGATTCCGGCAGTCGTTGGAGAAAGCTTTTAATTGGCTGCTGGAAACAATTCTTCTGAATGTGTGTGTATATATGCTATTCATGTCAACAGATATTTCTGTTGTGTATCACTCACTTATTTAAAAATTTTTTTTAATGTTTTTTATTTATTTTTGGGACAGAGAGAGACAGAGCATGAACGGGGGAGGGTCAGAGAGAGAGGGAGACACAGAATCCGAAGCAGGCTCCAGGCTCCGAGCTGTCAGCACAGAGCCCGATGCGGGGCTCGAACCCACAAACCGTGAGATCGTGACCTGAGCTGAAGTCGGACGCTTAACCGACCGAGCCACCCAGGCGCCCCTCACTCACTTATGTAAGAAGCATGTAAACCAGTCCCCTTTAACCGTGGTGTCACTTTCCATGCTTTTGGTTCCTCGAGGGCCCAAAACAGATGAGCCTCTTGCTGATGTATGGTCAGGTCAAAAGCAGTCTAACACTGTGTCACAGTGTCCACGTCACTCCCCTCACTTCATCTCGTCACGTGGCACTTTATCTTCTCACATCATCACAAGAGGAAGGGTGAGGGTGGACCCGCAAGCTATCTTACAGAGAGACCGCATTGACACAACTTTCCTTACGGTATGTCGTTATAATCGTTCTGTTTTGCCATTAGTAGCTGTTGTTCACCTTGGACTGTGTCTAAGATACAAGTTAAACTTTATCAGACGGATATATGCATAGGAAAAAAATGTATGTATAGGCTTCAGTTCTGTGCGTGCTTTCAGACATCCACTGGGGGGCTTGGAGTGTATCCCCCACAAATGAGCAGGGACTGCTGTATTCATTTGAAAGCGCTTATTCTGTGCTAGGCTCTGTGCTTAGAGCTGAAGAAGAGACTAAGGAATCATGACACATGGCACTCCAGGGTTTTGGAGTCTGGTGGGGAAGAAAAGGAAATACACATAAACACAGAAACGAGGTGAGTATATACTATGCTATGCTATACATCCTGGCTTTAAGGGCCGGGATGAGTGGAACAGTGGAGGTCCAGAATGGGCAATGGGTCTGGTTTGGAGAGGGCAGGGGGTTGGCAAATACCCTGGAACGGATGGATGGATACGGGACCTTAGCTAGGCCTCAGGGGCTGCGCCTTGGAGATAGTCACGGGAAAGCCAGCAGGTAGGCCCTGGTGATCGGAAGGTGTGGTTGGTGGTACTCATTCACTCACTCACTCATTCATTCAGCGCATCTATACTGAGGGCTTCGTCTTGCCGGGCCCTTGTCCATACTGGGAACTCAGCAGTGAACGAGACAGAAAACCACCTCTGCCTTACGTAGTTTGCATTCTAAAAGAGGAAGACAAAAAATAATCAGTTGTATATAGCAGCAGGTGCTTAAATCTTTGGTCTCAGAACCCCGATACATTCTTAAAAATTATTGAGGCCCTCAAAGAAATTTTGTTGGGGCAGGTTATAGCTACTGACAATTACAGTACCAGAAATTACAACGGAAAAAATGTAAATGCATGCAAAGATCTAAAAGTAACAATGTACTCATGACTTTTAATATAAATTACATAGAGTTAGTGAAAAAAGGTTCCATTTTTTTTTTCCAAAACAAAGATTTAGAGAAGAGTAGCATTTTTGCATTTTACTTTATTTTCTTTATTTTTCTTTATTTTCTTTATTTTTCTTTATTTTCTGACTAGTTCAACTTGCAACTCCAGCAATGGCACAGCTGCTTTTTCTGAAGGCAGCTCTCATACTTTGGTCCGTGATGGAAGGGCTTTATGCCGGGTTCTCAGACCATTAGAAAGATATGCACTCAAGGGTCAAGATTTAATCAAATTAATAATATATGCAGTTTCCTTGGGGACTTTTTTGAAATCTTTTTTAATGTTTATTATTTTTGAGAGACAGAGAGAGAGAGACAGAGAGAGAGAGAGAGAGAGAGAGAGAGACAGAGCACGAGTGGGGGAGGGGCAGAGAGAGAGGGAGACACAGAATCCGAAGCAACTTCCGGGCTCCGAGCTGTCAGCACAGAGCCCGACGCGGGGCTCGAACCCAGGAACCGCGAGATCATGACCTGAGCTGAAGTCTGAGGCTCCACCGCCTGAGCCACCCAGGGGCCCTCAGGGACTTTCTTAAGTGAAACTATCACCTTTATCACTGTGGCGGGGCTACGGGTACGGTAACCAGCAGTACAGGTTGGTGCCACTGACGTGATTCCTGTGAAGTTGCCAGCACTTTAGCCACCACGGCCTTTGTACCATCAGCGCAAATGCCCACACAGCGAAAGGGACAAATAACATCTCAGGATTCTTATGAAAATAGTTTAGATGTGGCTCAGAGATCTTCAGGGGTTTGTGCACCATATTCTGAGACCTGCTGGCATAGATGATTTGCCAGATAGACTGATGACAAGTGCAATGGAGAGAATTACAGCATGGGAGAGGTGCAGGGGGAGTAACAGGGGAGGGTTGCAATCCTAGCTGGGTAGTCAAGGCGGGCTTCGATGAGGAGGGGGGCATTTAAGCAAAGGCTATGGAGTGGAGGGCGTAAGCCCTGAGTGTCTTGGGGAACAGGAGTCAAGAAAGAGAAAAGAGCATGAAGAAAGGCTCCGAGGCACAAGCATACTTGGCTTATTCGAGGAACAGGCTGGTTGAGAAATGGGTGACAGGGGCGGGGGGGGGGGGGGAGGGGGGGCGGCTAGAAAATGAGGTCACAGAGGAAACTAGAGCCAGACTCTGCAGGGTCCTCCAGGCCATCATAAAGGACTCGGGCTTTAATTCTGAGTTAGCTGGAACACCGTTGAAAGGTTCAAAGAAGACAGGTGACATGATTTGTTTCCATAGCAAAAAGCGGAAAGGTAGGGTGCGGTCAGGTTCTGTTTTGTAAGGTTTGCTCGGTTACCCTGGGATAATGCCTAGCACACAGTAGGCTTGAGAGAACAAAGCTGGGCAAAAACGGCCTGTATTCTCGTATAGGCCTGTCGAAGGCACAGGCTGCGTTAACCTGCTTTTGCTACAGTAACGAACACTCCCCATCACTTACTGGTTTAAAACGACACACATTTATTTCTTGCTTAGGTTACTGATATTCTATTACTGGCTTGTATTACTTGACTGAGGCTCTGGGTGAAGTGGGGGAGGACAGAATGAGTATTTAGGAGCAATAATACAATGTATAAGGAGCACTCTGAGGATGAGTCAGCTATAGTCAGCTAGCTGAATTAGCACATTTGACTAAGTCTTTTGCTTATGAGGCCCGGCAAGGGCCATTTTACCAGAACACCACCGTCAGAATTGAGTCACTGGCTTGCGTGCACAAAGAGCAAATACACAATCCTCCTTATGTGAGTCATTCCAAAAGATGGGCCGAGAAACCGTGGCCTTTTCACCCTAGGAGCACAGAACTTACCTCACAGTTGCTCAGCTGGGGCTGCGAATGTTCTGTTTGGGGCCTGTGAATGGAGCCAGGCTTGGGGCTCTGGGAGAGGGTCTTGGCCACAATGGGTCCTTCAACCACCAATATCAGAGTCACTGGGTGGAGAAGGGGGATGGTTAACATCACAGATTCCTGGACTACTCTAGGACTCTTCGGTGATCAGCCCTGGGACTTCTCTTCGGTGATTAGCCTTTCTCACACATGCCAGAGACAAGATGCGTGTTCATAATATAAAGTCGGGGGTGCCTGGCTGGCTCAGTCGGTTGAGTATCTGACTCTTGATTTCGGCTCAGATCATGATCCCAAGATCGTGGGCTCGAGCCCCGTGTCAGGCTCTGTGCTCAGCATGGAGTCTGCTTGGGATTCTCTGTTTCTCTCCCTCTGCCCCTCTCCCGACTCGTGCTCTCTCTGTCTCTCTCTCTCTGTCTCTCTCTCTCAAATAATAATAATGATAATACTAATAATAATAATATAAAGTTAGAAAATGAGCTATATCCCTTTGTTTTCTTCATCTGCGAGTACATATAGATTGGACCCTGGGCCGGGTTCATTGTATCAGGCTGAGTATTGCTGGAGACATGGGTGAAGCAACTTCAAAGTTCAAGTTCAAACCACTTTGGAGCTGCAGTCATGACCTGGCCAGGTTACCACTCACCCTGGCCATCTCAATTGTACACCCTTCTCCCCTGATCCAGCTGACTGTGCGTCTAATGTTAAAAGGAGACAACTGCATATTGCCTTTTCTTGACCTGGACCCTTTAACGTTGAACCACAGCCTCGCAGGGCTTAACGCATTCTGCTTTTGAGACACACGTCCTTAAAAATCTCTCAACTACCAGGACCCCACATGTGTCAGCTTCACTTTTGTTGGGTGATTCTGCGGGACCAGGGCCATTGCTTCTTATCCGCCTCAGGTTATTAAAGACAGTCTGTAGTCGGACCCCCCCTCTTCCTGACTTTGGGGGAAGTTTCTTCTTTTCAGGTCCTACCAAGTTCAAGTAGCCTAGGGACACCTCCACGGAAGCCCTGTTTGTGATCCGGAGTGATTTATGGCAGCACTAAAACCTCTCACAACAGACAAATTAATACTCAGACGCCTTTTCAGCGCCTCCTTTGAGAAAGAGGTTTTGACCTGGCGCCAAGATGTGGGAGGCAAGATATTTGTCTGGAATCCCATTGGGTGGCAGCCTCCGGGATCACACCCAGCTTGGCCCCAAGTCCCGTACGCTCCAAAATTGGTCTCTGCTTTTGACTTCGTTTCTGTATCTTTGTTTCTCAATTTTGGTTTGTGTGAATTCATTGTTCCTAATAAAAGGAACAGCATGGGAGCACGCTGAGTCTCAGGGAGCCGGAAAGAGGTTTGAGCACATCCTGGGTTCGAGCCAGGTTCACTTTTCCTCCTTGAAGGACCCCATCCATGGTTCCCAAACACTTTCCTTCGGCGGAAGTGTAACATTATATTGCTAAAATTCTGGTGAAGCCTTTGAGATTTGGAATTGGAACTGATGAGACCCTCTCACTATCCTCCCGTAGAGAGAAAATAAGACTTCAGAGTCTTGGCAGAGGGAGTTGCAAATGGGCTCAGCAAGGGAAATGCTGAGAAAAAGAATAGAAATCCACATGGGGGTCAGCTGACTTGCAAAGATCATGTAAGGTAAAGGCAGGGCTCTTAATCAGTGGGATCTCAATTTCCCTATCTTTGTGTGGGATAATTAGAAAAAAAATTTAACTTAACACTTCAAAAAGAAACAAACTGATTGCAGTCATGAGGTGTTTTTTTTTCCCCCTTGCCAAGCGGCAGGGCTAGAAATAGGCCTGTCTGCCGTCTGCAGTTTTAATAGCAACAGATAATCAGAAGGGCTAGAATCATTTTTCCAAACTTGTTCCCACCTGGAGGTCCTGTGTTCAGAAGCCTACCGTCACCTACAGACTGTTAGAAACCCAGAGGCCCAAGCTCGACCCAGGATGCTGTTTCAACAAGTCAGTGGTGGGTCCCAGGACATCTGTTTTGGCCCAGGCTGTCTTGCTGCAGGTAGGTCTTATGTTTGGGAGCCGGAACACCAATAAGGTCAAGGTTATCCGTTTATGAACTTGGTCTGCTGGTCCACCCTGAACCTGGGCTCCCTGCCTTCATGACCCTGGACTCAGAAATCCCTCTTCTATGCTACTATCTTAAAGAGGGTCCCTCCAAACTAGTGTGTTGGCAGGGGGCAAGCCTTTGCACACAGAGTTATTCGCTATCATAATTTAGAAAAGGGCTGTGCTGGAAAACAAAGGTCTTTCAAGAGGGAGAATGATTAAGTGAATATGGTAACTCGTCTTAACGGAACATTCTGCAGACGTTACAAATGACGCTTATTAAATCTGTATGATTACACGGGACGTGCTCACGATATAACCAAAAACAAGACACTGATTAGAAAACGCTGAGAACTAGGTTGAGAGGGGAAAATCTCTGTACGTAGAGAAACAGCAGGTAGAAATACAACAAAATGTTAACGGAGGTTGTCTGGATGAGAGTTTTTGGATGCTTTTGTTTATATGGAGTTTTTATTTTCTTTATATGTCATTTTCTTTAATGGTCAATTATTGTTTTATGTTACATCACATACAGACATCTGTCTATATCTATGCGTAGATACAGGTATACCTTTATTTTCAAAACGAAAGCGTTGCCTGGATTCGGTTATGAGATAGGACCTTGTATAACAGTGTGGGCAGTTGAGGCCAAACTATCCCTCTTACTAAGGAGGAAAGGTATACAGGTTAGTGTTATATGCCTGCAGGTCGCATCTAAGCACGATTTTCTCTAACCAGGAAGGAGTTATACGTGTATCAATGTCCAGTGATGAGGCTTGCTCTCCCTGCGTAGAGACAGGCAGATGCCATTTCTGAACACAATAGACCTTGAATGTGGCGTGAGAGATTTGAGGTCCAAATTGCTGAGGTTGTTCTAGCTCTAGCGAATTCCTCATACAGCGACGCCAAGGTTGGACTTCTTCCAGCAAACAGAGCTGCCTTCGTCCTACTCACAAAACCACCTAGTCATCCCTGCAGGACACGGACGCTCCATACCCCGTCAGACAAGAGACCCTAAGCTTCCCAGCTGAATTAAAAGGATACTTGCCTCTAGGACAGGGACAGAGAAGAATTTTTTTTGCCAGTTCTGGTTGCTGAAAGCCTTGTGTGGGGAAAAAAAAAATTGTGAGCCAGTCTGGGGATCAACCCTCCACCCCAACTCCAACAGAGCCCCACATCAACGTGCTGTCATTGCCCATGCTGGTGCCAGTATGTGCTCTGTGCCTGAGGGGACTCTTCGTTCAGCTGGTCCTGGGTTTCTCAGGGCATTCTTCCTGTCCTCTCCCTGCTCTGAGTGACCGGGATGGAAGGGTTCACGCCATGCTGGATTTCTCCAGGTTTACCTGGCAGCAGGAGTATCCATGACAGATCACTCTAACTCCACTGCCACATCGAGGTCTGCTGGAGAGCCTTTGGCTTCAGTATTCATTCAGAACAAGACAGAAGGAAATTAAAACAAAAAATTCCGCTGCCGAGTTTTCACAACATCTGTCCCCTGGCCTTGAGACAAGTCTTTATTGACTCTAATTTAGCACCTCATTCAAAATCTGTGCTGTCCAGTACAGTGGCCGTTAGCCACACATGGCTATTTAAATTTAATTTAAATGAATTACAATTAGATACAACTTAAAATTCAGTTCCTGAGCTGAACTCGCTGTTCAACTAGCTGTCGAGCGGTAAGGAGTACACAGAGAAATTCCCATCACTGCAGAAAGTTCTAAAAGTTTTATTGAGTTATCTTACAATTTCTCTTGTCTCTCTGTATCATTTCTTCTTAAGTTTCTCAACCCATGACAGGTTAGAAATAGCAAATTAAGGGCAGAGGGAATAATGACAACAAATGACCTGGTATAAAAGGAGGAGACGGAGTGGTTACGATGCAAAATACCCATCCGTTTATTCAATCGCTAAACAAATGTTTACTGAGCAACTACTGTGTACAGGTATTGGTCTAGGTGCTTGAACTACAGAACAACAGAGACCAAAGACTCAGCCCTCATGGAATGTACTGGACCAGTAATACACATTACTTTGAGGACATTTAGTACAGAGATCAACAGCCTTGTTTTCTTTGGTATTCTCGGGAGGCATCATCGGTTAAAAATCCGGTTCTGTAATTGATGTTTGTCTTGAGTCATCAAGAACAATGAATATACTTTAAGAAGGGCACAAGTATATACATTTCAGAAAGGTTGCTGCCCAAGTAGATAAAGGAGCTAGTTTTGAAGATAAAGGAGTTGATTTGAAAAAAAAATCCTGGGTTGCCTACATTTTGTTTTCTTCCTGAGTTGGATAAGGGTCATTTTATATGTAAAGAGAAAAGGAAAAAAAATCCCCTGTCATTTTATAAGCTCCTTTTTACCAATGAGTTTATGCGGACCTTTCTTTCTATTCCTTTTCATGCTGATATAATTTGCTTTCTAGTTTTGCCCCTTAACACGATATGACTCTGGATAAGTCACTTGGACTTTTCTACACCTCAGTCAAAAAGTAAATAAGAAACAGAACTAACACAGATGTAACTGTGGGTGGCATAAATTTTATCAACAAAGTGCCTGAGAATTAGTACAAAGGTTTCGAGAGACTTTCTCAAGCAAGCAAGAAGCAGGTGGGATTTCATGAATTCATACAATCTCTTTTCCCCACTCTTTTTCCTGCCCCCCACCTAAAACCCATAATGAATTCTCTTTTTACCCTTTATAACTGGTGAAAAATCAGAAGCCAAGCAGTAATAAGCTGAAATATTTCCTTAGAGAAAGAATTCAATTCTAGTAATAAAAAAAATTTGTGTCAAAACAGGTGAGGAAGAAATTAAGGCCTTTGTAGAACACTCTAGGGCTTGGAATACATAATTCTTCCAGGTGATGGAAGGAGTTCTGTGAAGGAAAGGGAGACATATATCTAAAGTGCTTTTAAAAAGTGTAGGTCAGAATCAGGGCAGAAACCTCTAATTTAAAAATGATTTCAAAGACAGTCCAAGATCATTGACGGATGGGAGACAGGATGATGTAGTGGGGAAGAGGGGGGGGGGGCATGGGGTGGGGAAACATAGCCTTTGGAGCCAGACAAATCTCAAATTCCAACTCCAACACTTATTAGCTGTGACATCCTTTCTAAGTAACTTAACCCATCTGTGTCTTAGTTTACTCATTTGGAAAATAAAAAGAAGGATAGCAATAACACCTACGATGCAGGGCTATATTACAAGTGTTCAGGGAAATAATTTGTGGGAAGCACCTGGCATATAGTAGGTACTCATATTAGTTAAGGTAACACTAGCTGTTGCAACAGTTAAATGCCAAATTCCAATGGTTTAATACAGTTAAAATGTATTCTTGCCCATGTAATAGACTAAATAGAAAAAGCAGGAGGCTTTCCCCCATGTGGTGACTCAGGGATCCAGGCTTCCATCTTGTGGCTCTCCCACCCCATAGAACCTCAAAGTCCTCTGCTTCCAGATGGCAAAGGGGAAAACGAGAGCGGAGAAGCCCTATCAGTTTCTTAAAAGCCCTGGCCTTGGAGGTGACAGTCATCCACTTTATTCACATGGCTTTGATGAGAGCTAGTTATATGGCGTCACCTGGGTGCAAGGAGAGCTGGGAAATGTAGTCCTAGCTTAGCACCTGCCTCCCAGCAAATAACTCCACGCTCTGGAACAGGTGCCACAAGGTTCTGACCAACAGCTAGCCATTTTGCCACCATGCTCAACAAATGGTAGGAACATACAGTCAAATGAGCAGCGATTCTGTTAGATAAGAGAACTGGGCATGCTGCAAAATTCTCAA
Organism: Neofelis nebulosa; assembly: GCF_028018385.1. Classification (NCBI taxonomy): domain Eukaryota; kingdom Metazoa; phylum Chordata; class Mammalia; order Carnivora; family Felidae; genus Neofelis; species Neofelis nebulosa. The sequence goes on from NC_080787.1 coordinate 47,055,829, forward strand.
GGATAAGGGGCAAATTCAAGACACAGGTGGTAAAGATAAATGAGTAAACTAGTTTAAAGGTTCAATAGTATTTTGGACCATGTTTTATTTGGTCGTGTTTGAAACCAAAGACCGTGATGTTTTTGTTAACCTGACAAACAAATATTTATTACACTGATCAGACACAAGCCATTGGGCTAGGCGTTGGGTGTGGGCTGGACAGATGGTACAAAGTTGAGTAAGACCTGGACTTGCCTTCAAAGAGTTTATATTCTGGCGTGGGAGGGAGATACTCACATCTTCAAGGAACCGCAGAGACAGTTTGGGCAGTGACCTGAGAGGTGCAAAGTGCTCTGGGGTTTGAGAAAGGGTGGGATGGTGTCTGTCCAGCATGATTTAGCTGCATGAGGATATTTCAGGCACTCAGAGTGGGAATCTGTCCTTCTTGGCTCTTTTCTGTCTTGGGGTTGGGGAAATGGACCGCTTCATGGATAAAACTGTATTTGACTTAGGTCTTGAAATATGCACAGAACTCTGTTAAGTAGAGACAAGGCTTTCATATCTGTAATGCTTGATTTGACAAAAAGGTCCTTTGTTATCACTGACTCAACCTAACTACAATCTTTTCAGTTCCATCTATGTTTTGGGAAAGGCTAGTATGTGTCAGGCATTGGGTTGATTGCCAAGGACACTGAGATTAATAAGATATAGCAACTCTTATGGTGTAGGTAGGACAGTAAGTATCCCTCATTTTATGGATAAGGAAGACTGAGGCTTGGAGAAGTCGTGTGACTTTCCTATGGTTAATCAGCAGTAAGTAGAATTGACAGGATTCCTCTCTGGTTCTCCTTAGCCCTAGGGTAGCGCTCTTTGCCGTACTGGAAACTACCATGGGGATTCAAATGAATGAACTAAATTTTATCAAATTGAACTCCATTCAATAAGATGCAAGACCTTGTAAGACTATTTGCAATGTAATAGGGTATTCTTGCAGATTAGATTGTAAAACCTTTAGCAGTCAAAGAAATAAACCTCTCAATCACTGTTTGCTGCAGAAATGAAGAAATGCATCAATGAATTAAGGGTACACAGAGCTCTGATAATTCTTCTAATCAGAGTGTGCAGTCAAGTCCAAACCTTGTCTATTTTGTTTTATGTTTTTAAGTTTATTCATTTTTGAGAGAGAGAGAGAGACAGAGCATGAGGAGGGAAGGGGCAGAGAGAGAGGGAGATACAGAATCTGAAGCAGGCTCCAGGCTCTAAGCTGTCGGCACAGAGCCCCAGTGCAGGGCTTGAACTCACGAACTGTAAGATCATGACCTGAGCCAAAGTCGGAGGCTTAACCGACTGAGCTACCTAGGTGCCCGAAACCTTGTCTATTTAGAAGCAGGTGCTCACTCTGACAGTCTCACCTGTGAGCACAGAGGATAAGAGGTCCTTGCTCTTTGCCTTTTTTTCCCCAGGTTTTTTTAAATTGAAGTAGAATTGACATATAACATTAGTTTGAGGCACCCGCCAGAAGAATTCGATACTCGTATGCGCTGCAAGATGGCCATCACAGCAAATCCAGTTATCATCTGTCCCCCTACAAAGTTATGAAATTTTCTTTTTCTCCTGATGGGAACTTTTAAGATGTACTTCTTAGCAATGTTCAAATATGCAATACCATTTTATTGACAAATGTCCCCATGGTGTACATTATGTCCTTGGGACTTACTCATTTTATTCCTAGCCGTGAGTCTTGACCCCCGTCTCCCATTTCACCCACCCCCTTGCCCCCCCCCCGCCCCCGCCTTTCCTGGCTGCTACCACACTGTTCTCTGAGTTTTGTTTCGCGTGTTTGTTTGCTTTAGTTTTTGTTTTTTCATTTTATTTATTTATTTATTTATTTATTCATTTATTTTTAAATTTACATCCAAGTTAGTTAGCATCTAGTGCAACAATGCTTTCAGGAGCAGATTCCAGTGATTCATCCCCTATGTATAACACCCAGTGCTCATCCCAACAAGGGTCCTCCTTTATGCCCCTCCCCCATTGAGCCCACCCACCCCCCACAACCCCTCCAGCAACCCTGTTCATTCTCTGTATTTAAGAGTCTCTTATGGGGGCGCCTGGGTGGCTCAGTCGGTTGAGCGCCCGACTTCGGCTCAGGTCATGATCTCACGGTCCGTGAGTTCGAGCCCCGCATCGGGCTCTGTGCTGACAGCTCAGAGCCTGGAGCCTGCTTCCGATTCTGTGTCTCCCTCTTTCTCTGACCCTCCCCTGTTCATGCTCTGTCTCTGTCTCTGTCAAAAATAAAAACAAACATTAAAAAAAAAATTTAAAAAAAAGAGTCTCTTATGTTTTGTCCCCCTCCCTGTTTTTATATTATTTTTCTGTTTTGTTTTGTTATTATTTATATATCTGTTTGGTTGCTTTGTGTTTTAGATTCCACAAATCAGTGACATCGCCCGGTGTTTGCCTCTGCCCCTTGCTTTGGTGATCCTCATCTGCCCCTGGGGGGCGAGATCTGGAACACCTGGTGAAAGCGTGCTCTGCTCACATTAGCTGGACCTGACATTGATTTCGGTTCTGCTATGATTACTCGTTCCTTTTCAGACTCTTGGGCAGGGAGGCCGGAGGGAGGCGCCTCCTTGAGATACTGGGGCAGAAGCCTTCAATGATGGGTAAAGAGGAATTTAAGGAAAGGTGGGCGGGGGGGGGGGGGTGGGTGGGTTGAAAGCAGAGTGCCTTGATGGAGTGGAAGAAATTGGTGGTCCTGCACATACAAGGGGCAGCTTTGGCATTGACACAGCCACGAGGCTAGTGGAAGGGATGGAAGGGCAGATTCAGGGCCGGAGGCGGGGATCCCATGTTCTGGGAACTTATTGTGAGATGACGACAAGGCCATAAACACAAGCGAAACGCTCGGAGCAGGGAACGACCGCTCTGGGCAGTCTTGGGATGGGGAAAGAATTCAGAGAAATGGCACCTGGAACGAAAAACGGCCAAGTTCGCTGCTATTCCCGGGCCCAGAACCTGTCTCGTATGCGGGAACACACCCCTTGCCTGGTTTTAAAAAGTGCTGTTTTCCTACTTGGGACCAACCTGCATCCCTTCCGCCCTTGGAGGCTGTGACCGCGAGGTATGAAAGAATCTCTCTCAGTTCTAGCCATGAGCACTATTTTAAAACACTGTTTTCTTAAATGCCCCATATTTTGAAAGGTAACAGAATCTATATTTGAGACTAGAAAAATAAATGGGCAGGAGAATGGCTCAACAGAAAGAAGGTAACGTGGCCACTGGGGTGGGGGGGGGCTTTTTCACGGAGCTCTGGGTGGGGGTGGGGGGGGTGGGAGGGGGGCTTATCTCACTGAGCTCTGACCAGCTGGGCCTTCCTCGCTCACCTGGGGCCTCCGTCTTGAGCTCAAGGCAGCACCGGCTACAACATTCATGGACACGTGAACGGCTGAAAATAAAGTACTGATACGTAAAGAAACCCGCCTTGGGTTCAACCGAGGAAGCGTGAAATTGAAAGGGGACACCTGCTTCAGAGCAGGCTTTGGGGGCGTGGTGTGAGTGCAGAATGTCGGGAAACCTGCGTTTCCTGGTTCTCTTCTCTACTGCCCCCCTCCCCCAAGACCACAGGGGTGCAGGGGTGGCCCTGACAGAAATGGGTGGCGAGGAAAGTGTTTGGATGGTGTGTGCACCCCCACGCCTGGGATTCCCGTAAGGATGAAATGAGAACATTTGGAACCACTGTCTGATGAGATCCGCCCCCCCACCCCCTTTCGTGCCAGGCAGTGAACAGCAGGGAACAGCAGAGGCAAAAGTCCCGCCCTCCCGGTGCTTCCATTCCAATCGGGTGAGGCAGGAAAGTGAATAGATCAGTAAGAGTGGGAGTATGCTAGGTGTTGCAAAGTGGTAGTGGAGAATGTAGGGAGAGGGGGCCGGGGGAGTGCAGAACAGCCGTTGGGCAAGGCGGCGTTTGAAGCAGATTCCAGGGCAAGAGGTGTGGCTGTCTGGGGAAGAGGGGACCCCGTGGAAGGAATGACAGGTGCCTAGGCCAGGAAGGCCGCAGGTCAGGTGGGTCCCAGGAGCTGCAGGGAGGCTCGAGTTGGGGATGCAGTCAGAGAGGAGCCAGTCCGCTGGGCCTCACAGGCCGTGCCTAAGCTTTAGGCTCTTCCTGCAAGTGAGATGGGGCCTCTGGAGGCGACCAGAGCAAGGACAGGAGCCGACTTCAGTTAAGCAGGATCACGCTGTGTGGACTTAGGTTGTACGAAAATCTCTTAGCGCACTGGTGAGGACACAGCACTTAATAAATGTTAGCTGTAGCGGCTATTCGGCTTCTTAGGATGTGGTGGCGAGAGGGGGATCACAGAGTGGTAGAAGGTTTCCTGTAACATGTGTGCTACACGTTTCTCCACCAGCTCCTCACGCGTGGGTTCTGATAAGACTTGGGGAAATCAGACAGTAAGCGTGACTGGGGACTCCGGGGCCTTGGGCCCAAAACTAGAACCGCAAGTTTCTGATTCCATGATCAGTTGCCTCCTGGGCAGAACAGGCGTATATTGAGCATCTCTTGTCTGTGTGGCTGTATAGCAGATGCTGGGGGTACAGTAATGAGCAAGACAGGTGGGTTCCTGTCTCACGGGTGTCACTTAATCCAAATCTCCTCCTCCGCAGGGTGGGGGTGGGGGATGACACTCGACCCACACAATGATCCCATTCTAAAGGTGATGAGTGACATGAAAGGGGAACGTAAAGGGTACTGGGATGCACCGCGGAGGGCCTAACCTGTCATCACGGAGGGCTTCTCTGAGGAAAGGACATTGAAGCTGCTGCAGGAAAAAGAGGAAGAAGGTGTTTGGTGGAGAGCAAAGTGGGCTCAGGCGTTCAGGGAAAGGGGAAAATGCATGCAAAGGCCCTGTGGCAGGAAGTAGGAAGTGAATGCCCCATGTCTGGAGAGCAGAGAGCCTGGGCAGAGGGTGAGATGAGCTGGAGGAGGTAGGCAGGGTGGGTCAGGTGGGTCCTTCTGGCGTGTGGGGATCGAGGCCTTTATTCTGAATGCGATGGACAGTGCTAAGGGGTTTCTGACAAGGGAGTGACTTCATCAGACTTGCCTTCAATCACTCTGGTTGAGGGTGGAGAGTGGCTTGGAGGGGGACCAGAGTGGGCTTGTGACCCATTGGAGGCCCCTGCAGCATCTGCCTGGTCAGACGCAGTTGAAATTGGGGTGCGGCAGGAGGGTGCCTCCAAATATCACCCCACCCATCAGTCTGAAAGCCTTCCTGGTTTGGCTTTTTCGCCCCGTCAAGGTGTCTGTTTCTGGCCGTCCCCACGTGAACTCCGCTGTTAGCTCTCCATATAAAGATCACAGTCATTGGGCTCAGCCTGACTTGGGATCCCAGTTCTGCTCCCTCTTGTCTTTGTGGCTTGGACGAGGCTCCCTGGCCACAATTCCTCATCTCCTAAAATGGGCAAAATTGCACTTGGGAGGATTAAATGAAATAACAGTGATTAAGGGTCTGTCTCAACGCCTGTATAGGTAGACAACTCAACAGTCACTAGTTTCAGACTATCCAAATGAATCATCTTCTAATGAGAACTAGTCTCTTGAAATTAGGTTTCTATTCCACAAAAGCACCCGAGAGAGAGAGTGAAAAACGTGATGGCATGAGATAGGGGAGACCGTGACCTTTACCTCGGGCCTTCACAACCCACCGGAGTTCTGAGAACTGAAAATGTGGACCGGAGTGAAGGGTGCTGAGCAAATGTGAGATACAACCATCGAAAGATTCAAATGGTTGCTCTTCTTGTTTAAAGCCATTTCTAAGATTAATGAAGTATCATCAAAATCTTAATTAGGAAAATGGTCCCTAAGTATGGGACGACTGGATCCTATATTTCAACTCGTATAGACTGTTCACATATACGTGACTGTCCTTCACTCGCTCATTTGGCGAGTGATAATTATGTCTTCTGTTGCGGACACGATGCGAGGGGCCATCCATCAGTGACGAGACTTGGCCCCCAGGTCTCTTTTTTTCCACAAGAGACTAAGATTTTCTGACTTGATTCCTCAGAAACCAAAGGGCAAAACTCTGGTTTTCAGTTTCACTAAGTGTTTTAATCGGTCCTTTAAAGTGTCAAGATTTAGGGGCGCCTGGGTGGCGCAGTCGGTTGAGCGTCCGACTTCAGCCAGGTCACGATCTCGCGGTCCGTGAGTTCGAGCCCCGCGTCAGGCTCTGGGCTGATGGCTCGGAGCCTGGAGCCTCTTTCCGATTCTGTGTCTCCCTCTCTCTCTGCCCCTCCCCTGCTCATGCACCCCCCTCTCAAAAATAAACATTAAAAAAAAAAAAAAGTGTCAAGATTTAATTGCGTGTATCATCAGCTCTTAAATTACGTTATCTTGGAAGTTGCTACTCAAGCTCCTACCGGTTAAACATTCAAATGTCAAAACCTTTAAAAAACAGAACAAAACAAAACACAACGATGAACCTCCAGTAATTCATCTCACGAAGTTACAGAGGATGACTTTATTGCTCAGAGACAGGGAAAAAACAGGCAGAACACACACACATGGAGATGTCAAAATGTGTTGTGTACCTCTCCATCCACCGAGACCCATAACCTACCTACATCACTGGCTTCTGGTACTGAACTTAGGACACGAGGTGGGGGCGGTGTGGGTCCCACCATCCCCCTTATAACACGCCCCTGGTGCCAAACATTCTATCCCATCACCCCTGAAAAGCATGCAGTTGTCAGAATCGTGATAATACAGTAAGGTCTCCAGGCCGACTGTGAAATGCGAGTCGCAAGTCACGGTTCTATTCACGCTGCAGTTGTGAAAATGGCAACATTTTCATCAAGATAGAAACTGAAAACCCTGAGCGTCGCCTCCTGGGGAGCCCTGACACTCTCACGTCAGACTAGTCTTCTCACCCACACCTCCGACAGCTCGGGTCACGCGATGCCTCTGTCCGGGAGTTACTCGCTGTTTAGCTCCTCGGCAGGCTGTCTACCCAGAGGCCCTTGCAAACGGGCTGCGCAAGCACCCTGCTTGTGGCCTTCTCTCCAGCTCGCCTGCTGGGCAAGGGGCTTGTTGTCCTGAAGGTACCATCCCTCCCATCACCCTCCCTTCATACTCCTCAGACTCCAGCCTTCCCTCCACCCAGGTTTGCCTTGCCAGCGTCCCTGTCCTGTGGCTGGGCTCTCCCCTGTCCCTGCTGACCTGCCCTGTGTACCGTTCTCGTAAAGAACCTGGTTTTTGAAAAGCGATTCCTACTAATGTACTAATTTGTTACTCCTTCCTGAAAGGAGGTGTATTCTTTTTTTTTTTTAATTTTTTTTTATTTAAAAAAGAATTTTTTTTAAACGTTTTATTTATTTTTGAGACAGAGAGAGACAGAGCATGAACAGGGGAGGGGCAGAGAGAGAGGGAGACACAGAATCAGAAGCAGGCTCCAGGCTCTGAGCCATCAGCCCAGAGCCCGACGTGGGGCTCGAACTCACGGACCGCGAGATCGTGACCTGAGCTGAAGTCGGACGCTTAACCGACTGAGCCACCCAGGGGCCCCAGGAGGTGTATTCTTAACATGACTCTTGGCAGATAACGTCTCAATCCAGGGGGCTTTGGAACTGCGTTTTATGGAGTCTGAAGCTTCCGTGGATGTGCCAGAGGGTCACTCTGTGGAGCCTGGAAACCCTTGCCCTCTCCCCAGGCTCCAGCAAGGGCCATGCTGCTTTGATAGGCTTTCCACATCGGGGCCACGCCGTGGGGTCAGGAAGAGGGCGGGGCTCTGGAATATAATTGGAACCCCGGCTTCACCACCTACCAGCTGTGTGATGTTGGGCAGGTCATTAAACCTCTCTGTGCCTCAGTTTGGCCATCTGTAAAATATTAGCAATAACAGTACACCGTATCTATTTCATAGGGTTGTTGGACCAAATGAGTTAAACCTTCTGGCACATAGTAAACACTATTTAAGAACTTGCTATTAGGATATGCATAGGGTACTCCGCGAAATTTTGCTGGAAAGGAGTTTTCCACTGCTTACCAAAAAGCAAGACAAACAAGTAAGCAAAACCCCAAACTCCCACTACCTTCACTCAAAATGTAAGTAACTTATTGGAATTCTGCCACCGAGGGCAGGTTTCTTGGTGCCTCTGAAATCCTACCTAAGTGTGGGGCTGAGCTGGCTTTGGGTCTGCACGTAGACTAGACCTACCAGCTCACAACCAGCACTTACCTTCATAGTTGCTGACTTAGGGAGCAGGGTTAAGTGCACTGTCTGGGGCATTTTATTCCTTCTATTATTCTACGAGGTCTTTTTTTTTTTTTTAAGTTGTTATTAGTAAGCTAATAATATTAGGCTCTTTTCATGACACGTGCCAAGCAAGAGGCCGTTGGCTCACAGCATGACAAGGGCCAAGGGAAGACATGTGTCCTGATGTTCTAGGCGAGAGGTCAGATGCTATTAGAACTTGACCTTTAGAGCCCAACACGTGGTCTTCATTTCCGTGTTGGAGGGTCGGGGAGATAAACGTCAAAGGATACCCGATACCCTTTCTAAATGTTCTTTTGAATTCAGTGCTGATTGAGCTACGATTCTGTGCATTGTGAATCTGGGTGCAACGCAGAGAATCGTGGGTGTCGGGGAATAAGGCAGGCTTTGGAATTAGGCTCCTCCACCCCCTCCTAAGCTCCCACCTCTGGGCCTGTGCACCTGAGCCTTCTGACCTTTGGTGGCTTCCGATGCTCCTCCCTGAGCCTGTCCCCTCCTCCACGTCCCCAGGAGCCCTCCCATGCCTCACGCCACACTGACTCTCTTATCTTAGGGCCTGGGCCTCCTGGTTCTAGACACAATTGCTCAACACTCTAGTCTGGGGCTTCTCTCCACAGTGCCCCGTGTTTGTCCTGCATGGCACTTAGCATCCTACATTGTTGGTCTCCCCTGTACCTTTGTGAGGTCTTTGAAGGTTGGGTCTGTGTCTAGCTCATTCTCACCTTTCCAAGATCTGGCAATAAAAGTTTGGTGGTGGGGGGGGGGGGGGGGTGGCGAGGAATGGTGCCTGTGTGGCTCCGTCGGTTAAGCGTCCAACTCTGGATTTCGGCTCAGGTCATGATCTCACGGTGGTGAGATTGAGTCCTGTCTCAGGCTCTGTGCTGACGCTGTGGAGCCTGCTTGGGATTCTCTCTCTGCCCCTCCCCTGCTCGTGCGCACGTGCGCGCTCTCTCTCTCTCTCTCAAAATAAATACATAAACTTAAAAAAGTAATAAAAGTTTGGCGAAATGACGGAATAACCCAGCGTGCTTTTCAGTTATGGGTGGCACCATGTTACTGGGCATTTAGGACGTGTCATAGCTCATTTCTAACCGATCTCCAGGTCTTCAAACTTGGTGACAATGCTCTTTCTTCCTTCCTTTTTTATTTTTATTTTTTGATTTGTGTGGACTCAAGGTTCTTCTTCCATGCCAATCTTCCTCTCACTTGCAGGAGCAGCAGGGTGGGGTTAGAGCCCACGGGAGTCGTGCTGCCGCTGAATTGCACCCAGAGCATGGCTGAGGGCAGGGACGGAAACCGAAGCACAGGCTCCGGAACACCTTGAGGGCAGGGCCCTGCCCACCATGGGGCTGCTGGCACGGTGCCCCACATATTCCCTGGGCTCCACCACGATGCTATAAGCGGGGTCTGGAGTATCTCAGAACATAAATATGGGCTCACGATAGGGCTAAACTGAGGACAGATCCAATCTCTGCAACTGATTTCCAGTATGGGGTGGGCTCGGGGTGGGGAGCATTTTCATAGGGTTTTATTGCCCTTAGATCTGAGAAATACTTGTTTTTGGGTTGACGAATACTCTCCCAGCCATCTGAACCATGGGGTGTCACTTGTACAGCTCTAAGGGATGTTAGAGTCGTGTGTAGGACACAAAGGATGTTGGGTAGGGTGCGAAGCAAATTTGAGGGAGTAGCTCTCAAAATTGGAGTCAAACAAGTCATGCAGGCATCAGAATGTTAATTCTAGAGAAATTCCCATAGCTTCTAGAAAAAGAGGATTTCCTCATGTATCTCTATCTGTACACTCGGAAGAATGCTACATGTACTTTATTTGCAAAATAATGAATAGTAGCTAACATCTAATGAGTGTCAACCATTTGCCAGGCGTGGTGTTTCTACACAGATGATCTTGTTGATTTCTTGCAGTAATAAGTCTGTGAAAGTAGGTCCCATTGTATTTTACAGATGAGAAAATAAGGAAGGCTCAGCAGGTCTAGGTGACTTGTCCAGAGTTATCCAAGTAGAAGGTGGTGGCTCTGGAATTTGAACCAACATCTGGCCCCAAAGCCTGGACATTCCTTCCCTTTACACACACAGGCCCTCCTAATGGACACGGAACGTTTATTTCTGTATATACTGTGGCTGCGTTCTCCAAACAGTTCAGAGCTTCAGAAAATATTTTGAGAATTCTCACCAAGGGAGCCTACCAAATACACCTTATGCGGCTCGATGACTTCCCTGTTTCCCCCTCCTTTGTCTCTTCAGCTTGGACACCAAAGTCAGGGAATGAAATCTCCCTCCGCATGTTCTCTTTGCTTTAAGACAGCAGCTGAGCTGACTCTAGGTGGCTTCACTAACCAGGACAGGTGCCTCTGGTTTAAACAGAAAGTTTCACGGTGGAAGGTCACTCTCTTCAGCTCGCCCCCACCCCTCCAACTCTTCCCGGCACTGAAAGACCAGGGCCGGATGATGCTAATGAGGCTGGATCCAGACACTGCCTTGACCCTTGAACCAGAAATGAGACATGTACAAGGAAAAGAGCCCTTCCGTGGAGATCTCACAGTGAAGTTGCAAAGGATGGGTGCCCCCATCCACCCCTCCTTGGGCTCTCATAGCCACGGGGCCTTCTTGACCTTTTTCACTCTCCTCTCTACCTCTGAAGAACCGAACAGAGGAACCCCAGGAGTTGGAAATCCCAGTGAACCCTTGGCTCTCAGATGTCATGCTGAGGCTGGGGGAGCCTCATTCCCAGAAGGTGGTGAGAGATTGTGGACCATGGCTGTCAATCAACCTCCAGCTGGGGAGGAGGATTGGAGTCCAGCTGTCAAAGTGGGAAGGAGAACGAGGCGGTTAGGAAAGAGTGAATGGGGAATGCATTTTTATTCCCGTAGAAGCATTCTTTATCAAAAGAGGCACACTGCCAGGGTCTCAGGCAACCGTGCTGGATGAGGAAAGTCTACTCTGAGGAAGGACAGGGAGACACAGAAGGGGGAAACTCACCTGGGACATGAGTACGTTTTGAGCTGTTAAAAAAAAAAATTGTTGATCCTGCCAGGTTCCAACTTTGGACAGCTGCTGAATAAGGCACCTGAGAAAATAGTTTCAATTTTATAATTTGGAAACGGGAAGGGAAAATTCATCAGGGCTCAAGGCAGGGAAAGAGCTCAGGGGGCTTTCCTGGGCCTGTGCAAGGTTTCTAACTGTGACTCATCAGGTCCCTGTGTAAGGAGAGGACATTTGGGGTCCTGCAAGGATGAAAGAAAGACACTTTTCCTGCCCTCTGACTTCGCGCACGCACAATGACAAGCTTTAGGCAAAGCCCGTTAGGAAACCGCCTCTATGCAATACCCCCCTCTACTGGACCCTTGTGTGGAAAACACCAACCCAAAGGCCTTCAGCTGCTTTTGAATCTCTTCAGAAGTTTTTCTCTATGTGGAAACACATTTTGATGTTGGCCAAGGCGATCTCATCTGCCCTCTCTGCTGCTCCCTGGGTTGGGATGAAACCGTCTCTAAATGCACACACCCAAGAAAAATAAGCCACATACCCAAGGCTGATGGACGAGATGATGCTGATGAGGGGACAGTGGGCTGCATGGAACTTTAGGGCGTGAGGAGACTGGACTGTTCCCTAGTGGGGGATGGAGGGCCAGAGACAGGGAGCCACTTGCTGAAGGCACACCGCTGGAAAAAGGTAACCCCGGGGCTGAAACCCCCTTCTCCTGACTCCCATTTTGGTGCTCTTTCTCCTTTGACAGGGTGACTTTCAAATATTCAGTGTGGCTGAATCCTGAGAGCAGCCTTTGGTCTTGGAAGCCATAAGGCCAGTCCAGGGAGACGATGTTCATTCAGGTTGTTTCTCTCTTAGGGACCCCAGGTCTTTGGTGACCCTCCTATCATAAGTCCAGGAAGAGCCTCGGTGACCTACAAAGTGCCTCCATGCTTTGCCCAACCACGGGGCCCAGACTCTTTCCTATTAGAGTCACCGCTTCTAGAACAGTACTGCCCAGAACTTTCTGTCAGGATGGAAATGGTCTCTATCCACACTATCCAATATGGTAGCCACTAGCCACGTATGGCTTGTGACTACTTAGCACTTGACATGGGGCAAACAAGACCGAGACACTGGCTTGGACGTGTCATTTAATGCTAATGAAGTTGAAGTTAAATATCCGCATGCGTTTTACCTAATGGGCAGCACAGTTCTCGAAGGACCTGTTGTCATACGTTCATCACTTGGCCAACAACGTATAGTTTTCTTACGAGGTGTCCCCTGGTAACGCGCAGGTCTGTGTAGAGAGGATATAGCAAAACGGCTCGTACCAACAGCACTGGAAGCAAAACATTGGGGTTATAATTTGTAATCTTGCGTCCGTCCCAGAGAAACCACATGGGTGTAGGGGAGAGCTAACTCCTGGGACTCTGTTTCCTCACCTATAAAATGGGGAAGTTGGTGGTTTTTGCCTTTTTACCACCAAAGAGTACTCTCATTAGTTTTTTCCCCCATGGACTCCTCGTTTAGAAAAAGAAAAGTGGGTCTATTTTACAAACAGCACTGATCACTGCCGACTTCTAATCAGAACTTTTACCAGCATTAGCTAACCAGAGTGATCACACTGAATTGCTACAATTCCATTGCAGAGAGACCTGAGACACGAGTAGCCTGTCCAGTATCCTATGAGGCCCACGTAGGCTTTACCAACAGCTTTTACAAATACCGAGAATATCGCTAGTGCCCCCATGTTGTCTGCTAGGACATCTAGGAGCTCAAGGACCCGAGTTAGAATCTGGGTGAGATGAACCCTAAGTGCCGCCTGGGTCTCTCTGACAGGAAGTCGGGTGTGGGCAAGCTAGTGGAGCACTTCTCGGGAGGGGGGATCTGGGCCTTGCTGGCGGTGTGGGGGGTGGGGAGGGGTGGGGATGGGCTGAAATGCAGATGGGAAAACCATGCGGGAGGTTTTTCCTGCTTCCCGCTCCCGCTGAGGACGCTGCTTGGGGTCTCCGGGAGATGCTAGGACCATCCGTGCAAAGCTGCCACCAGGGACAGGTCAGGCTGTCCCTCCTCCCCTCCGGGCACCACCTCCACCAGCAGGGGACAGAGCATGAGGCAAAGGACCATTTGCTTCCCAGCATGCGACCCTCTGAGTTTCCTGAAAGTGCCACAGAGAGGGTGGCTGGAGGAAACCCAGAGCAATGAGGCAGAACTTGAGACAAATTTACACAGGAAGCTGTAAGGACGCTCCTTCTCCCCGTGAGGGTCTCTGGCAGTGGGATGGTCTCTTTGAAGAACATACTTTCAGGTTGAGCTAACATCTAGGCAGCACCTCTGTGTGCTCTGGCCTTGGCCGCCTTATTGGATTCTTCCAGTGGTTCTCTGTGAGGAAGAAGGCATGAGTCTGCCCTGCTCATAAGGAGGCCAAGGGCCCAGCTCGAGGTTATTCTGCTGGTCGATGAAGGCTCTGGGATTCACACCCAGGACAGCCAGGGATCTGAAGCTAGGTAATAGGACGGAGCCCTCTAATGAGAGAACACAAGCTATGATATTCTTACTCTGGCACTTAGGGCCATTTTGGCAGGGAACTCCTTTAGCTCAACGCCGAGAACCCTCTCTCCTTGATTCACCCACCACCTGTCCTTCTCTTATTGCTGCCTGTTTGTACATCCAAGTTTCCACTCCTTCAAAAATCTTTCTCACGCTGTCCGATTTGATTCTCCCAGAATCCTGGCAGGTAGATGGAGTTGACCTCTTTGTTTCCACTTTACGGGTGCGTAAACTGAGGCCAGGGCATCACATGACTTGCCATTGATTTCAGGGTCAGATTGGCTAAGGGAAAGGGAACTTTTCTGGCTGGTACATTTGCCCTTTTGACTTTCTCTAGGGCCAAAGGATTCATCCTACAATGCCGATATCCTTCTGGAACGTTTTTTGTGGGTGGTGGTGGTAAAGAGGAGGTTCCCTCACTCCAGTTTTGATAAAGAACCAGCGCCTGCCAATCGCAGCAATTTTTCTAGTGTGGACAGAGATCCCCAAATCTTTAGATGTTCCCAGATCTTGTGGGAACAGGATTTTCTCACTGTGTGTGTCTGTGTGGGGTGTCTGCATTAATCCATTTTTTGAAGGACCTCAGAGAGCTACATTCTCTCAAGGCCAGGTGCAAGCTTCGATGTGGTGCACTAGTCCAACAAGCTAATAAGCGTGAAGGTGCTTTTGAAAATCCCAGCACCCTGGGTCTGGTGGGGACTTTAGTTACAGCAACGTATTCTGTCTGGCAGGCTGCAGCTTGACCGAGCATGGCCCAGGGGTCTGCTTGTTATGTATGTGCTTATTTATTTTTAAATAAACATTAACTAAGCATCTACTATTTGCCAAACATTGTCTTATGCACCGTATGCAGTCATCATCCCTTTGAATAGGCTCATGTTTAATTTGGGTTTTGTTTGGGGAGAGTACTTAAGCATCTGGAATAGGATTAAAATAATCATAGCCCTCTCTTTTCCCTCCTTAACTTTTCAGATTTTATTTCCCAGGAGATGGTGTTCAGTTGTTTGATTTTACGATTTATGATGATGGATTTTTTTTTTTTTTTACATTAAATGCTTGCCAAGGAGGTGTGTTCTATTGAGGGTATACATCAGGCTGGAATGAGAGTCTGCGGTGAGGGTAGCTTAGCCAGGGGGAGGGGACAGCAACATTAATAAACTGAGATCACAGAGAAACGGGGGTGGGGAGCCCAGGGCCTTTGTTGGAAAGATATTAATAGGGATAATGCTTACATTCTTAGCTGAAGAAACTATTTGATCTCCTGAGCATAGCTCTGATGTCTCTTATGATATGTATTAAACGTAAAACCCCCTTCTACTCAGAAAGTCATTTGTCAAATCAAGCGGTTGGAAGTTTCTGCAAAGTCCTGGAGCCTCAGAAAGAAAGACAGGCGTGGCTGGTCCATCACATCGGCAGCTACGGGAGACTGTGATGTTATAAATGGGCTGTGGAAGGTTCCGCAGGATGGAGACCTTCACAGCCAGTTCAACTTTGGCATCTGAACTTTATGGTTTTGGTCAGCAAACATGGAGGATGAGGAAAACAACCTGACGTGAAGAAAGTACCTGTTGTATGCCAGGCACAGAGCAAGGGACTTCTAAATCAATTTTCTTATCTAGTATGGACAATGGCCTGATTAACCATGGGGCATGACTCCCCTTTAAGGGTGGGGTGGAGTCAGGGGAGGAGGGGGAGAAAGGGTAGGATGGGGTGGAGAGGACCCCCGAGTTTCCCACTCAACATTTGGCCACACCAAGAAAAACAGAAGATTTGAGGGTGCTTCTCAAAGATATGCTGGTCAAAACTATTTCCCCTACTAGATTAAAATTCCAAGCAACTGAGCCACTGGTAAATTGGATGTGAAGCATGAGCTATGGACTCCAAGAACCCCCTGTTAAATGTCTCTGAAACTCCCTGTGTGAGAGAGAGAAAGTCCTCCTGGCATTGGCAGGTGGTTATTTCTCAGGTTAACGGAAAACCTGGGAGTTGGCTGAGTTGAAAAGGATGGAGACCCGAAGGTTTACACAGATAGTTTTCATCTTTCTTCCTTTGGTATATCGCCAAAGAGAGTTTCCCACCCGGAGCCTGTGAAATCTTTATGCTGTTCTGTGCAGGCGAGGTCCAACCAGGCGTTGACGTCTCTATCAGTCACAAAGGATGTGGGAGAAGTTGATAATTTATAGGATGCCAGGGCCATTGCCTGTCTCAGGATGGCCTGGCAGTCAGAGGAGAGAGGGGAAGGGAGGAGAAGGAAGGAGAAGAAGACCACTGCTCACCCACCGGACCTCCACAACCAACTAGGCAGCCAAGTTACTCAAAGGGAAGTTTAGGAAAACCAGACAAGAAACAAAAGGGGACAAAATCAGTCGGAGCTGGATAGCGGCAGGTTCTTCCAGGGAAAAAGAAAAGGTGAGCAGTGATCTAGTAGATGTGATCATGCACATGGGTTGCGAACAATCTCAGCCAAGATTTCCTATATTGCTCAAGCATCACTGTTAAGTGCTTTATATGAAATGTCTGATCTCCTCCTCAAAACCACCCTAGGAAGAAGACGCAATGCTCACCCACATTTGGAAGACTTCCCCTCAATATTCATGGCATAACAACTGGATCCCCAGGAGGAAGGTGGCTCTCCCTTCCACTGAAGGAGTCCCGGTGTGTGGAAGGAAATTTCATCA
The DNA here is from genome assembly GCF_028018385.1 of Neofelis nebulosa. Classification (NCBI taxonomy): domain Eukaryota; kingdom Metazoa; phylum Chordata; class Mammalia; order Carnivora; family Felidae; genus Neofelis; species Neofelis nebulosa. The sequence goes on from NC_080787.1 coordinate 47,072,293, forward strand.
CCACTGGAGACTGTAGTTGACTTTTCCAGTGACACAGCCATAGCTGGAGACTCAAGTATCCTCAGTGGTGGCACATTGTTCCATTAGGAAAAACAGTTTCCATTTTTTGGAAGTCGAGTCAGGCCCGGTGAATACACTAAATGTTTTAAGCTGACCTGGTGAGGGAGAAACAGCAGGGCCAATTTTCTTGTATGGTCCATAAATCAATCCAATTCCTAGAAAGGAATTCCGAGAATACTTTGGCAGCAGCCTTGGAATAAATGTATATGGCTTCTCGGGATGACAGTTCTGGGTTAGTGCTCATTTGTAGGAGTAAGTTCTGATGTGTCAGTAAGTAATCCGCTGTGTCACTTTGTGTGTCATGATTTCCCAGTTGAAATAGAAGATCCTGAAAGCTGGGGGCCGGAATACATGCATAGCTTCACGTTTGTTGGTGGGCGTATTACTATTTGGTTTCACCCACCTCCCAGCCCTCCCTTCTCTGCGTCCTCCTCTCCAACAAAGTGACTCCGTTCTCTGATGCTCTGAACAAAATCCTTGGAATCACCCTGCCTCTTCTCTTTCAGTCACCCTCCAGGGCCAGTCTGCCTTTCAAAATACACCTGTGACAAGACCGCCTCTCATAACCTCCACTGCTCCTATCCACACCCCCTTCCCTCCTGCCTGGGTCACGTAAGAGCAGCCCCGCTGGTCTTCCTGCCTCCACCTTTGCCTCCCACGGTCTGTTCCCACCCAGAAGCTGTTTAGGGAAAAGTTCATCCTTCTACTCAGAGCCTCCAGTGTTTTTGGTGGTTGGCAGATTAATGGTGCCCACTATGTCCACAGCCTCATGCCCAGGGCTTGGGAGTATGTTACCTCCTACAGCAAAGGGACTTTGCAGATGTGAGGAAAGATATGGGCCTTGGCATGGGGAAAGTATCCTGGATTATCTGGGTGCCATGTGAGAACAATCTGACCCCCTGCTGCTGGCTTTGAAGGTGGAGAAAGGGGATCACGAGCCAGAGGATGAGGTCAGCTTCTGGAAGCTGGAAGACACAAACAAGGAAAGGGATTCTCCCCCTGGAGCCTCCACAAAGGATCCCAACCCTGCTGACACCTTGATGTCACCCCAGTGAGACCCATGTCAGGCTTTTGATGTCCAGAACAGCAAGGTAATAAATTTGTGTGGTTTAAGCCACAGAGTTTGTTTACAGCAATTTGTTACAGAGACAACGGGAAACTGATAGAGTTTCTAATTCTACTCAGGTTAAACCCAAAGGGTTTTTTTGTTTGTTTTTATTTTGAGAGAGAGAGAGAGAGAGAGAAGAAGAAGAAGAAGAAGAAGAAGAAGAAGAAGAAGAAGAAGAAAGAAGAAGAAGAAGAAGAAGAAGAAGAAGAAGAAGAAGGAAGAAGAAGAAAGAAGAAGAAAGAAGAAGAAGAAGAAGAAGAAGAAGAAGAAGAAGAAGAAGAAGAAGAGGAGGAGGGAGGGGGAGGAGGAGGAGGGGGATGGAGGAGGAGAGGGAGGAGAGAATCCCAACAGGCTCCGTGCTGTCAGTGTAGAGCCCAACTTGGGTCTCGATCTCAGGACCGTGAAATCATGACCTGAGACCAAATCAAGAGTCAGATGCTCAACTGCCTGAGCCATGCGGGCACCCCAAACCCAAAGGTTTTACCACGATGTGCAAAACCTGTGTGCTCTGGTCCCATCACTTCTGACTTAATCTCCTTCCACTCCCCTCTCCTGTTCACACTGCTCCAGCCACATGGGCCTCCTTGTTCTTTCTTTGGACACTAAGGGAACTCTCGCCTCAGACCTTTACACATGCTGGTTCCTCAGTCTGGAGTGCTGTTCCTGATAACCGCATGGCCTTCTCTCTCAACCATTTGAATTCTGCTCGGAGACCACACTCTTGCTAAAAAGAGCTCCCCCTACTGGTTGTGTTTTCCACCCTCTCCCTTATCTGGCTTCGCTCCTCAGGGCTACCCCCCTGACACACGCAGAGACACGTACACATTGATATTTCTACGTGTTTGTTGTGTTTTTGTTTTTTTATCACCTGTCATTGTCCACTAGAAAGCAAACTCCAAAAAGGCGGGGATTTTCACCAGCTTTTCTTCTTGGCTGGTAGATCCCCCGTGCCAGGGGGCACGTGACCACACGGCAGCTGCTCAGTAAGTACTTCTTGAACGAAGGAAGGAAAAGTGGGTAACGAGGTATTAATTGTCATATGTTATAAACAAACTCCTTGTTATAATATACTGATCGTGGTTATCTTTGACTGCACCTAAAAGTAGCCCTCAACAATGAATTCCTCCCAAAAGCGATTTGTTTGAGAAAGTTTTAATTTTTGTCTTTAGAGTACGATGAAACTAGCTGTTCTCATCCAAAGCCCAGAGGTAGAATGATAGCACCTCTGTCCCTAACGACTGCCTGGATGGTAACTTCTGCTTTACAACACAGGACTCGGGATTCCAGCACAGCTGTCCCCACCTGCTTGGTGACCTTGGGTAAAGCCCTTTCCCCTCTGGGCCTTCATTTCCTCCTTTGTTAAGGGGGTATTACATGATGATTTCCTGGATCTCTTCCAGAATGTTGTTCAGTGTCCACCGTTTCTGTAACTGTTTGTCTCGTTCAGAGAGGTTGGGGCACCATTTCTCGAAGTGCCTTTGAGAGACAAATGCTCCTTTGTGCTCTGCCCGTGGACACGCTCCAGATTTCCAGAGCACAGGTGAGGTGTGGGTGTGTGTCAGCCAATGTCATCACCCGGAAGGGGAGGGGAAAGGGAGGTCGGTGGGAGGCGGGGCAAATAAGGCAAGGTCGTCCGGGAGGGGTCAGGGAAGAGAAACAAGTCATGACGCATGGGAGATTCTTAAACTTCCAGAGAGAAACCATTTTGAATTTGTTGGAAGGATGTTGATGGCAAGCAGAATGAAGGAGGAAGGTTGTCTGAATTAAGAAACTGGTCAGGAGCAGGGATTTTAAACTGGCTTCTTTAGACAACAGTTTGGCAACGGGCAGGAAGGTTGCCTTCCTGGTGGAATGTCACACTATGACCCAACAATCCACTCTGCTATGGACTGAATTGTGCCCCCCGCCCCCCACTCCTCATTCATATGTTGAAGCCCTAACCCTCAAAGCGATGGTATCCGGAGATGGGGCCTTTGGGTTTAGATGAGGTCATGAGGGTGCGGCCCCCTCACGAGGGGGGTTAGTGCCCTTTTACGAAAGCTTGTTGTCTCTCTCTGCCGTGTGAGGACACAGTGAGAGGGAGCTGTCCACAAGCCTGGAAGAGAGCACTCACTGGATACTGACCATGCTGGAACTTTGACTGTAGACTTTTAGCCTCTAGAACTGTGAAGAAGAAAAATTTCTGTTGTTCAAGCCACCCAGCCTAATGGCATTTTCAGCCCAAGCTGACTCAGACGCTCCCCTGGCATTTGCATTCTAGAGAAACTGTTGCACATGTACAGCAAAGGATGAGTGCATTTAAGGCACTGTTGTTACAGAAATAAGTTGGGACCATCTCCGTGTGCACCAATAGTCGAAGAAATAAGTAGATGGTGAAATATTTGTATAGCGGCGTATTATACAGCAACGAGAAGGAATCTATTCCTGTAGTCATATCTGTGCAGATGAACCTCAGAAGTTGAAGAAGCATGTTTGTGGTATGGACCCATCTGGGTAAAGTTCAGGATTACGCACAACTCAGGTGCCTGACGTCACACACACCCGTGTGTATGCATGCAGAGTGAAACTATTGAGGAAAGAGCAAGGTGGAAAAATTACCCACAAAACCCAGAAGAATGGCTACCCTGTGGAAGGGGTCGGAGGGAAAGAATGAGGTGGGCCCACAGGTGAATTCAAAAGCATCCAGGATGTCCTGTTTAAGGCTGTGCGGTGGGGACGTGGATTTTGTTTTGTTATTCTTTATACCTTGTACATAGCATCATGTACATTATTACATATGTGTATGAAATATTTCCGCACTAGAAAAACAACTCAGGCCACTAAAGGAAACTTAATAAAAGCAGAACTGTTAAAGGCAGGCCAACCTGTGCTCTACTCTGGGTTCTGCCGCTTTATCACCTTGGGGTCTGAGCAAGACACTTCTCTCTGCAACTGATGACATTTCGTCATGGGCACCTGAGGGAAAGCCAGGAGAGAAGCAGGATAGCCCACACACAGAAGGCGTTCAGCATGTGGGGTGATAATCAGGAAGTGAAAAGACTGATAAAAGAACTATTAAAAGTGTTCTTATTCTTGGGGAGCCTGGGTGGCTCAGTCGGTTAAGCGTCTGACTTCGGCTGGGGTCATGATCTCACAGCTCGTTGGGTTCAAGTCCCGCGTCGGGCTCTGTGCTGACAGCTCAGAGCCCGGAGCCTGCTCCAGATCCCGTGTCTGACTCTCTCGTGCTCTGTCTCTCTCCCCCAAATAAAAACATTAAAAAAATAAATAAATACAGAAGTGTTCTTATTCTTCTCATGGTGATGAGACGCACTGTGAAGATTTTCAACAGTAACAATTAATCTGCACGTGAAGCTTTGTGGTTTGCAAACACTCCCTCCCTTAGAGCTGACGGGTCTCTGCATCAAGCGGGAGCAGATAAGTCTGTAGAGAATGAGCAGGCGAGAAGACACTGAGTCCCATCAGCCCAGGGGGAGAATTCCACATGATGCCCTGAAGATCATGCCAACCACAGTGAGCACGGCTGTGGACAATCAGAATAACCCACTGAAAAAGATTTGGTGGACATATAGGAGGCCTGCACCCTGCCGTTGGGGCTTCTATATTTTTTCATGCGTAAATGTTTACAGAAACTGGCCATATACTAGGCAACAAAGAAAGGTTACTGAATTAAGAAAAAACATCAGGAACATACAGCATTTGTTTTCTGCCTACAAATGCAATGAAGGTAGACACTAAGGGCGAAGAGGTAACATACGCACATTTGGAAATTTAAACCTACTTCTAAGTAATTTGGGGTCCACGTTCCTGGACGCAAGCTCTGGCAAGGAGGTCTTAAGAGCTGTAAGTGGCCAGCACTCTTTGCTAAGCTTGGGCTGGCCTGGAAAACGTGACTAGGTGGGTGACGGCTGTCCTGGGACCTTGCCCTTTCATGGTTCTCCTTCATCTAGGCTTCCAGTGTTCTAGTGGGCTGTCTTCAGGCCCACGTGCAGTGTATTTGCTGCTTGTCCTGTACCCCAGCACTTCTTCCTCCCATCCAGAAACCTCCCAGCTGACTGTCGGGGGGGCTGGAAGAGAGCACGTTCTTGTTGAAGGCTGGCTGGGTCTTAGCTGGGTCTCAAAGGGTGGCGCGGAGTTTTTCAGGGGGAGAGGTGGAGGAAAGGCATGGGAACGGCAGCCTGGTTCCACGTGGGAAACGCCTAGGGTGTGGTCGAGGCAGGTGAAGGACTGTCATCTCCAGGCAGGAGCCAAAATGTGAGCGGCCTTGAATTCTAAGGAGTTCGAGTTGTATTTTGTAGGAGAAGGGGAGTTAACAAAGGCTTTTAGGCAGGGAAGTGACGAGGATTGTTTTTTGTTTCTTAAAGCAGTCGCTGGCAGAAAAGAAGATGAATGGTGGGGCGGGGTTGGGGGGGGAGGGAATGGTGCAGGCAGCCAGGGAGGGTCTGCTGTGTGTGACGGGGGGGGGGGGGGGGTGGTGATGAAAACATGATAAATGGATTCCGAGATGCTGGAGACTGATACTCTGTATGTCATTCCTCTCCAGAATTTTTATATTTTGACAGGGGACACTATTTTGACCCGAAGCAATGAAACTCTAAAGATGGCAATTCCTTGGCTGTGATAAGCCAGTGGGAGAGAGGTTTTTGGGTGAGGGGTGCAACGAGGACCCCCTTAGGGATCCTTTATGTAAGTACCACGTGTTGGGGGGCGGTCACTACTCTGTCTTTTATAAGGTTCCGATTTGTGCACAACAGGAATCTTTGCCCACGTTGCATTGTGTTATAAAAAATAGTTATTGCTGAGACTGTATAAAAACACATAATTCAACTGGATTTGAAAAAAAAAAGAAAAAGAAAAGCTCTTTCTTCACCTCGACTGTCTAAGACCCAGGCTAAACCCAGGGCACCCACTTCCCCTGGCAGGTCAGTGCACTGACATCATGGGTGGAAGCCTGGGCTTGGACCAGTCCAGAGGCAGAGGGCTCCTCTGCCGAATTGGTTCTGTCACCGAAACTGCTCTAGGGATGCCCTCTCAGGAACCACAGGACCAGAGGGACATGCCAGGGCGGAAACTCTGGGGAAGGGAGCCTCGGACTCAGGGAAATCCCTGTGTCATCTTCAGAGCTCAGGTGAGGACACTTGCCGAAAGGTTTCTCCAACCGTGGGCAACCCTTTGCCATCCCGGCTACCAGTTGGGTGGAGAGAGAAGATGCTTGGTACCCACCATGGTGTAGCTACTAGGAAGACAGGTCCTTTACCGAAGATGAGGCTAGTCTATCCCCACCCAGGGCTGACTTGGGTTCTTTCTGTGGTAGCAGGGACAAGTTCCCGGGGCCATGCACACTCTGGCCTGGGGAGGTGAAAGGTAGGTGGAAGATGGGCCCCCAGGTCCGTAGCATGTACTCTGGAAGCAAAAGAGGACAACACTTTTTTCTTTCCTAAATATCTGAGAGGGTGTTTTAGCTTGGCTAGTGGCTTGAGGACTCCCACGAAGACTCTGGAATGTTCTGGAATACTGCTGGTTATTTGGACTCTGGCATTTAACCTCTATTGTGAAGGGGTCGACAGAAAACATTCAGCTTCTAAAACCTGATGCTGCCTCCCCACCCAACACCCCACTCCTGAAATGCCTCCTCCTGTCCCAGGGTGTACTGGGACCAGAGGCAGGCTTGGGCAGAATGTGTGAGGAACACAAACCCTGTGGCTTTACGTGGTTCCCAGTCCCATTCCAGCTCAGGGGGTGAGAGTCTCTCTTTCACTTCTCCTTGTCTTCCCCAGGTGAATCTTGTAGCCGGAGAAACTCTGAGGAGACCCCTGAGCCCCAGGTTTTCAACCTTAAATACCCTCGCCCTCTACTGATAAGCGTGAGTTTTTTACTGGCCATATCTGACCCCCGTAATGGACAGGTCTGGGCCTTTCCTTGTTTGCACCCCTACCGGCCAAAGTTTTGTTGAGCTTTATATCTTGTGGTGTATATTCTGAAAAGCATTTAAAAAATCAGTTTCTGACTATAAAATTAAATTACAACAATGGATATGTTTGTATTAAAGTTCACAGGCTGGGACTGAGGGGTTTGCAGATATCGTTTTGACTTAGTGTTTTCATGTCCTTCAGAAAAGTACTCAGAAGTGGAATTGTTGGATCACATGGTATTTCCATGTTCAAAATTTTAAGGAAACTTCACACTGTTTTCCATTAGTGGCTGCACCAGTTTTCATTCCCACCAACAGTGCACTGGGGTTTTCAGTGGGGCATCTCCCCCTACACCCAGTTGGGCCTGTCAAAATCCTACCTGCCTATTTGAGCTCATGTGGCCCCTCCACCATGAAACCTTCTCCAGACCACCTCTGTCCTTTCTGCAAGTGCTGGCTCTATCCTGTTTGTGCCCCAGGCTCTCATTGCCTTCTACTGTCCATTGTAGTGAGGTCTAAGGACTTGGAGGGCAAGGTGAGGAAAGGAGAGGAGGAGAACAATGCCCTGGAGAGAAAGAGGATTTGGCCAAGAAGTAGTGCCAGTTGGGGGCCACCAGTGGTAATCCCTGGAAGCATGGGGGCAGGTGGGAATCCCGGCTAGAGAAAGGGTCATGATAGGAGTCTTACTGAGTGGGGTTAAGGTGATGGTAGAAGGTAAGTCAGTGATAAAAGACTGGAGGAGTGCATTAGGCATCATTCCTGCTAGGGGCTGAGTGAGGAGAGGGTGTGCCCTAGAGGAGGCTGTTTGGACAAGTGCCTGGACCTCAGGGCCCCACAGAATAGCTGGCATCTGGCCTGTCCTTTTAAAAGCCTGAGAGGCTTCATGCCTAGAGCAGGCCAAAGGGACAAGGAAATAGTCTGGAAAGTTGCTATGTCCACTTGCCGGGGCATCATCTCACCTCCTGCCCACCAGGCACGGGTCATCTGGGAGGGACATGTGCCAGGGAATGGGACAGGGGACACAGTGGTGAATGAGACCCAAGTGGTCCCCTTTCTCAAGAAACTCACGAGCTACCTGTGTGATGTCAGGATCTTCGTGTTTCTGAGCCACAGTTTGCTGACTTTTCCGTAGAATCAGGAAATCACATCCGCCCCAAGACATCTGGAGGATGTCTAGTTCTCAGAGGGCACTGAGACAAGGCTAGACTATCATGCTCTTTGCATAGGGCCAGTGCTCAAGGTATGCTGGGCACCACTATGTCTCCTGAACCCACTCCCTTTTTCCTTCTGACTCTACCAGCTAAGAATGAGCTATTGTGGCATCTTTTGCCACTTTCTAAGTACTTGCTGTCTTTCTAAGTTCTTGACCTACGTTATTTGATTAGACCTTTAAAGCAACCCCAAATATTATCCCCATTTTAGAGAGGAGGAAGCCAAGGCACAGGCAGGTCAAGCAACTTTCCCAACGTGTCACAGCCTGTGAGTAAAGACGTAGAATTTGAATTACTTGAATTCAGGACTCTAGGCTATGTACTCTCAAAGGCTAAGTTAAGCCACCTTACCTAAGAGCAGGACTGAGTGAGGAAGTGGTCTGACACACACACACAGACCCTTTCGCGGTATTTGGAGGGCCAGTGTTTTACTTTGAGGAACCACACCAAAAGGTCAAAACGAGGAACTAGGCTCAGCATATAGAGACGCGTACCCAAAGAGAAACTGCACGTAAACACCATTTAGCTGAAATAGGCTTCGCTTATATATGTCCATCAACGAGAGAAACAGCAACTGTGGGCACGCAGGAGGGACTCAGGGACGCAGACTATCTTGTCTGGGACAGGCCAGTCTCCTCTCCTGGCCCCAGCCACCACTCATTCTCAGCCAGTGTCTGCTCCTCTCAGAATTCACTGTCCTGATCTGCACAGGGGCTGAGCGCTCCTTGTGTGCTGGGCGGCTACTAGATCACCGGACTCCAGAGAGATCCAGGGGCCTGATGAAATGAAATGCTAACATGAAATGTATTTGATGGTTGAATACTTCAGGCAAACTCAAGGCATTGCTGTGGAGGGATTGGGCACCATCTGTCTTAAAAAGAAATAACCCCCAAATCAGGGGGCTAACCAGTGGTCAAGGTCACAGATGGGGAGAGTAGAACCTAGACTTGACCCTAGGTCTCCTGACTCCTTGTCTCTTCCCACTGGGGCTGGATTCTAAAATTTTGACTCCAGACTGGGCTGAACACACGAGTGCTTTGAAATGTAGGGCTTTCCCTATGAAGAATCAGCTTTAGTGAAATAGGGAAGATGTAATTATTCTTCTTTTGTGTATTGGGGCTGTGTGCATCATACTCCACAACATGGGTCTGCGAGAGAGAGAGGGGGACTCTGTTCCTACTTGTAGAACTGCTCCTGGCACATGCCAGGTGCCCAGTCCCTACAGGGCCACTCAACTGAATCATGTAACTGTCATTTCCAATCTATGTGTTGTCCACTTCACCCCAGATTTCCATACTGGTGTTGAAATAGCCTGGGGGCCCCAGAAGTTTCACAAAACACTTTCTTAATGAGGGGCATTGCGAACAGAAAACTTGGGAACAGAAGCTGGTAGGAGGCGGTTTGAAAGTAAAGATAAAAGTGAAACAAAACGCAGAAAGGAAGGAAAAACAGTCGAGGAGTAAACTTTTAAAATTCCGTGTGTAGGGGGCGCCTGGGTGGCTCAGCCGGTTGAGCGTGCGACTCTTGGTTTCGGCTCAGGTCATGATCTCACGGTTTGCGAGTTCGAGCCCCACATCAGGCTCTGCACGGACAGCGTGGAGCCTGCTTGGGATTCTCTTTCTCCCTCTCTCTATCTCTTCCACTCCTCCTCACACTCTCACTCTCTCTCTCTCTCTCTCTTTCTCTCTCTCTCAAAAATAAATAAAATAAAATAAAATTCCGTGTGTATGTTCATTTATTGATACTATACATCGCCTTTCCCAGACTGTATTTAAGATGACTAAAATGCCCAGGACACAAAGCACGGATGGAGGGGAAGCCATGGGTTGAAGATCCACAGATCTGAATCCTCTGCCTTTTACTAGGACTGTGACCTTAGGCAAGTTCCTGAACTGGCCTGAGCCTCCATTTCCCCAACTCCCATGTAGAGGTTGGTCAAAGATTAGACACTAGGGATATAACGTGACCATCAGGGCAGCTTCCGGGCATACAATAGACCTCAAATGACTGGAATCTATCATCATCATTATTATTATTTTACCAAAAAGAAGGAGGAAGAAGCATTCTTACACCCTCACCATTGTCCACACTACCACCCTTATCACTGTCACCGCTAATATCTACTGAGTGCTCACGATGGCTCAGGCACTATCCTAAGTAATTTACATGTATTACCTTACTTAACACCCATAACCCCCTAAAAGTAGACACATGAGAAAAGAGATGCACAGAGAGGCTAGGTGATTTGTCCAAGATCACACACCTGCTTGGGACATGGCCTCAGTTGAGGAAGGTGGTGGCCTCTGTCAGCGTCAGGCTGTGCATGCAACCTGAGCATAGGGTCACCCTACACATGCCCCAGGAGGTAACCCAGTGACAAGACCAGGAACCTTCCTGCTGCCTAGTGACCAACTGAAGGTACGTGAGAGCGCTGTAACCTGCAAAGCAACATTCGAGCAGGAGGCATTAAGAGGATGGAGTGGAAAAAAATACCGTGAGCAAGTACCCTGGACTTGAGAAGATTTTCCAACTCCCCTCGCATAAAACTAGTGCCTACCTCTCCAGCCTTGCTCAACAACGGGGACCAGAGGAGCCCCACTGATTTGTAATTCACTCCTTGTAACCCATCACTCAGTGTCCTCAGGTGGGCCAGTCATCTCGTCCCAACAACCGCAGATGCAATACGGCAAACTCACCACCCTTTGGCACTTGTACCATTGGAAATAAACACCCAGAGGAAATCTCTGGTTAAAATGCATGCAATGTTCCTTTAAAGTACACAGGCGCTTTCTAAGACAGCCATTTCACTTGGCAGTTGGGCGCTCAAAGCTCCAAATTAAACAAGAGTGTTAGTGAATTGAGTGAATTCATCTGCTCCGTCCCAATGTAAATGTATACACCAGTGTGGCCATGGATGTCTGTGTGCAGCCAGGGAGTGTTTACATGGTGAGGGGCGAGCCTGGACAGTTAGGATTTGATCCCTTCCTCCCGCTTGGCCCCGGTGCTCGGCAGATTCTGCCTTTCCTTGTTCAGAGGTGGAAATTCTCTGCACGGGGTGAGCTCACAGCCTTGGGTTCTGGTCTCCTTTTGTGATGTCCTTTTCCTTTGAGGTTTCAGGCCATCACATCAGGAAGGAAGGAAAGAGGGAAGGAAGGAAGGAAGGAAGGAAGGAAGGAAGGAAGGAAGGAAGGAAAGAGGGAAGGAAGGAAGGAAGGAAGGAAGGAAGGAAAGGAGGGAGGAAGGAAGAGAGAGAGGGAGGGAGGGAGAAAGAAAGAAAGAGAGACAGAGAGAGGGAGGGAAGGAAGGAGGGAGGGAGAAAGAAGGAAGGAAGGAAGGAAGGAAGGAAGGAAGGAAGGAAGGAGGGAAAGGAGGGAAAGGAGGGAAGAAGGAAGGAAGGAAGGAAAGGAGGGAGGAAGGAAGGAAGGAAGGAAGGAAGGAAGGAAGGAAATAAAGAAGGAAGGAAGAACAGGCTTAAATGCTCTTCAAACCAAGCATAAGACTGTCCTTTAGAAAGGTGCCATCTGTAAGTGGAAAGATTTAAAACTGAAACTTTCAGTACATGAGCAAAATGTAGAGAATCATGAAACCTTGGTCACCTTTCTTATTTCACCCCCAACTTACAGCAGAGGAACCCAAGGCACAGAGTGGTTGCAGCGTTTCCTAGATTTGCACACCTCGTAGTAGAGGATCTGGGATACGCACTTAGGGGGCCTGGCTCCAGAGTCCATGTTCAAATTGCTAGATTTCCTCTGTTGCTTCACTATCTGGAGTCGGCACAGTTGGGATTTCAGCTTGGAGGCATCTGCTTTAAGAATGGCCTCTCCTAAGTAATAAGACAAGTTACTTCCTGTTTCTGGTCTCAGCTTCCTCCTCTGTAAAATGGGTGACGTTTTCCATGTGACATATCCTGTTGGACTGTAATGAGGAACAAATGAAATAGCAAATGTATGTCATACAGGTGTAGCTACGAAGGGCAGTTGAGAGGCAAATATGTTTATTCTGCTTTTAGATTTTCATTGTGTTTTATTCATGTTACTTAATCTTCATACCAACTCTTTGATCCAAGTCTTACCCATCCCAACCTAAATATGAGGAGATAGATACTAAAAGAGAAAAAGTGACTTTATTACAGTCCAGGACTTATGCTAAGGTCATCTAAATTTAAGCCTATTGGGGTGCCTGGGTGGCTCAGTCGGTTAAGCGGCCAACTGACTTCGGCTCAGGTCATGATTTCGCAGTCGGTGAGTTTGAGCCCCGTGTCGGGCTCTGTGCTGACAACTCAGAGCCTGGAGCCTGTTTCAGATTCCGTGTCTCCCTCTCTCTGACTCTCCCCCGTTCATGCTCTGTCTCTCTCCATCTCAAAAATAAATAAACGTTAAAAAAAATTAAAAAAAATAAATTTAAGCCTATGACTCTTCTGTATGATTTTTATGCTAAGAGTTCACAGGTTTGTTGGGGGAAGCGGGGCATAGACAGTGTCATGTTCTTTATTTTTATTTAATTTTATTTTGTTTTACTTTACTATTTATTTTATCTTATTTTATTTTATTTTATTTTATTTTATTTTATTTTATTTTATTTTATTTCTCCCTGACATAATGCAGTGACTTGAACATGGAAAGGATTTAGTTGGTCTGTTCTTCACTGAATGAGTCATGACTAGATGGAGAACAGGCTTGGTTAACCAGAGACTGGGGGAAATGCAAGTTCCTTTATTTACGATTGAGTTTCTGCTGAATCTAGAATCACCCCGGAACAAAGGTGTTGACAATATATCTGAAACATTCCAGTTCACAGCCTTTCTCTCAGGAAGAGAAGTGCCACACGCGTGACATTTCACTGGTTGTCCGAGGATCGTGCAATGTGTCCTAGTCATGAGATCATGGAACTTTTTGAACTAGAATGTGTCTCAGAAGGCATCGGACCCAATCTTCTGCTCAGTGAGTGGATTCCTCCACCCTTGGGAACCTCAGTCCATGGCTGAAGAGCCAAACCAACCTAACCCTATCACTTTTCAGACTTGAAATCAGATAAGTTGGATTCTAGTACCAAACCAGTGATAAGAAATGTAAGTAACATTGAGCAAGTTCTTGAAGTACCCTATGCCTCAGTTTCCTGATTTATAAAAACACACTTTGACATCTTGCTTTTTTCACTTAACTACATATCTGGGAGATTGTTTCACATCAATATATACAGAGCTGCCTAATCTTTAATGCACACACACACACACACACACACACATATGTACAGACACTAAATGATTTAATCAGTCCACTATCAACGTAGTTTTTCCCTAATTTTTTTTTGCTATTGTTTTCTTATAATATTCTTGATCAGAAAAAAAAAATGTAGCACCTACTTCATAGGTTGTTGTGACAAATAGATTCACATAAAGCACTTAGAACCGTGCAACGGTTTGGGGAGAAGGTTCAGAAGGTAAGAACTCCACAAACACTGTTATTGATTAAATTTTTGTTTCTTGAATACATAGAATTCCTGGAAGAGGGACTACAGAAATAACTAGAAGAGGAAACAAGGTGAGGAAACATGCAGCCTATTAGGGGAATATATCAGTTATGATTGGGTTTAGCCATGAGCAACAGTACAAGGAAGAAGTTTATTTACAACTCACTTTCAGGAAGTTTACAGGCAGTCAGCTCAGGGCTACAATGGCACTCTCTGGTATTGGGGATTCAGGCATCTTTAATCTGAAACCCCTACTCTGGGTGACTTCTCCAGGTTATCTCATGGTCCCAATTTGCTGCTGCAGCTGTAGCCATTATAGTAACATTCCAGACAGTGGGAAGGGAGAAGGCTGAGGAGAAGGGCAGGGACAAAGGGCACAACTTTGCTTTTAAAACCACAGCCAGCAAGTTACACACACCACTTGAACCCCCTTGGCCAGGACTGAGTTACATGGTCGCACAATCGCAAGGAAGGCCGGGAAATGTAGTTTTTAATCTGGCAGCCAGGTGCTCCACAAAAAAATTATGAGTCTAAGTACCGTGGAAGAAGGAGAGAATAGGTATTGGGGGACATCAGTAACCATTACTATAGGGAGTTTGTGGAATTTGGGGAAACTCTCTGGTAAGAGGGGGTTTTTGGCCCAAGCTAAGAGTTTTGGATCCATGCCTCAAGGATTTTTGTTCAAACTACCTCCTTCTCCCCAAACCATTGGCTCTCCAAGTCATGGTCTAGCAGGCCATTGCAGTAGGGTAGAGACTTTCTGATCCCCACAGTGGAGGGTATACGCTTTGGTTGTTTAGCCACTGGCTTGACTTTTTAGTATAGTCAGAGACATGCCTACGAGGAGCCACTTACCACATGTGGCTTGTGCAATCGGCTCACATGGGTTACATTGGGCAAGATCAGTTCGATTCGATGCTGAGCCCGGGTCAGACCTTGAAAGTATTAGCTGCTTTTCTTCTAGAGAGAAAACCATCTCCGATAGGATCTCTCTAAGGCTCTTCTTCTAACCGTGTAATGTAGACCTTCTGGTTACTTGGAATATCTAGTAAATCACATTCTAACTGATTGGGCCTATCTGTATTCATTAGAGCCCCTCCTCTTATTCTGGATCTGATCTCTCCTTCTTGTTCCAATGTGATTACTATCTAAAGTAGTTCCACCTGGATGCCATACACCAAAAGAAAATTTCAGGCCAGTATTCTTGATGAACATAGAAGCAAAAATCCTCAACAGAACATTAGCAAACTGAATTCCACAATACAGTGAAATCATCTTATGTCACAATCAATTGAGTTTTATCCCAGGGATGTAAGGGCTGTTCAACATCTACAGATCAGTCAAACGTGATACACTACATCAGAAAAATAAAGGCACCCAGAGAGGGGCCTTTTGCTTTCTGGAGAAGATGAGCACGTTTGTACAAGGAGTGTGTCTTTTTTTTTTTTTTTTTGAATGTTTATTTTTGAAAGAGTGTGTGTGAGAGTGGGAGAGGGGGAGGGGTAGAGAGAGAAGAGGATGGAGGATCTGAAGCAGGCTCCGTACTGACAGCAGAGAGCCAAATGTGGGGCTCAAACTCACAAACCATGAGATCATGACCTGAGCTAAAGTCGGACGCTCAACCAACTGAACCACCCAGGCGCCCCCAAGGAGGGTGTCTTCTGTCTGAGGCCAAATTGTGGAATAGGTTGGGCTGGCTTCAAAACCCTTGGGCTCCACTTCAAAACCCTCCTGCTCCCTCCTGGGACCCCCCCAAACTCCGGGCTCTGGCTGAATAAATGAATGAGTCCCCACTACACACTGGCTGACTGACCAAGCTTGGAGCAACCATGTAAGTTTGGGGTAGTAAGACAGATGTTAGGAATTTTTATAAAATTATTGATGTTTGTTTGCATCGAGAGTCTGGTGATTAACCCACCCAAATTCATATAGAGAGTAAATTGTGGAGGTAGGGTTCAGACCCAGATTCTCTGCTGACCACCATTCCCATCCTCAAGGGGGATTCCAGAACGGTCAACAGGGTGACATTTGGGGGCAGATGGGCCTTTCAGGGTAGGCCTTGTCCCTCCCTCATAGACCCACTCTTCTCTCCCAGGTTGGGCCCAAGCTCAGGTTATGGGTCTGCAAGATAAGCCAAATAGATGGGAATTTGGGCTCACAATTTGACTTGAGTTTAGCTGGGAGGGAAGTTGGCCAGGAATCACAGAACTCCGGAGGTGAGCCGGGGCAAGTTTTTGTGGGAGAAATTGGAATGAGGCTGGGGCAACCTTCCCACCTCTTGCTTCTCCTTGACTCAGTCTGAAAGTACATCAAATAATGTGGTTTCAGCTCTGTTTGGCTTCTTGCAACCTGAAAGTCAAAGTCTGTCTCCAAAGGAGGGAAACCTGCATGAACTGAAACCGAAATTAGTTAATTCAAAGCCCTGTGAACTGAAACTGTCGAATTTCACACAGCTCCGGTTCATTTTTCTCTGTTCCCAGCCACCCCCACACCCCAAATCATATTCATTCAGGGAACAAGTCAGATTTAGATGTTTTCCAATTGCCAGGCTCCCAGAACCATCTACATACCAAATTTATATTCTGTAGGTATAACGGCTAAATGCGGCAAGGAATTATGGTTGATGTACCTACCACTGGTTTGACGTGTTGGGCTAGTTAAAAAGATGACTCCATTCGTCGTAGAAAGCCCACCTCATAGAGGGCTGGGCAATTTTCCAGAAGACCTGGGTGACTGGAAGGGATGGTAAGAAAATATATGTTTTCCTTCCTGTCCTCTCTCAATAGTCTCTTCCCCTGCTGCACAAAGACTGAAACATCAGATCTACCCGAAGATGGCCACTCAGAGGCCTGCCCCGATGTCCCTAAAGGACAAGAGATGTGGTTGAGACAAGTAAGGCTCATCTAAACTGGAAACTAGGGGTGACTATGGGATGGTTTGGAGGTTTCCACGGAGAGGTTGCCTCCAATATGTCTCTCCTGTAGCTCCAAATGCCCACTGTCAGGGTCCCAGAGGGGGTCATCAACTCCAGGAAGTAAACTGAATGTAGAAAGTTTGCTGATGGGGTGAGCAACTCGGTTGCTTTTGGGTGACTTGAATAGGAAAGAATAGTTTTACCAGAAACTGGTAAAACTTTTCTACCAGAAAAGTGGGTCGGGTAGAAATTCCTTTGTTATTTGGGTGGATTTCTTAACCACTTTGTACTTTACTTGAGTCCTCTGTCAACTCAGGAAGGGACCTAAGGTGAGGAAGGGAACCAAATGGAGTGGAAATAAATATATAATGTTTTACAAACACACTTTCGTGTATGTCACCTTAATTCTCTTTCACAATGTATGTTCCCAGTGGCTGTTCTGAAACTCAGAGACAAGCCCAAGGGCAACCGTTTAGGAAATGGTTGAGCTGGGAATCTCTGACTCCTTCCATGATATCAGTGCTTTCTTTCTTAAGGAAGGGATTTTCAGGATTGCCTAGGACAATCTGCCCGTTTTATAGAAGAGCAAGGTGAGGCCAGAGAAGTAAAAACAACAACAACAACCACAACAACTCACCTAAAATCTTATAGCTAGTTGGGGTCAGCGCATATTTCTTGATTCCTAGACTACACCAT
The DNA here is from genome assembly GCF_028018385.1 of Neofelis nebulosa. Lineage (NCBI taxonomy): Eukaryota > Metazoa > Chordata > Mammalia > Carnivora > Felidae > Neofelis > Neofelis nebulosa. Next base: position 47,089,659 of record NC_080787.1, read on the forward strand.
GCAGTTGCAAGAAGGAGAATCAAGAAGGCCCTTTGCAGAGGCCAATTAAAAATATCAGAGTATGGGGGCACCTGGGTGGCTCAGTTGGTTAAGCGTCCGACTTCAGCTCAGGTCATGATCTTGCAGTTTGTGAGTTCGAGCCCCACATCGGGCTCCATGCTCTCAGCTTGGAATTCTCTCTCTCCCTCTCTCTCTCTGCCCCTCCCCCACCTGTGTGTGCTCTCTCTCTCGAGATAAATGAACAACCTTAAAAAAATTATCAGTGTGTGACTATAGGGTGAAAAGGAGAGTGACTTCTATTTTAGCCATTATCCGGGGGAAATTATATATATGAGCCTTTGAGCCACAGTTTTCATTATAAGCAGAATATTTACTGTTGCAAACATGAATCCAGCAGAGTGAATGCCGGAATGCTTTGTGAATAGACTCTCTCTCTGTGGGGACGGATTAAAAATACCACGGTCCAGGTGCTTCTAATGTGTAGCCAGAGATGAGAACTTCGGTAAAAACTCGGTAAGAGTCTGTTGATTAACTTCTTGGCCTTTGAACTCACCTTAAGCTGCATAAAAGTCTTCTGAACTTAAGTTAATTATCTTCACCTAGGTCGTGAATGGAGATTCTGGCTTTGTCGGGTGCCATCTGCAAAATTTCAGTAGACTGGCCGGACTGAAAATGGGTGATATTTCTCCTTGGCTATAACCCATGTTGTACTTAATGCAGGCATAATTCAGAGTGCATTACGGCGAGAGAAGGAATTCTACCTCAAGCGCCCTTCTGACCCTTAGATTATAAGATCTAACGTGCGTGCGTATTATGTCACACACCCACATATATTTATACATAAAATACAGATATCTTCATACTAGCAAACTGAAATGATTATAGGTTTTTCTTCATTTCTTTTTCAGAGTCAGTGATTTTGAAGAAATGCGACATTATGTGGGGGTAAGGGGGTGGATTTCTTGCCTCATCCACTGCCCTGGTGAAAATCTCGCTTGGAACAATACGTCTTCTGTGAAACTCTCTCCACAGAAAGTTGTGGAAATAAATCTTCCCTCTCACCACTCAGGCTGAAGTCAAACCGAGTCGAGCACAGAGGCTTTGGAAGGATTGACACTCAGAGGAAGAGGGAAAAGTTATCCTGAAAATGGAATCGGTTAGGGGAGGGCCCGGCATGGAAGTCCCTTCTGGCCACTGTTCTGTGGCACCCGGGAGGGTGTGAGTTAAGGCAAAAGAGAATAGAAAGGCTTCCCTTAATAAATCTTTGGCTCTTTAGTGGAGAATCATAACAGTGTGAGAGGGCACGTGGGGCTCTCTACTTTGTCTTAAATCTCCGCTTTACGGGTGAGAGAAAACCCACAGGTGAGCCAGAGCCAGCCATTTCATGTGGCTCCAACTCCTTGAGTGGCCACAGGCAAGCTTGAGTCCCGGTGAGCTGCTGTGTAGACCCAGTGGACCAGAGAGCAGGATTTTAAACCGGGGGGCAGGGAGGGTCTCTGAGATACCTCCTCACTCTCCAGCTGCTCACATTCATTCTGATGAAGCCCCTTGTTCTCAACTGTTGGGGCCAGAAATCCGGTGAAAGAGCCATCTGGGTTGATAGATGTCTACTGTGGATTAAGATAAGACCATAAATAGGGGCTCAGTCCATTAAGCGCCTGACTTCGGCTCGGGTCATGATCTCGCAGTCCGTGAGTTCAAGCCCCATGTTGGGCTCTGTGCTGACAACTCAGAGCCTGGAGCCTGATTTGGATTCTGTGTCTCTCTCTCTCCGCCCCTCCCCCCATTCATTCTCCCTCTCTCTCAAAAATAAATATTAAAAAATATAAGGCTGTAAATACATTTATTTTATTTAATTAATTTTAGAATCACCTTCTCCATGGGACCTGCCCTTATCACCTTATTAAATTTCACCTGATATCCCCACCCCTACCCCACACACAGCACAGTGCTCGTAGACAGAGGAATGGATTGAAACCCTCTCACTATGTGACAGGCACTGTCCTAAGTGTTGTCATGGTGATCCCACTGAATCCTGTAAACACCCCCTCAAGGCAGGTTCTGTTCCTGTCCCCACTTCATACACAAGGAAACCAAGGCTTAACGAATTTAATTGACTGCCAGAAGTTGTGTGAGCAGTTTGACGGGTTAGTCCCCCAAAGGTCACGGGCAAAGGCTCACAAGGCAGGCGGTTGCCTCCTCACTGCCCATTCCCACCCCCCGCTGTGGCGAAGGCCTGGGCTTCCAGAAATTTCTTTGAAGGAGAAGCCCTGTCCTCTGCGGTTCTTGAGGCGCTTTCTGGCCTTGCTGTGGGTTCTGCAACCTGACGTTCCAAACAGAGGCATTTGCTAATTTCCTGAAGCAAGCTCCAGGAAGTCTTGTCCTCGGGTGAAAGCTGTTCACAGTAGGTGAGAAAAAGGGAAGTTTTCAGACCACCACACACTCGGAGCTGACAAATAAACCTATCTGAGCTGGCTCTCCTTCTTCTCCCGCCCCACCTCCTGCCTCTCCTCTCTTCCAGATCCATGCGAATGTTTTGGTTAACGTTATCCCCTCCTGTGTTATTGTTGTTGTACCACATATTAATGTGTGCTTCTGTAGCCCAGAGGAGCACGGTTGAGTTACAGTAACAAGGAAGGCAAGGGCTGCAGTTTTTGGCTGGTGCAGTCCTAGATACGCACCCGCACATCTGGACAGGAGATCGTGTGACAGCTCGAAAAGCCAGAAACATATCCTGGATACCATAAAAAATGGGTTCTGTTAAATTAAAAAGGCTTTAAATACTGGCTCAGCTGGTTTGGGGGGGGGGGTCTTTCTCTCTCTCTCTTTTTTCATTGTTCTGGAATGTGTTGGAAGATTTGTGATTGCCGAAGCTTTAATTTAATATTGTGAACCCATCATGTTGTGAATTTGTTTGCAAAGTTTTCTGAAGTTCAGCCAGCCCTTCTCTGCTTTCCTAACTTTGGGCATGGCTTGTCGAGTTTTAGGATCAGGGCTTTGCATCTCAGAAAAAAAAAAAAAAAAAAAAAAAGCGCTCTAAAATAAAAAGAAGAAACTCTCCCCTTTCCCACTTGCCGACCCCTCCTTCAGATTCCATGTCCCCCACAAAGCTTTCAAACCCTTGGCCAAAGCCTGTCTCCTTTTACAGTCTTTAAGAAAGATCCTGAGGGTAGTATGCTTTAAAATATTGGTAAAGAGAAACGTCATTGTTCTGTCTGGATAGAGTCCAGAACAGATTGGAAAGAAAATGTTTCTTGAGATGAACGGATGTTAAACACCAAAGTATGGTTAAGACTCTATCCCTGCAACTCAGAAAAAAAAAATATATCTATTTTCTTTTTCTTACGCAAATAAAACATTCTTGTGTTGCCCACTGGACATATCTTTCTCCCTGATTTACCAAGATTGCAGAAACCGGGATTAAACAAGGCACCCATTCCAAACCAAAAATCTGTTTTCTCAAGCCATCCAAGAGAGGACGACTTTGGAAGTGAGCATGCGATAAAAAGACAAGATAGGAAAACTGTGCCTTGTTTCTTTTTTAAAGAATAAAGAGCCAATTAGGCAGAAGGATCTTTCTTGGCATCTGTAGCATCTGCTGGTGATGGTTTGTCTTTTCATTTGGAAAAAAAGTAACAGAAACAGCACTGGTAAAATATTCCCCGCTTTGGGTTTTCTAAAACATGCGAAAATGTTTTGCTTGAACATATTCCTAAGTTTAGTGCTTCCCTTCCCACTACTGAGTGTCAGCTCCCTGGGAGCAAGGACCCGGCCTGTCTTGCTCACCACTCAGTCCTCAGTATCTAAAACAAGGTCTCACCAATGCTGCCGTCCACTTGGAGCTGTGTATCTGTGTTGAGCCCTCTAGATGCACGCCATCCCCTTCCCTGCCCCGCTCTACAGCCTGGGGCTGACTGGAGAACTGGGTCAATGGGCTCTGTAAAGGTTAAGTTCATGTGCCAGCTTGACTAGGCCGAGAGATGCCCAGAGAGCTGGTGAAAGATTATTTCTGGGAGTGTCTCTGAAAATGTTTCCAGACGCAGTTCACATTTGATTTGATAGACAGGATAATGCAGGCACGTATCATCCTACCTATTTGGGGCCCAAATGGAACAGAAAAGGCCAGGGAGGAGTGAATCCTCTCTCTCTTCTTGAGCTGAGATGACCGTCTCTTTCTGCCCTCAGACATCACAGCTCTTGGTTCTCCGGCCTTAGAGTCCAGGCAGCAATAGCAGTCCCCAGTTTGCAGGCCTTATACCCCTGGTTTTCCACCTTGCAGATGAAAGACTGTGGGACTTCTCAACTCCATAACCGCATGAGTCAATTCCTATAATACCTCTCCTCAGAGTTCTGTGGGGTTTTTTTGTTTTGTTTTGTTTCTTTTTTTTTTTTTTTTTTTGGAGAACTCTGATGCACACGGGATCCCTGGTCCTCTGGCTTCCCTTTGGATACAGCCAATGAAGACACCAAGGTACATCAGCAGACAGGCTGGCTGAGCCCCTGGTAACTCTTACCAGGCCCAGGGATGGTAACGGCTCCTTTCCTTTAATCCCAGGGTATTGCACTAGCCCTTATAAGAGTCTCTTCCTCAAAGTCATAAAATGACCCATTCAAGGTTATCTGTGTCCACCATTATCTAGATCTTGCTGGTGGTCCTGACCAATGAAATTGAGATTAATTAAATGAACAAATGAATGAGGCATTACCATAGTGAGTCATGCTTCTGGATCACTGCAACAAGCGGGTTCCGGAGCCATTTCATCCCATACCCCATTCTTCAGAGATGGAGTGGACATAATGAGTTCGAGGCTCTAAGGTTTGCTGGAGCTATTTTTCTCCAGTAAAAGGCCACAGTCTGCTCCAGCCCCATCCTGCCTTGGTTTCTCTTGCGATCAGTGATATGAACAAACAGCGTAGTTTGCTGCGTTTGGAAAGCTCCATCATTGATTCACCTGTTGTTCATCCATTCATTGATGCATTTATTTATTCATCATTGAATAGAATAGAATAGAATAGAATAGAATAGAATAGAATAGAAATTTAGTAAGTGTCCCTATGCCTCTAGGGATGGCAATTGTATTTCTTCTTGTGTGCCACCTAGGAGATTTATAGGGCATGTGCAGAGAATTCTGACGCAGTCTGAGTTCAGCGGGAAAATGTGCCAAGATCAATTAGTAATGTCTGCCTTAGAGGAGTGGAAGCACAGATGATCAGCATTCACATAACCAGTATTTGCCCTCCCTGTGTTAGATGTCACGGAGTGAGCAAAACAAAAACAAAAACAAAACAAAACAAAAAAAATAAATCCTAGTAACAAGATTATTTTTGCCTTCAGCTTCGCTCCTTCATGTTAAAATTGCATGCTTGCTCGAGCTTCTGGTATACAATAACTACCCCTCCTCAGACACACCCAGATGGTTGTTTTATTTCACAAAGGAATCATTGACCTGGCAGTGCCTATTTTCATCACATTCCAGACAAAACACAAACTAAAGGGAACGTTTTTTCAGTCTCCTTTCCTGAAATGTAAATGATGGGCTGCAACGACAAGACAACCCCCAACCTTAATTAAGATGAAGATCTGCTAACTGGCTTTTATCACTGTTGGCTAATTTGTCACAACCATCACGCAGGGGTCAAAGGCAACCTTTCTGAAAAGCTCTTCTCTTCGGGACTCTCTTCCTGGATTTTCTTAATAAGAGAACACACATGACCACATGACGAGCTTGCTCTCCTCAGCCTTTCATTGTTGATTACAGTGTATTTTGGTTCTGTATCCAGCTTGACCAAAAAGACAATGGATCTGACATGCAGATTTCCTTCGATGGAACTTCCCATGTCCTGGGGGCTCGTTCCTTCGGGGCCATATTTCCTGACAGCCCTATTTGGCACCCGAGTCTCTTTCCTGAACCCTGTTTCTTTGCTATCACCTAGCTCAGCAATCCTGGGCAAATCATTTACCCTCTCTAGACCTTCATCTGACAGGAGGGGATTACATAATAAAAGCTAATACTTACTGAGCACATACTTTGTGCCACGCTATATACTAAATGCATTTTACTACATGGGTATAAATAGAGTACTAAATAGCATACTAAATATGTAATAAATTGTTTATATTAGGGATCAGCAAACACTTTCTGTAAAGCAAAAATTTTCAGCCTTAAAGGCCATATACCCTCTGTTATACTTACTTAATTCTGCAGCCATTGACAGTAGGACAGTAGGTAAACAAATGGGCGTGGCTGTCTCCCAATAAAACTTTATTTACAAAAACAGGGAGTGGGCTCAGTTTGGCCCACAGACTATAGCTTGCCACTCTGCTTTATAGGAATTTTCCCATTTCATTTGTGTAACGATTGTATGAGGTAGGTACTAGTTAGCTAGACTAAGTCACTCTTCTGAGGTTGCCAAGATAAGAAGAGCCAGGATTTAAACTCAGTCTTGGCCCTATTTTTAAATCACCCTTCTGAGTTGCTAAAAGCACCAAATGTTGACCCACTCTTCCCTGCACTTGTCCCTGTGCAGTGTCCCAGCCTGAGTCCTACCAACTCTCTCCTGTCCCCTTTCCCTCTCAAAAAGCCCACTGTTCCCAGGCATTCATTTCCTCTGAATTCACCGTCTGTCTTCAGCACCGACTTTGGCATCAACCCCAGCAAGTCCTAAATCCTCTTACATTCTGAGTTATTAAGTCTTCTGCCAGACTGGGGTTTCTCTCGGTCTACATACAATTGGAATGAAATCACCAGATGAAACCAAAGAGCTCACATTTGAACAATGCCTGTTCAATAAATATGTTGACTATCCTGTGGTTTTGAGTTTGAACCTTTAGTTCCACTGTTAACTTGCCATGTGACCCTGGGCACATCGAAATCTCTTGGCTCCTTATCTATTAATGATGGTTAAAAAAAAAAAAAACAAAAAAAAAACAACCCATAAGTTTGTTGTGAGGACTTGCCAATAAAAGCATCATGCAGCCATGGAGATATGGAGAGCAAGCCAGACTTTATTCCTTTTTCCTCTTTCATTTCCTTGTTTTGAGGAATGGCTGTACAAGTATTTTATCCGCTGTCAGTGATGTGTGCTTGTGTCTAGTGGTCCTCTGTCTCAGGTGGGTGAGTGGAACCACTGTGATGCTTCATCTCATGCTCTGGATGCAGACCCTGGCGTGAGTGGTACAAGTTACCACTCCCAAGCTTGTCCTTGTCATCTCTGCTGGGAAAAAATACCAGTAGAGGGTGGACCTAGGGATCCACCCCTCACTGGGTGCCAGCTCTGTGCCAGGCACAATAATGGGCCTTGGTCTCCTATATTCTAGCTACACCTAGAGACACCCAACACCTCCTCGCCCAGGGTGGTAATGACACAAGTGATAAATTGCTGTGAAGGAAGCCAATGCTGTGAGAGCTTCTGACAAAGGACCCTGGATTGGGGTGAGGACAGTCCAGGGAAATCCTGTCTAGAATATGCCTTCACTTTCCTGCATCCACCAGCCCTGGCTAAGTAAAGGACCTGAGGACAGAGGCGGTGGGATGCCCTGAAGAAGTGATAGCAGAGTGCTGGGGGTCTTGGGAGTATGAGTTGAGGCCAGAGGGATAGGCGGAGGCCAGATCAGGTGGCGGTTTGTAGGTGATGGGAGGGGGTATTTGATTTTATCTCGAAGATAAAAGGAAACTATCAAGAGGTGATAAATAGAAGGTAACATAATTACAGACGGGCTAAGAAAATAGGGGTTCAAAAGGATACTGATTGAGCTTAAAGTTTTTGAGGTAAAAATTTGGTCCCAACAAACTTTCTCATCCTTCTCTCCCCCACATCTCTTTCAATTTACATTTCACTTATATAAATGAAATTATTTATTTATATCTTATTTATATTATATTTTTATATAAAACTATACATTTACTTTATATTTATATTTGTATCTCAACCTTTCTTTCGAACACACAGGTCTTCCCTAGGTCTCTTGAACTCCCATTCCATGGCCACACCTCTGGCTATACCCTGCTCCCATAGGAAGGTTGTCTCATTTCCTTGGTGCTTGTCTAGAGCCTGCCCTCCTTCAGAATAAGTTCAAGTCTCACCCCTTCCATGAATCCTTCTTGGGTGGTCCTTCATCACATTACAAGATGTAGTCAGCCATGTGGGCAAAGTAGAAGGGGAAAGATCAAAGTCTTCCCAATCTCTCCCTTCAATCTTTTCCCCTAAAGTTCTTCCCAAAAGCCCCAGCTCTAAGTTTTCTCTCACCAAGAAATTGTCTGCAGGCCATTGAATACCATCCTTATTCATTCAAATCCCACTCATCCTGGGGCGCCTGGGTGGCTCAGTCGGTTGAGCGTCTGACTTCGGCTCAGGTCACGATCTTGCGGTCCGTGAGTTCGAGCCCCGCGTCAGGCGCTGGGCTGATGGCCCAGAGCCTGGAGCCTGCTTCCGATTCTGTGTCTCCCTCTCTCTCTGCCCCTCCCCCGTTCATGCTCTGTCTCTCTCTGTCTCAAAAATAAATAAATGTTAAAAAAAAATTAAAAAAAAAAATCCCACTCATCCCTCAAGATGGACCTCAGAATTGCTCCTCACACAAAACCTCCCTGACTGCTCCCGTGGGAACAGATTTGTATCTATCCCCCCTCTCAAGTACCCTCCACTTGCTGATTATTGTTATTTAAGAAGACAAAATGAAACAAAACACACTTTTGTCTGCATGTCCATCATGTGTTCTAACTCCACATGAAGTTTTTTAGGCATGGGGACTGTACTTTGCAACTCTTCCTAGATTCTTCTTCCCCAACACAGCATCTTGTAGAAATTCAATAAATCACGTTTCTCGATAATTCTTGGTCTGAGGTCACATGATCATTTGTGTGCCTGCCTTCAGGGGAAACGAGGAGCTTGGAACCTTGTCCCTGGAAGCTTTTCTCCCACACTGTCATCAGAGAAACTTCCTAAAACTTCCTTCTGCGTCATTCCCCTTCTTTGAGCCGTCAGCGTGGCACCTCGTTGGCCACATAAGAAGATCTGAACCCCTTACAACAGCACCTGCTTGTACCTCTAGTGTGTTTTAGTTTTTACTACTGCTGTGTCACAAGTTACCATCAACTCAGCAACTTGAAACAACTCATTTATTATCTCCCGGTTTCTGCGTGTTGGGAATGTGGGCATGCGTTAGCTTGATACTCTGCTTCAGAGCCTCAACCAAGCTGCCATCAAGCGATTAGCTGTCGCTGGGTCTCATCAGAGGCTCAACTGAGGAAGAATGTACTTTTAAGTTCACGCTGATTGGCAGCAGAAAGTATTTCTTTGCGGTTATAGGCACAAGGTCTACCTCGGCTACTAACAGCCTCCTGTAGTTTCTTGTCATGTGAACTTCCACTTACTTAACGGCGACTTCCTTCCCACAGCCAGCAAGGGAAGGAGAGACCCTTCACGAGCCTTCTAAGAGTCTTAGGTAATGGCATAGAATCACTACGATCACTTTTGTCATATTTTGTTTGGTCAGAAGTCAGTCATAGGACAAAGAGAGATTACACAAGGGTATGAACACCAGAAGGTGGGGACCTAGGGTCTGTCAGCCACAGGCTGTATCTCCCTTCACTGCGTCCGAAAGTTGAACTCTAGGAATAGCAGATGTTCCTACTTCTGTAAACATATCATGTCTTTGTACAGCTCTAGGAATTTACATATGCATTTGTATCTGAATGAAATGTCCTCTCCTAGTTCATCTTCTCCAGACTTCCCCAAAGTCTTCTAGCTTAGAACAATTTAATCACACCCTTCTCTATGATACTTCTCCAGGTTCATATCTATGGTCATGCTCATGACTTGTATATCTTTGTACAATACAGTATAGAGTATAGCATAGCTATTATATGATGTCTACAGTATTAGACTATAATTTCTTTGAGATTGAAAAGTATGTGTTCTTCATTTCTCTATCTCCAGTGCTCACATCTCATATTTGATTGATAAACTGGAGAACGGTGAAAGGTGGCTTCTTTAACGGAAAATGGTCACAGATCTAAAATGAAGGTCTACAACCTTTTTGCCCTTGTGCTCCCTCAATAAATTTTGAATGGCTATTTACCCTTTCAGATGTCTTTGAGTTGATAGCTATAATCAGTTTTTATTAGGTTATGCTGCCATAACAAACATACCCCGAATCTTTGTGGCTTACAATAGCTGAGTCTTTTGTCTTGCTTCCCTGATACTTTGGGTGCAGGTTGCTTATGGCTCTGGTCCGTATGTCTTCTACTTTCCAGAATCCAGGCTGAAGCAACCCCTGCTGTTTGGGATGTAATATTCTTGTGACAGAACGAAAAGCAGAGCTCTGGCAGAACCATGTGGTGACTTTCAAAGCTTCTGTGCTACTATGGCACATATTACTCCTGCTCACATTCTGTTGGCCAAAGTAGGCCATACGGCCATGCCTGACCCAAAGAATAAGGCAATAAATAATTAAATTTGAAGCAAAAATCCAACCTATCACAACATCTAAAAACGTTTAATCACAGGCTTGATAGTTGTAAACGTTATGATGATTTTGCATATTGTGTATGTGCTTTAAATGCATATTCCTTTGGTGATACAAACCCCCTTGGCGAAGGGGCTCACGTGTTCAAATAAATCAGACCAGCCTTGTTTTTGTCAGAAAAAATTGACTTCGAATTTCAACTCAAATACACGTGTTGGTATGTTCCTATGGGAACTATTCATCTCTAATTCACAGGTAAGTAGATAGTCACACCGATAAAGTCACAAAGCTCTGTCATTAACTGGTTTCCCGACAGAAATAAAGTTCTGCCCCTTTAGTAATTCTTTCTAAAGTCCTCCTTGCTTTGCTGTCAAGGGGGTCCTTTAAAATTTTTTTTTAACGTTTATTTATTTTTGAGACAGAGAGAGACAGAGCATGAACAGGGGAGGGGCAGAGAGAGAGGGAGACACAGAATCCGAAGCAGGCTCCAGGCTCTGAGCTGTCAGCCCAGAGCCCGACGTGGGGTTTGAACTCGTCGACCAAAGATCATGACCTGAGCCGAAGTTGGACGCTTAACCGACTGAGCCACCCAGGCACCTCAAGGGGGTCCTTTTAGAACAATGCATGATTTATCTGTCTTGTTTGGTGGCCCAGAGTTTTTACTCACCAAAGTAAAGGCCCAAAGCAAGATTTGGATGGGCAAGAAATGTACCATATTTTGTCAGGTAGGAAAACGGTAAATGTGAAATAGGATGTGAAAAACAGACATAGTAGCCTGGAGGTGCTTGGTTAAAGAATGTTTATAGATGTTGAGGACCTGGGGAAAGATTCTCTCAATTCTCTCTTGCCTATGTACCCCTCTGCCCCCATAGTCTTTGGACCCTGAGAAGAGCACGCGCTTAGTTTAAAGATTATTTCTGTAAGATATGGGATGCTCCAGGTGTAGGTGAAGGGTAAAATGAATGGAAGAATCTCGATGAAAAATAGAACCAGAAAGAAGAAAGTAGAGCCAAAGCCTCAAAGCATATAGAAAATGTGTGAATGCTGAGGAATAAAAGCTTTCCCTTGCTGAAGCTGGACAGGGAGACGATACAAATCTTCCCCTTCCAGGAGAGGAGGAGACACCAGTGATGGGGGTGGGTAAGGAAAGAGAACTTGAAGGTTCTTCCCCAAGTGAGGAGTAAGCATAAAGGAAAGAGTCCTGGACACCAGCCCATGGAGGACGGATGAATGTTTTGGTGCCAGTTTGAGGAAACATCACGTACATGGTCTCTCTAGTTGATTCAGAGGAAGTTTTAGAAATCATTGATTTCATCTGCTCGTCACCAGCATGATTAATACATGTTTCAGGACACGTGCACACACACGCGCGCACACACACACACACACACACGCACGCACACACTTATTAATGAGGCCCGTATGCCTCGCACAAGAAACAGATCACAAAGCTCTGGAAATACTTTTCTAGGACATTTCCTGTCCCTGCCCCCACTACCCCATCACCCACCGTCCACTGCTTCTTTGCTTCCTTTCTTCACCTTTTCTTCTGTCTTCCCCGCTTTTTGTTTGCTGCTCCTTTCTTGTCCTTCCCTTTTATTCCCATACTCATCCCCAAAGGCTTTGCCCTGCCTCAATTTTTTAGTCACAATTGACACTGATTGAGAAGGAAATGAACATAACTCTGCACCTCACCTTTGAAAAGCTCAGAAAGATGTTAGCTTTGAGAAGAGCATCTTTGTGGGGAAAATGAATCCAGAAGGTAATAAGGTATTATTGAAAGTCTCTAGTCAGGTATGATGCAGTGCCTTAGGATCCTTCACCAAAACTGTATTTATTATTTAAAAAATATATATGTTTGGATAAAACTGTAGGATGCCAGAAGGGGAAAGGATCTTGGAGACATGGAATTCAAAATGTTCATTTTACAAAGAGGAAACTGAGGCGAGAGAGGGAGGAAAAGGTTTGTCCAAAGTCACATAGGACTGGTAATTTTCCACCTTATAATCCATTATATATGGGAAACATTGGGACCCATGTGTCAAAAGTCCACAGGAAGTCTATTGCTAACACGCACAGGTGAGCAAATGCACGTCTCTGTACATAGTAGTTATAGCAAATATTGCAGACAAATGTGCAGTTTTTATCCTCTTTTTGTTGGTTTTTCAAAAAATGTTTTATTTGTTTTTGAGAGGGTGCAAGCTGGGGAGGGGCGGAGGGAGGGGGACAGAGAATCCACCCCTCCCTCCAACAGCGGGCTCTGTGTTGACAGCAGTGAACCCGATGTAGGGCTTGAACTCACAAACCTCGAGATCATGACCTGAGCCGAAGTCACTCAACCCACTGAACCAGCCAGGTGTGCCCCCTTTTTGTTGGGTTTTTAACTGAATATAGTCTGCTCCTAGTTATTTAAGAATGGGATACCTAGGGGCGCCTGGGTGGCTCAGTCGGTTAAGCGTCTGACTTCAGCTTAGGTCACGATCTCGAGGTCTGTGAGTTCGAGCCCCGCGTCGGGCTCTGGGCTGACGGCTCGGAGCCTGGAGCCTGCTTCCGATTCTGTGTCTCCCTCTCTCTCTGCCCCTCCCCCGTTCATGCTCTGTCTCTCTCTGTCTCAAAAATGAATAAATGTTAAAAAAAAAAAAAAAAAGAATGGGATACCTATGGTGATCGAATAACTTGTTTGCCCACTGGTAACCATGTGGTTCTGTCTCAGACAGTGATAAGACTTTTTTAACATTCCAAGACACGTATTTCTGATTGAAGTCTTGAGCAAAATATGCCCTAAATTAAGATTGGTCAACCTGATCTGTTCCCCTTGGAAGTATTTAGCTGGGAATTAGGAGACATGGGTTCCCGCCACTGGGTTTTGTTCTGAATGGCTTTGGGAAGAAGTCCCCACTCCTCTCTGGAATTCCGTTTCAGCCCCTTTACCCCATAAATTGTGAGAAGTTAATAAAATGCTGAGTGTAAAGCCCATGATAAGTGATTAAATGCTGAAATAATGTAAGGGGCTTTGCTTTTTTTAAGTTTATTTGTTTCTAGAGAGAGTGGGGGAGGGACAAAGAGAGAGGGAGAATCCCAAGCAGGCTCCACACGGGAGCACGGGCCCCGATGGGGAGCTCAAACTCACAAGCACGAAATCAAGACCTGAGCCAAAATGGACGCTTAACTGATGGAGATATCCAGGCTCCCTAAGGGATTTTCATTACTAACTTCCATTGCCATGGAGAACGGTGGATTCTCGGTTTTGCTTTTGCTTTTTGTTTTTTAACAGGTGAGCGAGTCCTCGCACACGTTCTCTTGTGGCACTTCGGTCACTGCCAGTGTCTTCCCTTCAGCGCGGCTTTTCTGAGAGGCCCCTTGTCACCCAGTCCCCTCACTCAGCTCACTCTCACCCACTCCGCCAGTGGTTTTTTGTTGTTGTTGTTGTTGTTTTATGTTTGGCACTTCTCACCACCTGGCAGATGATGCAGACTTTGTTTTCTTCCTCTGCTGGGTGAAGGGAAGATCCATGAGGGTGGAGACTTGGGCAGTTTTGCTCGCTGCCTTTTTCCCAGGGCCTAGAACGAACAGCATCGGGCACATAGTTCACGTGGAATAAACACCGTGCCGATGGGTGAATGAACACCAGGCCACCTGAGGGAATGTGACACAGGCATACATAGCGGGGAATGAAATAACCAGAAGAGTAGGAAGAGGTGACTCGGGGGTAATGCTGAGAGCTTGGGTGACCCGCAGATTCAGATTTTGTGGTGTGGATGGATGGCGTGAATGCCCAGAGCCATCCGAACACTTTTCTCAGAATTTTCTCTCTAAACGTCCCGTGATAGAAAAGACCGGAATGGTTGAGTATCGGTAGCTCACCAGAGTGAGATGTGTGCCTGCTGACCTTCATCCAGAGACCCGGGTGGAGCTAAGATGGTGGGGAGGGGCAGTCTATTCTTAAAACCCTCTGGGCGGACGGGAGAGGGGGCAGATTGGCCTGTGACACTTACAAACGTGAGCCAGCTGGATCCAAGCCATGATCTGAGACCGACCGTTTGCTCAAGCTTGGAGGCCTGTCGACGATTGACCGTACATGTGACGGTTTTGGAAGTTTCTGAAAGCTTCTAGCTGTGTGAACCAAAGGATAGAATTCACCCACGAAGAACATTTGGAACACTGAAAGGAAGCGCTCTTGGTTCTTCCTTTGACATGCTGATTTCTTAAGGGCGGAGGACTCTAGGTGACCCTGCGCTGAGTTGACTTTCAAAGGCTGATAAAACTGGCCGTTGCCAGAAGATCAGCTCAAGGATCTGGACCTCTCTGGCAGTACCCTAGAATGTATTGTATTACATCACATTTTGTCTATTATTTAGTATCGTATACGGACACAGATACGTATACACGTACATCTTCTGTGTGTGTAAGAGAAAGGGAGCAGACAGAAAGAGGCAAGGAGAGAGGGAGGTGGGGGTGTCCCAGACGTCACAATGAGCCGTGTCGACCATGGGCAACAGCCCCATGCTATTTCTCTCCTCATCCTGGATTCACAGCCCACGTGGGGCCTCTGCAGGGCTCCGCATTCCGACGCCTGCTCGAATCGAGAAGCACATACAAGAAGTGAAAGAAAATGGCGAAACGCATAGCCAACTCCTGCCTCTGCCCCAGGGGGCCGTGCGCGTGGAGCGCCCGCCGCCCAGAAACCCACAGTGTGCGCGAGCACACATTATGTTTGCACGTCTCCCCCTTCCACGTGCGGTCCGCCGACTCGGGGTCTGTCTGTCAGCAATTCCCAGTCAGGTTCTTTTCCATTCTGGTTTTGGGACTGGGCCTCCTGAGGCCCCCAGGCATACCCATTAGGGGCTGCCCTGGGTGGGGGGTGCTGGAGGATGCTGAGCCTCGGGGTCAGCTGGGCCTTGTCTGGGCCTGCTCTCTCCTGAGGGAACAGCTCTCTCTTCTGAGTTTGGCAGATGGGGAGGGCGGGACAGGGGAGCCTGGTCCCTGGCGCTCTCTAGGGCCTGGGAAGAGTGTGGAAGGGCCATCCACCCTCCCCACCACGATCTCATTCCCACCTCCCCGCTCTCCTCTGGTCAACAGGCGGATTTGGAGAAGCTCTTTCGGTGTGGCTGTGGGATCCCTGACCTCTACACAGTCCTCCCGCCTCAGAGCAACGGGGCCCAGAGCGGGATCTTTTAAGTTTTTCTGAGAAGCTCTGGGGAAGCTGCTTTTCTCCTCAGGATGCTGTCTCCTGCCAGCCAAGTCATGTTCCGTTGAGGTCATGGGAGATGGATTCTTTTACACAGGCATTTGCAAATGACGGCTCAAACTGGAATCTACAAGTAGGTGTTGATGGCAGAAACTTCCAGGCATCTGTTTCCATCCCTTTGGCACCCCCACCCCCAGCATCTGCTCCACACCTTTGGGGCTTGCGGGAACGTTCTATTCTTCTTTGGGTTTGTCTTCCCTGGCATTCAGCAGGAGCTAGGACGCGTGGAGCCCAGAGCTGGGGGAGGCTGGGAGCCTCGGGGTGCTGGGGGTTGTCTGCCTGGGAAAGTGGGCTAAAGGCGCAAGGCTGAATGGCATTTGAAGTAGCCCGTGGTACCAAAACTCACCCTGCCAGCGTATGTGAGGAGGGACCACACAACACTGTTTTCTTTTGTAACACACTCCCTCCTCGCCCCCCACCTCATGTTAGAGTCAATGTTGTGCTATATCCAAGGGAGTTTTTCTTGGCACGATCACGGACTTGTCTCCGTGTTTGACGTAAGTCACAGAACAATGGTTCTCAAAGACAGTGAAAGGAAAATGGAGTAATCATAACCAAGTCCTCTCTTCTACCTGCCCCTTCATTTCCCACCCGTCGGAAGAGGTTTAGAGAGGACAGAAGGCTTCGTCTCCCCTCCCCTCAGTCCCGTAGCTTGCCCCTCCTTCCTTAAACTCCTTCAGATACTGTTATTAGATAAGGAGCGTTTTCGAACAGCCCACGGTACAGGTTGGACAACTGGGCTAGGCTTTATCCTGACATCTCCCCACCCCCTGTCAGCTTAGAAAAACTGTTAACTTGGATGAGGGGTCCTTAACCTCCAAAGGCGCTAAGACTGTGAATGTAAACAGCACCACAGTTTCTCTCCTTTCCTCACCCAAATCGGTGGGCCGTTATTTCAGAGCATATATATACCCATTTCTAAAACTCTTCCAAAGTCAAGTGCACATAAAAACATAATCAAAAATATATATATATAAAAGCCAGATTCTGATATCTCCCCCAAACACCTTCAGGGCCCCACGGCTACCTGCAGGATGAAGTCCGAAGAGTTAGCCAAGCTGCCAGGTACAGTTGCTTAGGTTGCATACTGCGCGATGCTAAGGTTCACCGTACTCTGCACAACCATACTGAATCCCAACAACAAGCAAAACATCCACAGTTCTTCGCGGCCCATTTTCAAACAACTCTTCTAATCTTATGTTCCCTAGCCTATAGGTATACCTTCAACTACAGCCAGTCTGGTCTCACCACCTTTAAACACACCCTGGAATGTCTCCATCTCGGCCTTTACACAAACTCTTCCCTGAGCAGGAGGAGGAGCACTGGTCCCTCATCTCCACTCAGCTGCAATCTTGTCAGTGCTTTGAAACCTATCTTAAGGTTTACCTTCTCTGCCCACGACACTTGAAAGCCACTGCTGTTGCCTCTGAACTTCTAGAGCACCTGTTGTCAACAGTCCCCTGGAGACCCATTACATGCAGCTGGAGTTTCAGTATTCTTCCCAGGAATTCTCTGTCTCCACCTAGGTTACGAGCATTTGAAGGCAGAGCCCATGTTAACATTTCCTGGATTTCCTACAGCATGAGACACAGCGCCTGACATAAAAGCACGCTCAGGACGTTGTTCATCTCCTGGCTGGTTGGTTCCAGTTGCTTGGGGAAGAATAACCCACACACCCTCTCTCTCACCCCCTTGTAATTTTATTCCAGTTCCTGGAATTTCCTAATAACAGAGATGGTTCCAGAAAGCTGATACAGTCCATTTCCTCCAAATAAGCCCATGTTTTCACATGACGAGCCGTGGAACTCTCTATAAAAGAAATTCTCTGTTTGGGTCCCATCAAACACATGCCAACACTAATGAGAATAAAACAGTGTCCCCTTATTGAGTGTTTACCGACGATATGCACCTGGACTAAACACTTTACATACATTCTCTTATTTAGTCCTCCACAAACCATAAGATGGATGCTTCTATTTTCCCAGCTTTACAGATAAATACGCAAAGGCTCAAAAAGGTAAAGGAATGTGTCTTGAATCACAGAGCTAGGTAGTGGTAGCCTCAGGATTCGAACCCCGTCCTTCTGCATCGCAGGGGTCGTCACCACCGTGCCGGTCCACAAGGTTTCCCAGGTCGGGTTGACGGGAAACCTGGGTAGAAGGCACTGTGTGTTCAGGGCTGACCTTAATGTGGCCACAGGCCTCCCTGCCCATAGCGTGTCCGCCAGAAGCTAGTTAACAGACCTTATCTTTAAGTGATTGGACTAAAGTCCCTTCCTGTTCTAAGAATTTCTGAGGCTACAAGCAAGCAAAGACACGGCCCTTGCTCTCAGGAATTTACAATCTTGTCGGGGAGGGAAGACACCAGCCTCCCGTGGAGGAAGAGCTCTAGCTGAGTGGGGTGTGCCCCAGCCAGGTGAGTGGTGGAGATCCGGGGGTTCAAGCCCCTCAGAGGGGCCGGACGCCAGCGCCATTCCTCCGCAAGCAGAGCGAGCTCGGGTCTGCCATCAGAGGGATGCCTGTTCTGGAAGGACGATGAGCTAGACCCGTCTCAACAAGGCCTGGAGAGGCCCGGCGGGAGGAGCGGGACATGTCACAACCCCAGGATGGGTATCAGCCCAGGCCATTTTGACCCTTCAACAAGACGTTTCTTGAGCAAATTTTTTGGAATTTTGGTGGGCTTTGACCTGCAGTTTTCACTTCCAAAATAACTTGACTTTTCTAAAGTGGTAATTTCATTTTCATGATAATACTAAACTGAAGCCACATGATCTCTAATTGGAAGCAGGTCTTGGGCCGCAGCGTTGCCAAGAAGCAGTAAGAAACATGCTTATTCTACTACTTTGCTTGAGGCACTCAGCGTTTTTGAATGCCTGGGCAGAAATATAGTTTTTTAAATAAAGCCAATCCCTGAGAGAGGAGGGGGCGACGGAGGGGAAAGCAAGGCAGGAGTGGGGGTGGTTAGAAATGGGAGAAGGTCCTTTCTGCCTTCTCTCTTTTTGCAATTCAAAGCAAGGAGAGTCCTACTCTTTTCTATCTCAATTCCGCCCGGCTGCGGCTGCCATCTTCGGGTATGAGTGAACTCGGGGTGCGTCCTGCGTCTCTGGGGGTGGGGGTTGGCAGCATGGCTAGTGTTCTCTTGACTTTGCAGTTTGCTGCTCTGATCTCCTTCGAGCCCAAAGCCCGCTCCATGAGACGCGCTGGGAACCCTTCCTTGCTCTATTTTCGTTCCCACACCCTTCACTTGTTCTGTTAATTGCATCCTGATGAGGCCCGCGGTAACTCTTCCTCCGGTGGCAGTTGGAAGATTGTTTTAAGAAGTCCCTCTGGAGGGACAGGAGCGAGCAATCCGGGGCTTTTCTTTTACAGAGCAGCAGAAGGGGTCCCGGGGAAGGCTCCAGAAAATACGGACACGGAGGAAATCTTTTAATGACGTTTTGAAAAAGAAACAAAACAAACCCCCTCGCTGAAAACAAAAATTATATAACGGATCAAATGCGCATCGGAACTTTCTGACGGAAGCCAGCGCTGTTTTCTAAATACAGTGGGGAGCTTAGTAATCACATGGTGTTTTCCGAGACTCTTCCTTTCCTGCTGCCCCTCAGTTTCCTGCAAGGCACCGTTTTAGACAAATTTGCTGGAGGGCACTTCGGCTTCCGGGGGGCCGCGTCCCGCCCTGTAGGTTAATATCCACCCTTCTGGGCGCTGCTCTGAGCCCCTGCTGGCTGGCGGCCCCGCGGGGACTCCTCCCCCTGGTGGCAGGGTCCCTTCCCGCTGCACGCTGTCCCTTCCGCAGGCCCTGCCACTTCTGCCTGCGGCGCTGGCCTTCTCTGCCCGTTGCTTGGGCTGTACACGAAAAATCCCTGGCCTGATTCTTATCCCCCCTTTCCCACTTTGCCCACCGTAAGAATGGCAAGATATAAAAGGAAGTATGAAGAAGAGAGGAAGGAAGGGCAAAGCGAGGGGGGGGGGAGAGACCAAGCTCTGGATTTCAGCTGTAACTGCGGCCTGCAAAAAACCAAAACTGCACCCTCTTTTGGGAAAGGGTAGCCCAGAACTTGGGTTGAAAGAGAAAGTCTCCGGGGGGAGAATATTTAGAAATGCAACCGCAATGCCTCAAGATAGATGTGACTCAGTGACTTCCCAAAACATGGATTTAGATACATATCACATTACATCCTTCTTGTACTTTTCACTTGATTTTTCTAAGGTAGCCGTTGACGTTTTTAATTTAAACCCCGCTGTTACACACCCACTTTAGTTTCCAGGGAAGACCCGCAGGTGGTGAAGGTCCAGCAGGGACATTTGCTTTCTCTTGACGTCCCCAGGGACCCCAAGGCCCTGAAGCCTGAAGAAGCCAGAACATCTGGTCCATTTCAGCAGCTTACTTGCAAGTTCAGCCTGTCATCTGGATGTTTTGTCTATGCAGTGCCAAACATCTGGGTTGACATTTTTTTTAACCAGACTTACTAGATGTTTTGGCATTGTGTAGACAGGAATTCAATTTTTAAAGTTATTTCTCTACTCATCTGAGATTCTAACCGGAGCTCTGATACCCTAAAGGAGAGAGACAAATGAAGACTTTGATCCCCCCCTTTGATTGCTTTACAATTTTGGAGGTATCTATCCTACTCTAAATCAGTGGTTTGACTGCTTTGCTTTTTTATGAGATGAACTTTTTCCATTTTAGGATTTTAGTGTTTTATTTTAGTAGACGAATTTGACCAAAATAGTATGTGTTCATCTTAACTAAACACAACCTTAGATGTTCTAAATTCGTTTTAAAATAATTGAAGTTTTAATGTTTTCACAACTTTGAAACATTGAAACCATAGAGGCAAGAGCTTCAAAATAGAGAATTGACTCTTAAAAAAATACTTTTTGACGATTAGGTTATCTCTGGACCTTGTTTATACTTATTTGAGGAAGATTGCAAGATCCTGGAGGGGAGATCTGATTTTTAAAGAGTTTTATCATCTAACTGGTCACCGTTGTTATTGGGGATGGTAATGCCAGCAATGGTAGTGGTGGGGGCAGATGGAATGTGAGTTCAGATTTTGTTTTCATTTATTTAGAGTTATTTGTGCTGTTTATCCTTCAATTATAAAATTCTAGGTGGTAAGTAATAAAAATGTGATTTGTACCTTGAAAACACTATTGAATTAGAGAGACCTTTCTTTCTCCTCAAAACCGTAGGAGAAGCTGATAACTTGCTAGTTTTATCTGCTCAATAGCTTCAATTTTGAGGGAGGGAGGAACGAGGTATCTGAAGAGTCTTGTCTCTGTATTGGATATGTTTTTACCATCAACTCTGTGTAAGCGGTGGTCAAATTCCTTTTCAGTGCATGAACCCTGGTCCAGGCAGGGGGAGAAGAAAATGGTGTCGGTCAGGCTGGGAGATCCACGAGGTCTGGGCTCTTTTTGTAAGGTGAGATTTAACACAACAGTGTCTTATCTATGAATAGTCCCTGGTTGGTCTTCTTGTGAAGGGGACTGAAGTCAGGAGTGTCCCATGTTGCCATCTTGAGCACTCTGCTATTGTTTTCAGAGTCCTCAGGAAGTTGCTATACCCAGCAAAGCTAGCTGCCCTTCAGAAATGAAGGAGAGGTAAAGACTTTCCTAAGCAGTAGAAAACAGAAGGGTTGATCACCATTAGATTTGCCTTATAAGAAATACCGAGGAGCATTCTATAAGCTGAAATTAAAAGATGCCAATTACCACTGTAAAAATATACACATGTGTAAAACTTGTCAGCAAAGGTACATTTGTAGTCAATTCTCTAATATTGTAATGGCAGTAAGTAAATCTCAACTCTAGTTTAAAAGTTAAAAAAAACACTAAAAATGAATATAACTACAATCATTTGTTATTAGATGTACAATATTATAACATTAAAATCTAAAACGGGGCAATAAAAATATAAATTATCCATATGCTTTTTTTTTTTGAGAGAGAGAGAGAGAGAGACAGAGAGTGAGCACAAGCAGGGAAGGGCAAAGGGAGAGAATCATAAGCAGGCTCCATGTCCAATACAGGGATGAATCTCACGACCATGAGATCATGACCTGAGCCAAGACCCAAGAGTTGGATGCTCAACCAACTGAGCCACCCACGTGCCCCCCTCCATATGTGTTTAAAGTTATCAGCTTAAAATAAGATGTTACATTTTATGTAAGCCTCATGATAACCACAAAGTCAAAATCTATAGTAGATGTACAAAAGGTTATGATACATGAACAATTATGTCAACAAATTGGACAGCCTATAAGAAATGGATAAAATCCTGGAAACATAGAACTTGTTAAGACTGAATCATTAAGAAGAGGAAAATCTGAATAGACCAATTACTAGGAAGAGATAGAATCAGGAATCAAAAACCTCCCAACAAAGAAAAGTCAAGGACCTGAGGGCCTCACTGGTGAATTTTACCAAACATTTAAAGAAGAATCAATACCAATCATTCTTAAACGATTCCAAAAAAAATAGAAGAGGAGGGAACACTTCCAAACTCATTTTACAAGGTCAGCATTACTTTGATATCAAAACCAGATAAGGACCCTACAAGAAAAGAAGATTACAGGCCAATATCCCTGATGAACATAGATGCAAAAATCCTTGACAAAATCAGCAAACCAAATTCAACAAGGTATTAAAGGAATCATATACCATGAGCAAGTGGGGGTCACTTCTGAGGTGCAAAGATGATTCAATATCCACAAATCAATCAGTGCGATATAACGCATTATAAAATTAAGGATAAAAATAAATTATCTCAATAGATGCAGAAACAACATTTGACAAGCTTTGATATCCATTTATGATTAAGACTCTCAACAAAGTAATGATAAAGAAAATATACCTCAACATAATAAGGCCATATACAGCAAGCCCACAGCTAACATCATTTTCAATGGTAAAAAATTTTTCCTTTGAGGTAAGGAACAAGCAAGGGTCTTTACTCTAGCCACGTTTATTCAACACAGTACTGGAAGTCCTAGCCAGAGCTAGTAGACAAGAAAAAGAAATAAAAGGTATTCAGATCAGAATGGATTAGAATCAGAATTAAAACTGTCTCTATTTTCAGATGACATGGTATTCTATATAGAAAACTCTAAAGACTCCACCAAGAAAACTGTTAGAACTAATCAATGAATTCAATAAAATTGAAGGATACAAAATCAATATACAAAAATCATTGTTTCTATATAGTAATAATGAGATATCTGAAATAGAAAGAAAACTATCCAATTCATGATAGCATCAAAAACAATAAATAGTTAGGAAAAATATAACCAAGAAAGGAAAGCATCTGTAAACTAAAAAATGCAAGAAAATGATGAAAGAAATTTAAAAAAGACACAAATAAGTGAAAAGATATTTCATATTCATGGATTAAAAGAATTATCCTTATTATCCAAAGCCATCTGTGGATTTGTTGCAAAATGTTCAATGGCATTTTTTTACAGAAATAGAAAAACAATCCTAAAATAGTATGGAACCACAAAGACCCTGAATAGCCAAGCATCTTGACTATTCAAACTATATTATGAAACTATAGTAAACAAAACAGTATGGTATTGACATAAAAATGGATGCATAGATCACTGGAACATAGTAGACTGCCCAGAAATAAACACACACATATATATCATTAAGTACATAAAATTCAAAACTACAGGGAGCTATCACCTCACACATTTTAGAATGGTTATTATCCAAAATCCCTTCTCATTAAATTTTTTAAAGACCTCTCTTTAATTTTCTGAGTCATTTTATTGCATTATAATGTTGCAAGCTCAGTGCCTAAAGTTCTAAAGTATATAATTATGTATGTAAGTACATAAAGGATTACTGGTAAGAAAAAAGAAGTATATGGGGCGCCTGGGTGGCTCAGTCGGTTGAGCGTCCGACTTCAGCTTAGGTCATGAACTCGCGGTTTGTGATTTCAAGCCCCGCATCAGGCTCTGTGCTGACAGCTCAGAGCCTGGAGCCCGTTTTGGATTCTGTGTCTCCCTCTCTCTCTGCTCCTCCCCCGCTCATGCTCTGTCTCTCTCTGTCTCTCAAAAATAAATATATGCTAAAAAAAAAAATTTTAAAAAAAAGAAAAAAGAAGTATAAAGAAATTTATCCATATTGAAAATTTATTGAAATATAGATAAATAACACAAATTAAACACTATATCATTAAATGCTTAAAAAATCCTATTCGTAAAGCAAAATATAGGTAATAAGATATTCATGGGCAGTAATCCCAGTTTATATTCTCTTTGTTTGTTTGTTTGTTTGTTTCACAAAAACATTGGTGGAGGCAATTAAGCTCCACACAGAAGCTACATTCTTCAAAACACTGGATTGCAACAGGAGACTGGGAATTGACACTGACCTGGGGGTCAGATGCTTGTTCTCTAGGGCCACATGACAGATGAAGACTTAACAAACAGCAGGTTCTCCCAGGATGATCACATTTTCCCAAGTTGAGTTGCCTGGATTGAGTGCTGATGCCATTGCTTTCAATGGCTTTTTTCACAATACGTAAGACGTAGACAAAGATTTGAGTTGTTTTTTTTCCCTATACCCATTTATTACTACTGTTTTGAGTTTGTTCTTTGAAAGTAAAAGGCGAGGACCAATTTTTCTATGGGACATCAACATTAATTATCTCTCTCTGCCTCTTTCCCAAGTTCTTATTCAACACCTTATTATAAATATGAAATCAACATGATTGTACGTGTGAAATCCGGTTAAAATGAATTCAGAAAGGTAAATTGCAAACTCAGTACCATATTATCACATTATACCCCCTTCACTGCCCAGCTGGCTGGTCCCTGCAGGCCCCCCAAGATTTGGCTGATATGTAGGGAAGATTCTAGCAATCCACTTTGCCCTAGGGATGTGTCTTCCAATAGGCTTCCTTTCCATAGAATGCAAACACAATCGTTTCAGTCACACAGGTCTTTCCCATCTTTGAAGATTGCTCTCCCCCAATTTTTATGATACAACAGATAGAGCAGAGCTTCCATCTTATTTTTTCTTCATTAAAATTGCTCTTTCACTATAGAAATGGTGAGTGGCATTTTTTTTAAATTTTTTTTTTTTGTCAACATTTTTTATTTATTTTTGGGACAGAGAGAGACAGAGCATGAACGGGGGAGGGTCAGAGAGAGAGGGAGACACAGAATCGGAAACAGGCTCCAGGCTCCGAGCCATCAGCCCAGAGCCCGACGCGGGGCTCGAACTCACGGACCGCGAGATCGTGACCTGGCTGAAGTCGGACGCTTAACCGACTGCGCCACCCAGGCGCCCCGTGAGTGGCATTTTAAAAAGATCTTTAAGTTAATTCTCTGTGGTCTGACCTTCATTTCCTGGTCCAGTGTCCTGCAGAATCTTCAATCAGTTGAGCTTTCCTATAGACCTATGCACACATCACAGACGCACACATGTGCCCAAGGCAACCAGGAATGAGAAGAGACAAGTGCTAGAAAATTCTCTAACTCGGGCAAAGGGGAGAAACTCAGTCAGTCATTTGAATGAAATAAGACAGAAACTCATTAATTTTCATGATCTCCCAAGGTGTCCTCAGGCTCCGATGCTTTGGACTGGTAAATCTCAGTGGCTGTGCTGAATTAAACACTTGCTATTAAACTCAATGGGATGATTTTAAATGACAGCAAGGCTATGGATTCACAGAATCTTCCTGGTGAGAATGTTCTCTTTATGGGCTCCCAAGCCCAACTATGAGAAGAATTAACTTCTCTTTGTATAACAGTTTAAAAAGAGTCATAAGGAAATGGCTTTTTCAAAATACTACGTCCAGCAAAAGTGAGAATCTCCAGATTAATGTGATTTAATCTTTTAGGAAAGAAGTTTGAATTCTCCCATAGACAACCTGGTGACAAACTCTCAGAATTTAGGGAGATAGAAGAGAACATCTAGCTCAATCCTTTCATTAGGCTCCGAGTGGTTCAGTGATTTATACTAACACCCCCAGAAACCTCCTGGTCCTTCATTCTGCCTTTCTTGTAGACCATAGGTCTTTGCCTGTCATCCTTTCTCATAAATGACTTGAACCCCTGGCAATTCAATTTATCCGGAATAGTTCATGTGGCTAATCAAATGCTCCGAGCCTTGAAAATCCATTCAATTCAAAACCTTGGTAACAACTGGGGAAAAGCAAGCTAAGAAAGAAACATGGGCAGTTCTATTCCTAAGCACACTTACCTGAGTTCAGTAGCCACAGCTTCATAGTATAGTACTAGCTATAGAAGAAAGTTAAAAATAAAAGTAATTTTAGGGAACAACACACTTCAGTAAAACTGAATTATTACTACTATTTATTACTGAATTATTACTACTACCATTGTTCTTTGAAAGTAAAAGGCGAGGACCAATTTTTCTATGGGACATCAACATTAATTATCTCTCTCTGCCTCTTTCCCAAGTTCTTCTACAATGGTCTTCTGCCAAGTCCAGCAGCATGGATCGGCACCATCCAGCTCTGTTCCTACACTGGCCAGGACACGGTGTGACATCAGCTGTCTGTGACATCAGCTGTCTTTCATTTAGTTCTGAAGACCATTCCCTGTATGGTTCATGTATATAGTCACCAAGGACATGTAAAATGTCCAATACTATGTTGAATCATTCCATTCTAAGTCTTTTACCTTTTCAAGTTTTCTGTTTTCCACAAGAAAACTACAAGTTTTGTCTTCTAACCAAAAGCCAGTTTGAGATTTCAGTCAAAAATGGAAGAAGAAGAAGAAGAAGGAGGAAAAAAAACAACAACAACAACAGTAAAGTGAGGAGAATTAATAGCAATACCCAAAAACTTAAAAGTCAAATTGTGGAAGGCTGGATAGATTTCATATTTTAGCCACTTAGTGGTATAGTGTGTAGCCATTTAAAATTATTCAGACATTTGTCTATTGACATAATGCATTATGCAGTGAAGTGAAAAAAGATTACAAAACAGAGGACCTGTTCTTTTCATGCTTTTAGGATTGATTGTAAGGTGTAGACACCCGATGAAAGAGTTCTGTTAAATAAAAGGATAATGTTAGTTCGATCAAATAAGGTGATTATTTTAGCTCTAAGGGAATACTCATAGAAATCTAGCAATAGATGTTCCCTAAATCATCCTGGGGATGTAGAAGCTATCAGACCCTGGGGACACATGAAATGACACAAAACTCTAAGGTGTTATTTTAAGTTACTTCATTCTTAAAGAATTAAGCTAGACACTTAGTTTTGTATTGCAGGAAAGTTTCAGGGTGTATATTTCAGTAAAGATCAGTTTAAAAACTTTAATAAAGAGTGGAAAAGAGAACTGTAGCTTAAAGCGAGAAACTTATTTAATATATGAATATAGGGATGTTTTTTATGAGATTATACTTTATACTTATTCTTTGTTTTATTTTTTAATTTTTTTCAAGTTTTTAAAAATTCATTTAAGTAATCTCTACACTCCATGTGGGATCTGAACTTACAACCCTGAGATCAAAAGTCTCATGCTTTTCTGACTGAGCCAGCCAGGCATCCCTATACTTATTCCTTAAACTCCATTTTTGTGTGTCTTAAATTGAGAATTGTAATCACCTGAAGATCATGTTATTATGGTTTCAATGATTACATATCTTTAGGATATAATAACATTATTTGTTGAACAATTACCATGTCCCAGGTAGTGCACGGATGTTCATTCTCTCTCTCTCTCTCTCCCCTCTCTCTCTCTTGATTATCCAGTCAACAAATAATTATTAGGTTCCTTCTTTGTACTACTTTTCTGACCTCCAAATGTAGAGTGTTGGAAATTCTGTGTCTACTTTGTAGGCTTACGGTCTACCTTGGAAGATAAGACAGACGTAATATATTAGAAAGTCAAATTTCCTATGAAGTAAAAATAAGTTATCAGGTAACGGAAAGGAACAGCGGTAGGAGAGGGACTATTTTAGGTAGGATGGTCAAGGATGGCCTCTCTGGGGAGGTGACATTTGAACTGAGGCCTCATGAGGAGAGTCAGTGAATTTCAGGCAGACTTATCAATAGCCAAATCTCTGAGTCAGGGTGACTCATCTGATGGATCCACTGGTGACATCATACTACATGGTGAGCCAGTGGAAGGTGTCAAGCGGGGTACATATTTTAAAAGACTCACGCTGGTCATTCTGAAATGAACTTAGTGGATGCTGTGATCTGAATGTTTCAGTCTCCCCAAATTCGTATGTTGAAACCTAATCCCAAAAGTGATGGTTTTAGAAGTTGGGGCCTTTGGCTCCAGCCTCATGAGTAGGATTAGACCCTTTATAAAAGTACTGAAGAAAGCTCCCTTGTAACTTCTATCAGTAGAGGACACAGCAAGAAGTCAGCCGTCTACAACCTGGAAGAGGATGTTCAGCAGAAGCTGACCGAGCGATCACCTTGCTCTTGGACTTCCAGCTTGCAGAATGGTGAGAAATAGATTTCTGTTGTTTATAAACCACCCAATCTGTGGATTGTGGATTTTTCGGACTATGGCAAGGTACAAAGGAAGCCCATAGGGAAGGCTTTCTTGTGGTCCAGGTTAGATTGACAGTGGCTTGGACCGTGCTGGTGGCTAGTAATGGTGACAGGTGGTCAGACTTAGGCAGAGTCCAAATTTTGAAGGCGGATTGGATATGGTGGTGGTGTAAAGAACTGGCTGGCTAAGAGAAAGAGAAGCAAATTTATGTCCTGCCTCTTCCTTAACTTCTTTGCTTTTTAGTTATTCACCCAACAAATACTTACTGAGCAGCTGCCACAGGTCAGGCACTGAGCTGAGTACCGAGATAAAATCAAGAGCAAAATGCAGACCCAATCTTTGTCCTCATGATGTATAGAGGACAAGGAGAAAGAGGAGCTGGGGTGTCTGGGTGGCTTAGTCAGCTAAGCATCTGACTCTTGGTTTCGTCTCAGGTCATGATCTCACAGTTTGTGGGATTGAGCCCCGCATCAGTGTCTGCACTGAGAGCATGAAGCTTGCTTGGGATTCTCTCTCTCCCTCTCTCTCTCTGCCCCTCCCCTACTTGCTATCTCTCTCTCAAAATGAATAAATAAAAACATTGTTAAAAACCGAGGAAGAGGAGTTAATCAAAGAGTAAAACAATAAAATAAAACATTTGTTTTGTGACGAACGCCACGAAGGAGAGGTGTTACATGATCCTATTAGGTAGGTATTTGCTTTAATTCGAGAGATAAAAGAGAGTTCTCTGAAGAAGTGATGCTTGAGCTAAAGGAGGAGTAAGAGGTATCTGAATAAGGAAGAGAAAACACACAGGGAACAGTATGAGGAGTCCTGACGGCAGGCGAAAAGCAAGGGATGGCAGAAGAGACCATGAAGGGTCTTATTACAAACTATAGGAAAGAATTCTAAATCTCTCTTAAGAAAAATGGGAAGTCACTGAAGGATTTTATGTGGTAACAGGATCAGATGCTTGTGTAGAAAATGGTTTGGAAAGAAGCCAGTGAGCATGCAGGTAGACCCTGGGCATGTAGGTGTTCATATAGGCAATAGATAATGAGGTCTTTCCTGCTGGTACACCT
This sequence comes from Neofelis nebulosa, assembly GCF_028018385.1. Lineage (NCBI taxonomy): Eukaryota > Metazoa > Chordata > Mammalia > Carnivora > Felidae > Neofelis > Neofelis nebulosa. The sequence continues at coordinate 47,118,925 of NC_080787.1, forward strand.
AGATGAGATCTTAGTGCTCTTCAATGAGATGGAGAGCTCTGGAGGGGAGCGCTGTCCTGGCACGTCAACCTACCCATTGGCTTTCTCTGTTCTAATTCACAGGTCAATGAAACAAAATAAACTCCCAGAGGTAAACCTTATGCATATGTGGTCAATGGATTTCCCACAAAGTTTCCATAGAAATCCAGAGGCACAAGTCGCCTTTTCAACAAAATTTGCTTGAACGTATATGGAAAAAAAATTTGCGTACCTCATATCATACACACATATTCATGTGAAGTGGATCATAGACATGATCATGATAGTTAAAACTCTAGTTTCCAGAAGTCTTTTTGACCTTTGAGGAGGGAAAGATTTCTTACAGGGTACATAGAAAGTCGTAATTGTAAAAATGATACGGGCATCTTGGTGGCTCAGTCGCTTGAGCGTCCGACTTTGGCTCAGGTCGTGATCTCATGGTTCACGGGTTTGAGCCCCGCATCAGGCTCTGTGCTGACAGCTCAGAGCCTGGAGCCTGCTTCAGATTCCGCGTGTCCCTCTCTCTCTGCTCCTTCCCTTTGTTCTCGCTTTGTCTCTCTCTCAAAAATAAACACTAAAAAATTTTTTTTTAAAAAGAAAGTAATAATTGTAAAAATGATACAATGACATTTATTAAAATTAAAAGCTTCTGCTCTTCAAAAGCTACTGTTAATGAAATGAATGAGCAAGGCTTAAATTGGGGATAAATGTTTGCATTCCATTATTTGTTATAGGACTTGTATTCAGAATATGTAAAGAACTTCTACAACTCAGTAATAAAAAGAAAAAACCTCAAAAGGCACTTCTCGAAAGAAGATAAGTGAATGGCCAATAAACACACAAAATAGTGCCACACATCATTAATCACCAGAGAAATGCAAATGGAAATCACAATGATGTACACTATTCACCCACTAGAGTGGCTAAAGATAAAAATGCTGTCAACACCATGTTTTGGCGAGGATGTGGAGAAACCAGAACTCACATACATTGCCATTGGGGGTGTCAAGACGGTATGAATATTTTAGTCAGCTAGGGATACCATAACCAAGGTCCAAAGAAAGGTAGTTTAAACAACAGATACTTACTTTCTCACAATTCTGGAGGCTAGAAGTCTAAGGTCAAAGTGTGGGCAGGATTGGTTTCTTCTGAGGCCTTTCTTGTTGGCTTATAGATGGCCGTCTTCTCCCTGTGTCTTCAAATGGTCTTCCTTCTGTATGTATCTGTCTCCCGATCTCCTCTTTTTCTGAGGACATCAATCATAGTCGAGTAGGGCCCATTATAATTACCTCATTTTAACTTAGTTACTTCTTTAAAGACTCTATCTCCAAAAGTAGTCCCATTCTGAGGTACTGGGGGTTAAGAGTTCAACATACGACTTTGGGAGGGATAAAATTCAGTCCATAACACCTCACTTTGAAAAAGAGTTTGGCAGTTTCTAATAAAGTTAAACATACCCCTTTCCAATGACCCAGTAATTTCACTCAACTATTTACCCAAGTGAAATCACATGCCCCCTGCACCCACCAAATGCCTTATATAAAAATATACATAGTAGTTGCACTCATAATAGTCTCAAACCTAAATGCCCATTAGCAGGTAAATGGGTAAATTGTACTATATTTGTATAATAGAATAATACTCAGCAATAAAAAGGATGATCTACTTGATACATGTGACAACATGGGCAATCTTACCAATATTAAGCAAAATAATCTATATCACAAAAGGGTAAATACCGTATGATCCCATTTCTACAGAGTTCTAGTACAGGGAGAGTGAATCTGTTGTCAAAGAAATAGTACAGTAGTTCTTTCTGGTCAGGGACGGGAGGGGTATTGCCTAGGAAGGAAATTCCTAGAACAGTGGATGTATGTTACATCCTGATAAGGATGTGTTCGTTAACATATACATGTATCAGAATCAATCACAGTTACGTCTAAGATCGCTAATATGTAAATTATACCTCTATTAAAAAGTTTCAATAAATAGAAATCTAAATAGTTGTAAGAAGTACCTGAGAACCGGCAGGAAACCGAATCTGTATAATAATTTTTGGGCCAGCCCACCTGTGTGGGCAGGTGCTCTTGGGGCTGGTCTGCTGGCTAGCCTTGCTGGCCTAGGGAAGCTTCCAGGCCCATAGGTCACCTCTTCAGCTCCTTCAGCTACTAGGCCAGGTATGAATGCAGCTTCGTGGGGAAGGGCCCCACACCATCAAGGTTGGAGCTGGTGAGAGCTGCACACTGTTCCTGTTTGTTTTCACCTCTCCCACTTCACCTCCTTCCTCCCCTCCCAACCACCCACCCTGATGGCAGGCAAGATACTTAGAGAGGCCATGCAAGCCACTTCCGTGACTTTGAGACCTGCCTGCAGAACATATCCCACCCTCTATGTCACCATGAGCCGTGAGGAGACTCACAAAGAGTGGGAAGTGTTTCTAGGAAAAAACTGGAACGTTGTGAGAGCACATGTACATGTTTTGGCACCTCTTTTCCTTTCTGTGTGACCTTAGCCAAGTCACCTAATCCAGGGGAGCCTACAAAATGTGGGTCATTAGCCTCCTCTCATTACCTTGCAGAACTCCCAAAGGTGATGCAAAATGTCAGTGATGGCTGTGATTATTTCCTTCCTACCCTCGAGGAGGTGGTCTTTGTCAACCTGGGGCCAGGGAGTGGGTGGCTAGGCCTTTCCTGGTCTGTTTTTGGGTCCTCTCAAGACCTTTAAAGTAAGAGGGAGGAAAAGTTAAAATCGGGGCTAGATGGAAAAATGAGGATCGCAAGGAAACAGGAAACTTGACAGGCTGTGGGTTTTCATTTCTCATGTGCAAAGCACATTTTCTCCAACCTATCATTTCTGAAATAAATGATCCACAATCACTTAACATGAATGCATCCCAGACCTGGGTTGGGCCCATGTAATTTGGAATCAAAAATGACTGACGGGTTGACAGAAAAGTTCTGCCAATAAATTACATACATCCTGTTAGTACAGTCTCATACCTAAAAATATCTTCAGAGACTAAAGAGAAATTGGCAATGGCTATGGATTGACTGAAAAAAAAAATCAACCATAAAAACTAGGCAAAATTATATCCACACTCCCTGAGCACTAGTTAAAATTAATTTGCTTCGAGACCAAAGTCAAATATGCCAGTGCAACATGCTGGTCATTGAATCCATTCAGCGAAATGTTAATTCAAACTCGATTTTTGGTGTTGTGTAGGCTCAGAAGGTAGGATTTGTGGACAGAACTACAGTCTATTACCCTCATGTAGATGTGGGCTGTGTGTAACCTCATGAAGTGTTTCTGTTTCGGGAAGAAGAGGTGAGTGATGGCAATAAAGATAACAGGATTCTAGTTCTGGGTAATCACATTTGCTTATTTGTTTCACTTTTTCCAGCCGCAAAGCAGGACCTTTAATTCCTATAATACCAGCTATTTGCTGCCTTGTAGCTAGAAGTCACTTGTACACAATTGGACAAGGTACAATTTGCCCACAGGAAGCAATTTGGGGCTTTAGACCTTCTCAGAGCGAAGGAATTGCCTTTTCCTTCCCTAATGGAAGACCAGCATCTGGTTGCAAAGGAACTCAAGGTGAGCATAATCTGGACTGAGATTGGGAAGGCCATTCCTCAGCTGCCGCTCCCCATCACTGCTGGCAGTTCAGGTCAGGAAAAGCTAAATAATTTGTTTAACCCAAACCCCCTTTCCTACCTTGAGGGAAAACTCCTATAAGCTCACTGTAAACACAATTATGCCATGTGGGGCTTTCATTAATCTAGTACAAACCACAGCCTGACATACACTGGGCAGGGTTTACTTTATTTTTTTCTTAGCTCATTTTCAGCACCAGCTTATCCTCACACTTCTTACCCAGAGGTGGTTATTTGTACAGCGTGAGTTAGGGGAAGGAGGAGAGTTACTGGGGCCAACCTTTGCCGTTGCAAAAGCATTTTCTGAGACCCAGAGACAGTCATGGGTTATTAGGGTAGCATTTGAAGGGACTCAGAGTTCATCAAGAAGTACCAAGAACTCATTTTATAAACGAGAGGGCTGAGTCCCAGAGGTCACCCAGCCACTGAGTGGCTTTCATTCATTTAGCAAATATTTATGAGACACCTACTTTATGCAGATACTGAGCAAAGCACTGGGCTGCCATGGTGAATAAGAACGATGTGGTGTCCATCTTCAGAATTTCTTCTCTCCATTACATAGCCCTGTACGCTCAGACATTGGCTAGGGACAGCCACGGCTTTGGGCTGCAGGAAAACTGTGTTTATCAAATTCTTTCAACCGACACCCACAATAGCAGACACTTAATATTTCATTTCAGTGCATGAAGAACATTCATGTTTATAGATACAGGATATCCATGCATATAGCTAAAAAAAAAAAAAAGTGTTACTGTATACCAAAAAAAGCCCCAGAAACAATATTTATGTTTATGAAGTATGTTGAGCTGTGGTATTTTCTGTTTTGGTTTTTTAAAAATGCTCACGGTGACCTTCTGCATTAGAAGGTGAAGGATTGGTTTGTAGCCGAGCATTCCCCGAAGCTTAGGGGTGTGGTGACATTGGTAGAATTGTGATTTAATGAAGGCTTTCGAGGATTTGAAGGATTATGCTGTAGAGGATGAGGAACCAGATGCTTTTGCTTGCTCGAGGCACCGGGGACCAAGCTGGAGGAAGTAGGCTTAAGTGGTAATGGTCGTGATAGAAAGTAGACAGAGGCTGTCAGCAGGAGCATCTTCCTAGGAAAATACCATCTGAAGGAAACGTATGCAGTGGAAGGATGACAGGTTCCATAGATCCTACAGCATGGGAATTTGGGGGCTTATGGGGAGAAGGGATCAGCCTCATTAGAAAGTGGCCATGTGTCTCAGCCGCAGCAGGGACACAGTACACACCCCAGGGAAGCATGGCACATAAGCAAAAGTTCAGGGACTCATGGATCTAGCCTCTGGGAGGGCTCCCCCCCCCCCATAATCCAACCACTCATGAAACTCATCTTTCTCAGTGAATTAAAAGAGACAAGAAAATGCAGCATTATTCACAGTAACAGATTAGTTCTTTTGAGCTCTGTGAAGGAACTGGAGATGTTTATTTGGAGAGGAAAATGCTAACACCCGCTAAGTATCTCCAGATATTCAAAAAACAGTGACATGAATAATGCATAGATTTGCTGTGTTTCTTTAGATGACAAAACTAGAACCAAAGGGTGGTAGATATAGGAAGACGGAATTTAAATCTAAGTAGGAAAGAACTTTCTGAGGAGTGAAAGCTGCCCCAAACTGCAAGTGAAATCCAAAAGACCAAGTTTAAGCAATGTTTGGATTCGTGTGGTCACTCACCAACATTTACTGAGTTCCTACTATGTGCAACATACTGTGCCAGCCCAGGGAATACATTGCCTTTGAGGGTCTTACCAAAAAAATGTTTTCTGCATTGGTTGAGAAATCGAGTCTGGTAATTTCTTAGATTTCTTCCAATTCTAGCATATTCTTCAAGGTTTTGAGTGTGTCGACAACTTAGGAAGAATATCTGTTAAAACCACATGCAATGAGGGCACCTCTGAATAATTTTTCCATGGAGACTAGGGGCAAGGACTACCACTGACAGAAGTGATCAATATCTTAGATTCACTTAGGGAATTTTGGATGGCCAAGAGCCTACCTCACATTGTTTACCTTTAAGCGTTCCCTACTACTAATAGGATAAAATCCAAGTTGCGTAGCCAGGCCAGCTGGTCTACCCAGTTCATTGCAACGTCCTATCTTACTGCTCATCCTTCTCCAGTGTTAGTGCTTATACTCATTCTTCCAGCTTTTTGGAAGTCTCTCCTTTCCTCTCCACTGTGCCTCTCCTGCACCCAACTCAAGGCCCTTCTCCACGAAACCTTCCCTAGTCCACACTCTTCTTGCTCATTGCACATTCTGTCTACATTGATATTTACACTATCTGATGACATCTCTTGGGTAGATGTTTAACTCTGGGTACATGTATAATTTACCTCACCAATTGGATGGCGAACTTGTAGGCAGAGGCCACTCATCCTTTGTTCCATACTGTCTTGCCATGGGGCAAAGCATGCCATCAGTTCGTCTGAAGTTGACCGCAAGTGAGTTAAGAACTCTGATCATTCATTCTTGGTACAACCCAGTTCACCACTCAGACCTATTATTTAAATGAATGGAGAAAGTCTTGTAGATAACAATGCTGAAAGCATTGTAAGATGTCTGCGGCTGGCTTATATTTCACATGGATTTTGAACAGGAGTGTTTTGAGTTTTATGTTATTTCTTTACAAACACTCTTCCAGCATTTACCATGAGGCAGGTATCAGTCATTCGGGTCCATGAGCCTTTAAAGAGCATGCCCTTTCTTATTCTTATTTTCTTTGTCTTGGCATTTTCTTTGTATGGCGTTGCATGTTCATGGAGTGTTGTTCACTGACTTCAGTTCTATGTGTTGGTAAAGAACTGGAATTCTGGAAAAACTGTAGAATCTTCTGAGTCAGCCTCTGTCGTCTTGTGGGTTTGTAGCTATCTAGAATGAGCACACTCTGTCTTCTCCAGCAAGACTTCTAGTATTTCTCCATAGCTTCTTTCTTTTTTTTTTTTTTAAATTTTTTTTCAACGTTTTTTATTTATTTTTGGGACAGAGAGAGACAGAGCATGAACGGGGGAGGGTCAGAGAGAGAGGGAGACACAGAATCGGAAACAGGCTCCAGGCTCCGAGCCATCAGCCCAGAGCCCGACGCGGGGCTCGAACTCACGGACCGCGAGATCGTGACCTGGCTGAAGTCGGACGCTTAACCGACTGCGCCACCCAGGCGCCCCTTTAGCTTATTTCTTACTGCTCTCTTTGCCCCACTGTTTTCACATAGGACTCTGCTTTTCTACTTCTTGAACTGTTTCAGGACTGAGGCCTAAGGGCTCTACTCTCCAGGAGTTTTTCATCCAATAATGGAGTGGAGGATAGGCCTTAAGAACACTCTGAGAATGAATATTTCTTCTTGGAAGACCAGCTCATTAATAAACATGAACATAGAAATGTGGGATGAAATGTGGTCACATCACAGAGAAAATCATTTTTCTTCTAGAATCAGGGAAGTTTAAAGGGAGTTTATTATTAAACACCTGCCTTGTGCAACCCTTCTCACCTTTCCCACATCTCTCTCTCTCTCTCTCTCTCTCTGTTTCTCTCTGTCTCTCTGTTTCTCTTTGTCTCTGTCTCTCTCTCACACACACCCAAAAACACACACACAGACACACACACACACACACAGACACGTGCACACACACATACACAATCTTTTCTTCTGGGCTTTCAGATATCTTATGGAGCTGTAATTAAGTTAGAGTAAGTTAGAAAATCTATGTTCTCAAGTATAGAAATAAAAATCTCATTTTATGAAAACATAGTATTTTTCTTTAAAACAATTTTTTTAGGGGTGTCTGGGTGGCTCAGTTGGTTGGCCATCCAGCTTCGTCTTGAGTCATGATCTCACAGTTCGTGGGTTCGAGCCCCGCATCAGGCTCTGTGCTGACAGCTCAGAGCCTGGAGCCTGCTTCTGATTCTGTGTCTCCCTCTCTCTCTGCTCCTCCCCCACTCATGCTCTGTCTCTCTCTCTCCTTCAAAAACAAATAAAAACATTAAAAAAGTAAAAAAAATTTTTTTTAATGTTGCTATTTATTTTTGAGAGAGAGAAAGAGCATGAGCGGGAAAGGGGGAGAGAGGGAGACACAGAATCCAAAGCAGGCTCCAGGCTCTGAGCTGTCAGCACAGAGCCCAACAGTGGGGCTCAAACTCATGAGCCATGAGATCATGACCTGAGCCAAAGTCGGACATTTAACCGACTGAGCCACCCAGGCACCCCAATGCATAGTATTTTTCTTAACCAATAGATCTGAGAGGATAGAATTCTGGGATTTGGGTGTTATATGACCTTAGTTGGTAATCTCTACATTTTAAGGATGAGGAACCTGAGACCCAGAGACACTAAATCATTCACCTGAGGCCACAGGTGCTTCCATGATAGAACTGGACTTAGATTTTCCATCTCCTGTGTCCTGGTTGGTTGCTCCTCAAAAAGGATGATGACTGGGGCGCCTGGGTGGCTCAGGTGGTTGAGCGTCCGACTTCCGCTCAGGTCACGATCTCACGGTATGTGAGTTCGAGCCCCGCGTCAGGCTCTGTGCTGACTGCTCAGAGCCTGGAGCCTGTTTCAGATTCTGTGTCTCCCTCTCTCTCTGACCCTCCCCCATTCATGCTCTGTCTCTCTCTGTCTCAAAAATAAATAAATGTTAAAAAAAAATTTAAAAAAAAGGATGATGACAAATCCTGATGGCTCACAGATACCTATTTTCCTTCACAGGCTGAACACCAATGCTCAGGCTCTGAAGAAAATTGTAAGTTGACTGCTGTTTTATTTGGATGTACTCACTATGAGATTTGTTTTGAAATTGATTGGCACTGACTGTTTCTTAGTATCACAATAGGCTAAGGCTGAGTTTATTCTGTTGTTATTCGAATTGCATATTTTTATAAGAAACTTATTAGATGAAAAGCTTGGGAAACCAAATAGGTTGGATCTTTCAAAAAAGTGAAACACATACACACAGAAAGAATGTTTTCCAGATGAAAAGAAATATAATCATTAGAGGCTGATCTTATGGATCCAAAGGGAAGATTGAAAGTACCAAGAAGGGTTGTAGAGAGACCCTATTTACCAGTTCTTACAATGAACCGATGTAATTAAGTTTGTTTCAGCAATTTTTTTTTTGAACAAGGCAAAGTGCTAGACAGGATCTTTAGATGGACATAAAGGAGTATAAAACCTGGTTTTTTTCTCCAAGCACTAGCAAACTAATGGGGAAAAGTGAAGACGTTTGAGAAATGCTCTGCAGAACTATGCTCCTGGTTGAAGAGAACAACTTTCTCCATAAGAAACTGTCTCTTCTTCTTTTTTTTTTAATGTTTATTTATTTATTTTGAGAGAGAGAAAAAAAGGCAGAGAGAGGAAGAGAGAGGATCCCAAGCAGGCTCAGTGCTGTCAGCACAAAGCTTCATGCAGGGCTCGATCTCATGAACCATGAGATCATGACCTGAGCCCATATCAAGAGTCACGTGCTTAACCAACTGAGCCACCCAGGTGCCCCAGAAATGGATTCTTCTTTGGTCAAAGACATACAAAGAGCTGAATTCTCCTTAAATCAAGTTCTCAAATTTATAATTTTTTCTAATCTTTCTTGAATGGATTTATAACATCTGTTGGATCCTCCTGGTGGAATAACAAGTTCCAAGCATTTCCTTTGGATAAATGTGAACACTATCCCTGTGAGATATCCTTTAAAGGCATGTTACCTTATTGAATGGAATATGCTTTTTAATTTCCATACAACTTTCTTTAAGCTCCTATGAGTGGGAGAAAGGAAGGGTGTCATTACAAAAAGCCCATGGTCATTTATTTCTCTTTTGTTATTTTTGTAGATATTGCTAACATCCTTTCTAAGTTACCCATTGAAGAATCTCCTATCCCTTCAGTTATTTTAATCTCTCTCTTTGAAATACTTCAGTCTGTCCTTCAGTTCTCTCTCCCTTACCCTCTTCTTATTTCTTTTGCTTTATTTTCTCTCTTTGTTTTCTGCGTTGTCTTGTCCAGGTCATTATGTCTTTCCAAGGTCGGAGAATGAGAACAATGCCAATTATCCTAGTTGGGTTTCGCCATGCTTTTATTCAGGAGTTGAATAAAGTATCTGTATTTAAAAACAAAACAAAACAAAACAATCATACTGATTATGTGCCTGGAATTTTATTGGTCTTTTTGGCCCTGGGTACACACACATTGGGATGATGCCTTCAGGGAATAGCCTATAGCGTTTCTGCATTCCTTTCTCGTAACCAGTTACTTGTGAGGATGCCAGTTGGGTTATGGATGTAGCGGATGCCAAGTGTTTCTTTTTTGTTGTTGTTAGGCTTCCAGCATTCATGCAGAAATGCTTATAATTTTTGGCTTATTTTCCATCCACTTCCCATACCTGTTGGTTGCCTGATTAGGTGTGCAAAGAAATTTTCCCAATTTTTCCTATGCATATGGATTCTTTCCAAATCCCTCTAATAAGATTCCTGAATCCAAGGCTTATATCCTTCTTGCTGGTATCTCATTTTGTTTGAGGGGAAGTCACTTCAGCATCTCATCTAGTGGTATCAATTATTCTTCTTCACAGCTGAGGAAGCCTTTTGACAGACCAAATTTTAAACCTTAAATGGAAGATCACTCAGTAGCATTAGTTCATGCATTCATTCGCCCATATGCATTTTTGTGTGTGAGTGTGTGTGTATGTGTGTGTGTGTGAGAGACAGAGAGAGAGAAAGAGAGAGACAGACAGGCAGACAGACTGACTGACAGACAGACTCAGCCTGCCACTTGGCTCAGTAGTGGCATACCCCAGAGTAATTGTGAGAGGGGAAGAGGTGACTCTGTTTTTCTCCACCTGGTTTTGGTTCCTTTGGACTTTTTGCAGTATATATTTGGGTGATTTAAGGGTTTTTTTTTTTAAAGGGTAATTTTGGTTCTAAGCAATTTCCCTTTATGAACCAATCTTAGGGTCTTATAAGTATAGGTGCTTGGACTGAATTAGAGATAAGGTTTCCTATCATAGCATCATTCATGCCTCTTTCCTTTCCTCTCTAACACAGGTTGAAGGAGTATGGCTTGTAAGTCAGTAAACTAGACTAATTCTATTTCGTATGCAAGAAACGCTAGATTTAGAGGTAGTGTTGACTTGCTCAAGGTCACACAGCTGGTTAGTATGAGCATAAAATCGAATTTCTACCCCCTGAGACTCAAGGCATTGCTCTGGAAAGAGCACATTGGCTTTCCCTTCCTTCTTTTGGTTCAAAATCTCCTGTATCACCTTGTAAATATTTATTATTCATGATCCGGTACCACTTTAGTTCAAGCTGAGTTCACATTTCCTATTGATCTGTTGCCAAAGATCTCCCCTTAAACTCTACCCGTGCGCTAGTATCCCGAACGTCACTCCCCATGCACACCTTTCCATTATCTCATGCACGGAACCTTAGACTGGTCCTCGCCAATCCCTGATCTGGGTCCTGCTCATGATGTGAGCAATGATTCTAGAACACCTTGCATATGAAGTCTATCTAATGTCATGGTGTTCATTAAATATCATCTACCCACCCCCCCACCCCCACTAGATTTAGGGAGATATTTACAATAAACCTGGCCCTCTTTTAGGCACTTTACAAAAATTATATTAGTCAATGCCTAAAACAATTTCTGAGGTTAGGTCCTGTTTTCTCTCCTCTGGGTGAGGAAGTGAGGCTTGGAGAGATGGCATGGAAAGCAGCAGAGGGTTCGAGTCTGGGTTCGTCTGACTCCAAAGCCTAAGCTGTAGACCTCCAGGCTCTCCCGATTCAGTCATTTGGAGCCAGGACTTCCTTATACCATTAGCTCCCACATTTATCGTCTACATAACCATAATGATTAAGGGAATGGTGTGGGGGTGGACTGCTGCTTTATGAAGCAGTCTAAAATGATTTTCACTCCGGTTCGTAAAGACGGCGGATGGGCTTGTTCCTCAAATTCTGAAATCCTAGGGCGAACAGGCAGTTTGGAAGCTGGAGGTAAGTTTAGGGCAAACAAGGAAATAATACTTCTCCTAGCACGTAATAAAGTTATGGAACTCATTACCCTGAGAGGCAGTACAGACAGGAAATGTAAATGGATTAAAAAAGAGTTTGGACAAATTTATGAATGACAGAGTCGTAAAAGGCTTCTAACAGAAGCTGGAATATACGAGGTGTGACTATGAAGCAGTGAAAATCTTTTTTTTTTTTTTTTTTTTTTTAACAAACACCAGAACTTGTATATCCGAATAAATATATTTTTCCTTCAAAGTAGCTGCCTTGGGAGAATACGTGCTTACTCTAATACTGCTTGCTTGCTCAGACATATTTGGAATTCACAGGAGTTTCTTAAAGGTTCAAGTTCACCCGCCTCCCCTTTTACAGATAAGGAGACTGAAACCTAAAGCCATTGCATAACGCACCCATGTTCACACAGAAGCCCTTCTAGGATTAGAATCCCAGCTGCCCGACTTCAGCTGTATTACCCCTTCATTGCCACGTGCTGTCTCTGGCTCTACATTTCTTCAGAGTCGGTGGCTCATTCTTTAGGCCATCCTAACGGTGGTAAATCTTTATCCTTTGTGAACGGGTTTCTGGGAGGGCCAAAACTGAGGAGATTCAAGGCTGATGATTAAGCTGTTTGTTCAAGCTGTGGATTGGTATTATTTGTTCGGCAAAAACGCCTTTGGAGAGGTCGAACCGCTTGTACGATGTCAGAAATGAACGGGCTGCCCGAGCTGTATGAAGAGAGCAATGACCTGCAGTGGACCTCGCAGTCCTCGCTTGGCGAGGGTGAACTCCCGCAGATGGAGGTAGGCAGCGGGAGCCAGGAGCCATGCCTGAACGCCTCCCGCAGCGGGGCCCAGCTGAAGGCCCAGTGGAGGAGGAGGCCCAAGACCCAGTGGAGGAGGAGGCCCAGCCACAGCTGGAGGCCCAAGGCCCAGTGGAGGAGGAGGCCCAGCCACAGCTGGAGGCCCAAGGCCCAGTGGAGGAGGAGGCCCAGCCACAGCTGGAGGCCCAAGGCCCAGTGGAGGAGGAGGCCCAGCCACAGCTGGAGGCCCAAGGCCCAGTGGAGGAGGAGGCCCAGCCACAGCTGGAGGCCCAAGGCCCAGTGGAGGAGGAGGCCCAGCCAATGGTGGAGCCTCAGGGGGAACGAGGCCTTGCTAACCGGCCCGGCCCTGGGGAGCCGCCGGGGCCTGGTCGCGGGCCCTGACTTCGAGAGCCAGGACGAGGGAGAGGATTTTGATGACTGGGAAGACGACTACGATTACCCTGGAAGAGGAGCAGCTGAGTGGTGCCAGCCACCGAGTTCAGCGGCCCTTGAAGCAGCCAACAGGATGTTTCTGAGAACATCCAGAGCCAGGGAAGCAGCCCCGGGTGGCGGGTTTCAAATGCATTATGAGAAGACCCCATTTGTTCAGTTGGCTTTTATCGAAGAGCTATTTACACGTATGGTTGTCAATCGTCTGACCGAAGAACTCTGGTGTGATGAGATTATTGATAGAGAGTAACTAAATGCCGTTAAAAGAGGAGGAAAAGTGGAGGAGACACCCCACATTCTACGGTCTTTTGGGTTCATTCCAGAGAGTACCATGGCCATGAAAAACTTGATCTTCAAAAAAAAGATTTTTGTCGTTGTTGTTGCCTTCAGAATAGAATAGGGCAGTGACTGCACAGTTATGAAAAAGAAAAAATTGTTAAAGAAGAAGAAAAAGCATCTTAGGACTGTGGAAATCTGTTTTCGAGACTGTTCCTGAAACACCTGTGGCTTTGACTTTGCTATTGATCCAGATTCTTTTCCTTGCGTTGGGGAAAATATCTTTCATATTTCACTGTAAGGGATGGTTTTGCAAGAAAAAGTTAACATCAAGACAGACTGCCAGTACAAAAGCCCAGTGAATAATAATTACATGAGAAAAAGTAACTAATACATCCAGTTTAGGACATGAGATGTCTGAGTCATTTGGACTGAAAGCCCACTGAGAGAACTCTGAAGATTCCACTTTGTGGTCTATCCAAGCCAATTATAGGCGAAAGACTTTGGTTGAACTTCATGACATAAGACCTGTTAAAGGGAAAATGTCAAGTAAAAGGAAAGCCCTACATCTACAAAAAAACTGAACAATTATGCCCTCAATCTTTAAAGGTTTTAAACCTGCCCAGAAATCCTCTTTGGTATCTGAAGTTTCCCCTCTGTCTCCTCCTCTAAATAAGCTTGCTATTGGTTATGCACCAGCATTTGAGATAATAAAATTTCTTGTTCTGTAAAATATATATATTTAATATATATTTTTACATATACATATATTTTAAATATTTATATAAATATATATGTAATTTATTCAAAACCTGGAGCTTTTTTTTTTTTAACGAAGAGACACTAACATCATGTTCTTCTGCTTCCTATAAACTGGCTTCTTGCTGGCCATCTTCTACTGCCCTTAAGGGGTATGTAACACACCTTCACTTTTAGACCACTTCATAAGCCGGGTCTTTGAGCAGGATGGCGGCAGCATCTTCTTCCCCATGACAGGTAATGACAGCACAGCCAAAGGAAATTGCTCTTTGAAAGACAAAACAAAGCGAGCCCCTCTCGGGGCAAGAGGAGATGGCTTTGAAGCTCTTGGTACTTCTGGAAGGAACGCTGTAGGTACCCCAGAGCCCGACTTCAAACAGATGAAAGACAGTTTGAATAATGAGGATGGAGAGAAGAGCCTTGAGAAAGCAGGGTTAAAACGTGAGTATAGAACCACCATTGTCATTGAGAAGATAAAAGAGAATTGCAGAGCTCAGATGAAAAAGAGGGGAGATGACTGTGAGCCTCCCAGAGGCAGCAAATGTGGGCACCAGGGATGGATCTCATCAAGATCCAACTAAAGACAGAGGTCACTGGGAGCTCACTGGTTTGTATTCATTCATGCTCTGCCAGTTGAATTCACTTTGATCACCAAATATCCTTTTCATTTGGATTTATAACAAAAATAAAGGAGGAGGGAGAGTGATGGGAGGAAGAGACAGGCAGAACGAAACCCCAAAGTCCATGAAGCGTGTTACACCAGTTTTGCTAAGGCTTGGAAATGTTACTTCTCCAAATGGACTCACGGCCTTGAACCAAAGCTAACAAAGAAAAGACAAACATGTCACCGAAAGTAACATGTTGACATGTGTTGATGTCTCAGCCAAAATTTGTAACATAACCCAGAAGGAACACTTGAGATGCCTGGCCATGCGTTCTAGTTACTGGTGTGTTTCTGGGGAATTCTGGTAGGACATATCCCAGAGAGGTCAAGGCCAGCAAAGAAAGCTGGAAACAGCAGCTCTAGGTCCTGTGACTAAAGCTGTTAAAAAAAAAAAAATTAACCTTCGTCTTGTGATGTGTGAAGCAGACAGAGCAGAAAACCTGGTTAGGATAGAAATGGAAAAGAGTGGCTATCATGATGAAATCTTTGAAGAGAATCTGTAAGAAGAGAAAAACTACATACGTATGTTTCTCCACACACACGTACACGCACATACACGCATGCATGCACACTGAAGATGCTTATAGAGGTGTCCACAGTGCATGGTTTCTTGGGGCTTGACCACCTCTGTAGGGCCGCGTAGGTAAGGTTATGGCCATGCAATCCTCGTGTGTAGGTTTGCACATGCACACGCGGCCCACTGTGTGCCTCTGCACGTGTGCGTGTGCACATGCAGACGTGCGTACACACTATCTCACGCAACAGAATTATTATATACCCTCTTGGGTAAGACAGGGAGGGGAAGAAGTTGAGCCTTAGCTGTAGGTGCGAAGTTGCTAATGGTAGGAAACTGCTTATTTGGAAAACTTCTACAATTCCACTTAATCCCACCTTGGCTCCCACCCAACCCCACAGAGCCTTGTGGATTTAGCAGAGACACAGAGGTTAAAAAAGGACCCCTGGATGCTTTTTGGGAAAGGCCCTCATTTTGGAGGGTCCCTACTGGGTCCCTGGAATGAGGGAACAATCACTTCCTCAGCTTTGCAGAGAGGCTCCCAGGGAAGGTGCTACCTGGAGCAGCGCCGTCCTTTTGGGGCACAATTTGGGGGTGGGGGTTGGCTTACTGTGCAGTATGGGGAAGGTATAGATATGGCTGTGGAGTCTTTGCTGTCTTTACTTAAGAATGGACAGTCTTCGGGCTCAAAAATATTTTGGGGGGGGCGCTTGGGTGGCTCAGTCAGTTAAGCGTCTGACTTCGGCTCAGATCATGATCTCACAGTTCGTGAGTTTGAGCCCCGCGTCGGTCTCTGTGCTGGCAGCTCAGAGCTTGGAACCTGCTTCGGATTCTGGGTCTCCCTCTCTCTCTTCCCCTGCCCTGCTCACACTGTCTCTGTCTCTCAAAAGGTGAATAAAAGTTAAAAAAAAATATGTATATACATATATATTCATATTCATATTCATATTCATATTCATATTCATATATATACATATAGGTATTTTGTGGATCTTTTCTCCCTCCATCTCTGTCTTGCTGTCACCAGGCTGGATAAGCACCTCATCTTCTTCCTGACCTTTGGCAGACATTGCTGTGGATCCTTGGTGGTCACAGGCCGCAGTGGACGCAAAGATGCTCTGAGTTCAAAGACGGGGCTCCCAGCCAATCCATTTCTATCCACCTGCATCCCGACTCCTGGCTACTGTGTCAGCCCGGGATCCAATATACCTCTTTTTAAAAGTGGCAAATATTATTTATTTAAAGAAAACCCATTCATTTTCAAATTACAGTGCATGTTTCAAATTGAAAATAAATCTTGAAAGACACTATGAGGTATTACCAGTGTTTGCCAGACTCAAAGGGGCAGAGAAAACACTAGAATCATCTGGCCCGGGGCGCCTGGGTGGCTCGGTCGGTTAAGCGTCCGACTTCGGCTCAGGTCACGATCTCACGGTCCGTGAGTTCGAGCCCCGCGTCGGGCTCCGTGCTGACAGCTCAGAGCCTGGAGCCTGTTTCCGATTCTGTGTCTCCCTCTCTCTCTGCTCCTCCCCTGTTCATGCTCTGTCTCTCTCTGTCTCAAAAATAAATAAACGTTAAAAAAAAAATTAAAAAAAAAATCATCTGGCCCATGAATAACTTGAGGGCTAGAGAAGGAGATACTTATTATTCTGTTCAGTCTCCTGCATGCTCCCCAAATGCACCATGACAAACTATGAAAGCTTGTTGTCCTTTGATACAACAAAATAAAATCCTTGCTACCCCCCACCGCCCCCCGCCGAAGTTAAATAGAGATAGTCCATTCTGGTTCATTGTGATCTCTTCTTGAGTTTAGATGGACAGTTCACTGCTTCATGTGTTCAGGTTCCACCTGAAAACTTCATCAATAATGACCTGTGGAGATACATAGGGCTTCCATGGGAATCTCAGAGTCCCACAAGCCCTAGCGAGAACTTTGCAGCTTTGCACCCTCAAAGTCCAGTTCAGGCTCCTCCCAGAGACTCTTCTTTCTAGGTCTTCTTGCTGCCCGGTCTCAAGAGTTTCTCCCGCCCCCTAAACAACGGACCAAGTCCACGTTATTTGATTAATCTAAAAGGAAATTAAAAATGGAAACTGGTAGCATGGATCCACTTACCTGATCCTGCTGTTATGTGAGAAAAAGCAACATGGCCTACTTAAAATCCATGTGGGTTTGAGACAAATAGTGCCTGTCAGAAAAGAAGCTTTTTCCTGTAGCATCTTTTTAGACTTTGTTGGTTGTTTTTTTTTTTTTTTTTTGCTTCCCAGGAACCACTTTTTTACCTCCAGACATTCTTCAGACTAATTCCGCACAGTAAGCTACTGAAACGTGAGCAGGAAAATTAAAACGTAACGTGTTAAGGGACTCGTTCAAGCTGATCCATGACCCTGGACACTCAGAGGAGAGTGGAGTCCTGGCCTAGGTGTGGGGTATGGAGACCCGTGAGCGGATGACCTTGGGGCTGTGTCGCTAAATCTCAAGTCCAGGGAAGGACCTCAAGTATGTGGAATGGAAAACCAAGTATCTAAGCCAACCGACATGCATAGATTTGGAACCCTGGTTCCACCACTGTTTGGCTTTGTAAATATGGGGCAGTTATTTAATATCTGGACCCTCATCTGTAAAATGGGAATGATGGTGGGTAATATGGCAATTTGACTTGGCATTTGGTAGCCAGGGTAGAGATTTTGGCATTCACACCAAATTATCTGACCGTAAAAGAAAAATAGCAAATGCTAGCTGTAAAAATTATCAAATATTTTATAAGGAAGACACCCCGTGACTCCCACCTACCCGTGAGACTCATCCTAAGGATGAGAGGGAGTTTGGGATGGAATATGTTTGGAGAAGGGGGTGGGGGGGGTCAGAAACGGGCTGAGGGTTACAGAGAAAATGGAACATTTAATTATACGACTTCTGAGCTTTATCAAAAGGTCTCTCTTTAAAATGCCCTTCCTTGTGGTGGGGGCGGGGGGGGGGCATCTGGGTGGCTCAGTCGGTTAAGTGTCCGACTTCAGTTCAGGTCATGATCTAGCGGTTCATGAGTTCCAGCCCTCATCGGGCTTTGTGCTGACAGCTCAGAGCCTGGAACCTGTTTCGGATTTTGTGTTTCCCTCTCTCTCTGCCCCTCCCCCACTCGCACTCTGTCTCTCTCTCTCTCTCTCAAAAATAAAGGTTAAATTTTTTTTTTTTTTAGATGTCCTTCTTTGGAGATGAATTCTGTAGGTTCTGGGGAGGTTTAAATGAGATAATGTTTGTTAAGAGCCCAACACGTGGCAGGTATGGCATTAATGTTAGCTCTCCTTCCCCCTCTCCCTTCTTCTACCCTCCATCCTCCTTCTCTCTCTTCCTCTGAGCCCATGCTCTTAACTCCAAGCTATACTGCCTCTCAAACTTAGTATCTCAGAAACTGAGCCCTGTCATGGCACAGAGAAATCGACATTCATTTTCTTGGCATCCGCAGGGGATGCAGCCATTTTCCTCAGTCAGTTAAAAGATTGAACCCTTCCATCACCTTTACACCCTATTCTCAAAGACCTTTCAGGTCTACTGACTCCCATTCAGGGTCACCAGTAAATCATTCATTTGTCCCCAGCTAGATGGAAGGAAGGCATAGGACAACTGTCCAGGGTTCTAGGAGCCCATGGTGGAGATGAACTGGGCTCGTAAGGAAAAGCTGGCCAATCGTAGGGGCTTAATTAAGGCCACGTTTTACAGGATGGGACAGGAAAACAGGGGAGGGAGTTGAGTTGACTGAGAACCCACGTCAGCCTTGTTCATCTGAACTACTTCTTGGAATCAGAAGCACATTGTTCTGGGTCCCACCTGACACCTAGGAATAGGGTGATGGGAGAAGTTCACATGCTGTGATTATTTTCAGTTTTTCATTTTTAAATTACCCATGTACAGCAGGGATTTTTTTTCCCTCCCTATAGCCTGCTTTTTTCAAGCCCTCATCCCTGTTGGGGAAGAGATCTTCCAGAAAGATATCGAAAACAGACTTCCCGGTGGAAAAAACTCATCAGAGTTACGCTGCTCAAGGAGGCCAATGTGGGCGAGAGATTGGCTGTTTGTAGATGGCCCTTTCTGAGGATCCCAAAGCCCTATAGCCTCCTGAGCCATGCAGGGGTCTTAAAGTTCTCCATGTAGATGGGACTAGGGCTGGGGCAGGCAGGGGGTAGGGCGGTCCCAGAGTTTGGGTGCTGGATTTTGGAAGAGCGAGGTGGCTGCCTTTCACTCTCACAGAGACCATCAGGCAACCCTTTTTTCTTATTAAGTAATTCTGACCACTTTCCCATACTCAGAAATTTATTTCTCCAACATCACTCTTCTTAAACACAGTTTCAAGTTTATTTATTTTGAGCGAGAGGGAGCACAGAGCCTGATGTGGGGCTCGATCTGAACAAACCGTGGGATCATGACCTGGGCTGAAATCAAGAGTCAGACACTTAACCCACTAGGCCACCCAGGCGTACCCCTTCTCTAACATCATTCTTAGGGCCTGCAGTGAAGTCCATGGAAGGAAGGTACTCTTTTTAGTTTCTAACTTCCTAGTTTGTCTTTCTGGGCCGCTTGCAGTAGAATCTCCAGAACTTGTCTGCATGGCTTAGTGAGCTTAGGGGAAACTTCCCCTCCCCAGAAGAAATCAGAGGCTGACGGGGCTGATGTTAGCACCCCTGCCAGGGGTCCATCTTGACCTGAGCCCCTGCTCCTCACGGTGGGACAGGGCCCAGGCCTCGATGTTCACAGCCACAGTACACATGGCATTTCAGCCAACACACACAATTACACTGTCCCTTAATTAGAACTCTCTCTTTATACCAGAGAAAGCCTCAGCTGCTTGTCAACGAAAACATATTTGTACCGTGGCCTTCAAAGCACACACACATAAATTGCCAATTATTCCCCATTCATAGACTCTGGCAAGACACAGGGGAGAGCTGTTTGCTTTCCCTTAGGCCAAATTAAGACTTGCCTTTCATGGCAACTTATTTGTGGGAGTAATTTTCCACCTCATTTAATTAGGCTAATTGATTCAGCAGTCCCGTCAAGGGGCAACACGGCACTGGGTGCTCAGGGCAAATTACTCTCGTGCTCCTTGGACTGGCTTTGAGCAATGACCTGATTAGCTTTCCTGTTTTCAAACCCAGGTCAGGCCAGACCCTGTGTGTCTGACTTTGCGGCACACAGGTAAGTACATGTGGAGAGTCACTAATTTATTAAGTGCTTTGAAGAGAGCTGGGTGCTCAGCCCAGGCGGGTGATTCCATCCAAGGAACAATTAGCCCACTGAAGCATGAGAGAGTTGTAGTAACCAGATTCCGGGGAGCTGGTGGACTGAGCCGATTCCGGAGCAACTAAGTGTTGTCATTCTCTTCAACTGTCGGTTTAAATTTTATAGGAGCCATTCTGTAGGCCATGTTCCAGTACATCCGGTTCATGAATTGTTTTGAAAGATTTTTAGGAAAAATAAATAAGGGATAGGCCCTCAAATCTTGCTAAATTACAAATGAGTTTCTGCCCCCTTTTCCAGGTTCTCCTTCTCTCCCCTGTCCTGATAAATGTGTGTTTTATGGAGTGTTAGGTATAGAGACATTGGCAATGCAGCGGAAAGGGACCACTGGGCAGCCAATATTCATTGGAGCCATCTATGGCCAGGCACTGTCCTTGACTCTTTATATGAATACAAAATGTATATTCATTTATTTAATCCTTGGGAACTAGGTACAGTTGGTATCTTCATATACACATGAGAAAAATGAGACTTGAGAGGTTAGGAAACAGGCCCAGAGTTATATACCTGGTGACCATGGAGACAGGACTCAAATGCTATGCTCTTCACAACCCCCCAGGAAATGCTTGTGGGTACGGACAAGCAATGACGAGTTCACAAGTTATGAGGGAGGAAGATGTGTTCTCCTTTTGCATTGATATATAAATGTCCTCCTGTTAAATTAAGGAAGAAGATGAGACCGTGTGTCAAAGTTGACCTAAAACAGGAGGCGGCAAACTTTTTCTGTAAAGGTCCAAATAATAAATATTTTAGGCTTTGCAGATCACGTGTGGTCTCTGTTGCAACTACTCAACTCTGTCTCGTAGCACAAAAGCAGCAATAGACAATATGTAACCAAGTGAAAGTGGCTGTGTTCCAATAAAACTTTATTTATAAAAACAGATGGCTAGGGGCCCCTGGGTGGCTCAGTCGGTTAAGCGTCTGACTTCAGCTCAGGTCATGATCTCGCGGTTCATGGGTTCGAGCCCCGCGTTGGACTCTGTGTTGACAGCTCGGAGCCTGGAGCCTGCTTCGGATTCTGCGTCTCCCTCTCTCTCTGCCCCTGCCCCACTCATGCTCTCTCTCTCTCTCTCTCAGAAATAAACATTAAAAATTGAAAAAAATAATAATTAAAAAAAAACACAAACACAGATGGCTGGCCGGATTTGGCCCACAGGCCACAATGGCCAACCTGTGGTCTAAAAAATAGTATTGTATGCACTTAAACCACCATGAAACAGTCCAAAATCTTAAAAAGAAAATAAAACTTGTAACTCTTCCATTTTACTTATGATACAAATGCACTCATGTTTTCATGCCCAAGCTAATCCATTTCTTGAGCCTCATTCTCTCTCTCTCTCTGCTTTCTTCTTATCGGCGACAGTTCAGTGCTTTGCATAAACATGGCTCTGAATTTACCATTTTCCCAACCTAAAAGCAAGGGTGGTCAGGCCACCTGGGGCAATGGTGAATGGTGGGTGAGAGGCAGAGCCCCTTTCCAATAAACAACCTGGGCTGTTTATTGGGTTTTTGAGGCAACTAAGCCTCAGGGAAATTCTGGGAGCCCGAGGTTGGCAGAGACACAGGGTGAGGTATCCCCTTTTGTCACTGACCAGCGCAAATGTGCCTTCATTTTGTACGCCATCAGGAACACCTCTGTAATAATTTTCCTGTCCTCATTAAGTTTGAGTTTGCAAGGAGACTCTCCAAAGCCAAGTTAAATACTCTGAGGCTTTATGTCTGTGATTCAGGCAACTGCCACCCAAGAGAGGGGAAATGCCTGGCTTCTCCCACAGAACAAGGTCTGGGGCAGGGGTAGGGGAGGCTTTCCTCTCAGGGAAACTGACATAACACGGCCAATATTTTCATTAAAATAATAGAGCCCAGTGAAGACAAAATAATAAACAGTAAATAAAATAATGGCGTCACCCTCTGCAGTGAAGAAGGCAATTTTACTTTCACAGTGTCTTTAAATGTTATATATTTATTTCATGCTTGTTTATTTTTGAGAGAGAGAGAGAGACCGAGTGAGGGGGGAGGGGCAGAGAGAGAGGGAGACGCAGAATCCGAAGCAGGCTCCGGGCTCTGAGCTCATCAGCACAGACGGGGATTGAACTCGAGAACTGTGAGAACGTGACCTGAGCCAAAGTCAGACGCTTAACCGACTGAGCCAACCAGACGCCCCTTAAATGTTATTTTTGTCATTGTGTCTGGAGTCAGATGCTTTCTGGAACAGAGCTAGCGGCCCATGGCCATATTAACAGGGCCCATGGAGAGTGGCCCTCTGATATCAGGTGGAGGAGGGCCAAGGTGTTCACCCGGCTTCCCTCTGCTGGTTCCAAAGACGTTGTTCTCAGAGGCGGCTTCAGACACATACATGGAAATGGCTGCACATGCCTAAGAAAGGCCTCTGTTGGGAGAGAGGCTGGGAGTCCCCGAAAGGAGGGGTAGCTGGGAGTTAGTGGGTTTTTATAGGCACCATGAGATACCACACATACCTGGCACTCCTCAGAGACGATGTTCGGCATTGTTCTGGGTTCTTTCCTGGCTCTGGCCTTGCTCCTGTCTTCAGGTATCTTCCTGTCTTTTACTCTCTTACTTCCTCTCTTCTGTATCCCTTCTTCACACCCCCCTCCAACCACAGTTCATTTCCCTGCTCTGTTTTACACTATAACCGAGGGTGACCAATGACAGAGAGGAAAGATTGCAATTTCCATTTAAGTTCCTGACAAAGAATTGCCAACATAAGCCTGTGGATAAGGGCTGAAGTTTTGAGTAGAAACCTGAGAATCACCAACATTCCAAATGAAAGATTCTTTCAAAATGAAACATGCTGCTTTGGCATGGGTATGTCTTAAGCCAAATTATAGAAAGGGCACAGACCCAAACTTCAAAATTCTCAGTGCATTATGTAGGCAGCCTTATCAACAAGACTCTAAAATGTCTCTCAGAGAGAATAATTCGAACATTTTCTGTTTTTTTTTTTTAAAGTTGCCAAGTTGACATGTAAAAATTAACTACATTTTCCAACAAGTTTTTGGAACTTGTTAAATGTTCATTCATTCCACAGATATTCATTAGATGCCTCCGAATCTGACAGACACCATATTAGACTTCAAAATATAAAGATGTACAAAACACATTTCCTTCCCTCAAGGAGCCTCATGACTTATTTGTATTCCACGACATCACAAATGTACCTGGCACACTTGTGTTGTTACTCTTCCTTCTTTGGAATTTTCTTCAGGGAGGGTAATTATACGTCTTGGTTTGCCCGGGACACTCCCAACTTACACCTGTTGTCCCTGGGGAATTATTGTTAACTCCGCCCTTTGCTCACCACAAAGCCTCACTTTGGGTGATAGGATGATACGGCAATCCTAACCATAAGCTCCGATGAATGAGTGGGTGCACGAAAACACGCTTTTACGTGGTGACCTGCTCTTTCATCCATGTCTGGTTAAACCGGTAGCGAACATCTGTCTGAAGCAAAGCCAGTCAGATTCCCTCCCTTAAAAATTTGTACTGAGACTCAGAGGTCGAGCCAGATGGAGTTGAACAATGGAGCTGAGGTAAGGTGGAGTGGCCACCAGATCTGTCACCACAACAACCGAAAGCCATATCTGCAAGGTCTCGTTGTGAGGGAAAAGGAACCAGGAGCTTTGGAAAGAAGCCATGTAATGGGGAGTGAGATGCTGCTTTCTTGTCACTAATGTGTCACACACCACCACCGAGCTGGCAAAGAAACATGACCTCTACTAGTCTCCATCCCTTCTCCCACCAGGTATCAGAAGACAACTGGGAGTGGAATGAAACTGCCAAGTTCAGGGGGTGCCATGAGCCCCCCCAAACTACCCTCCCTCTTTTTCCTAGGGGACTTGTGCTCCCTGAAGTCAAAGGATGGAGTCCTCAAGAAAATCACTTACAAGTTTTCATGTAGACCCTTGAAAGTAAGTCCAGAAAGTAGAGGGAGTTGGGTATTCCCTGGCTGTGACACTGAGCACAAGTCTTGAGAACCCAAACTGGGGCTACCAGAGAAGAAAAAAAAAACCCTGGGGAGAAATCGCACAGTGTGTCACCAGGCAGAGATAAGTACTGCCCCTCCATGGTTCCTGAGAGTATGGAAAAATAAATAATTGCATGTCATGAACCCAAGATTTGGGGTTAGGAAGGGTAATTAGGATTTGGAGGCATCGTCTTGACAGAGACCAAAATAGTTCGGGAACATCAGAGCCAGTGGGTATATCCAATGACTGCAGGATACATGAAAGAGGTGGCTTAGTTTCCCAAGAGGCCACCCCAACGCAAGAGTGGAGAAGAGGACAGAAGCATACGTAGAAGCACACTGTGTCTTACTCTCCAGCCCCCAGCCAAACTCCTGGTATACACCGCCCTGGGGTCATGAAGGTGGGAAGAGAAGATTGTCCCCTTGGATATGAAGTTGAGGCTTGAAGTCAGTAGCACTGACTCACAGAACTGAAGAGAGGCTGCTTTGATAATCGAGGTGATGGAAAGGGCAACCACTGCTCAACTGTGGTTAAGAGCAAGGCAGCCTATGGAAAGGGCAGGAAGACAGAGCCCAGCTGGTGGTAGACGCTCCATAAAGGAAACCGCCTCATGTTTCTCTCCCAGTGACTTGAGATTTCTTATTAAACCAGTTTGTGGATAGAATGTTAGGGATTCCCTCAAGGTCAGCAGCAGTCTTCCCTGGCAAACCCTGGTTCCTTAGTAGGCTCAACTGCCACCACACAGCTTCGGTGTCTCGACTAGCTGACCTGGTGACACCTGCCAAAGCCCCATGAAAATGCATCAGAGAAGTTTTTGATGTGGGTAAATCAGACGCATCCCTTTATTAATACATTGCAGCTACTGCTCTTGAAAAGTATGTCATGATTCACGTTCCAAAAATCTGTTAGACTCCGAGCACAGGGCATAACACTAGATTTTATATAATTTCTTAAATTAAGCTGGTCCGCTTAAGGATGACATCTGAGTCTGGCCATCAAACATTGCAACAAGTGGTGTCATGTAACTCGCCCCCTGTCTCTCCTCTTCCTCATTATAACAGTGAAAGGACATTGAAAGCTTGTGTGGATAAGGAATTTAGGCATGTGGACTTGTGTACGAGACACCTAGTGCTGGGGGGGGTGGGCGTTGGCGGGAACCAGTGAGAGCCTTCACCTAGAACCTGTGCTGGAGGGAACTCATGTTCCAGAAGATAATGGAAATGAGAAGCTAGCTGACCGATTATGACTTTCCAGGCCTTTCAAGACTTCCTGAAAGTGACTTCCTTGATATTTCCTTCATTGTAATAAATCTCTTTTTACATGATTCTGGACTGAAGTATGCCAATAGTGGCACCCAGATAAAGGAGAATAATTGCTATTGCAATTCTCAGGACAGGACATGGGAGCAACCTTACAGGTGGTTTCAGAATATCTATTTCTCCTGCTTTCGTGAAGAGTTTAGACACTCATTTATCTAAGACACATATTCTTAACAGAGGAAATATTGCTGCCAAGGGGGCAAAAAAAGTGGTTGGGGGAGGGGAATTAGATATTGCAATGAATTACGGCCCTCCAAAACTCAACCTTGCCCATCAACATAAGCAGATAGACAATATATCTGCAGTGTCCAAATTTCATGATGGCAGGGATACAATTAGGAAAAAAATGTGTAAAAAGTCTCCCCAAGGGGGACATATAATGAAAAAAGTCTGAGAAACACTGATCTAGGGAAGGGAAATAGACAGAATATGGAGCCCTTTCCATCTAAAACGCTAGACAATGTTTTCCCGCTTTCACTACACAAATATAAATTCCTCACTAGATGACTCACGTGAGAGAATTAGATTTATAGATGGTCTTTGCTTCTAAATGGACATTTGCCTCAGATTTCTGGCTTCCCTAAGGGTCTTAGGCCCACAGAGAGATTCTCCACACACCAAATCTTGCCTTTCTCCCAGGCAGCTTGAATGTGATAACAGACTCTGGGCTAGAAGGAATCCTGTCCAAGTTTCATCTCTCTCAGATGCACCTTCCCATCCTATGAGCAATTTTAGAAGTCTATGTGTATTTTTATAGCTTTGTACTAGATTAATGTGACGAAGTCTAGGATTTGTTGAGGACAATTTATTCCATATGACCAAAAATGTAGACTGAACTCTTAGAATATAGTAAGGCAAGTAAGTGGATGTGAGTTTCTGTGCATGAGGACTGCATTCCAATAGCTTGATGCATTCTCCCCTCATGCTTTGTATGTTTATGGGCAAAGTTAGAATTAATCAGCCACACTGTTCTCCAATAGAAATTACTGACCAGCTGAAGGCTGGTACCTCATTGGGCCCCAAGGTAGCAAGCTTTGCGCAATGTATACATCTCCTCGTTAAGTCTAATTTATCCACAGTACTCTCTTCCTTGGCATGCTGACTGCCCTGTGATACTTGCCAGAATCATGGCCTGATGATCTTTCCCTGGATTAGTGTCCTATGAAACCAGCCTTGTCAACTCTCTAGCAAGGTGAGGAAATACAGTGGAGATCAGGGAAAAAATGATTTAGGTGAGACTCAAAGAAACAACAACCAATTTGCATTAATAATCATTATTTGTACCTTCCAGGGATACAAAGCTATTTTAATAGTCAGAAATTAATCATTAACCATATGAACAAGGCTGAAGAAAAAAAGATCACATGATCATATCAATTAATTCAGAAAAAGCATTTAATAAAATTCAACACATATTCATGATTAAAATGCTCAGAAAAATTTGAATAGAGGGAGCTTCCTCAAATTAATAAAGACCATCTTCAAAAACCCTGCAGTTGACATTATACTTAATAATGGAAGACTGACCACTTTCCCCCAACAGTAGGAATAAGGCAAGAATGTCCATTCTTACCACTGTCATTCAACATGGTGCTGGAAGTGCTAGCCACTGCAATAAGGCAAGAAAAGGAAATTAAAGTTATGCATATTAGAAAGGAAGTAATAAAACTGTCCTTATTTGCAGATGACATGATTGTTCATATAGAGAATACTAAGGAATCTTAAAAAACAAACAAGAAATATTCTTCTAGAATTAATAATTGATTTCAATAAGGTTGCGGGACACATTAACATACAAAAATCAATTGTATTTCTACTTATCAGCAATGAGTACATGGACACCAAAACAAACAAAAAATACAACACAATTTATAATGATTCTAATTAAAAGAAATATTTAGTCATAAACCTAACAAAACATGTTCAGGACCTGAATGCTAAAAACTACGAAATACTAAAGGAAATCAAAGTTGATCTAAATAAATGGAGAAGCATACCATGTTCTTGTATTAAAACACAACATAGAAAACATGTTGATTCTTCCCAAATTGATATTCAAGTTTAACTCAATCCCTATCAAAACCCTAGGAAAGTTTTTTGTAGGTATAGATAAGATTAGCCTAAAATTTAGGTGGAATCACTCCTTGGCCTTCTGGTTAAAATCAAGTGTAAAATTTATACAGAAAAGCAAAGGAACTAGAATAGCTAAAACAATTTTGAAAAATAAACAGGAGGAATCAGTCTTTCTGATATAAAGACTCATTGCTAGAAGTATTGGTGGAGTGATAGGCACATACATCAATGGTAGGTAACAGGAAACCCACAAATAAACCCACACAAATATGCCCAACTGATTTTTGAGAAAGGTGCAACAGTAATTCAATGGAGGAAGGGTAGAATTTTTAACAAATGGTGCTGGAATAATTGGACATCCACAGCCCTGCCAAAACCAGAAACTTGACCTAAACCTCACACCTTACACACACACACACACACACACACACGCACACATCTCAAATGGATAATGGACACAAGTCTCAAATGGATAATGGACTTAAATACAAAACACAAAATTATAAAATTCTTAGAAAAAAACCCACAGAAGTTAACCTTCAGGATCTAGGACTAGGTAACGAGCTTTTAGAGGTGACACCAAAAACATGATTCACAAAAGGAAAAATGATAAATTGGACTTCATTAAAATTCAAAACTTTCGCTCAGCAAAAGGCTCTATTATGAGGATAAAAAGAGAGGCTACAGACTAGGAAAAATATTTGCAAACTACATATGTGACAAAAACCTAGTATCTGGAATATTAAAATAAAAACTCTTAAGACTCACAATGAAAAAATCCAATTAAAACACGTGCAAAAGACATGAAGAGACATTTCGCCAATGAGGATATACAAATGGCAGGTAAGTACATGAAAAATTGTTCAACCATCATTAGCCATGAGGAAAATGCAAACTAAAACTACAATATTACTAAACATATATCAGAATGGTTAAAGAAAAAACAGTGATAACACCAAGTGCTGGTGAGGATGTGGGGAAACTATATCATTCTTCCATTCGCTGGTGGGAATGTAAAATGGTGCAGCCATGAGTTTGGCAATTTCTTTACAAACTAAACATGCAACTACCATCCCCTCCATCAACTACACTCTTGGGCATTTACCCCAGAGAAAGAGAAACTTACGTTCACACCAAAACCTTTCCATGAATGTTTATAGGAGCTTTTTTCAAAATAGTCTCAAACTGGAAATAACCCCTGTATCTGTCCGTGTGTGAACAGTTAAATTGTGGTATATACCTATACCATGGAACTTATTCAGCGATTAAAAGCAAAAAACTATTGATGCATGCATCAACCTGGATTATGTCTAGTGAAGAGGGCCAATTCTATAAGGTTGCATACTGTGCAACGTTCTTTGTCCATTAGTGGTTGCTAGGAGGCGTTGCCTGTGAGAGGAAAGTGGATGCAGATATAAAAGGGCAACACGAGGGATCCTGTGGTGATGAAAATGTACCAGTATCAATGCCCTTGTTGTGATATTATACTATAGGTGTGCCAGTTGTTACCACTGGGAGAAACTGGATACAGGGAACAAGCACTCTCTGTATTATTTCTTACCACTGCCTGTGAACCTACAATTACATCAAAATATGATGTTTAATGGAGTAAACATTACTCCATTAATGGATCCATTTAATGGATGTAAAATGGAGTTATGTGGTGAAAACTAATGTTCCATCTAGCATTGTCTCCTGGTCCTCATCCACACTGTCTCTCCAGGGGCAATTTTCTTGTTTATCCGTTTAGAAAATTCTATGAATACACAAGCTTAAGCAAGAATATATCATATGAATATATATCATATGAATGTATATATTCATAAGATATAATATAAATATTAATATATAACATTTTATGTAGAATATTTCTCTATAGTTTTAGTTTGCATTAATTAATCTCATTATGAGTTGAGTATCTTTTCAGATAAGAGTGATTGTATTCTTTGTCCTGTGAACTATTCTTAACTTTAGCCTCTTTTTCTATTTGAGCCATCTTTCTCTTTCCCAATAGCAATTTTTAGGGATTTTGTGATATATTGAGGGTATTAGCCTTTTATGATGTGAGTGGCAATTATGTTTGTTTCACAATTTATCCTTTTGGTTTTTGTGTGACGTTATTTTTCCTATGCGGAAATTTTAAAATTTTAATTTGTCAAGTGCATTAATCTTTCTTTTTGTGGCTTCTGCACTTTGTCTCACCCTTAGAATGGCCCTTCTACCTCCAAAATTATTTTGTAAATTTCCCACACTTTTCTTATTAGTAGGGTTCTACTTTTCATCAGGGATCCAGGCTTGTCCCGCCCTCCTCTGGTAGCACCTTATTGCCTAGGCATTGGTCTTTTCAGTCATGGGAGGGTTGTGAACTTCTGGGCATATCAAGTCCACATTATGAGAAGCAGACCAGAGCGGGGGGCGGGGGGGGGGGGAGAAACAAATGAACGAAACAGGCTATTGAGTCCGTTCCTTAGAAAAAGCTATCCAGGAAGTTCCAGTCATCAACTTCTGCTGATACTCATGGGCCAGAACTGGGTCAGATGGTCACTCTCAGCCTCATGGGAGTCTGATGACAAGAATAATTTTAGCTGGGTACCTTGATGTCCCCCTCCACAAGAATTGAGGTTCTGTTAGTAAAGAAGAAGGTAATAGCAATACCAAGCAAGAAACTGACGGCGCTGCCCCCAACCTCCTTGCGTGACACACAGGTGCATTTCCTGGCTCCCTTCTTGTCACCACATGTGTGTGTTTGCGCTGCTTACCTGACTTGTAGCACCTGCTGTAACCAACAAGTAGTCTGATGGCCGGTCTACTTCAACTTCCTTTATGAAAACCACCTTTTCTTCCAGAAACTTTAAAGATTTTCTCTTTATTTATTTATTTTTAAAGACTTATTTATTTTGGGGCACCTGGGTGGCTCAGTCGGTTAAGTGTCCGACTTTGGCTCAGGTCATGATCTCACGGTTCATGGGTGCGAGCCCCACATCGGGTTCTATGCTGACAGTGCTGAGCCTGGAGCCTGCTTCAGATTCTGTGGCTCTCTCTCTCTCTCTCTCTGCCCCTCCGTCACTCATGCTCTGTTTCTCTCTCAAAAAATAAACATTAAACACAATTCAAGATTTATTTACTTTGAAAGAGAGAGAGAGAGACCAAGCAAGGAAGGTGCAGAGAGAGAGAGAGAGAGAGAGAGAGACAATACCAAGCAGGTTCCATACTGCCAGATGTGGGGCTCAAACCCACAAACTGTGAGATCGTGACCAGAACCAAAACCAAGAGTCTGATGCTTAATCAACTGAGCCACTCAGGTAGGTGCCCCTCTCTTTATCTTTTAAAATTCTGAAATCTCCCCCACCCCTGGTTGGGATCCTTTTAGACATTCTTCTGAGATTTCATGGGTCCCTTCCAATCTGGAGATTCCCATCATTTTTAACCCTGGGGAAAGTTCATCCCTCCTTCTTTTAAATTGTTTTGTCCTCTCCTTTGTTCCTGTTCTCTCCTAAAATTCTTATTGGACGTAGGCTGGATTTAATAGCTTTTTCTTC
Source organism: Neofelis nebulosa (assembly GCF_028018385.1). Taxonomy (NCBI): domain Eukaryota; kingdom Metazoa; phylum Chordata; class Mammalia; order Carnivora; family Felidae; genus Neofelis; species Neofelis nebulosa. The sequence continues at coordinate 47,150,277 of NC_080787.1, forward strand.
TACGTGTCCTACCTCACCTCTATATTTTCCATCTCTGTGTCTTGTTGCTTTACATTATGAGACGTTTACAGATTGCTTATACATCAGTTTATAGATGTTAATAGATCGGTGATAAATTCCAGACAACCACCTTGGTCTTTGGCCTACTTTATTCTATGATTGATACAATGGTTTTATTTTTGGAAATTATTAGTTTTTAATTTCCCCCAATTTTTTCTTGCCCTTTAAATGCTTCTTTCTTACAGTAACCTGCTCTTGACTTCTGAGTGCATTATCTTCTTAAAACTCTCTGCAAATACTAACTATACATCTTAAAAATGTCACTTCCGTTCTCCGAAGTATGGCTGATCTCTTTATTCACCCAATTCTTCTCTTTTATGGAATCAGCTTTTCTTGAGCATTGGATGACCCTTGGTTGTAGGGTTCCCCTGCTTTTGTTTAGAGCTGTTTGCCTAATGGGCCTCTCCCACAAATAGGACAGGCCCCCTGCTCTAGGTACGTGCACAGAACATGGGCTTCCCTATAGGGTGCCTAAGTATAGAGTGTGCTAGAGAGCCCAGAGGGTCAAAATAAAGAGGGCTTCAGTTTGAGGATATTACCTTTCAGTATATTTTACTCCTGGATGGAGCTACCTTTTTGTTTCTCTAAGAATCTAATGGGTGTGATGGCTACAGTTACCGAATGATTTATTTTAATGTGGTCTCAGACTCAAACCCACACCTGGATCCTTCCCAGGCAGAACACCTATTGTCTTCAGGGATCAAGTCTCAGGTTTTATTCTGGGGGCAAAAGTCGCCACCAGAGGTAAGGTGTTGTAGGAAGGGGTGAGGTCTCACTGCCTCAAGTGTTTGGAATACAGTTTAAAAATAATAAATACCCTGATGATTACTAAAAGTTCCTCAACAGAATCTTAGGGCCTAGTAGAATGACTGATGTTTATAATTAGAACCATCATGATTCATTGCTTACGGTTTATATTATGTTGAGAATGTTTTGTTTAAGAAGTTAGAGGAGTGTGTATTTTCTTTCAGAAAATTTTGTGATCTCAATTAAAATATATAACTTTAAAGGGGTGAGCTTTGTTTATTTGGGAAATGTACTAACAATAATGTCAGATAAATGAGGCATTAATCTGACTACAGATGTGTGTGTGAGTGTGTGTGTGTGTGTGTGTGTGTGTGTACATGACAAAGCTATAGTTAACTGGGCTTCACTTAGCTTGGTCAACAGTCAGGCCTTTTCTTCAGTTACCTGTTAGGTGCTTAGCTCTGAGCTAAGTGCTATGACTTATTCCTAAGAAAGAGAAGAGGGGAACAGAGACCCCAGGCCATATGTTTTTCATAATCTGGTAGCACATTCATTATTTAGAGTTATGTTTATATTTCTATTATGAACTTCTTAGCCTGAATAAGATTCTTTGTCTTTATGAGATATTCGAGATATTTACACACACTTGAGAAATAGGTATATAATTTCTTCTAAACTAAGGTATCATCACTGTTCCAAATATATGATTCTAATTATCAGTAGAAATGTATTCATGACCCTAATTAATTAAATGTCCAATTACTTGTTCCTTGTTTAACCCCATTAGCCTAAATAAAACTTTTTATAACATATAAACATATGTATCGCATAAATTACTATATTTCTTCATTGTGGATGGGCTTCTGTGTGTGCGTGTGTGTGTGTGTGTGTGTGTGTATGTGTGATGTGTATATATATGTATTTTTTTTACAGAAAAGAGGCTCAATGTAATGCCTTGATTAGGTGACTCATATGACCATAAGGAATACATAGATTCATAAAAATTCATAAGGATTTATTGAAAAATTTTATGATTCAAGCTTTTGTCCCATCTTAAGAACTGATATTTGCCCTAATACTTCTATCGTTAACTTTAGTTTTGTTTGTTTTTCCCAATACATATTTATTAATACTATTTAAAAACAAAATTAATTGGGGCGCCTGGGTGGCTCAGTCGGTTAAGCATCTGACCTTGGTTCAGGTCATTATCTCACGGTTCATGAATTCAAGTCCCGCACCAGGCTCTGCGCTGACATCTCAGAGCCGGGAGCCTGTTTTGGACTCTGTGTCCCCCTCTCTCTCTGCCCCTCCCCCCTCACACTCTGTCTCTCTCGCTCTCTCTCTCTCTCTCTCTCTCTCTCAAAAATAAGCATTAAACTTTTTTTAAAAAACAAAAAATTAATAGTAATATTATTGAAAAACAAAGATTTTTACCTCACATAAAATGCGTGCTTAAAATTTTATAACCACTGGCTTCTAAAGCAACTAAAACTTTTTTTCTTTCTGTCTAAAAGTCTTTTTTGAATCTTTCACTGTAGAGGTCTCTGTAGGGACAGATGGGACACTCCAGTTAAGTCAGTTCCTGAGAGTTTATTTGCAAGGCCTTATTACAGAGGTAATGGACAGATGGACTCACCCAAGGGAGAGCCAGGCAGGAGAGCCAGAAAAAGCAGAACCATTTCCACCCCGGGGGCCTAGAGACAGGAGGAGAGGAGTGAGGAGAGGTCAGCAGAGCCAGAAAGGAGGAGATTTCTGAGAGAGAGAACGTGAGGGGCACGGCAGACCAGGGCAACCTCAAAGGGAGGGAAGTGAGCGAATCCATTCCTAAGATACCGAGAATACATAGAATAAGTATGGAGAGTCCACTCTCCTTCCTTCTCCTCTCCTACTACCTGTCAGGGCTCCCCATTGACCCAGTGGGGAGTAGAAGGCCCAGGGATCTGGTTCTGGGTTTATACACGCATCAGTCTCTGGGGTCAGAGAGCAGGGTAAGATGTACATGAATGGGCACACCAGGCAACCAGCACATTCAGTGTGTGTGTGTGTGTGTGTGTGTGTGTGTGTGTACGAGGTAATGTGTATATGTGGGGAGGAGGTGCACACACTTACATCAGTATCAGAGGTGATCTCCGAAGTCTGAGGCTTAGTTTGGCACAAAAGTCAAAGGAGGTAAATAAAAGGGACTCTATTTGATTAATAAAGATCTCAAAGACGGTAGATGTCTTACAGATACGACATAGGACTCTTCCGAAGGTAGGGATGGATAGGGTCTTACAAATCTTACAATTCTTCCATTTTCCAGGTGGTGACGAGGCCCAGAATGGTAACACGGCTTCTGTAGGTCTGTGCCAAGTAGAGGCCACCTTGGACGAGGACCCAGGCCTCTTGGCTCCCTAACTTTCCTTCTTTCCACACCCCCACAGCGGCCATTCTTCTCCACATTCTGTTGACTGCCCACTGCTCTGGATCCCATGAAATTTACATAGTTGGCCTTTTAAGGCACCCGGTCCACCTGCTCCTGCTTTCCCGGGGGCAGCCTCTGGTTTTATTCTCTGCCAAACTGGAATCAGATTCCAGTGCTGTGTATGTAGCCCTACCCAGCCTATACACCGAGTCACTGAAGAAAGCAGATTTTGCTGGAAATCAGAGGCGAGGGGAGAAAAATCCTCAATCTCTACGATCTATCCCAACGTTACTGTTAGGCTATACATCTTCCCTTCCTTCTTCTCTTCCCAGATGTACTTCTGTGTCCCTTTCTTTCAGCTCTTCCTTCTCTGTCTCCATCTCTCTCACACACACCTGCCCACAAACCTACCCAAATCCACTTTTTCAGTATTTTTCAAACGGTGGGTTGGCTATAAACCAAGAATGGATGGGTTGTTCTGAAATCGATTTAGTGGGTGAGACCAAATATTTTTTAATGAAATAAAAGTTGTTTAAAGTGAAATAAAGAGTGTGTGTGGTCTTGGGGGCAGTTGTAGTGTAAAATGTATTTCTTATGATGCGTCACAGTGAGAAGAGTTTAGAAATGTTGTCCTGTATCATATTGCCATCCATATATGAAAGACCATTATTCTGAGAATCATAGCACGGGGTTCAGTTTACTAAAGATCCTCTAGTTTCTAGGATTTGCTCTCTATAGGAGACATGGAGTGGAGGGTCAGAAACAACAAATGATATTTTCCTGTCACATATGTAATGAGCCCATCAGTTAATGAGCAGCAACTGAATGTTTTAAGATGTTATTGAAGGGGGGCTTGGAGAGGTTCTCTAACCCCAAAGAGTAAGGGGTGAGATTGAAAAGCCATACTGTCCTCCATGATGAGTGAATAGGATGTAGGCGGACAGAGAATGGTCACAGTGGGAGGAGGCATCTGAGGAGCATCCCAGCGTGGGGACCAAGCCACGTAGCTAGATTCCCCTGGAATAAAGAATCAGAGCTCAGATGGTTGTTTAATTCACGGAAGGACCATCCCACCAGGCTGGAGGTTCCGTGGATATTCAAAAGTATAACTTGGGTTACATGAGCTTTGCCCTCTCTACATTTTTAAATACAAACTGACCTTCAGTTCTGACCCCTTTACTTCAGAAAAATATTCTATGATGGCTGGAGAAGTCAGAGAAGGTGGTTTTAAATGTGGAGGAATCCCTCTAAAGCCCAAGACACTGACAAGGTACCGTTAACTAAGGAGTTGGCTGGGACCTCTCAGGAAGGCACTCTTTGTGTTACCTATATACATTCCCAGGCGTTAAAAAAATTTTTTTAAATCTTTATTTACATTTGAGAGACAGAGATAGAGCACGAGTGAGGGAGGGGCAGAGAGTGAGAATCCGAAGCAGGCTCCAGGCTCTGAGTGGTCCCCACAGAGTCTGATGTGGGGCTCAAACACGCAAACTGCGAGACTGTGACCTGAGCCAAAGTCAGAAGCTTAACTGACTGAGCCACCAGACGCCCCAAGTTCCGCTTTCTTAATGTCCAAATTGTTAGAGCATGAGCCCATGCATAATGTATGTTTATTGGAGCTCCAAATGTACCTCAGATGCTTCCAAGAGTCTGGCAGGAGACCGTGCTCTGAACAAATCTTCGTTTTGTCTTCTCATTTTGCTTCTGGCTCAGTGCAGAATACTCTGAGATTGCCTTTCTACTTTCTCTTCTGAGTATCTATTGTTGATGACTCAACTGCACCATCAAGATGGGGTGTTGCTCACCTCAAGTTCACAAGAACATAGAAGCTTGTTCTTGATTTGTACTAGCCTTATTGAAAACCTAGACATACCTTCTTGAACCTTAGGACTTCGTGACTACTGCCCTGCATCCTGACTGCCTATAGATGGGCCACCTCTCTACATTGTCATTGCTACCAGCTCCTTCCACTGTCTCAGGGACAGCTGGTTTCCAATACTGGAATGGATCCAGTGTATCTATGTCTTAGGGTCTGGGTCCAGGGAACACCTAGCCTCCAAGAGAAACAAGAAAACTTTCTAGTCCAAAGTTTATCCCTCATTTCTTCCATTATTCGAACTTTCCAGTGTAAGCGTCAGGTGTTCTTGGGGGAAATTCCACTTATACACACCAAAGTGGTTAATTACAAAATAGTACTATATTGGTGTACTTCAGAAAGTCTGGGTTATCCTGTCTTATCCATTGTCACCTTGGTAAAACTTTCTAAAAATGGTCATTCGTTATTCACTAAGCAGTTGAAGTTGCCTGTGAAATGACTTTCCTAGGTTCCATCTCTCTGCATTGCCCCTCATTCCAATCCCCTTTCTACCCCTTCAATTTCTTCTTTTGCTTTGCAGACTATGAATATTATTCCTCTTCTCTATTCTACTAGGTCCACAGACCCCCTGAGTCTTGTTGATATAGACTAACTCAACACATATATTTTTGGACGTTTATTGTGTCCTAGTTACTGCTGCCAGACTACACAGTTTGCTCGTTCAGCAGAGAGAATTCATAAACTCATCTCACCATTGTACCATGCATTCAATGGCCCATGTCTGGAAGCTGCCCAAAGAGAAACAAACATGGAGGAATATCAGAGTCTCTATGCCTGTAAGGGCTGCTGAAGATTTGTCTTCATTCCAAATGGCAGGAATAAAATCCATCTGGGCAGGGTGTCTTAGGAAGCTACAATAAACCAGAAGTAGCATATTCATGTAGATTTTATGGGATTCTAGAGTGAAACCATGAATGAGTGTTTATTTTTAATCCCCCTCACAAGGGTCATTTTAATTAAAGTCTTAAGTTAAAGGGAGTTGGTGAGTTTATCAGCCTCACATTTGACCTAATGTATCTTCTGTTTCTTTGCAGGGCCATGAAATTCTTCATGCTCTGGGAGTTTTGTTTTCCTGTACCCTTTGACATAGAGCTTTCATTGAGAAGCTATTTCATGAATAGCCCCACCCTAGGGGGAGCCGCTTGTGAGCAGGGGAAGAGCTCTGGGTGAGTAAAGGCCATTTAGCTGACAAGAGGCTTACTGTAAAGCGTGAAGGTAAAGGGAATTTAAGGGAGGGAAAACGAATTGCCAGAAAACCATCCTTTCCAAGCGCGTCCTATTTTCTAGTTTGACTTGTCTAAAATTCCATCCTGGACCAACCACGGCCAGCCCAAGCCTCTTCACTCTGTCTATCAGTGAAGGGAGAGTTGAAAAATCACCTGGGGGAGAAAGATCCTTAGGAATAACAAGAAAGTATTGGGACAAATCTGGTCCAAACTTCACGATTCCTTAGTTTGAAGCCGAATTCAAACCTTTTGGGGCTCAGGTTTTTTTTTTCTGTTGGCAAACCACAACATCCTTTTTCTAAGAAAGGAGCTTTAAGAAAGACTTCTTGGCCATCAAATAGCTGTTAGAAAACAACATTTTGATGAGTTAAGTGTAAATGAATCAGAAACATGTGGATTAGATTTACCTCAAAGTCCATGTGGGTTTGCAGGGAAAGGAGGAAAAGGCTTAGGCAGAATCACACTTGGGGTTTTGCCGAACCTTAATGCGAGTGAAAAACAGGTTTGAGGGGTCATCAACTGCCAACACCAGGAGGCTGTGGTTGCTCCCCTGTGTACTGTCATCATTGTTGTTGTTATTATTGATTGTGTATGTGGGCATTCATTTTGCAGTGTTTCATTTTCTTTCTTACACTTGTTGCGCAGACCACGTCTGTGAAATGAACTGCCCAGAATGCAGAAGGGTCAGTGGCAAGATTGTGCTTAGGACACAGAACTTTCCCTTGCTTTACCACTGAATGCTGCTTTGCCTCTCCAAACGTAAGAGAAGAGAAGGTGGAAAAATAGTCCTCACGTTGTTTAAAAAAGGAGGTTTGTTTGGATTCATTATGGGAGAGTTTTCAGCATGAAAACTACCTACCTTCCGTAAGTCAAGAAGTCTAGTGACTTCCAAAGTAGTATGGAAATAAAAGGAAATTTCCAGAGAGAAGAGGTATATTGATGGAAAGAGTAAGTAAAGTAGAAATGGCCTGCGTGGCCCATTCCGTGAAGCATCCAACCCTTTGGTTTCAGTTCAGGTCATGATCTCAAGGGTTCCTGAGTTTGAGCCCCACATCGGGCTCTGTGTCAACAGTGTAGATCCTGCTTGGGATTATCTCTCTCTCTCTCTCTCTCTCTCTCTGCCTCTCTCTCTTTGCCCCTGCCCCCCAAATAAATAAATAAATAAATAAATAAAATGTAGAAATGGTTATACTAAATGGTCTTTAATATTCCTTCCATTCTCCCTTATCCATTCACCACAAAGTCTTCAAATCTCCCTGCATCTATGCTCTGAGTCCTTTCTATCTTTCAATGGAAAAAGTGTTCTTCATTCTATCAAAGGCCAATCCCTCTACTTGTGCTCTAGACCTACACTCTCCAATACGGTAGCCACCAGCCACAAGTGGCTATTGAGTGCTTGAAATACATCTAGCCTGAATTGAAATGTGCTCTAAGTATAAAATACCTAGTATCAAAGAGGAATGTACAATATGTTATTAACAATTGCTTATACTGGGGAGCCTAGGTGGCTTAGTCGGTTAAGTGTCTGATTTTTGATCTCAGCTCAGGTCTTGATCTCCGGGTCAGGAGTTCAAGCCCCATGTTGGGCCCTGCATTGGACCACATATTAAACTCTGTGCTGGGCATGAAGCCTACTTTAAAAAAAAAAAAAATTGCTTACGGGAAGCCTGGGCAGCTCAGTTGGTTAAGAGTCAGACTCTTGGTTTCGGCTCAGGTCATGGTCTCGTGGTTTGTGAGTTCGAGTCCCATGCTGGGGGCTCAGAGCCTGCTTGGAATTCTCTCTCTCTCTCTTTCTCCCCTTCTCTCTCTCTCTCTGTCTCAAAATAAATAAATAAACTTAAAAACTTGCTTATACTGATAACATGTTGAAATGGTAATATTTTGAATGTTGTATGAAATTAAATATATTATTGAAATTAATTTTACTTCTTTCCTTTTTACTTTTTCTAATGTGGTTACTAGGAAATTTAAAATTACATATGTGGCTTGTGTTATGCCCTAGGCCCAACATTCCTCAGGGGCTCAGGGACATTACTCTTCTAACAATGTGGTTTCTCTCCTACATCTTCAAGTTTTCCCTCTTGTCTGGATCATTCTGTTAGCTTCCCATGTGTGCAAATGGCTCTCCAAACAAAAGGAAACTAAAACCCTCTTTTGATATTGTCACCCTCGGTAGCTTCCACCCTGTCCCATTTACCATCATGGTCCAGCTTCTTGAAAGCATTGTCTACACAGTCTGCCTGCACTTCCTCATCAGCCAATCTCAGTCTGTTTTCTCCCCCTGCTAGCCCAAATTTGCTCTTGCTAAAGCCACACCTGGCCTCCACAGTGCAAAATCCAAAGGGCACACCTTTCCTGACCATATCTATAGTGTTTGACATAATTGATCACTTCCCTGCTTCTCAAAATTCTCTTTTCTTGGCCTTTTCCTAGATGCCTGCAAGCCTCTCTCTCTCTCTCTGGCCATTCCTGCGTAGTGTCTGTTGTTGCCTTAGGTCTTTTATACTATCTCCAAATGCAGGAGTGCCTCAGGCTTTTATCTGTCCTTTTTCTCACTGTCTATTCTTTCTTTAGACAATTTGCTCCATTGTCATGATTTTAAATGCCATTTATGGCATGTAGGCCCCCAGGATCTCAAGATATCTCCTAGAGATTTGGAAATACCCACACTCTCTTCCTCTCTTCAACCCCATATCTAAGTGCCTACCTGACTCTTTATTTAGGCATCTCTCACACATCTCCAACTTATCATGTCCAAAAGGAACTCTGAAGCATTCCCTCCAATTGTTGTTCTCAGGCAGTCTTTTCTATCTCAATACAAGACATTGCTATCCACTCAGAAACCTGGGAGTTATCCCCAATTCCTATCCCCTTTTTCAAATAAATATATCACTGAGTATTCTCAATTATAGCCCCAAAAATGTTTCTCAAATCCATCAGCTTCTGTCCAGATGCCTGGTCCAAGTGGCCAGCCTTTCTCCTAGATTCCCAGAATTATCTCTGTGCTGGTTTCAGGGAGTAGCTTCAGAGCCAGAGCTCAAACCTAAGGCCATGTGATTGTTCCCCTATTGCTCATACTCCTGCCTTCTACTCTCACTCCTTTTTGTTTTCCCTACAGGCAGTGGGGATAGATAAAGTTCACAATCTCTGGATTTCTAGATTAGAAGAGCAAAGAAGGCCTCTTTGCAGAGGTGACATTTAAGCTACTGTGAGAAGGATGAGAAAGAACCAAGCATAAGAAGATCAGAAGAAAGAGCATTCTAGGCAGAGAAAGTAGCCAGCACAAACGCCCTGGGGTGGGAATGGGCTTAGAATATTTGAGGAACAGAAAACAGGCAAGTTGGAGTAGGTGGAGAGAGAGTGTGAACCTGCGTTAGAGGGTCACTGGCTACTGTAGGACAAGTGGATGGAAAGGGAGCCCACCTGAAAGCCTCAACAAGTGTTGGGAGCCTCTGTGCTAAGTTGGTGGCTTGAGCTAAGTTATATCAACGGAGATAAAGAGAAGGAAGAGTGGATTTATTTGAGATGTGCTTTGGAAGTAGAACAAACAGGACTAGCCAGTGGGTTGAAGGTAAGAGAGGGGTTGGATTCCTTTTCTAAGATGATGAATACCCAAGGATTTGGATTTGGGCCACATAAACTATGAATATGCTAGTCTGGAGTTCAGAAAAGAAATCAGATGGGTATTTATTTGTTTTCTTATTAAAAATTTTTTAAATGTTTATTTATTTTTGAGAGAGAGAGAGAGAGAGATAGAGCACAAGTGGGGGAAGGGCAGAGAAAGAGGGAGACACAGAATCTGAAGCAGGCTCCAGGCTCTGAGCCATCAGCCCAGAGCCCGACGTGGGGCTTGAACCCACGAACCCCAAGATCATAACCTGAGCCAAAGTTGGATGCTTAACCAACTGAGCCACCCAAGTGCTCTGTGGGTGTGTATTTTAGAGTCTTCAGTGTATACATGACACTTAAAGTCACAGGTACAGATGAGGATTTTTAGAGAAGGAGAATCGAGGAAAAGGAGAAGAGGACTCATTACTGATAAATAAGTAGGAGAAGAACCGACAGAAGGGCATGAGAAGAAATAGCCAGAGAAGTAGAAGAAAAACCAGGGGACTGTGGGCTTCACAGAATCTAGGGGGAAACTGTTTCAAGAAGGTGGGAGCAATCCCCCGTATCAGGTGCCACTACAAAGATGATGGACATGAACCCGAAAAAGTGTCTGTCGAATCTGACTCCGTGGAAAGTTGATGGTGACTGATAAGAAAAGTTTGAGTAGAAAGGGTAGGTAGTGTTCTTAAATACTTTTAGCACATTTTTTATAAGGAATAGCCAAGAACCGAGGGCCGAGAGAGGTGTTTTGTGCAGATGAGAGATAGTAGAACCCATTTACTTGCTGATGGGAACGGTCCAGAAGAGACAGAGATAAACAAAGCTAAGACCCATGTTTGACTTCCTCTAAAACAAGCGCTGGGCACTGTGGGGCCAATAAGTGTTTAATATCTATTTGCAGAGTAACAGTCCCCATGGCCATTGCCTACTTCTCTTCCATCTTGAGATCAGCTTGGAGGGCGTGCGGCGATTCCTTCTGGTCAGTTGAGAGTCTCCTTGTATTTCTCCTCCCCTGGACATCCGTGTGCCCTCTGCTGACAAGTGTCTGCCGGAGTTACCCAGGACTAAGCAAGGACGCTTTGGTCTGATAAAGCGTACTCCAGGAACGGGCTCAGAACCTGCGACTTTCCCTTTGAACACAATATAAATGCTACCGTGGACCTTGGAGGTTAATTCATTACAACAAAGCAATTAAATTGAGGGACTGTTTGGAAGATAAAAAGCAGCAAGTAATAACCAGTTTGGAAAACTCGGCCATGATGGATTTCTATAATTTCCTCTGACTTCACAGAGGCGCGTCTAGTGACCCGAGGCAGGATGGTGTGACTGCCCAGTGGTGTCAGAAACGCGAGGGGGAGATTATTTTTATTAAACAAGTTCCTTCTGAAGTGTTGGCCTCTCTGGCTTCCCCTTTCTCTCTCAAGAAGGTCATTTGCCAGCTGGTAATGCATTTAACCCTTAAACATACAGGCAACGTCATGTTAGCCGGGAGGATCCTTTTACAAAGGATGGAAAGTGATCGAAACTGCCTTTTCTCCTAGTTAGTAGGCTCGGTTGTGAATTGGGACTGCTTCCCCTGGGCTGTTAACCCCCCTACGTTGGTTTAATTGCTTTACTTGTCCACACTCCTCTGACAGGTTTTGTATAAATTATCGAGAAACAAGATGCTTGGCTTGGCCTCTTCTTCGTGACAATGCTTCATCCATAGAAAGAAGAACGGAACGCTCTCATGGCAGGGCTGGAGCTGGGTTAAAACCCCTGGATTTGAATTAACTTTTTTGGTTCTGTCCTCTGCACCTCTTTCTGTCTCACAGAGCATGTAGCCATCCTAAACTGTTCATTCCGTAGACATTCTTGGGCACCCACTTCGTTCGTGACACCGTTCTGGGCACCGTGGGGCAGATAAATGTTTAATCGTGTGGCCCCTGCCCTCTGGAAACCTGTCCCTACTCTGTTTCAGCAGAGAAGATGATGAGGTTGCTGACACAGTCATTTTAGGAGGTTGTTTTCTCGGAGCCAAATTGCCCTGTCTCATTAATGACAGGCTCAATTTCCATCAGGTTTCTTGCTGGGTCTTGCAAGATGTCCAAGAAGGAGCTTCCTTCCAGCCCAAATTGTAATTCTCTGCAGATACGTGTTGGCATCCACCACTCAGGAACATAAGGAAGTCAATTTTAAGAAAAAGCAAACACCAACATAACAGCGATCAGGAGAGCAGCCACAAATGTCAGAGCCGTTTCTTCAGTGGAGGAATTAGCTCGTTAAGTAATTTGCACTGCCTCTTTTTCCACAAAGGATTTAAGGAGAGGATCGTGGGGTTCAGAGGCATACGGCTTCAGGTTTGCAATCAGGGGGCTGAGTTTGAGCCACAGCTCCGATTATTTGCCCCCTGCCCCTTTGTAGCCTGTAGGGCCCAGATGTTGTTAAATCATTTGTTCTACCTACTTCTCGGGGCTGGTGGGAGGATGAAATGAGATAATAATATACATGAAAGGACCTTGTTAAGGAATAAAGCGCTATGCACATGTTAGTTATTATTTCGGAAACCAAAGTTAAGAAGAGATAAAAATCTTAATCGGGGAGGAATTTTCTACAGAGCTAGTTGGCAGGTCGTTTCTCTCTCATTTCTTCTCTGTTTGCAACCCAAAGAATTAGCAACCAGATAGGAAGGAAATGCCATTATTAGAATATAGGCTGGCTGGGTGGCAGGGAGGTTTTAGCTGAGGCATTTTTAGTGCTGTGGTTTCCAGGACTCTGATTTGCATACCTGCAACTGTCTAGCCCGCTGATGACAAAAATACACCCAAGCGACATATATTATGCTTTGGGTGGCTGGGGTATCTTCAACTTTTACCTTGAAGCTCATTCATTTGGGTGGAGGCATTGACTCCAAGCAGGTGGTTCAGAACAGTGTTCAGTCCAAAGGTCTGTAGAGAGTCTGGATATCAGAGGACCGTAGTGACCTCTGCCACCACCAGCTGCTTTGTCCTCCCTGAGAGGCATCACCTTGCATCTGATAGGACCTGGCAAGTGGCTCCTCAGGCCATATTTGCTATTTTGTGAAATCCGTGTTAGACATTTCTTATTTGAAAATTAAAATATCTGGGGCGCCTGGGTGGCGCAGTCGGTTAAGCGTCCGACTTCAGCCAGGTCACGATCTCGCGGTCCGTGAGTTCGAGCCCTGCGTCGGGCTCTGGGCTGACGGCTCGGAGCCTGGAGCCTGTTTCCGATTCTGTGTCTCCCTCTCTCTCTGCCCCTCCCCCGTTCATGCTCTGTCTCTCTCTGTCCCAAAAAAATAAATAAAAAACGTTGAAAAAAAAATAATAAATAAATAAAATAAAATATCTATATGTGCAGACACACGTATACACATCCATTTACTTATGGTTCCTTTTAAATCCCTGACCCGTTCGTTTTGCTTGTTTATTCATTCACCAGTTGTTGGTGTTGACCAGTTGTTTGCTCACCAAGTGGTTGTTCATCAGTGTTCTTTCAAAAAGTGTTTCTCAAAGAGCGGGGCCCTTAAAGGTCCACCTTTACGAGAATGACTTGGGGTGTTAATTGAAAATACGTATTCCCACCTTTGAGACTTGTCAAATAAGACTATCGAAAAGTGGGACCCTGGAATCTGCATCTTCAACAAGCTTTCCTGGAAGACATCAGGCACACTCAAGTCTGAAAACTCTTCTCTAAATAGCGTCCACATGGATTTGGTAGTTTTACTGCCATTTCTCTGGGGTTGAAAGTTCCTGGACTAGCACTCTGGATTTCACTTAGAGCATCTGGATCAACTCTTATTAGCTCTACATTTATCTTCAGCCTTGGTAGACCCTTCACCAATTTTGATTTTATTCTCCTTGGCCTGAAGATCATTCTTCTTTCCAGACAGAACAAAAGCAAAGCAGGAGTCAGAGAGCTCTGTTTTCATTATGCCATCCTTCAAATTTACAGCATTGAAACCAGCCCCTATAGACCTCTTTCTGTGTAGTTAGTCCACGGCTGCCACACACACACACACACAAAATAATAATAATCTCTTTTGACTCTTGCATTGTGACTAGCCTCACTCACCGTGGATCAGGAAGACTATTCTGGTTTATTCAGAAGTCTCCCTGGTTTAGCAACGTTCCATGTCCTCGGAAACTGGAACAGCTAATGACCCTATCAGGATACCAATGTCCCCGCCTCTCTTCTTCCAGTTAAGCCTAACTTGCATATGCATGTTATATGCATGTTTCATTTAATGTTCATCTTTGTCCCTATTTCTTAAATTTATGTCTGAGAGTTTCCTGTGCAAGAACACTGGTTTATTTCAATGGCGTTACATTTTTTTTAAACCATGTGGTGATGCTACTTGACTTCTGTTGAATGAAGGGATCTTTGGGACTTCCACAGAAGCCTTCTGGGTGTGGAATCCGAGCTGCTCCAAGAACTGGCTGTGCTTTAGCCTCCTGCCTTTTTGCACTGAGTGACACATTAGCTGGTCTGCTTTCCTTATCTGTTAAGTAGGGTCATCCTCTCAGTGTCTTGGATCCTTTGTGCCATTCTTTTGGTCAAAGGTAGGATCTATATGGTTCAAGATGCATCTGAAAACAAGAAAAGAACCCAAGTGTCAAGCCAACTTGTAAGTAGAGTGGCATTTAATAAGCCACCAAGTGCTCACAAGGATACCAAGGTATTTCTAAGTCGATTCCATGCCTTCTGCTAATATTACCCCTCCCTGCGTCTCTTACTTCCACCCTCTGATGTGGGTGGTTCTAATGTTATTTTGGGAAGGGGCTGAAACCACAAGAAGATTGTGTCGTATTGAGTTAAGAGAGGGGATTTCTTGAGATCTGAATTAGTCATAGTCAGAATGCACACATTTGCAGCAGACGTGGGACAGTACACTGTCTCCTCTATGATTCCTTGTCTTCAAATGGATAATAAGATGCTCAAAATTCACCCCATGCCAGACCAACTTCTAATTTTCTTCAGTTACACTAGGCCCCCCCATTACTAAAATGGGGTTCAGGAATCAGTACCCTGTACTGATTTCTTCATTTATTTTATATTTAAAAATAAATAAAACCACTCAAGTAAACCATTTGGGCTACTTGAGGCATCTCCCTCTTTTCTTTCACCAGAGATCAATAGAGAATTTTCCGTCACAGTAATAAGTGCCTCCCCACTCCTTTATAAGATCTTCCCACTGCCATGAGATAATGTTTCCTGCCTGACCCACAAGGCCATGGAAAAATGCCTTCAAATTCTAGCATTTGCCAGACACTCTGCTCTTGGCATCTCCCATCATCTACATCTGGATGGCATCATCCACACGCTGCAGCTGACCACAGCCTTCCCCCAACCTTCCTCCTGGCCTTGAACCCTCAGCCACCTGTTCTCCAGCAACCTTTTGGCAACAGGCTTCTGAATTCTAAGAGAGCTATCTCCTTGACTTGGGTTACTCAGCCTTCCCCTTCTAAAACATAATCCTCTTATTTTCAATTCTGGTTTGAAAATGCACCCCGCTAGATCTGGGGTTACCTGGGACAGCATAGTCTACATCATCTTAACTCCTCTTCGTTTATGCATCAAACAAAAAGCCATCTTAGTTTGCAAGTGAGGTCTTTCCTTTTTCTTCCAGATACAAGGACACCTTTAAACTCCGTGGAAATGTTTAGGAAAACTAAGAACACTAAAAGCCCTCCACAGTGATTGGAATAAATCCTTAGATTAACCTAGTATGGTGCAACCAAAAAAGAAAGGTGCTTGCTGCTTTTCGAAGTTATAGTCATGCTACTTCCTAGAAAGAAGACAGACCTTCTATTAAGTATGGAGCTGCCCTTTTTTTTTTTTAAACGAAAATACGTTCATGAGGCTTTGACTATACATCATGTTTTATTTCTATGAACGCATTTGAATCAAAGAGAGGCCTAAAGTAGCTTTGCATAATTTTTTATGAAAATTTCAGTGTCCTCTGGGTTAGTCCAAGGGCTTGCTGTTGGGGAAAGGGGGGTAGTAGCAGGCAGAAGCTTGGTTAAGAAATGTGATAGAGGAACTCTGATGTATGGAAGACCTGAACCATGTGGTGGCCATTCAAGCCCTCATGACGAGCTTAAACAACCTACTTTATTAACATCAGTGTCTAATATCCAATTGCATTCAACAATATCCAATTTTAACTGTATCATATCCTCTGTTGTAATCCCCTAATTTATCTCCAAACCTTCAGAGTCTGTTCCACACAAGGCAAGTGTTGGGTCTGCACTGGGGAATAAAAGAAGGATGATATGCACTTGGGAGTAGTGGTGTGGGTAAGAAGATCACAGAATGAAATCAGAGTCGATTAGGGGGAAATCAGGAATGTGGGTTTAGGGCTCATGGGAGGAGGCAAGCTCCAAAAAATTGTAAATACCTTACAGAAATCCTAAGAAATACTTGAAAGTCAGTGAATTCCCCACAGTTACAGAGGATAGAGGCCTGAGTTCTTTTACATGAATATTAGACAGAAGTTTGTAGAAGGTTGTAGACCTTGGGTCACTTGGGTTGTATTATTTATGGAGCACGCTTCTTTCTTGAAAGCAGACGGTCTAAAATCTTCAGGGAAGACATCAGATCTCTCAACAGACTTTCATAAACACTATTGGTTGAACCCCAGTCCACTGAAAATTTAATTTGCATAATAACTTTCTTATGTTTTGCTACTTTCCTCTGACACGATCACAGATACACAGTAATGTTCACAGACAACGATTCCACTTTTAAGCACACACCAAGTACTTCTGCTGTCATGGCTGCAAGGCAATCTGAGACTTCTGAGATAGGGCAGCAGAAAAGGGGGGGGGCATGTCAGGATGTGTAAAGCCTATTCTGGGACTGGCCCTCAAGGAGGATAGCTGAGTGTGTCTCACAATGTCCATGCCTGAACTTGAGTGGAATGCCTGTTGATGAAAACACCCTAGGATGCTGATATGGTGAGTGGCTCTCAGCAGCAAGAGTGTTTGGGAGGGGCAAGATTCTTTGTCTGGAGGGTGGGTACCTTGTGCATCCAAGAACTTCTGTCTATTAGGAGCAGGACCCCAGGCAGTGGGGAAGAGGATAGTGAACAGTCTCTTGAGTCTAGGGAAAGAGGCCTGGCCAGAGTTATGTGTCGGTTGAAATGAATTTGTCCAGGATTATGAAACTCTGATACTCGACCTGCTGTTACTATTGCCACAAGCTCCTGAGGTAGAGGGGCAAGGAAAACATGCTTTATTTCTAACTCAGACTTTGGCCCCATATTCTTGTCTGGTGTCATCCCTGAGACACTGGGCTGGGTCATACGTGAACAGTAATGACCCCATTTTTCTCCTCTTATCCAAGACCTAAAGTCAGGTCTCTTTGGCCTCTAGCCCCTGGGCCTACGGTTTTACTCCCACCACTCCGACAGTGAGGCTGCACCCAAAAAGGAGAACACTGGCCACATTCACAGCCATGGCATCCCCTTCAGCCACAGTTTCACTGCCTGGGAATGAAATCTAACTTTGTCCTGAGACCCCATGATTTCAGAACTCTTTCTGCTGGAAGTGGCGGAGAGATGAGGAGATTGGAGAAGCCAGCTGGAGGAGAGGGGAAGCTTTAAGCTACTTCTGGAGGTGACAGGGTATCATTAATGTTATGTTAGGGTAGAGACTCATGTGAGTGGGCTGTGGTTTAGAGCAGGGCATCCGTCCCCATGGAATTAATGGGATATGGAGAAAAATTGACTGAGAGGATGAGCCTAATGCCAAAGGTGTGGGGGGACACTGCATGCTCACCTCATTCCCACGAGCCATCGGTTAACATGACCGATTCCAAACCAATTCCAAACATGCTCATTAATTGGTAGGGGGCCTCTAATTGACCGCCCGGCTTGGTTAGGGCTGAATTGGGGCCAGAATGGGTTTGGGGTGGTAATGGAAAATGTTCAGGTCTTACACAATGTGAGGCTGGGGCAGAAAGGAGAGATAAAGTAGTCACCAGTAAGATGTTGTGGGCTCAGTCTTTCCCCACCAGGGAGACTGACATTAGTCCTCTTTAGCTTTCCTACTTAGGTAGGATTGGGAAAATAAACATTGATCTGTAGCTATTTTGCAATGACGTCTCTGATATACCTAGGAGAGGGTCATATTCTCATACAACAGCAGGAAATTCTCAGATGAAATGCCCATTGCAGACCCAGCCGTGCCTTTGGCTAGTTGTCACCCGGTTATTCTGATATATTATCTGAACACATTGGTTTCTTGGCTATGTTTATTGCGTGTAATACATTTACAACACGTAACAATCAGTTGGACACTGGCTCTAGCAATCGGGAAGGATGTCAAGACCAGTGGAATGGATGCCCCACCCAGTCGGAACGGACACCATGGCCAATCAAAATGGAAGCTGACCGTAGCAATCGGTAGTGCCACGACAGTGTGGACCAGCCCGAGGAGCAGCTCAGTTCCGATGAGTGCTGGGAACAATTAATTCCAATAGCAGCCTTCTCCTAGTGAGAATTTCAGGAAGTATGATGGGCTTGTTGAGTTTGTGGTTCTTTAAATCCTTGCAAGGGCTGCTTTGAGGCAAGGCTGGTCTTCTTAGCACATTGCATGGCATATGCAATGAAACATCTTCATGAGGGTAAGGCGGCAGCCGGAGCTTGGCCACTGGCCACCACTCTTCTGCTGAGAACTTTAAAGCAAATGTGTGTACGGGGTGGAGGCAGAAAGACACACGCCAAGATTTAGCTTCGAATTCCCTCGAGACGGTCTGGAGGCCGATACGCACACTCACGCACATGTGCTGATGCTCGCTTGTGCACGCTCACAAGGCACTCCGTGCCGGTTAGTGCTGTAGGGGTTCAAGGGAGCCGGGCCCAGGCAGGGCCAGCGGCTGGCCAAGGCATTGTTCATTGTATTGTGAGTGACATGAAATCCACCGTTTGACAGCCAGCCCGCAGAGCTGTGGTGACGTGAAAGGCTCGCTTTAGATCACGCATTCCACCGCTGTGCATGGATTAATACGGCTTTGAAAGGGCTTTTCTTTCTTTCTTTCAAATTTAATATGAGAGTATATGAGGAAGAACATGGTAGCAATTAGCTGCTGCCATGAATTTTATGAGCAGTTTGCTAGAAACCACATTAATGACTCCACGGGTAGTGCTGAGATCAGTTTTGCTACGTTATTTTTTCTCTCTCCCTCCCCTTTCCCCCTTAAAAGAGTTCAGTTCGAAGCCCCAGGATGGCATCAGGTGGGTGGCCCTGAGGGGCCAAGATTCTCTTTTCCAAGACAGGTAACCCATCTCTGCTTGGGTCCTGCACAGAGCCCGCCCGGCGGCTCCAGCCTTGTTTTAAATTTTTTTTTTCAACGGTTTTTATTTATTTTGGGGACAGAGAGAGACAGAGCATGAACGGGGGAGGGGCAGAGAGAGAGAGGGAGACACAGAATCGGAAACAGGCTCCAGGCTCCGAGCCGTCAGCCCAGAGCCTGACGCGGGGCTCGAACTCACGGACCGCGAGATCGTGACCTGGCTGAAGTCGGACGCTTAACCGACTGCGCCACCCAGGCGCCCCTCCAGCCTTGTTTTAGAGCCTGGAGCAGCTGTAAGGATGGCAAGTAGTCTGGCCTTGGCCCTGACGGGTGGAGAGAAACCCCTGTAGGAAGTGTCCACAGTGAAGTTGCCACCGAAGAGAAATTTGAAAATCCTGCCCGCTTCTCAATTTTAACACGGGGAGCTAGAATAAATGGGGGCATCAGCCAGGGGGGGTAATGCAAGCAAAGAGTCTTTATAAATTCTCAGGAGGCATGGATGGAGATGATTTAAAAATATTGTACCTGAAGCCCAGGGAAAGAGGTGGTATTGGACGAAGGGACCGGATGCAGGAAGCCAAACCTTCTGCACGGCTTCTTGGGCACGTGTGCCGAAAGCCAACTGAGGTCTGTGTTCAAAAGCGATTTCAAGGCTTGGACCTGGCACCCTGAAAGAAACAAAAACGGGTTTGTTACCAAGTCATACACCTTGATCCAGTCGTGAAAGGAGGATCTGTAAACACAAAACAAGCTCGAGACGGTCCCAGCCACGATAGTCAATCCGCTAGCTGGCAGGAGAGGTATAAGCAAAACAAAACAGAACAGAAACAATGAGCAAAAAACACCTCGGTGTGCTTGAGGAGAAATAGATGTGAGTGTGCTGAGAACGTAGCTTTTACTTCTGATTCTTTTCTGGGACCTGAAAAGTTAACAAAGGGAGCTCTGGAAGAAGTCGAGGTGAGATGGGAAACTGAGGCCTCCTCTATGATAAGGAGACGAGCCACCTACGGAGGAGAGAGGGAATGACAGCTGTCTCCTGGGGACAAGCATTTGCAAACCCTTCTCCGTTGGCCAAACTGAAGTTGTGGCTTCATGTCCGGGAAGCTTTTGGGCTTTTGACTCAATCAGCGATTCAGACTGACCAGAAATGAAGAGCTTAGGGGCGATGACAAAACAATACCTCATTAGCACATTTTCCCCCGAAATATATAATATGATGGGGGTGTTGCTTCTTCTCAAGTGCTTTTACGAGGCGCCATCTTTCTGACCGGTAAGAGGTGGAAAATTCACGGTAATCAATCTACCGGGGCTTGAATCTTTCATGCGAGGCACATCTAATTCTTGGCAGTTTGTCTGGATGATGGAAACGATACCACCAAATATCGTTTGATAGAAACATGATTAAATGGACTGTTTCCTGACATTTCCTGATGAAAACATCGTATTTTAGCTCAGACATGAATATTTCAATAAGGGGGAACTAGACTGTTAGTAAACTTGGCTCATTGAGGACATTCCCCATTTGAAGATTTTTTGATCTGGGTTCAGCTTTTTTAGAGTGGGCCATCTTATACAACTTTTGATGCCTCAGCTAAATATTGTCAGATCTGAAAGAGGCTATCACACGCATGTGTGTGAGAGTTAGAATTGTCGGTTTAAAAACGCAGTCCCCGTGATGTAACTGTACATGCAATTTACAATGTGATCAGTGGCGAACTGACCCTCTGCCTCTTCTCAAATACAGCAAAATCAAATGCAAGGTCAGTGTTAATACAAAAAAAATCACTCGTGCCGGTCACTAGAGTTCTCCTTTTGTTTTATTTCTTCAACCATGCACGTGTGTTAGACAAGCTCTTTTCGATGCCTTTCACAATAAAAAAAGTGTAAAAATTTAACTTGGAACTCTGAGTTAAACTTCCCTCCTACACACACACACACACACACACACACACACACACTTAGTATTAGTCTAATCCTCATAAAATTTCTAGTTGGGGCCCTGACATCCTGGTGACACCACGAGTCGTGAAAATAATAAGAACTGGAAATCAGCAGGTATGAGGGAAAGCTGAAGGCATTGGCATCATTTAACCTAGAGAAGACAAGGACCCGGTTGATTTAATAATGGTCTCCCAGTTTATGGAGGGTTATTATGCAGAAGATGGTGTCCAGCTGTTTTTCATTTCTAGTGAAGACAGAAAAAAAATAACTCGAGAGGCTGGAATTGCATCGGGGGAGATCAGGGCGAGAGCTGAAGAAGCAGGGCCTGGCTGAAGGGTTATGAGACTTTGGAATGAACAACCAAGGAAGATTATGAAATCCCCATCTTTGGAATTCTGAAATTAATGGGATCTGTGCGGCCCAGCATGGTAGAACGGGTTGGTTATCTGCCGGCTAGCCAGCGAGGGCCAGCTGAGCGGAGGGTGTCTGTAGGCCAAGGCCCCTGGTCACCAACAGCCCGCAGCCGGGATCCCAGTGCGGGGAGCCAGGAGCCTGGGGCCTGGTGACAGAGCCCTTCTCGGTGTGCTGGGGTAAGCTGATGCTTCACGTTCCTTTCGGCTCAAATGGCTCCAGAGTCATTTAGGATCTCTCTGCCTGCCATTGGCCACCCTGAAATAGGGAAAGAATTTGAAACAAACCCTCCAGGACATGCAGGCCCAGGATGCATTTGCAGCGCTCGGGATACACGGTCACCGGGCAGCTCACAGAGGCGACCGAAAAGTATCAGGGCAGCGGGAATCCTGTGGAGAAGAGATGTGGGAAATGGGAAGATCTGGATAGTCAGCTTAACTCCTTTCTTGCTCTTTTTAAAATATTTTTTTGACACAGAAGCTAAATGTACTTGATGACCAGATTTCTCTCTCTCCCCCGCCCCTCTTCCTCTCGCGTTTCCCCTTCCTCTCTCGAGTTCTTTCAAACTTTCTTTACTTAAAAACAAAATATTTAAAGTATGACAATTAGGTCTCGTGGATGCTGAGAGGCAAACCCAGGGAATTTGAGGAAGGCAATCGAGGTTTTTTTTGTTGTTAAAAAAATAAAAGCCTAGAGCTTTGCTTCACTTAGAAAGGATACTCTTACTCGTGTCTGTTTTAAATATATTTTTTAAGGTGATGAAACATCCCAGGGAACAGAGCTGTATGTGAAGAGATTTGTGTGGAAAGGAGGATTTTAAAAACTTTTTTTTTTCATCTTCCCAGAGCAGCCCAACCTCATACTTCAAAGGAACTGAGCAGAACTTCTACCTAAGGGAAGCCTTGCCTCCCCCAGCGGGCTTGGTTTCCATACCATGGTTTTTCTGGAAATGTCCTCTTTCCATACACTACCTCTGAGTCACGCCTCATTGAGAGTGATGATTATGATCTCCTCTGGACGTTCAGTTGCTGCTGAGAATCGGGAGGATATTTTGAGCCCTGGAATTTGGGCTCTGCCACATGTTTGGATTAACAACCAGTTAAACCTTGCAAGGGCAATATTTTTCTATGCAGTTAGTTTTTATACCAAACAAGGTTTGTAGTAATTGGATGCCCTACTTGAGCAAAACTGTTTACCAGAAAATAAATCACTCCTGGCATTAAGAAAACACAAGGGCAGGGATTCGCCAGCACAGCATCATCCCGTTCATTTCTCATAAACCTAGCCCCAAACATGTGCATTCTCATCTATGATGACTTATGCTTTGAATTGTGGTCTCTTTATTTCCATGCCCATTATAATGCTTACCTAAACATTTCCCTCTGTTTAGCTGCAGTGCTTCTGGTAATGACTTCTATTTGGCTGCTGGGAAGCATTTGCCAGCTTTTAGCAAGCCCCTCAGAAAAGAGAGAGACAGAGAGATTGGAAGGGGGGAAGGAGGGAAAATAGAAGAAAAGAGGCACATTTTTTTTTTTCATAATTGGCTGCGGAATTATGGAGAACTGAAGCTTGCAGCAACTTCAGGCTCATCGAAGTTAGCTCTGTGATTTGTGGATGAGGAGTGTGGGAGCGTGCTGGCTCTAGGGGCCATAAGAGGCAAAAAGGTGGAGTGTGAACTCAGGCCCTCTAACACCTGTTGACCTTTGCCCTGTACTTCTGCGCTCCAGTAGCCCTCTTTTTCTCTGGACATCGTGGATGCCTAAAAAGGAGGCTACGAAACCAACATGACAGGCCATGTTGTCTCGGGAAGAGACTGGAATAAGGCTAACGTTAGAGGACATCCATCACGGTAGCCAAGAGAGTCAGTGAGTTGCAGGGACAGGACCACAAGCTGATGACGTGTAGGCGAACCTCCATGAATGGTCTTGCCCAGTTGCTGGCAGTCACTTAACGCCAGTTAAAGCCACGTTGGAAGAGGCTAGTAGTAATGCAAATGTCAGGAGAAAACAGGAAAATGGTCCAAATATATGAGGTTTTCAGACTTTGAGACATTTGTTGAAATTCGTATAGAAAATGGAAGAAGAGCTTCCCCCCCCCTGCCCCCGAGTAATGATTTATTTGTTTTAACTGACCTCCATCAGAGCTGGTAGCTCTAATCATTTGGAATGAATCTAATTGCCTTACCGCCAACGGGAATATCTGATGCAAGTCAATTCTGCTCCTAAACCGTAAGTGCTGTGAAAGGGAAAAAGCACCCCAAAAGTAATCCAAAAGATTTAGAATTAGCTCCCTTCATTGTTTTAGTCGGACTTTGGCATCTTGGAATATTTCGGGAGCCTGCACAGCTAATGTGTATTTTTGACAATGGGGGCAAACTCGTGGCTTTTGAGAATCCAAAAATGAGTTGCTGAGCATGAGAAGATTTTAGTCATTAATGAAGTAAACATATTTTTTCTTCCAAGTAGACTTTTTCCTTCACTTTAACTGGGTACTGTCATTTGCAGAGAGGCTGGGGTCATGAACGTGGCTTCAAGGGAATCCCCCTGCTTCACTTATCTCAATGATAAAGTCATTCACATGGAACCACACGGAACCTGGATTCTAGTGTTGAAACCGCTTCTTCAGCCTGATTTGCATACGCTAGAAGTATCTTGAGAGCTGGGACAAAATTATTGAACCAACCACATTATCTAGCACTTTTCTTTGCAAGTACTAGGAAATAAATACACTTTGGAGAAGGGAATCCGTGAATGAATGAATGAATGAATGAATGTCAGAAGAAGTCATTTCACCGTAGAATAGATAGATGTTCCTACTCATATAACAGCAGTGACTGTTGGGTCCTTGCCACGTGCACTGCAGTGTGAGAGGCACAGAGTGAGACATACAGACATGGTATAGCAGCCAAGGCTCCTGCCCCAAAATAGCTTACACACTACACAGGGCACAGCCACAATTTGCAGTCTTTTCCTCTGGGCGACATCATGGATCCAGCCAGCTGTGGGGTCACCATCTTCCCCAGCGGCCCCTACCACCATAGAGGCTAGAGTTCCTACCTTTTTTTCCCTGTGAAGCCTTAACTCCCCCTCCTCTCCCTGCCCTGGAACCCGCTTCCTATACCAAGGCAACCGGCAGAAGGACCTCTGCTGGTGATGTGATACCTCATCTACTTGACATCTACTTCACCGACTTCAACTCCTTGACTTCATCATCTTCTGAATACTGCTGGGGGGAAACCAAGTGAAATTTTGCAGTGTTTGTAAGTCAGAATGGCCCGCTATTGACACTCTCACAAGATGCAATCAAATTTTGGCATATTTGTACAAAGTGGATAATCCATAAGCTTTTGGAAGTATTGTAGATTTTTCCAAGAAGTCCTTCCTCTAGGACTCTCTCTCAGCCAGGCAGGCCCGGTGTCGGGGAATGATGTTTTTGATGGACTGCGCTTCTGGGAGGTGAGCGTTGATGAGGTTTTGTTAATTGTAGCGGAGGAACCCTAAAGTGGAGGCATGCTTTGAAAAGTAGTTAAAAAAATGCCCTTTGTTTGCCAAACAATCTGATTGGGATAAATACAGCATAAGAATTTCAAAGTAAACACAACTATATGAAAAGATCTAATAGCTCAACATGACGTGATCCCTGCAACCACAATGTAGAGCTGCTTTTATTATTTCAGTCAAGATTCTTCTGGACTTTTTTTTTTCCACATGGGTAATACTTTAAAAATGGAAATATTCTCAGGAAGTTTGAGGGGAAACTATTAATCACTCATAATTTACTGGGGATTAATTTATATCAAATGCTTTCAGAACTGGAAGTGACTTTAGAAATATTTTAGACCAGTTCTCAACCAAGGGTGATTTTAGCCTCCCAGGGGACATTTGGTAACGTCTGGAGACCTGTTTGGTCGTCACAGCTTAGGGGCCCTCCTGGAATCCAGTGGGCAGAGGCCAGGGACGCTGCTAAACATCCAACAGTGCATAGGGCCATCCCCACAACAGAGAATAATTGGCCTCAAATATCAGTAGTATGACTTGGTGAGAGAGCTTGTTTTCAACCAACTCCCTTCCTTTTGGAGTGAGATGCCCAGAGCTTGAAGATGATTTGCAAAGTCACTCAGCCAACCAGTGACAGGAGGAGGGGTGTCAACCTTGTCCCCTGTTCCGTGCTCAAGGCTCATTTCACTGCAATGGAATAAAAGGCTTTCCTCCTGATATCTTATTGAGACCAGCAGTGTGAGTTGAGAAAATACAAATTTTGATAGCTAATGGAGGATTCAGGAAAACGTGAGAGGATAATTCTCCACCAGAGATCTGGGAGGAAAGATAGATACAAGTAGTGGGAGGTGAGAGTCTGCAAGCAAGAGAAACGAAACAGCCAGAGAGCCATAGTGGGGGTGACGGAAACCAATTGTAGAAGAGGCACAAAAGGAGCAGTGGGGACACATCCCCCCAAATATTGCTTGCTTAGCAGTTTAATATGGATATTTCTAGGGTGACTAACTTGTCCCAGTTTGCCTGGGACTGTCCTGGTTTTAAGACTGAGAGTCCCATGTTCTGGGAACCCCCTCCGTTCTGGGCAAACCAAGTGTGTTGAGTTTCCCATTCCTTCACATGAACAGACTTGATCAAAGTTTTTCTACCAAATTGCATATTTGGACAATTTCAGGGAAGGGCACATGAGACCTCTTCTGTACATTTTTGCAACTTCCTACGAATATATAATTATTTCAAAATAAAAATTTTTAAGTAGTTTATTGAATGTGATCTGAGTGAATCACTAACCTTCTCTCAACCGAGACTCCAGGGCACTTTTATGGGACCAGATGGGACAGCCAGAGTGGAAAGTCATAGGATGTCACAAGCACTGTGGGCACCAATTTCATAGGTAGTAAGGGTACCATGTGGTCACGGGACAAATGGTGTGGTTGCCATTTAGGCATGGTCAAAGGGTTACTTAATCTTGAAGTAGTCCAGATCTTTCTGTGGTGGTAAATAGTGCAGTTTAGGGTATATGCAAAGCAGAATGATTTATATAAGAAAAAAAATTGTAGGAGAAACTTCCACTGAGACCATTGCTCATTCATTCATTCATTCATTCTAGTGCCACACACTCTGCTAAGTGGTGAGGAATAAAAGTTGGGTGGGAACTCTTCTTGTCCCTTGAAAGGTTTTTTAGCTTGGGGCTGAAAGAAAGGTATTGAGCAAAAATGTCCATTTTAACTTTAACAATGTAAAACATGCTTCTTTCATAAAAGGGAGAAGGGAACATTCGTTGAACACCTTCTACGTTCAAGTTACTGTGTTCGAGTTAGATAGCTCAGTATCTTCAGGCAGATAAAACCGGACTTTCCAGAGGAACCTGGGGTTTTCAGTATTTGGACATCTTTAAAAGAACATTTGAATGCAATGGAATATTCATTTTTTAAAAATAATTTTTAGTGCTTATTTATTTATTTTTGAGAGAGATAGAGAGCGAGAGGGGGAGGAGTGGAGAAAGTGGAAGACAGAGAATTCCAAGCAGGCTCTGCACGGTCAATGTAGAGACCAATGAGAGGCCTGAACGTGTGAATCATGAGATCATCACCAGAGTCGAAATTAAGAGTCGGTCACTTAACCAACTGAGCCACCTAGGTACCCCTGGAATATCCATTTTTTAAAGAGGAACATCCACAAGTAAAAATTGGCCTCATGGGCCTGGGAACCTGAGCATTGGGTAGAAGTGTTTGAGCAGAAGATTTCTCAATCCATTCCAAATTTCTTATCTCTTTAGGTTAAATCCTGGAAAAAACTTATATAATTATCTGACAATTTTCTAATTTTCAAGGGCACATGACTCTTCCACATGGGGAGGGAAGGTACTATTTTACAGGGTTTGTTGTCAGCCTTGCTCCTGTCTCTTAGATGAATTCTCTTGTAGCTGCAAATGAATGTTACTGTATGTTTTACCAAAAGCAGAAGAAAAGTACAGTGGGCACTCGGCCATATCAGGTGGGTCAGGAGACAAAGGAAACAGAAGGAAAAAGGAGAAGGAAGAAGGAAAGCACAATGTGCTAAAACAGAAACTGGAAGTCATGGAGGCAAACCATGGACTCTTCTTTTCATTCAGAATTGCTCATGGTTAGGAAGTCGGAGCAGCCATCTTGTTTTTAGGTGAGTCCCTCTCTAGGTTTCTGTCTTTGGCCTTCAGCAAAGACATTACTGGAAGAATCCCTGGGGGGAAGCTTTTAAAAGAATACCTACCCTCAAGCCCCACCTCCAGAGATTCTGATACAATTGGTCTTATATAGGACTTAAGCATTAGTATATCCTCCAAGGTCCCGGGGTAGAGTCATAACTGAGAACCAGTATTTAGCATAAACTGCTAATTTTTATGGATGGAGAAATCAAGTCCCAGAGACATTAGACAACTGAGAGAGGTTCACACGGCTAGACGCAGAGGTGGATCTAGAACTCAAGCCTCCCGCTTCCCATGTGATAATTTTCCACTACTGCATTTCGAATGCCTCACATATGAAGAATAAGTCCCTAACGCACTTCTGTTTTTAAAAACACCTAACATGGTACCGAGCACAAAGCAGCACTTAATAAATATTTGCTGAATGAAGGAACATGGCACATGTTTAATTTTCTCCCCCACACCCACCAGAAGTATTACAATAACATGTTCTTAGACGCTAAAGTGAAATGGAATGACTTTCACGTTGAGTCCCTTTCTTAGGGTTCAGTACCTTTTTGTGACTCAATCTACGAGCCTGTGATTGAGTGGATCATAGAATTCAAGGGGATTTCCATTAAAGTAATGAAGTAGCAGTTGGCTTTTCAGCTTCAAATTCTTTCCCTTGTTAAAGAAAGTGAAACATTATCTTGAGTAGGGTCGGCTATTTAAATCCCGCTGAATGGATTTTCAATAGAAGTGATTGAAAAAAAACCTTTTTAATTTTTTGGAGGAATTTGTTCCATTCTGTCTTGTGTTTCATTATAAACAGGTTTTTTTTTTTTTTTAGCAGAAATTATTCTTCGTGCCATAAATGTGTGGTGAATGCCTCCCAACCATATTTCCACACAGACCACAAGTCTTTGCCAATTTTTTTTTGTATGTAGAGCCCCCACTGATGATGGCTCAGAACTGAAACCTGATCTAATGCTACTAAACTCCTGGATTGAGAAGAGTCTTAAAATCAACTTTGGCGGTTTAGACAGAAATTAGCCCAGAGCCTTTGGTTTCTCTCTTTTACTAGAATTGATGATGCAAGACAAAGCCTACTGAATATCGGACAGTAAGCCTTTGAGGGCAGGGATCAGCTCTCTTCTCCTCACTTTGATATCCTTCACACATGGAGAGCTCTCTAAACCATGCATTCTCAGTGGAGATGAGAGCACCCTCCAGGGTGATTCTTGGGGGAAGAGCGTAAGAAAAACCTTAGAAATGGTTTATGGCCCTTCAAAGGGCCACAGTGCACAAGCAGATACACAGTATATCTGTGGCATTAAATTTTCATGGGGAGATTGGGTGAAAAAGATCTAAAGGCTCCTTAGGGGAGTCATAATTTAAAAAAAAGTTTGAGGGGCCCCTGGGTAGCTCAGTCGGTTGGGCGTCCGACTTCAGTTCAGGTCATGATCTCACTGTTGGTGGGTTCTAGCCCCGTGACAGGGGCTCTGCGCTGATGGCTCAGAGTCTGGAGTCTGCTTCGGATTCTGTCTCCCTCTCTCTCTGCACCTCCTCCCTCGCAGTGTGTCTCTCTGTCTCTTGAAAATAAATAAAGGTTTAAAAAAAAAGTTTGAGAAACACTGCTCTAAACATATTTATTGACTGAGTGTAATGTATGGCTGGGGATGGTGTTTCATGGCTCCATCTTGGACAAGTAACCTAAGCAAAGATTCCTGTATCTGGAGACTTAGCCAACTGCCATAATATTTTGACTTTGGTTTCAATTATACTCCACATGTCCCACTGTCCTTGTGGTTTGAGATTCAATGTGAAGCCACGGGCACCAGGGAGGACTCTTTGGTCCTTCACCAATTTGAGTGCGAAAGTGAAAGAATTCCATCATGGAAAAATTGGAAGGGAATGAAACTGGTACCACGAAAGTAGCAAGGAACAAGGCAAAGCTATTTCATGGGGAATGACCCACAAACTGTCTCTTACAGAGCGTCCATTCAGCTATGAGTCTGCCACTTACCCAATTTTTTTAAGACACAAGTCTCAGTTTCCTCCTCTCTGGAATGGGGACAATAGTAGGTGTCATCCCCACCTCAGAGTGTTCTGGTCGATCAAATGGGATCACATATGTGGACACACAGTCTAACCTGTAAGGTGTTAATTTTAGCATATTGTTATTTTCCCGATGATTGAAATATTATTTCCCTAGACTATGAGGACACAAGCAAGGATTTGAAAGAATAGGATCTTTCCATGCCAGTGAAAGATCCATTTCAGGCCCTGGAAGACTTCGCATGACGTGCCGCATTGCCACGTGCCCCTACTTGGATGCAAAAAGAGCTGGAAGGTGAGGCCTCAGACCAAGCACTTACTTTCCAGGAGCGAATTTGTACAATTGAAGGGCGCCACAAGGAAGACAGCTAACAGGCTGTGCCATGAAAGAAAACCACTTAAAACTATACCTAAATGTTAATTATCCATAGCACAAGCATACAAGAAGTTAAACCATCTTAGAATGGTACCTTCAAAAGTGGTTCCAGTTCTGCATCTTGACCCCCATTTCTGTCCTTGGGTCTCTTTCTCTTTGCAAGAACACCTCCTTCTTCCTACTTTCATTGTGTGTATTTTACCGTTAGGGCAAGTGCCCTTCTATCTGTAGGAGTTTCTTTAACCATAGATTCCACCCCTTTACCCTACAGGAGTTTTCCCCTATATTGGAGTTTATTCAGTCTGGAATAATCTGCCATCTTGGGAGATTCCTGGGGAGAATGTAGGACAGTAGGGCATTCCATGGAAGCCTTTGACATTCCAAGACCTTCAAACAAATCCACTGGGAGGGGAACACAATGGTTCCGGTCCCTGTAGAGCTTTCCACACCAAGGTAAGGGGCAGTTACACTTTCTTATCTTTCCACTTTTCTGGAGTATTATTGAAACAGATACACACGTATACCCACATATAGAGGAATCTTCTGAAGACAAAGATCACTTTCCAGAAAAAATTCCAGTTTCAACCCACAGAAAGGGACAGAGACCCTTTTTTAACTGCACCACCATGGTAAGCTGCTTTGGTAAACTGCTTCTCTCATAGTAGAGTTCATGATTCAAGTATTAAAACAGAGTAGTGTTGGTTGGTCATTTGTTTTTCACTCATCTTTGACTTTAAAAAAAAGTTTATTTATTTATTTTGAGAGGGACAGAGAGAGTGTGAGTGGCAGAGGGGCTGAGAGAGAAAGAGAGAGAGAGAGAGAGAGAGAGAGAGAGAGAGAGAGAATCCCAATCAGGCTCCACAATGTCAGCTCAGAGCTTGATGTGGGGTTTGAACCTGAGATTGTGACCTGAGCCGAAATAAAAAAGTCAGATGCTTAACCAACTGAGCCACCCAGGCGCCCCTCCTCTTTGATTTTTAAAAGTACACTTAAACTTTGGGAGAATAAGAAATATGAAGCATTGTATTTATCATTTGCAATAGTTTAAATTCCCAGACAAATGCTATTCCTCACCCCCAACCCTGTGGGGAGTAAGACTAGTTTCATTCTTCCACTCAAGACTTATTTTCACTTCCTTCCAGCCTGCTTTCATTTGTGCTTCAATGCCTTTGCCTACTGTGTCCCCCTGACTAGCAATGCCCTTTGAATGATTTTTTTCATCTTTCAAGATCCAACTCACTCTGTGCCACTTTCCCTGGCTTCTCTGGCCCATGCTGGCCTATTTCTCTGACCTTCTCCTATGTTCCACAAAGTTGAATAAATAATTGCTTTACATGTTTTTTCCTCTGTTGCCAAGGTTGTATTTGCCGGTACGCGGAGTAAGTGCTTTATACATATTTATTGTCTGGATGAATCTCACTTGATGGCTGGAAGTGAGAGAACATTCTTGGGTAATTGATGAGAACTGGTGTTTCTTCAGACTCTCTGGGAACAAGGAAATTAGCCTATGACTTCATTCTCACAGGCTGGGCCACCTTGAGCCACTTACCTAACTTCTGTAAGTCTCAGTTTGGGTATAAAAAGGAGATAATGGAAAAACGACCACTTTGTCCATTTTTTGGAAGAATGAGGAATAAGATAGGAAAAGTGGCTAGTGCAGCGCCTGGCATATAGCAGGTGTTCAATCAATAGTAGCTGTCATTAAGAGTGTTGTTATCGTCATTATGGTAATTCTCCGCATTATCCGATACAGTTCTGGGCATGTTGATTGACCATTTCGTCCTGAACAATGAGGCTGTTCAAATGTCCTGTAGTATCCTTCACTGGTCTGTTCTCTATGATTTGCTCAGGGTGCAAGAGACCTGTTGAGGAAAATAAGCTGGAAGATTCAGTAGAAGTGCTGTATCCAACTATCATAGCCAAGCTACGTAAAAAATGAAAACTTTCCCACTGAATTTCCTGGACTGGCATGAAGTGGGTGTCGTACCCACACCTTAGTTCAGGCTACGTGAGGAGTGTGATAAACCAGAACTCTGAATAGTGGCTTTCATGAAGCGGCTCAGATAAAAATCTTACTATTCAATTTTTTATTTACAACTTAGAAATTCTAGATTGGTTGACGTTGGCTCCATACTTTAAACCAACTGATGGGAAGAAAAATCTGTTATTGATTTACTGGCCTTCTTTTTTTTTTCCCTCTTGCCTCTGAGCACTGATGAAAAGTCTCTCCAAAACAAGTATTGGAGGCCTCACAGTCCTCAGGGAACTGAGGGAGGAGGTGTGGGGTGGGCGACATTTGCATCTCATTGCTGGCTTCGAGGGTTGTGTCCCTTCTTCAAACGTTTCGCTCTGGCAAGCCACTCTTCTTCCCCCATCCTCAGGGAAGCTCTTGCCCAGCAGAGTGGCCCATAAGCAGGAATCAGCAGACCTGGATTCGGTTCCAACAGGGCTCCCTCGACAGCCCCTCCCATGAGCTCTACACATCTCAGTAGACGTCTTTCCTGGACAGTCTCCTACCTTTGCCACTCTGTCCCCCAAGGGGAGGGTCTAGAGGTGGAAGAGTTCCATCAAGTAGGTAAAGTTCCAGGGGGGAAAGACAGACTTTGATCCAGCCATAGAGGAAGTCTCGTACTCTGCGTTAGGGCTAAATCTGAAATTGGACACAGCACACACACGCACACACACGCACACACATGCTAATGATGGGGAGCCGAGTGCCAGATG
This sequence comes from Neofelis nebulosa, assembly GCF_028018385.1. Lineage (NCBI taxonomy): Eukaryota > Metazoa > Chordata > Mammalia > Carnivora > Felidae > Neofelis > Neofelis nebulosa. The sequence continues at coordinate 47,183,159 of NC_080787.1, forward strand.
CCATGCTAGGTGCCATCTTACATATTCTTCATAACAATCCTGGATAGTGGAACTTACTACCTTGAATAAGGCTCAGAGAGCCCAGGCGGCTCCCCCAACATCACATGGTTGGTGGGTGGTTGGAGCTGAACAAACCATTTCCCCCGGGCTTCGATCGCTCACGGGAGGGGGTTGCTTGGGCTTCTTGGCCTCAGTAGAGACGCACGGGTCACTACAGAGAACTGCGCTCAAGTAAGCTGGCAAGAGAATTCTGGCCTCGGGGGCAGCGCCCTGTCCCTTGCCCTGCCCGTTTTTCAAAAAAGCCGGCCTTAGACCAGGCCCAGCATCACTCCCGCCGTATCTGATTCGATAAGGAGTTGCAGAGCCAATAAGATTCAAGGGGAGGGACGTGAACTTCGCCTCTCCATGGGGGAGATGACAGTAAATGTATGGTCCTATGTAGTTTCACCGGGTCTCCAGAACAACTTGTTCCCAGGGAGTTCTGGGGGCGCTGAGTTTTTTACTGTACTTCATTTTCATGTTGTACCTTGCGCTTTTCAGAACATCTCAGGGACTATTTACTTCATTTGATTCTCTTCTCTATTTTTTTTTTTTTTAAGGTTACTTATTTATTCTGAGAGAGACAGAGACAGCGCGAGTGGGGGAGGGGCAGAGAGCAGGAGAGAGAGAATCCCAAACAGGGGCCGAGCCACCAGTGCGGAGCCTGATGCAAGGCTCAAACTCACGAACCATGAGACCGTGACCTGAACTGAAACCAAGAGTCGGTTACTTAACCGACTGAACCACCCAGGTGCCCCTCATTTGATTCTCTTTTCTAAACAGAGCAGCTGGAGAGATTCTTTTTAAGAGTCAAGTCAGATTATGTCATACGTCTGCTGAAAATCTTCCAGTGGTTTCCATCCTACTCAGAGTCAGAGTCAAAGGCCTTACAAGGTCCTAATCCATCTGGTCCCATTTCCTTAGGACCTCAGACTTACTACACCCCCCACCCTCATCCCTTCCATTGCTCTGGCCTTGCTGTTTTTTAATGTGCAGGCTCACTCACCTTTGCCTCAGGGCCTTTGCACCACCTGGAATACTCTTCCCTCAAATGTTCTCTGGGGTCCCTTCTTTGCATCCTTTGGGCCTAAGTCTCAATAGCCGCCTCTTAGACATGCCCTCCCTGGTCTCTCTTCAGCACTCCTCATTCTCCTTCATGTCTGACTATTTTGCCAAGACACTTATCACCGTTAGAAATTCTACATGTTTAGTTTACTCATTTATTTATCTGCTTCCCCCCGTGGAGTTCTAGGGAGAGAGAGATTTTTACCCAGTTTGTTTACAACTGCACCGCCCCCCACTTCCCAGAGACAACCACAAGGCCTGCCCCTGAGCGATGATCCATAAATATTTAAATTCAATATGAAATATTGAATAAAAGCATGAATTCTTGCAGCAATGATCTTTTCTAGTCAAGGTAAGTATTGTGCTCTCAGCTTTACAGATGAAGAAACAAGCCCACGAGTTTCCGTGACTGGTCTGAGGTCACGCAGATGGTGGTAGAACTGTCTAGAACCAGGTGCCATGACCCCTAGCCCCAGGTCTTTTGGGCAATAAATTGCTGAGTTCCCATGTGGCTATTTCCATGCAGGGATGTGAACGACTCTGATATGGGTTCGGATACACAGACACGCAGGCTCCCACTGCAGTGAGAAGAGGGTACCGCACGACTATCATTTCCTGGACAGAGAAATATGCATCTCTGCCCGCTGGGTTCAGAGCAGTAGTAATTACGAGAGTCTGGAAGGAAGTGAGAAAAACATCAGGGACATTTAACAACCTTCACTGACCTGCAAATTATTATTTACAGTAACACAGAGCATTTCCTCTGCGGAGGCGAAGACACAGAACATATTATGCCTTTTTTTTTTTTTTTTTTTTTTAACATATAAGCCTGAATCCCCATAGCACGCTCCGGAAGCAGACAAAGAACAGAAAAGAGTGAGTGGACAGGTCAGGATGGACTTAGCCTTAGGGGATGAAAGGAACGAATTCTCGCCATCCTTTTTATTAAATTCCTCCCAGAAACTCCCTGAATTTGATATTAAAACAATCTGAGAATCGCATTGTAAACTCTTCAGAGTCTGGGTCGGGCCTTACTGTTCGTGCATCTCCTGTTGGTTGAGCGTACTGCTTTGTGACAGAAGGTCCGGAGAAGTGTGTCCAAATTGACTGCCAGGGCCAGGGCTGGAAGAGGCTTTGATTCGAGGCTCTTCCAACCTTGGCCCCCGGGGCACCCACCATCCCTGGCCTGGGCCTACCAGAGCTCTCCGCCTCTGCCGACAGGGAGCTCATTACCAACTAGAGCAGTCCTTGGTTCTTATTATACTTCTCAGGCTGAACTCCTGTCTGCCTCCTGTGAGGCCCACCCTTCGGCTCTAGTTCTGGGCTCGGGGGTGAGAGAGACGAAGTTAACGTCAGGTAAGCACTTGCACGTGTTAACGAACATGTTCTCAGTGTCTCACAGGCTCTAAAAGGCAGAACATGGCAGCTAGGAGTTCTTGAAAGCAGGAGTTCTCTGAAAGTCCTCCTGTGTGTGTGTGCGTGTGTGTGTGTGTGTGTGTGTGTGCGTGTTATGGGGTGGGGACTGGGTTTCTAGCGTGATGGTGCGGAGCATGACGTTGGAGTCAAGATGCCTGGGGTCTGCTCCTGGCTCTGTCACACAGCTGTGTGGTTCGGGTATGGCACTTAGCCTTTCTGTGCCTCAGTTTCTCCATCTGTAGAATGGAAGTAATAATGACAGCTTCATAGGGTTGTTGTGAAGCTCAAGTGAGCTAATGTCTGTGAAGTGCCTACCTAGCCCATCGTTAGCCCTTCTATGCTGTCCACACACGCCCGCTCATGCTCACTTGTTCTCTCTCTCTCTCTCTCAAAAATAAACATTTAAAAAAATTTTTTTAAATAAATAAATAAACGTGACAGCCTCTACCTCTCGACTCGTGACAAAGCCTGCACATCAGAATGAATTTCTGGATTCATTTAGTCAGAATTAGCGCGAAATCACATAAAATAAGAAGAAAATGGTAGCCATGTACCAAATGTTGGATGGGTTAGAAAAGAACCATGAAGAAAGGAAGCTGACACTCCGAAGGCCAGCTGTGGCCCGGGCCTGTGTGAGGCCGTCCGCCTGTCCCCTCCTTGCACAGCCCTTGGGGTCGTGGTCAGAATCTCCCTGTTGTTAACGATGAGCAGTGAGCAGCTCAAAGTGCCCCGCTTTGAATCGAGAATCCCAACCCTAGTCGGTCTGCATCCGGCGGGGGGTGGGGGGAGAAGCCTTCAGGATATGGCGGGAATTTGGAGCCGGGGGGCAGGAGACCTGGTTTCTTATCACAAGTATTGGGGCAGGCTGGCTCCTGTTTCTTCACAGGTCAAGTGGGCATCGGAATATCCACTTTACATTTCTCCCAGGGTTTGTAAGGTTGCTTTTGATCATTTGATTCATTTATGTGTAATATTTATTTATAGGCACAAGAACAAAACCAGAACTACCAAGGGCTGTTGGAGTGGGGTGGGGGGGTCTCTTTCTCGGGCCCCAGCTGTGGGCCCGTGCCCCGGATGTGACTCCCTGACTATGTCGGTATTTAGTTTTGGCAATTTCTACTACAAACTTAGATAATTCCTTTATACAGCTGTGTCTTGAACGTGTTTAAATTGCATCCGTTCTCCCTCTGCTATGACAGGGATTTTAGCACAATTACGCTCTCTCTCCTTTCCTCTGTGTTTTCGTACCTAAGACCGTTGTCTTCATAATCTCCTGGTCACCTTCATAGTTTTAAATAATGTACCTAAATCTTCATGTTGTGATTCCTCAGCTGTTAAGCAGTACCTGTCGACTTACCGGTAGAACAGAAATGCCACAGAAACGCCTGCCCCTTTGGCTCCTTGCCACCTCCCAGGGCCCAGGACCTTCCCAACACAGGTAGGCACTAGCTTGCTATTTGCTGCATGGACGACTGTAACCTGAGCCAGAAGCACACCTGCGCTGCCTTCCCCTCCCCCACCTTCCCCACTTCCTTCTCTGAACTGTAGTATTCACTTTATTTTTTCAGGGTTTTTACGATTTATATTCTAGGTCTTCCAGGTTTCATCTGTAGGTTGGTTGGAAAACCTGAAAAACAGGGACTCCAGGGTGGCTCAGTCAGTTGGGCGTCAGACTCTTGGTTTTGGCTCAGGTCATAATCTCACGGTTTGTGGGTTCGAGCCCCCCATCGCGCTGTGCACTAACAGCGGGAAGCCTGCTTGGGATTTCTCCTTCTGCCTCTCCCCCACTTGCGCTGTCCCTCTCTCTCTCTCAAAGTAAGTAAATAAACTTAAAAAAAAAAAAAGAGAGAAATTCTGAAAAGCAATACACAGGGTATAAAATACTGTGATTATAAAAATATTATATATTGCAGAACCAAGGAATATAACCACATCTGCATCACTTAACAAGGGGACCTTGGGCAGGGGATGTTCCAGAAGCCAAGGCCAAGTGGATTTTTTTTTTTTTTTTTTTTTACCCAAGCAAATGCCGTCACAGCCAGTTGCTGTCCATGGGGGAAGGTTGGGGGCTGTAAAACTCAGAAAGGCTTTTAACGGTGACCCCACAGCCTATCCCTTTTCTTCATAGCTATGGTTCTGACTTGGGAGTCTCCCCAGGGCTTTTCTGGGAAGGGCACCTCCTTCCCCAGGCTAGTTCTCTCTTCCTCTATGTGTTTGTGGGGTGTAGATTATTCCACTCAACTTTATCCGTCAATATGACCTCATCCTCTTTGTGTTCTAGGCGTTTGTGAAATTTTCTGGATTGCTGCTGGGATCTTTTCATGCTTGATATGGATTTATTCTTTTGCATGTATTTACTGTTATTTCAGTAAGATTTGGGAAGAAGGAGAGGTAAAGTAGGCCCAAGGTACCCTTTTGACCTTCAGCATTTATTTTGAAAATTTTGAAATGAACAAATATTTCTTCAGTGAATAACCAGGAGACCTTCTGGTTCAGGTGAGGAGGCTTGTCATGAGTGGGTGTTTGATGGGGTCAGAGAACCAACACTTACATCCTAACAAACAGTGCCAATTTCATGTCCTTACAGATAAAAGAATACTTTCACCGGGACTACCTTGACAAGTTCATGTGTCCATGAGATGAGAATAGAGAAAAAAGTACAGGAACAAGTTCCAGCGATGAGAAGAAGAATGACCGAAGCATTCCATAATTTATCTTAAGGCAGCAATAATTTGTGTGTTTGGAGACACGCTTTGCAGGGAAAAGAATCAAGACTCGCTGAGGTAATGTCACGTAACAGAAAGCGTGGGGTTGGTGACAAGCAGACGGAAGTCTGCAACCTCGTTGTGTCTTATAGATCTTCTGCAAAGTGGGTACAGTAAAATCTGCTCGGCGAGGATTGAGCAAAGCGACACATGGGAGGTACTCAGCATAGTGTGGGTTCTTTGGGACTGGTAATCCCCATGAGGCCAGGGGAATGGACTAGAAGAAAGTTGAAAGATTTTTATAATAGCTCTGTTGGGTTTACTGCAGCCATTGCTGTATCTTTATTGTCTTTCTGTCTGTTTTTGTCTGTTTCTCTCCCTGTCTCTTCTCCTCTCCCACCCCAGTCCTCAGCGCTAGTAAAATCTTTAAGCATCCTTTGAAAGAAAATTGCATGGTATCAGTCACAGGAATGTGCTACCATTTCACGGTGGCCATCCGCAGCTCTCTCCCAGGACCCCAGATGGAGAATCCCAGCCGGGCAGGAGAGCCTTTGGTGGAGGGGGAGTGGTGTTTCCTGGACGCTCTTTTGCCCTCTCAGCCATTTCCCTTAAGATGAAATGATCCCCTAGTTATGGGACAAATTTAGCCCCTATCCCTCCATGGCCAGGGGCTGTGGCAATATTCTACTGACTCCTCCTCACTGGATTTTGGAAGTGTAGGCTGGAAAACCACTGTCAGGTTCTGAGGGCAGCACATTATGGAATAATCAGGACTTGGCACAGGATGATGTTAAAAGTGCTTTCTTTCTTCCCCAACACTACTTTCAGAGATGCTTGGTCAGATCGTTCTTCACTGCTTGGGGGCCGGCAACAGTGCACAGATCCACATGACCTCCCGGAAACCGGGCAAGTCCTTACTCCACCAGAGTCGGACTAGACCTCTTGGTCCCATCAGCCTCTCGTCTATAGACATTTTTCCTCGCGGTAAAGCAGCCCACCATGAGCTCCCCAAACAGTCCCTGAGGTCAAGCCTCTCCCCCAGTGAGGGATTAGAAGCACCAAACTCACTGGCTGTGTGACTTTGAGCAGGTTACCTAACCTCTCTGGGCCTCCATTCCCCCAGCTCCAAAGCGGAGTTAACAATAGAACCTACCTCAGAGGGTTGGGATGGGAATTCCGCGCGTTAGTTTATCCATGAAAAGCCTTAAGACAGTGGTTCTCAACTTTGGTGTGCTCAGAATCCCCTGGAGGGCTTGTTAAAACACAGATTGCTGGCTCCCAGCCCAGCACGTCCCTTTAGTTTGCATTTCTAACTAGTTCCCAGGTGATGCCTACGCTGCCTGACCGAGAACCGCCCCCACCCCCCACCCCCCATTTTAGAACAACGCCTGACCTGGGACCAGCGCTGTATGATTTATTTGTTACTCGTTATTTACCTGAAAGATTTAAAAAAGGAATGCCACGGTACCTTTGGAATACATGGCCTGATTAGGTAGTCCTTTTAGAAGATTCGGGATATCAAGAGGATTAGCTAGCCCTCCTATCGAGCTGGAAGGGCTGTAGGAAGATTAGGAGATGGTGGGGACCGGAGACGAGACGGGCAGCCTGGATGCAGTTCAGTATCCAGGAGCCCCGTGGGCCTACCCCTGCCGCTGAATTTATGGGTAAAACAGAAGGCAGGCGCTGGGGAGCCAGATGAGGCCTGCCTTGCCTCACTCTCCAAGTATTTGGGGCTCAGGGTGGTACCAGGGGCTGTGGGAAATCATGACACTAAAGACTGGGCCGCGGCCTTCGGCGATCTCAGTTGCAGAGCTCCCTCCCCCGCCTCCACACCAAACAGTAAACAGCCACTGGGGGCGTGTAAGGTGAACACGATGTCCCCTGTGTACTAGCCTTACGGCCTTGGGGAAGATGCTCTCGCTGGCTGAGCCTCAGTGATGTCGTGTATCCTCCCAGGGTCCCTGTGATGACAGGAAGCGCGGTAGAGCCCCGTGAGAGCGGGGACCTGTCTGTGCTTCGCACCGCGGCATCCCTGCTCCCGGCTGGTCCCCCCCACATGACAGGTGTGCCCTACTCTTGGTAGAAGGAGTGCTCTGCTGAGTAAAGCACTTGCGGCATCTGGTTGGTGGCGTCTGGGCACAGGCGGCTGTCCTTGTGACTTCGGGTGAGGACTGGCCTAATCGGGGGAGATGACTGGAAGATGTGGCAAGCTCTCCAGACCTGGAGGGATGGCAGGGAAGAGGAGGACGGAGGACGGAGGAAGGAGGGTATTTCAGATGGGGCTGAGGGCATAAGGCAAGGGGTGTTCCAACAAGGGGCGTTCATCTCCCCACAACTGCCTGCCCATGAAAAAAACAAGAGGCAAAGAGTGCAGGTCAGTTTCTTCTTGTTTGCCTTCTAACTGACAGAGCATTCTGATAGAGACCAACCTGGGCATAAAAGAACATTCTTCATGTTCTCTGATCATGCCAGAGTGTCCTAGGTCAGTGCGTGCATAGGAGGCGTTCCACAATCTGTCTTCAGCTTAACCTTCCAACCGCATATCCATTTCGTCCCATCCAGGACTGTGGTGGCCCCCTAAACCTGGAAAACTCCTATTCATCCTTCAGGACCCAGCCAGTGCCTCCTTCTTACGCAGGCCTCAGAAGAGGAGGTCGCTTCTGTTGCATTTCCCCAGCCTCCGGTCTGGAAGGAGAAACACAATTCAGCAAAGCTCCCTTCTCCGGCTCCGGCCCCACCTGTCACTAGGGGAGCCTCAGCCATCCGACCTTCCACCGCTTCCTTCTGTAGTTTTCCTGAAAGTCTCCAGAAGGTGTCATCTGTGTGCTCTCCTGTGGGCAGCTGTTTATCTCCCGCATGGCATTTGTCAGTGCCCTTCTCCGCGGAGGGGGAGCAGGCTGCGGGGTCCCCCCACCCCCAGCTGGGGGGAGGGTGCCAGTGGTGTAACTGAGGCCACAGCACAGCGCCGCCTCCCGCTGCTGCGTGCTGAAAGCCGTGCTTGCTTTCCCGCAATCACGTGGTCTGGCTCCCAGATCCGTGCTGCAGAACAACTCCGAAATGGGGACAGTGAGAGTCTAAGAATACAGGCGGGCTATGAATAGCTCCCGCTCACCACGCCTTTCCTGTGCACGAGGAAGGGCGCTATAAACCCTTCTGTGGAATCCACGTTGTAATCCCCGCGCTGAACCCTGGATTGTTGCTAGTGAGGACCGCAACCCCCAGAGGCTCAGGGAGATTCAGTAGCTTGCTTCGGTGTTCACAGCTGGTAACGGGCGGCTAGGAGTTTAAACCCAGGTCAGCTTGGCTCCAGAGTCCAGAACCTTCATGTCCCTGCCTTGGTATGCACACCAGCTCCCATGAGACAGAGTGATGCCCTCCTCAATGCTTCCCAGTTCCCTTGGCAGTCCATCGGCTGGAAGGCTCTATCTTACCCCACAGCAGTGCCTGGCTCTTAGCACAAGTTCAACAACGATTAAATGAGTGAAGAAACAAATAACTAGAGTCTTAGTCTCACCTGACACTCCCACCCCCAACTGATGGGCCTGGGGAAGGTCTCCATATCTATCCTGCCTCAACTTTCACCAATCAGGGCAATAATATTGCTTGGATGGGGTTCTTATAAAGCAGGCTGAGACGCCAACGCCTAGGAAACAGAGCTCCAGTCTCAAAGGGGTCAATGGCAACAACGTACCAGCCTCACTGGGTTTGGCCCCCCACCTGCTCACACAGGCCTCAGTCCTCTGCAGAGCCCTGCCCAGTCCTTTTGGGAATCCTGGGAGAATATGTCACGTGTGCCAGCAGTGGTCACCATGCGGTATCTTCCGCTTCCCTCCTTTCCCTCTCAAGGCCCTCGCGATGATGTCCTCTCTGGGCATGGCCCCCTAGGCCACCTCACCCTGCACCCGCATCCACCACAGGACTATTGTCCACCATGTTCAGGGCCATCTCCTCTGAGAGTGGCCAGCCCTCACAGTGCCAGAGCCACTCTGTGTCCTGCTTAGACGTGAAAGGGCTGCTACCCTGCTCCATGTCACACATTCCATCCTCTGGGGCTTGACCAGGTGATGATATGAGTGCCCCATGACTTACCAGGTCCTTTAGAAATCCTCTCCTCCAGGGGCGCCTGGGTAACACAGTCGGTTGAGCGTCCGACTTCGGCTCAGGTCATGATCTCACGGTTCGTGAGTTCGAGCCCTGCATCGGGCTCTGTGCTGATGGCTCGGAACCTGGAGCCTGCTTCGGATTCTGTGTCTCCCACTCTCTCTGCCCTTCCGCCGCTCACACTCTGACTCTCTCTCTCTCAAAATAAATAAATAAACACTAAAACATTTTTTAAAAGACAGAAAGAAATCCTCTCCTCCAGCTTCACATGGCAGCCCATCCCCACGGTGCCCAGACGCATGCGTGGAACCGGGGGGTATGTGTGCACGCGCGTGCACTCTTGGGACTCCATGCTGTCCCCCACCCCACCCCCTGCCTTGTTCCCCACACTACACGCCAGGCTGCTCCTTAGACTTCTTTTCCCCATGACGCTAATCAAACCCTGAGTATAGCTGTTTGCTAGTCTTGGTTCCTCACCCTCCTCCCCACTCATCAGGCAAATCCAGTCACATATGGATTCATTTTAAGGATTATGTGGGACCCCCCCCCCACTCCCCACCATCCCTTAGCTACAGACTTAAGAAGACCAGCTCCTCAGTCCAGACGTCAGGTGAGCCAGCCTACTGGGGGAGGTGAAGGGTGGATTGAGCTTTATCAACAAGTCTGGCATTTCCAGATTTAAGGCTTGGATTTACTATGAAGCTGATGAGGGCTTAGGTTTCAGGACCTCCCTCCCCGATTTGCATGGGAGAGGCCCCGGTGCTCGTGTGTCTTTATAAAATTGGCAAAAGTATGCTATTTTAAGGCAGTCGGTTAATTGCTGGTTCTTTTTCCTTCCCCATCTTCCCTCCTGCACCTCCCTTCCTGTCAGGTGACATTAGAGTGGCCATGGACATCTTGGAGGATCTGGGTAAAAGGCTGTTAGGCTGGGGATACAGGAGTTCGGTTTCCTTGGGTTATGTTAGCATGGTCTGTCGCCATCCTCCTGCGTGGCTGGGTTACTGCAAACCCTCCCGGTGTAGGAAAGGCAGAGAGACTCCTGCTACCGAAGGGGGAGACTTGCCTCACATCACGGCCCAAAGATGTAGTCTCAGAGTCATCTCTCACTGTGACTGTGTCCCAAGGCACCTGGCGCTGGTAGTCGGAGACAGCAAAGTAGAGGCAGGAGAGCAACGTGTGGAGCCAGAAGCTATGCTGTGGAAAGTTCTTCCCACCATCACGTGCCCAAAATTGTACGTGGAAGATTCCGGTACCACATGGAGGCCTAATTAAAACTATTACCCCCAAATACCAAAAGCCAAAAAGCGAATGTTGATCAGTCACTGCTGGAAGAAAGACTGAATTACCTCTCCTCCCCGTATATAGAAAATAATAGTTCATAATCATCACCTAAAGAAGTAAGACATCCAAAAGAAATGCAAACGAAAGCATAGGAAAAAAAACCCAGTAGTACGGAGGCATGTCAGAAAGTTCATTGATACAACTACCGTGGGTATCTTTTTGGATTTTGTAATATTTGGGTACTGGATGACTTTTGAAAACTTTTGTAACATCTTGTGGTTTCTTTTCTCCTTCTAAATAAAAATTCACACTTGCAACACATAATGTGCAACAAAATTCATTCTTTGTAACATGCTTTGTATTTTTTTCCCTTAAATTTAATTGTAATTAGCTTCAGGCTACTTCTAATTGTATTAGCCTGAATGGAATGGTATTGTCTTCAGGACCCATATAACCTGCATCTGCCCTGGGCACGGAGTTAAAGAGTATTTGGACCTCTCCCTGCTTCTTGTCTGAATGTCTGAAGGGCCAGGGTGAGGTGGGGTGAGTTTCCCTCTCTTCCTACTTTTCCTGTCAGAATCGGCCATGGCAGCCACTAGAAGTTTCCTGCTTCTTATAACTCACCCTCTCTGGGTGTCTTTCTAGGCTTTTTCTCCTCAGATCTTCTTACTCGTCACCAGTTTTCTTAGATATGTCACCTTAGGACTTGCTACCCAGTCCAGCCTCAGTCAAGACTCTTTATACTCTGCAGTCTCCCCTCCTGTGCCCCACGTCCACAGGGTGATGTTGGATCTTTCCTTCCTTTGCTTTCCTTTCTCTCTGCAGAGTCTCAAGATGTGCTCAGGATAGATCAAGCTCTATTACTAAACAACAATCCCATTCAACGTCCTCATTGTCCTCAGTTCTGGAAAGAGAGGCCCGGCAATGTTGCCCATGGCCTGAGTCTACAAGACCATGGTTCATGAGGGGTAAGGGAAGGGTGTCTCCAATACTTTGTGAGTTGGTGATATTTGTATTTGAGGTCTCAGCACAGACACAGAAAGGGATGAGGATATCCCAGTGTCCTTCTCTCCCATCAGTGTGACAACTTTTTCAATTATTTATCAACTTCACTCTCACTGGGTGGGAAGAGCATTTTATCTGTAGTTAGAAGATGTGAAATTGACTCTGCTACTAATTCACTGAGTGGCCCGAAACAGCTCACTTCTCTCTTGGCGTTTAGAAAATGAGGTGGTTGGGTTATGTGATTGCCACAGCCCCCCAAGCTATAACTTATCATGCTCTATGAATCACTGTGCTTGCAAATCTCTAATTAAACAGGGATTACCTACTCCTAATCTTTGCAGACCTAGAATTTGAATCTTGTCAGCTCAGCATTGACAAGAAATCACAAGAAAACAGGTTCACATTAAGGAAAGGGGCCAGGGGGAAAATAACCCCAAGTTTCAGTAGAATCTTTTGTACTAACTACAGCTATAATGTTCTATGGTCATCAGACATTCAATAATCTAAAAGCTCAGTTATGTTTATTAGATTTTACTAACTAAGGTAGACAGTCAGTGGAAGTATTTTAGAAAGAGTAGCACCTTCAAGGTGAACTTTTGATGTTGTTATTTTTGTTCTTTTAACTGAAAAAAAAGTCTGGTTCTCAGGATTCTCTGCCCTTTCAACGGTTTTGGGGAGTCTTGTTACCTCCAAGTGTGCACAGACCCTTTTTTCTCTGCCATGGTTGGCCAACGCTAACCCTTCACTTTCTTGGTTAAAAAAATAAATGACTGAAGGAAGGGAGGAAATCCAGAATATTGGAAGATACCAAGAACTTCTTTGAAGTAACTGAGGCCATGGGCTGTGGAGAGAGACCTTCATGGCTCCAAATACTGCCTCCACCACTGACTAGTTCCAGAAACTTCTGGAAAGAATGAGAGCACAAGGTACAGCTTGGAACAGTAGAAAGACAGACATGTACATGGAGGAGTCATCCAGGTCCATTCAGGGAGGAGGGACATTTTGGGTGTTTCAAAGTTTCTTCAAGGCCATCCTCCTGCGTTTGTTGAGTCAATGCTCTGTGACTAGCCGCCTTCAGGTTTTCAGGATGGTTTCCCTGGTGTCTGGGGGAAAAGCATTCCACATAGGGGTGGGGGGGGCAAGCGAGCAGCAAATCAGCTTTAGGAGAGGGTCAGCCTCATTGTTCCTTAATAAGTTAGCTTCTGGTTTATACATCAGCTTCTTATGTCTTTGGTTATCAAACACCTGTCTATAAGAAACTAATCTCTCGTTTCTGGGTCTGTATGGGCCAAATCTAACTGCTGGACCGGGCGGGCTGAGGACCAATGTGTGGACTGCAGAAACTTCATGCAGCTACTGCTTCCCTGGGAGGTGGTCAGCCTACCCTGATGACAGCCTCCCTCTTACCAAGCTTCTTAACTGTAACAGATCTCAAGACATCTTGCAAATAAACAAGGGCCATCACTATACTTTGGAATATACTACTTAGCCAGTACAAACAGGGTTTCTTTCTCTCTCGCTCGCTCTCTCTCTCTCGCTCTCTCTTTGTTTTTAAACCAAATTTGGTAGTCTGGCTTATTGCTCCCTCCTGCCCTCTGGCAGTTGCAACATATGTTAGCGGTTTGTTGTGGAGCATTGGATCTTTGGGGTTGATGATTTGTCGCTTGGGTCTATGTGGCAGAAGAGGTGGATTCCAAGAAACACATGTTTAAGAAATTCAGGAAGGAGCAAGGAAGTGGATATGATCATTGGCTAATTGGTTTGTTAGGCCAAAAATGCCTTTTGGTGCTCACCACAGCTCCAATGCCAATTCTTAAGTGGTGGTGACCTCCCTTGAGGTCACTGTGTGAATGACTATGATAAATGGCTGGTTTTGGAAGGTTAAGGATTTTTCTCTCTTTGCTTGTTCTTCCCCCCCCCCCCCTTTGGTTGTTTGGGATCTTATTGAAAATCACAAACCAGAAAGAAAACAGCTGCCAAGATCAGTGGTGAACATTTCAAGAATCAGGTTACTGTGGCCTGTGGCTCTCAGCTCCACTTGAAGAAAATTCAGGTTGCTCTGGTGATCTCCCAGTACATTTTCCCTAAAATACACGCTTATCCTTGGTTTACCAGTGAGCAGGAGGTGGAAATGGGCAGAAGGGTCAGCCTAAATAATGTGGCAAGATAAATATACATCCCTTCTCCTCCCCAACCACTCCCCCCCCAACCCGCCCCAAGCCAGATAGTTGAGTCTATATGGGACTAACACTGAGTCAGATGCCTTGGAACAAAAGCAAATCCTAGATGCTAAGGATCATGGTTTGGGGGGAAATTGAACAATTTCATAGGCAGGCTCCCAATGTACCTTAAATAAGTGATTCTGTGGCTCTTTGAGGTTAAGGCACTGGGTCAGCATGCAAGCAAGAGGATCTTCAGTGAGGTCAGCTGTTTTCACACAGACCAGGGTAGTAAAACAGCCTGAACCAAGAGTAAGGAGCCATGCTTTCTAAGGCTTGCTTTTTACTTCTTGCTAAACCGAGGAGGCTCAGCACATCAGTTTGCCTGTCTGGGCCTTGCTTGCCTCAGGTCGGATGAGAACATCCATGCTTTGATGCTAAGCTGTCCTTCTGTGTTCACCCAAATTCACCTGAAACATTCTCATCCCTACAAATGTCTTCATCGTTACCCTGGAGTGAGTCGCATGAAGCAAATTTCACACTGTGATCAAGCACGTCACGTTTTCCCACGTGATATGTTATCTAGTGGCAATATAATCAATTTCTATTAAGTTGTGGCACAAGTGCACCCGGAAGGGAAGGAGCCCGAATTGTGGAATGTTTAAAAAAATAATTTCTATTATAAACAGTGTCGCAAGTAGTGGCTAAAAATATATGGTGCAAAGAGGGGCCATTGTGACAGTTTTGGAGATTAATTTAGGGTCATTTGTATTTAACATCTTTTTTTTCCAACGCAAAAGATTTTTTTTTCTTTTTTTTTAACGCTTATTTATTTTTGAGACAGAGAGAGACAGAGCATGAACGGGGGAGGGTCAGAGAGAGAGGGAGACACAGAATCGGAAGCAGGCTCCAGGCTCTGAGCTGTCAGCACAGAGCCCGACGCGGGGCTCGAACTCACGGACCGCGAGATCATGACCTGAGCCGAAGTCGGACGCTTAACCGACTGAGCCACCCAGGCGCCGCCGCAAAAGATTTTTTAATGCACTTAAAACAATGCCTTCTTGAGAATGTGAAAATTCCTTAATTGTCACTCACATTACTCAGTTGCTTAGATTTGCCTATATGTCTGCAGGGCACGTAAACTCTAAATAAGTGAGGTCTAAATTAATGAGATGTTACTATACTTACTTTTGGAACGGGTCGAACCGTTTGGTAACTGTTGAATCACGCTGAGCTGGAGAAATAAATCTGATATGATCCACGAGACTACATCTGAAGCAGAGATTCTTTTATTTAAAGATTCTAGGATATATAGAGTTAAATTTCAACCAAAATGAGATTTCCTGAGCTCTCGAATGCTAATATGTACCGCATTAGCCTCGAGATGGTAGGGTCCTTCATAACAAAATAGAACATTTGCCAAATCTGGTATCTTAAAACAGTAATGTAGACTCCAGCCTTCTGATTACATTCTTTGGATATTAAAATTTGGTTTGACCTAGATTCAAAGTGACTAGATTTTTTTTCCCCCCTGTAAATTTCAGGGAACTTCCATACGAAGGCAGAGGAACTGTATCTAAATCTCTCTTTTAAAGACACTCGTAAAAATGCACTCAGAGCTAAAAGTTTCCACCCAAGGAAATGAACAAAACAAGTTGGATTCAAATGGCAACAACAGAAAAGAAAAGAAGAAGAAAATTCCACAATTAGCCTTCAATGTGGAAATATGTTCTAAATAATTTAAGTAATTGTGGTCAAATCAAGAACAGAAAGACCAAAGCTGCTCCGTTTTTGCAGGAGCGAGTTTTCAGTTTCTTTCCCGGGGCTCATCAGCATCATAAAACGTTAGTACTGGAAGAGTTCTGAGTGACCCTCTGTTCCAGGCCCCCCTTAAGAGAGGAAGAGGCCCAGGGAGGCAATGGGGTTGGCCAAGGTGGGGAGCCAAGTAGTGGTGGCCTGGGGACTCGAACTCAGCTCTCTCCAAACTCCCACACCACGAAACTGTGCCCTAATAGGCACTTACCAGGCATTTGTGGGATTGGATGAGTTTACCCTTTGAGTTCTTACTGGGAACCAAACCAACCAAAAATCATCCATTCCTTCTCAAAGGTGTCTTTTCTCCAGACACCTTTTCCCAGTCTGATTTCCCGGATTCAAGAAAAGATTGGGGAGAAGGGAGTTGAGCCGGGAAGAGGTTTTTCTCCACGCTGGAGGTTGCGCTGGGGGAGAAGGGGCAAGAGAAAGAGAAAGGGGTTTCTCAAATGGAGTTATGATTTAACGCTGAGTTTCTGAAACAAATTCTTCTGTGTTTTCATAAGACTGGTAGCTAAGTCTGCATTCTCTATTTTTGAGGGAGTTAAAAGTCGTGCTACATAGAACAGAGTGGGTACTGGCTAATTGTTGAATGAATTCATGAATATGTGAGGGAAAAGGCGCTATGTGTTTCCTGTACAATATCTTGTTGAAATCCCTCTAGCTCTCTGGAAGGGGCCATCAACCCCGGTTTCCTGAAGGAGGACGCTGATGCTCAGAGAACACAATGGCCAGCCTGACATGTTAAACAGCTCCTTTGTATACCCGATGCTTTCTCCGCCTGCTTCTTCGTGAAAGAATCCCAGTCTTCCCATGAACCTCTTGGTTCCTTTATGAAATTTTTTTATTTGGGAGGAGAGAGGAAAAAGATAGGCCTCTAACGCATGGCTGAAACCGCAGATGAATAGGAAAAATCAAAATGGCTTTGGGTTGGCCGCTGCCAAACGGCACTGAACAAAAGAAGTCGCATTTCCAGTTGGAAGGAGAGGAGGGTGAAAATGGATGACAGCTCAAATGCTTTGTGATTTGTAACTGCTTTACTTAATCCTGTTTCCAATTTAATAGTACACTCCAGGTCGACAGAGTCCTGCATTCAAAGAGACTTTGTGGTGTCTATATAATGGGACTGGTATTGAGTTCCTGAGTTCCCTTCTCTGAAGAACCCAGCATAGCTCCATGGCCGCTTTCTTCCAGTGAGAGGAGAAGAGCAACTCCGTTTATCCCCATATGCCTTGTGTCTGTCTCCGGGAATGACATCGCCTCTCACTGAGGATACTTCAACTGATGGAGAAGGTCGGGAAGAATGGCCAGCGTCGCCCTTTCCTGGACCCTGCTCCATCTCCAAAATGAGCTTTTTACATGGTAAATGATTCACTTACCAGGTAAAGTAAACACAGAAACGTTGTCAAATTAAAATGGGGCGAGTTTAGATTCGGAGTGACACGGAGCAAACAGCCCGGCTGGGCCTATCAGGCCCTGTGGGACATGGGTGTGCCTGGATGAGATTGGCTCCAATTAGCCTCAGCGGGGAAGGGCTTGCAACGTGGCAAGTCTGCTCCACTGGAGCCTAAACTGTTCAGCCCTGGAGAGCAGAAAGGCGGAGATGCAGAGATGGGAAGATATCCGATTGCAGCACAAGAACACGGCTTCACTTCTTAAAACTCTGGAAATCATACTCTGAAGAGCTGAGACCCTCCAGGTGAATCCTGTCTTTCTAAACACGAGGAAACTGAGGCTCAGGGAAGCTTGGAGGCTTGGCCAAGGTCCCAGAACAATTAGCATCTGAGCCAAGTCTTAGACCCAGGTGTCTTTGTTATCATGAGTTGGGAGGGAGGGTGTCTACCTTCTGGCATTCAAAGCAAGAATCATCTAGGAGAGTAGGAAACACATCTGACTTATTCACCAAAGTACTGGGCGCATAGAAGATGCTCAAGAGATATTTGGAGAATGGGGGCGCCTGAATGGCTCAGTTGGTTGGGCATCCAACTCTTGATTTGGGCTCAAGTTCTGATCCCAGAGCGGTGGGATCAGGCCCCGCGTCGGGCTCCATGCTGAGTGTAGAGCCTGCTTAAGATTTTCTCTCTCTCTTTCCCTCTGCCCCTCTCCCTCTCCCTAAAAATAAAAATTTTTAATGAAAAATTAATAAAGATTGGAAGAATAAAATGAAGAAATCTAGATCTAACCCAAAACTTTGGATTATACCCAGTGTGAGCCATGAGCTCGTTCCCAGGATGTAGGCTGGAAATTACATTCTGAGCCTGGATTAGGCATATCCCAAAAAGAATCTAGAATCAACACGTTGTGTTGATTGAGTGTAAAGGTCAAACCCTTTTCTCTAGCTCATGGTGTTATAAAGGTTAAATGAGTCCATAGCAAGTACCTAGTGGAGAGTTCGTGGTGATGATGGCAATCATGATGATGATGATGAACTTTGTGCTGTATCAGATAGAAGCCCTTGGCTTGAAGTTCCTTTCAAGCTTTGGGAGCCTGTCTGACTCAACCATAGTCGTTTTTTTTTTTTTTTCGTAAGTAGAACTAGGACAGATATATTCTTTAAAAAAAAAAAATACAAGAAAAGAAAGATGTTGGGCCTCCACTCCAGACTTTCTTACAATTTATGGCGAGTGTAGGTGAACAAGAAGTGAGAAGGCAGAGACTATTCAGAATTACTTCCAAATGTGGTGAACTTAGGGCAAGAGGCATGTGGGGTTCTTGCCATATCCTTCCATGTCACATAGCATGAGAGATCAAAATTGTGTTTATCATGTCACTTCTCTGCTCAAAAACCCTCGGTGGCTCTCCACTATCTCTCCAGAATGATACAAAGCACACAAGTTCATTAGCCTGGTGTTCACAGGTGTCTTCAGTCTTACCTTGACCAGTTCCCGTGATCCACATGGAATGTGTGCTATAGCCTGGACCCACCTGCCGTTGCCTGAACTCATCTTGCAACCTCTACCTTCCCATTTGCCTCTTTTCCCACAGTCCTTCCAATTCTTTAAGTTCCAGCTGGTCTCTACAACCAGTGGGAAGATCCCTCATTCTTTTGGACTTTGAGTGGTGATTTGACTTGTTTTGTTGCTGAGGCTTTGTACGGCTGCCTTATTTTGTGATCTTTGAGGTTATCGCTCACACCAAACTATACACTCTGAGGTTAGGGACCACTCCTGTTTTCCACGGGTAAGGGTTCATATTTACTTGTGGAAGGAATGATGGAATGATGGTCGGACAAGAAGCCCCAGCTTCTCACAGATTGAGGGGATTACCGGCATAGGGTGTTAACAGCAAGGACTCCAGCTACAGTTCCCCCACTTGATTCTGGCAAGAGAAGATGGCCACTCTGCCAGGGGAGCACTAGCAGTGTGGAAGGATTTGCATCCCCTGGTGTTGCCCCAGTGAAAGAAGGAAGGCGACGCGAGGTATTTGATGCCCTGGATCTGCTCAGCGCTGCATTCCTAGATGGCCCGCCCAGCGCCTGGGGGTTCTCGAAGGGCTTTCCTCAGCTGGAGTCTTGAGCTCACTGACTTAAAAGATTGCAAGACCCAAGGCTCTCCCAGCAAGGTGCTCTTTCTATTCACCGTCAAATGACTGACCAGCCACTGCAACAGCACCGGGTGTGCATCTATGTGTGTGCGTGAGAGAGGGATTACATACGCGCTCATGTGAGAAGGATTTGCAGGAGCTGTGATATTTTCACTGGAACCTGGCTACATGATGAGGACTGAGAAATGGCAGGCACATGGAGGCAGGACTGTACAGACATGTTTAGGCTCAGGGAGTAGCCTAGTTTGGCTAGAGTTCACACTGAAGAAGAGTGAACATTTGAAATGCAAGAGTGGGGTCACATTAGAGAGAACTTAGGAGACAGGTCTGAGGCTTTGAATTCCAAGGAAGGGAAGGCAGAGCAAGATGGCAGGAGGGTCTAGACTAGGGATGGCAAGCAGGTTTTGACGCCCGTCCCAGAAGTTAACCTCTCTGTGTGATGGTTTATTCACAAAATGGGGTATGGTACTTTTTTTTACACAATCATCAAGAAGGTTCGATTATTCAGTGTGTGTAAAATTACCCGTTGTGAGGGGCGCCTGGGTGGCGCAGTCGGTTAAGCGTCCGACTTCAGCCAGGTCACGATCTCGCGGTCCGTGAGTTCGAGCCCCGCGTCAGGCTCTGGGCTGATGGCTCGGAGCCTGGAGCCTGTTTCCGATTCTGTGTCTCCCTCTCTCTCTGTCCCTCCCCCGTTCATGCTCTGTCTCTCTCTGTCCCAAAAATAAATAAACGTTGGAAAAAAAAAAAAAATTAAAAAAAAAAAAAAAAATTACCCGTTGTGAAATGAATGGTGAACAAATTTGGCAAATTGTTGGCCCTATTTTCCAAAAAAGGTAAGAAGATAGGTTTTACCAACTATAGAGCAATCAACACGATGGGGCTCTCGGGCAAGACTCTAGATCACACTATTGAGAACTTGGTTTGTGAGCATGAGATAAAGAGTCTGAAGGAGTCAGCAAGGGTTCCCTGAGAACTCTTCGTCGAAGTATAACGTCATTCCCTTTTTGTAAAGGTTTCCTGACTCAGAAAATGCAACACAAGTAGCGTGCCTATATTTCGGTGAGGCAACTTGCTAGGTTCTTCTTCATAACAGGCTGATGAACAAGACGGAAGAGAATAAGCAGGACAACGTATTTGGCTGATTTTAAAACATGCCTTCAAAGTGGTGTTATCAATCAAAGTGATGTCAATCTGCATGCAGATGGTCTAAGGCATGATCCACTCTAACATCAACAAAGAACTTAGAAGAATAGGTAGAAGGTTTGCTTATTGAATATGCAATGGTGAAGAGCTTGGGAGTGAAATATATGCTAAGTAATAGGACCAAGATTTTTAAAATTCTATTATTTAGAGGCTGCTACAGTTTTTAGGTTTTGACAATAAACACTGTTTATTTCATGATGAGTTTTCAGAACACTATTATCCATGCATCTAAATCACTAACACACTCTCTTCTCTCTCTCTCTCTCTCTCTCTCTCTCTCTCTCTCTCTCTCTCTCTTGGCTTCCTAAATTTCTATGAATATTCTGTTCCTCTGGCACTGAACCAGCACCATAGGAATGGAACAAAGACGGAGCCCTCCTTCTCAAAGACCAAGCTGTAAAATTAGCAAAGGAATAAAAAACAGCTGGCGAAATATGATAGCTGTTATTCCGAGCCCATGAACCTGAAAAGATAGTTTATTTTAGAAGACAAACAAAATCTGCCTTCTGTTTGATCTGGGACAGCATCCGCCGTCAGAAGCAGTCCGTTCACATTTAGTTACTCAGGAGGTTTGGGACACGAAGTACAGGCGCTATAAACAAAGAACAGAAAGGATCGGTTTCCATCTTAATTTGACAGTAAACAGTACTAATTTGACTCTGCAGCTGTTTATCGATACCCAGGGAAAAAAAAAAGTTGCAATTCAATAGAGAGAACAGTAGCCAGTGTGTTGAGGCAGAATTGTTCGTAAGATGGCAGGAGCCAGGCTGTCTTGAATCTCCTGATGTTAGAAGAACACAATGTAAATTGCCACACGGTGCGGTTTTCATCTGGCAACACGGTCAGCAATGAGAGCCTATAGTTTTTAGCCTTCGTATAAGGTTCTCTGTAGTGGCTTCATCTTGACTTGCCTTGGAACTACCAATGGATTCCCTGTCCGTTGTGTAATATTTTACAGAAAATAGGTCTAGCCCAAGGCAAAATTCTTCATTCGCTCACTCACTCATTTCATAATGGTTATGAAGTGCCAAATGCTGGGCGGCATAGTGGAGATAAAAGGACGAATATTATTCATGCCTACTTGACCTTTACTTTCTAGCTATAGAGAAACCTGCAAACAAAGAATCATGAAACGATAAGGCAAGCCAGGAGAATATCCTGGCTAATCAAAGAATCTGTTTAGGTGAGTTCTTGTGTGTATAATCCATGGATTGGTCATACAGAACTTGGCCATGGTATCATAGACTGGATATGAAAGCTATCTCCTACATAGCTCATTCATTCATGCATTCGTTCATTCATTCATTGTATTCTGGGTGATTCTGACAAGGATTAATACACCAGACACCTTGGGGAGTACTTTTCATGCATCATCTTCGTCAGCCTTCACCACCATATTATAGAGTAGCATGATTGTCAACATCCATTTGGCAAATAAAGAGGCTATGGTATGGTGGTTCAGTTTCTTGCCTGTGGCGATGAAGCTACTAAGCGGAGAAGCCAGGAACAGAATCCCAGTTTAGTAGACTCCGAATTTTGTGCTCTTTATAATAATGCTTCCATTTAAGATGCGTAGAGGTTGTGAATCCCAGTGGCTCGCCATGGCCATCCAGTTTCATTGTCATGCAGTTTTGAAACAGCATAGGTATTCCAATGAATCCAACATGTGCCCTAGTAATTTATTACAATTTCTATCTCAAGCCTGTTCCTGTGATATTAAACTGCCACCTCGAGATGATACTTCGGGTCTTCTTTTAGAATACGTGGGATAGTATGCTTCGGTTTTTTAAAACATCTTTGAGGAGCCCTTACCATGTGCCGGGACTGAATGCGGGCTTTGTCATACCCGAGAGCCATAAGGTCCGTCAAGACATTGTCTCTGACATTATCCTGATTCTTTACCAGGAACGGCCGCCTGCCTTCCCAACACAAAATCTAAAACAAAAACAATCCCACAGCAGTTTAAATAATTTTGAAGACATTTACCCTTTGCCATCAAACCAGAGAGAATAGTAAGAGCGAACAGCTATCAGAAGAAATAAAACATCCTGTCATACGTTCGGTTTAGTAAGAACATGCCATTTTACTACTTACGTTTTAATTTAGCTTCCTTTCAGATGCAATTAAATCTTCATCATGAGGTCATCTCTGGCCTGGCCCAATAGAACATTCTATTTAGAAAATGGAACACTCGGTGCAGCCAGCATCGCTCCATTTCACTTAAAAAAAAAAAAAATGGAAGCAGTGGACTTGTGACTCGCAGATTATTGCCCGCCGTTGGTTCGCCTATGTTCTGATGCACAGTAGACACAGAGATCTGGATGACAAAGGAAAAGTACACACGGATTTGGTAAAGGGGCAGAATTCACTCCTTTATTATATGCCCTTTCTTTAGGACACTTATCATTTGTCGAACACTGAAAAACACAGGGGAGGCAGAGTTCTGAGCATCCTCAGAGGGGGATGCACTGTGAAGTTCAGCTGGTCTCCATTTTGCACCAACGCTCTGTTGCTCGCGTCACCCGAGTGCTACAACCCACCGGGGGTTTTCTGGGAAATTTGCTATTAATCTCCATTACACTGAAAATTTGGAGCATTCAATACAAACAATGGCTCCGTAGATACGTAAAACTGTACTTTACAGTCCTCCGTCCACCGGAAGCAAGGCACCTGACCCCACTGCCTTAAGCAAATAATACGTTATTTATTTGCTTTATTTATTTATTTAATTTATTTAATTGCAGGTGTTATTTCATACCTGCAATTTCAGGCCCAGATATGGCTGCAGCCAGGGGGAGAAGATACCATTTCTTCCTTATGCCCCCTTTTAAAATCAAGGAAACCTTTCCCCCAAGCCCCAGGGGGATCTCGCCTCACTTCTCAACGGTCAGAATTGCATTACATGCCCTGACTTCCAGGAGTCGCCAGCAAGGAGAATGGAGCCACCTTAGGAGGCGGCTTTATTTGGCCTGGCCAAAGATGACCTAATTGAGATTGAATTGCATCCGAAAGGAAGATCATTTAAAATATAAGTAGGAAAATGGCATATTCTTACTACACTGGACACATGACAGGATCTTTATCCCCTTAGGCCAATCAGAGAATATCCCCTAAAGTGCACACCTGAGTGCAAGACGTAGATACCTGAACAAAGTTGGGGTTGTGTCACTGAGTGGTTGGGTGAATGGCTGTTTAGGTAGGCAGCCAGCAGTATCTGCTACGAGCGATCAGGCCTGGCCTGTCTAACCTTCAAACAGCCTTGTGTGAAAGCAAGTCAGGTATCACAACCTCCAACAAGCAGAAGAGAAAACCAAACATTTCAGTCTCTGCTCAAGGCCACCTGGAAGTAAACGGCAAACCGAAGATTCCAGCAAAGTCTTCCGTCCTGAGTCGGCTGCGTTTTGCGTTCGTTGTCTCCTTGATGTCGGCATAATCTGTGACGTTCCCTCCCACTAGGGCCCCGTATCCTCTTTCCTGGGGTCTGACTTCAGCTAGGATTTGTCTTCTCACAGTGATGGACGTGCAGCCAGTACTCAGAAAATATTTACCCTGCCAGGCGCCGCGCTCCACCATTAGTCCCGCAAAACCCCAAATCACATACGAAATGTGAGAAGATGGGGTTCGATCCCAAGCCATTGATTCTAGAATCATGTTCCTAACCACTACACTCTTCCTGTCTGTTGTGAGGGCAGCGGGCTGGGCCGGGGTTAATTCAACACTGCACAAGCCAATGAGGGCTTTTGGACGGAGGCTGATTTACAAGGGCAGACCTTGTGCCCTTGGAGCCCACTGCCATGTGGGTGATAGGAGAAGGCTAGCATCGAATCCAGTTACTCCCAGTTACAGGCTATTAGATCATGGTAAGAAAATATTCCAACTGAGCCTCAACTTTCTTATCTGCACAAGGGAGATAGAAGTAATTCCTATTTCACAGCTTTGTCGTTACCAAGGTTAAGGAAGAAACTGTGCAGAAATACTCTGTAAGTGGCAGAACATTCTGACGATCATTTTATATTATATTAGTTAGGAATTATTCGGATCATTATTGGCATCATCTGTTTTCAGAGGTTAGGGTGATCCGTGCACGTGACTCACCTTCTCTGCCCTCTGACGTAGTCAGGGGGGCGAGCAGTGAGAAGCCGTGAAGGGACACTGATGGCTGCAGTCTCGCAGGCGGCTGAGGATTGTCATCAGCTTACTCCTGCTCGGGACCCTGATGTTCTCCGTAGGAGCTTTGCTCTCCACCACCCCTCCCCTCCTCCCAGGATGTCTTCGTCACCTCTCTCGCGGGTCCCCACGTGCTTCACCTCTTGCCCTCAAAGCTGTAAAATGCTCTCCCCGTCTTGTGGTTTTTTTTTCTCTAGGTGGCAGAGAAGGGCGAGGTTGTACACGACACTAACAGAATCAGTGAATCCACATAAATCATAATACAGGCAAATTTTGGTACAGGGCACAGCCCTGTGTAAGCTGAGCTTTTGCTCATTGGAGCTGGTTTTGCATGTGCTACAGAAGACACAGGCCAGAGTGGAGACAGCCGGTCTCCCAGGGGCAGTACGAGGTGGGCCAGTGGGATGTCACAGTTGGAAGAGACCCTGGTGACCACCTAAACCCTCCTGTCCCAGGTGTTAATGGATGTGACCAAGAAAGAGAATCCATACTCACACTTGTTTCCCAAGCACAGAGCTAAACACAGTTAAACAGGCTTCTTTACCCGTGGTTGGATCCAAAGGACGCTGATTAACCCCGTATTATTTTATATTTGGGGAAACCGAGGTTCACAGAAGTTAAATGAGTGGCTCCAGCTAGCCAGAGGAAGAAGGAGGCTCCTAATTCACCATGCTCTGTGTTAGGTGGTTCTCGATCTCGAGGTACATCAGCATTCCCTGGAGGGCTTGTTGAAACAGACATGTCTGGGTCCCACCCCCCTGAGTTTCTGAGTCAGGAGGTCTAGGGAGGGGCCCAGGAACGTGCATTTCTCATGCCCTCCCAGGTGATGCTCTTGCTGCTGGCCTGGGGCTCACACTTTGAGAACCGTGCTGTGCATTGCTTGACTCTCCGGAAGAGAGTTGGCGGAAGGCAGATGCGTCAGGTTTCTGATCTGAGGACAGGGGCGACGTCCTGGACACTGAAGCAGCCTTAGCCCTTGACAGAGTAAGCAGTTGCCTTCATGATGTGACTCACGGGGCACTCGGAGACCGGCTCAGCCTTCCGTGAAGGCTCCCACCCTCTCTGAAATTCTCCCCAGACCCTTCGCCACCCTCCCCGGGATCCTACCAATTAGAGATTCATCACCATTTTCTGTTGGTTTGTTTTTGCCTTAAGTTGCTCTTTGACGATATAAATATTCCTGGCAGGGTTGAGAAAGAGTATTAGTCACGTACATGTAAGATTTAGTTAAACCCGATCCCCCTTTGTACTTAGCTGAGAATACTCTCATGAGAGAAGGGGAGTTTTGATGGGGCCGGGTTCGAGAAACTGCAGGAGGAACCCTTATTTTTGGACGATGGAGGCTACCTTAAAGTGGGTTGCGCGATGCTTGGTGAGTGAGTGTGCCCAGGAGGCGATATGCCACTTTGGGTCACTGCTCTTTCTTGCTATGTAGCATTATCCTCAGTCTCACCGGCCACTGAACCAGGGTGGGGCGAAGGAGGGGACGGAGAATGCAGATTTTCCTTTTGGATCACAAAGGCTCGTCCTCATTCAAATATGGGAATCAGTCGAAGGTGGTGGCATAGACCCAAGACTCCCAGGGCCCCTGTTGACCGACAGGACTCCCTCTGGTGACAGAACCCCAGATCTGGTAACAGAGCCGGAGTGCTGGGTGGTCTGTGCCCTGCTGTGCCCTCTGTTCGTGGGAACATCTGCTCTCCTCTTTGCTGAATTCTATTTACCCAAGTGTCTTGGTTTATTCTTTTGCACTGTAACAAAGACCACGCAGCCTCTGACTCCAGCTGCCTCGCTGTAGTTCCCTCTGGATCTTTCTCTCTTTCTTCCTCTTGCCAGCCTCTCCATCTCTCTGTTTCTAGTCTCCCTCTCTCTTCCCATGGAAGGAGATGTGAGGAAACTTTTCTGGACACATCTAAATGGCCAGCACCTGCACTAAAACTTTACCAATTTTCAGGGGACGTCATTGGCAGAGAATGCTCCCAAAATGGTACCTCTCAAAGTCATGACTCTTTGGTGGCTGTGACTGGTGCCTTCCATAGTTCCTGCTTCTGACTAATAAGGAAAACTGAGGGCGGTGAAGAGTAGAGCCCCCTTCAGCAGGCCCAATATCAGGGACAATTGCAATCCCCTTTCAACTTCTCCTCTGTCACTCCAGGGCAAAGGGAGCTGCTCGTAGGGTCAACCCTAACTAAGTAACAGACAGAAGGGAATTTCAGAACCTGGAATGCTGGTTGGGGAAATCAACCTCTGGTTGAGGTCACAGATTTGGGGCTGCCCAGAGTTTTCAGAATACCTGTCTCACGCTGTATGTGGGGCAGTGATCTCTGGAGGGCAATTGACCTGCTACCCTGGTCACTGAGACTTCTGGATCCCCCCAAGGACAGTTCCAAGGCCATCTTCTCCCCCAAATTCCTGTCTTTTGTTCCTGAATCACAGGGCTGTGCACTGCAAGGACCAACAGCCGTGGAGAAGTGTGGAAATCATTTACTACAAGTCCCCCAGAGGAATGCAGAATTTCGGATCAAAGTTAGAACGGACCCGTCAGGCAGTATTTATCCTCCCCTTTCTGAGTTCTGATGACTGACATTGTTCTGTTTTTATTACTGGCCCTTGGAAGCAATTGTTTTAGAAAAATATTGTCTAGACCTGAAATTGAGTGAATATGACATTAATTACAGAGGCTTTCCTCTGAGTGTCTCTTTGCCAGCTGTGTTCTCTGCGCGGGAGCTGCTGGGGGCTCGCAGGGGATACGGATGGTGAAGGGAAGGAACCGCCACATAGCAGGCCTGCTGTAGGCCAAGTTCTGGGCTCTGCCTTTACCGTGCGGCCCTTCATTTCACCCTCTCAACAACCCGGTGCAGTTGGTACCATTTACCCTGTTTGACAGCTATGGAAACCGAGGCGCTAGAAAGTTAAATACCATGCTCAGGAAGACACAAGGCAAAAAGGTGCCGTCAGGATTCACATCCAGGTCTCTGGGCTCTGACACGGACGGTCTTTTCATTCCTTCCAGCCCATCACAGCTAGGTAGCTTGGAATGAGACAGCTCCATGTAGAATGGATTCGCTTAAGATAATAATTCCTTTGTACGGATTTTTAAGGGAGTGTTCTTCAGCTGCAAAACTTTCAATTTTTTCTTAATTTTTATGTATTTATTTTGAGAGAAAGAGAGAGAGTGAGGGAGTGAGCAGGGGAGGGGCAGAGAGGGAGGGAGAGACAGAATCCCAAGCAGGCTCAGAGCCCGACGGAGGGGCTTGAACTCACAAACTGCGAGATCATGACCTGAGCTGAAAGCAAGAGTCAGATACTTAACTGACAGCCACCCAGGTGTCCCTTCAACCGCAAAGCTTACTCTATTACTAGGCTATAGCATCAGTATAGTTGGTTATGATGACCAGCATCAAAAAAGAAGGAGAAGAAGAAGGAGGAGGAGGAAGAGGAAGAAGAGGAGGAAGAGGAGGAGAAAACTTGTTTTTTAATAATATACTGAGCGCGTACAAGTATGTCAATAGGCCAGGTGTTGTGGGCCTAATGCTTATACGATTTGTGGGGCCCTATTTATGAAAAAGGGTACAGAATGGTTTTAGAATAAAAACAAAACCGTAAGACACTGCGAATTTTAAAAAGCTGACCACAAACCTCGCAAAATCCAGAAAACAACATGATATTTTCATGAATTGTTTGACACGTCCTGTAACACGAGTTTTCCCACATTTGTCGGCTACACGCCTTTTGATCTTTTTAAATAATTGCAACATTATTATGTAATTGTCTATTGAAGGAAACAGATCACTTGATCCCAACTTCCGTGTGATCAGAAAAAAAATTTTTTTTTTAATTTTTAAATTTTTTTTTTTAACGTTTATTTATTTTTGAGACAGAGAGAGACAGAGCATGAACGGGGGAGGGGCAGAGAGAGAGGGAGACACAGAATCTGAAACAGGCTCCAGGCTCTGAGCTGTCAGGACAGAGCCCGACGAGGGGCTCAAACCCACGAACTGTGAGATCATGACCTGAGCCGAAGTCGGACGCTTAACTGACCAAGCCACCCAGGCGCCCCTTAAATTTTTGATAGAAAGTAAAGTGTTCTTCGGCTTCACAACTTTGTAATTAATAGTGTCATTCAACATTTTAAGACTATCATCAGGTTTGGGAAGATCTGTCGAATGCCTTTCGTATACGAGCTGTAAGACTGGGTAGACTTTTCCATAGACTAGCTTCTGGCTTCACGCATCTCAAAACCGTTTCTCCCCCACAATTTCACACATTCGGTGACGGGTGCCCTGGGACATGCTCATCTAGCACGAGGACAGCTATGCCTGCGCCTTTGTGTCACAGTCACAACACCAGTGGGGCAGTACAGTGGGTGGTTGGACTAGGAATGATTTGTGTGCATCATTCCCATCTTGGGAAGGCTGGCAATCACATAACCATGAAGAGACGTGGCCATGATAG
The DNA here is from genome assembly GCF_028018385.1 of Neofelis nebulosa. Classification (NCBI taxonomy): domain Eukaryota; kingdom Metazoa; phylum Chordata; class Mammalia; order Carnivora; family Felidae; genus Neofelis; species Neofelis nebulosa. The sequence goes on from NC_080787.1 coordinate 47,212,110, forward strand.
TTTCTATCTATCTTTACCTATGTCCCAGTAAACTCAAACTAGATATATCGCCTAGTCCCCAGCTCAGCTTCTGTTTAATCGGATTCACAAAATTCCCACATCCCTTCTGGCACCATCCAGCACATGGAGAAGATCGGTGGAGGGAAAGCTGGAATGGAAAGAGACGATGGCCTCCATATCTTGTTGGTGCAAACATTGCTAAAACATATAACCATATGAACACATGACTGGGGCTCCTTCCAAGGCTTCGTGCAAGCGAGAGAATCTGAAGCTTAAATTTCACTAGCTTCACGGAAAATCTTTTTTTCTCACATGTGTGTGTCCCGGGAGCATCTCCACTACAGACATAAAGATGATATTACTAACGGGAACACGTCTTTTCCCCTCTGTGCTGGGGTGACAGAAGGGTTGAGAGCCAGAGCTTTGGAGTTTATAAAATGGCAATCTTGGTGTTCTGCGGCTGGTGCTCTTTCTAGTACAAGTGTTGGCAAACATTTTCTTTTCTTTTCTTTTTATTTGAGAGAGAGAGAGGGAGAGAGAGAGAGAGAGAAAGAGAAAGTGCATGAGTGGGGGTGGGGAGGGGCAGAGGTAAAGACAGAGAGGAAGAGAGAGAATCTGAATCTTAACCAGGTTCCATGCTCAGTGCCAGGGCAGAGACTGAGTCGGGGTTCAATCCAAAGTTTTTTTTTTTTCTATTTTTATTTAAAAATTTTTTTTAACGTTTATTGAGTTTTGAGAGAGAGACAGAGAGTGAGCTGGGGAGGAGAATAGAGAGACGGAGATAAAATCTGAAGCAGGCTCCAGGCTCTGAGCTGTCAGCACAGAGCCAGATGGGGGGCTTGAACTCACGAGCCATGAGACCATGACCTGAGCTGAAATCAGACACTTAACAGACTGAGCTACCCAGGAGCCCCAATCCAAACTTTTTCTATAAAGAATGAGAGAGTAAGTATTTCACCCTTTGTGGACCGTGGGATCTTGGTGGTAGCCACTCAACTCTGTCTTTGTAGGGTCGAAGCAAACCTAGACATTATGTAAACAAATAGCATGCCAAGTTCCAAGATAACTGTATTTAGAAGACAGGGATGGGGGGCACCTGTGTGGCTCAGTCTGTTGGGCGTCCGACTTCGGTGCTCAGTCGGTTGGGCGTCCGACTTCGGCTCAGGTCACGATCTCGCGGTCCGTGAGGTCGAGCCCCGCGTCGGGCTCTGGGCTGATGGCTCAGAGCCTGGAGCCTGCTTCCGAGTCTGTGTCTCCCTCTCTCTCTGCCCCTCCCCCGTTCATGCTCTGTCTCTCTCTGTCTCAAAAATAAATAAATGTTAGAAAAAAAAAAAAAAAGAAGAAGACAGGGATGGTTTGCTGACCCCCGTTCTAGCACATCTCGCTTGAGCTGCAAGTTTTCTGTATCGAAGACAGAGAGGCACTGAAGGAGGAGGTGTGGCCTTCACTACCACTACATGGGGCAGAATCGCTTCCGGAAGCCACCAGAAGCCTTTTGGTGACGTAGGGGCAGGAGGGGTGTGAAGGAAGAAAGGGAGGCGGCTTGTGAGAAGGACAAGATCGAGGACCTTTTAGGTACGCAAATTGTGTTTGCTGCTTCTTCCTCCCAGTTTTCAGTCACACGTGCTCCAACACCTAGAAGCAGACATATGGCTCTTTTAATCTGACTTGGGCCACCCCGCCGGGTGTAATGGAAATACTTGGTCCGTTGAATCTGTTTTGTCTCTGAGTTGTTTTGTTTTTTTTTTTTAATTTTTTTTTAACGTTTATTTATTTTTGAGACAGAGAGAGACAGAGCATGAATGGGGGAGGGGCAGAGAGAGAGGGAGACACAGAATCTGAAACAGGCTCCAGGCTCTGAGCCGTCAGCACAGAGCCCGACGCGGGGCTCGAACTCACGGACCGCGAGATCATGACCTGAGCCGAAGTCGGCCGCTTAACCGACTGAGCCACCCAGGCGCCCCTGTCTCTGAGTTTTTGAGAGCTACGGTAACCCTTCTGGCACTGACCCTTGCCATTCAGATCTGCCGCCACTGGCCCATGCCTATTTCGACAGCCTACGTGTTGGCATTACCAACCATCTTAACTTCCCTGGGTTGGAATATTAGAATGATTAAGGTAAGGTTTCTGTATTTATCTTTTTGAAGAGAGGCCTTGTAAGAAAAACACAGAAACTATTCTTTTTTTTTTTTGCTTTGGAAACTTCAAACTATTTCACCAAATCACAGTGATTATTGTATACTTCAGAGTTAAAATTAGGAATAAATTTTAGTATTACTTTCCCTCTCTCTCTTCTCTTCCCTCTCATTTTAACTGAGTTATAAGAAAGGACTTGATTAAATAAAGTGGAAGGCATCATGTTGTAATTTAAAGCATTTTGGAGTTCAGTTTTCCTCATATATACATGTCTTTATTATATTATATTTCCACTCCCCTAATTAGATGTTTAACATCAGTAACAGATGCATATATTACGTCTAACGCACACTGAAGGGATAATGTCCAATATTAGTCCAGGGAGCTAGCTAATGTTCAACATGAACAGTATAAAAATATTTTATTTAACCCTTCAGGTATGAACAGTTTCATCTCCCAACCTTACCAAGGAAAATAAGTGACACTGCATTTTATTTCAGTTTTGGCACAAAGAGTAAGCCTTGGCTAATGATGAGTTCATTCACTAGAAAAAGTTAGTGACTGTCATTTTTACAAATGCAAGGTATTTGTGTTTTGGTTTTTATTTTTTTGTAATCACTTCCCTGGGAATTATTTGAGAAGATGTCATATTTCTTCTTTGAACTGTATAGGACCTATCAGAAAGGATGGGTCCCGAGTTGCATTTTCCGTAAGTGGTAAAGTTGGGACAGTCTGATTGTTGGTGCTTTATTGGAAGACGTTCCCCCATGGTGAGCGAGTTGGGATTTAGTGTTGGTTCTTCCATAGCATGGGGTACTGAAGGCTAAAAAGCAGAGCTTCTGAGTCAACCTGAACGAGGTCAGCATCCACTCTGATGGTATGAATTTGGGCAGTAAATTAATCTCTAGAATCTCTGGTTTTCATGTGTGATTGGGAACAGTAATACTCAATTCTTTTAGAGTTAAATGAGATTATAATATCAGAGCATTTCATAAGCTGTAACTGACCTAGTTAGGTTAGATATCTTTTCTCTACCTCAATTTCTGGAAATAATGGTCACTGACTTTGGATATATGCCTTTGAATTACCCGGATAGCTCTTGAGGCTCTGACAGAACCCAGATTAATAAAATCTAATAAATAATTGAAAAAATCAGACCATTTGGGTCTGAGATCATTGAACTGTATCCCACACCCAAAGCGGGCACACGTGAGCCAGAAATCTTAGCTGTCCACCCAACAGCGTTTCATTTGCGTGTGGAAATTTGGTAAGAGAGAGTGAAGGATTGTGTGACAAGAGATTATATTTTCACAGCTCTTTCATATTACGTTTTATGGAGCTCTTCGTATATGTTACTGATTTTATTCTCTTGGCCAGTCTGGAAGATTTTCCCAGCTTCAAAAAGATTCCCCCCACTTGCAAAAAAGTTCCCACAGAAGTGGAAGAATCAAGACGCGCTCCCCCTTCTTCAGACTCCAACTCGCTCCCAGTCTCCAAACTCATGTTAATCCACTGCCAGAAGATGCTCCGTCAGGCGTTGCTTGCCTCTGAGCAGACTGGTGAGGGCAGGAGGAGGGAGGACGTGACCTGCCCCCACACCGCCAGTCCGGGGACAGCTGGAGGATGGGACCCACACACTAGGCAGAGTTGCATCTGCAGTCTGAGAACCCGGGGTAAGTGGTTCTTGGGGGTGTGGCTCTCCAGAGGAGAACAATTTCCCCTCGACCTGGGGGACCAACCTGGGACTGCCAACTTTTTACTTTACTGAAATGAGGTCATAAAAAGCAAAAACAAAACATCAGTCATCGCCAACCAATATCATCTCAATTAAAACGTTTAACACCACCTCCAAAAAGGCGGAACATAATTCTCAGAAAAAAGGACAGCTCTCTCACGGACACTCCCCTCCCTCCCCGGCTGCCTTCCTTTCTTCCTTCCACCCTCTCCCTCCTTTCCTCTCTCTGTCTCTTGTTCTCTTTTGCCTTCCCATCTCAGGGCAGGCCAGCCCACGAGCAGACCTCTGAGAGCCAGAATCAAGCTCTCCATTGTCCCTGGGAGCACACACCTCTTCGTTTTGGTAGAGGCCCCTGGTTAGGAGTGAACTAAACCAACTGTGTGTTTCTTGGAGTCTCTGAGGTCTGTGTGTTTCCAAGAAATGTGAAGGATTAAAAATACTAGTGCACCATGATGCAAGAAGCATGCAGCAGAGCAGAGTCAGGCCACCAAGGTATTGAAATGTGCCCACAGAAAACAAAAGGGACCCACCTCTCCTCTTCCCAAAGGAGGTGCAAACAGCCCAACTGCCATAGAAAACACGAAGTCTGAGAACCGCCCAAGTGTTTGACAGCCCTGGAGGGTTCCCTGAGGAACAGTCTGGGTGGGTCCTGTCAGGAGAGGGTGGAGGCTGTGTTGCTTGGAGAACGGCGTTCTGAGTTGGACGTTCCCCTTTGCAGTGGGGAGATTGGGTTTCTCTCATGCAATCACTGTAGAGCATGAATCACTTCATTTCCTTTATGTTGCCCCACCCTCCTACCCACACCCCTCGACACACACTTAAACCTACCCCAAAGTTCCCAGAAACTCCCCACTTAAGCTCAGATCTTTGGTAGTCTGGACTATCTCTTGGGTTGGTTCCTCTGCCCCTAAGGGAGCGGGGAACGGAAGTTCACGGATTCATTCAGTCTTTGGTGAAAGCTGTTTGCATCCAACAAGCTCACTAACATGCTGTCCATGGGCCAGCATAAGTCAGCATTACCCGAGGGCTCATGAGAAGCGCCCCACTCCAGAACTACAGAATCAGAATCTGCATTTTAACAAGATCCCCAGATGATTCTAAGGTACCCCAGAGTCTGAGAAGTGCCACTCTAGCTGGGTGTTGACATGTCTCTGACACTGGCCTCTGCCCATGGCCGAAATGTAGCTGATAGTTTTAGTTCTTAGCTTTCAAAAAAACTAAAATCATAATTCCTACACAACTGTAGAGTGAGCACAAGTCAAGGATTTATTGAACCCAACCAGGAAAGCTGCAAGATGCTTAGGCTACTTTCAAAGAGAATAAAAGAGACTGTAGTAATTACAGTCAATGCATGAGATGGCTGAAAAAAAAGGAACTTTAAATACAACAGTAGTTAATGTTCAACAGAACAATAAAAGCTTTGAAGTTATGTTTCCTATTAGGCAGGTAGAGCTTGCATTTCTCGCAGATAAAAATTATACATGATTTATCAATCTTCCATAAGTTAACATCTAACTTCACAACAGATGGGCCCTTCATCAATATTAAATAATAAGTCAAAAAGGCTATCTCCTCAAGGACAGAATCAGATAGTTCTTAGGAAGGGTTGTGAGACAACACTTTAGTACGACTCTGAAAGGGAACCAGCTAATCTTTTGTGCCATTTCCAGATTTTGGATAATCTTTCTTAACACAAAGTGGGACCAGAGGGGTGCTACCAGCTTCGCTGTGCCACGGATCACCTTCTCCAGGTTTCCAGAACACACATCCCGTTCTACAAGACTTCAATTCCCCTCATTGGAGACACTTCGGGATCAGAAAATAGATACAGGTGCTGCCTCCAGAAAGAGCCATGAAGAACATGGATGGGGTCTACCTGGGACAGAAATGGGGGGGGGGTGATGAGACGCTTATGTATCGCTCTCCCTTTAGCCCGCTGGCATGGAGTTCATCAGCTGGTTGACCACCGTCCTAAATGGCAGACAGAGCCCGCCTCTAGGAGGTTAAGAAGCAAGATGAGAAGGTGGGTTCAAGGAAAGAACAAGTTCTTGGATACTGGGTGGGGGGTGGGTGGGTAGGGGATAAGCCACAGTGAGCAGGTCTATGAGAGTTTTCCACACAAGCACTGGGATCAGCAGGTCACTTGAGTCTGAGGCCCATGGAAGGCTGACTGGTGAAGGTCTCTAGGGCCCAAAAAGTAAGGGAGATACAGAATTCATTCTTATACAGTCCATTTGGCATTTATTGACCAACTGCTGTGTTGGCATTGGGTTACTGAGATGAATAAAAATCAAGTATCCCTCAGGGATGGTTCGGTCAAGGCATTTTTAAAAAATTCTTTATTTTGATTTTTATTTTATTTGAGAGAGAGAAATTTCCAAGCAGGCTCCACTTTCAGCAAGGAGGCTGATGTCCCACGACCCTGGGACCATGACCTGAGCCGAAATCGAGAGCTGGGCACTCAACAGACTGAGCCACCCAGGCACCTCCAGTCAAGGCATTTTAACCTCGGTTTCATGAGGCTTCAGGGGTTCCCTAAAACCACAAGCATAACTTTGTGTCTATGTCAATTTTTCTGGGAGAGAGCCCACAACTTCTGTCAGATTTCCAAAGTGTTTGTGTCCCCAAACAGAATCCAATGACCAAGTAGAAACAAAATCTTAAGAAGAGAGCTCAAACTCACAAAATCTGCATTATTAGCACCAGAGGCCAACAAAGTGGGAAAACTAGTCAATATGGAATAAAAATAACGCCTATTTAGAAAGCTTCTTTACGGAGAGTCCACGGGCCTCCCAGAGTTAAACTGACTCACAGAACAATGGTGGCTTGCCTGACCTGCCTTTCCAGTTTACTGCTCCTTCTCACTGAAAGTGTGCAACACTTCCGGCTGTGTTTCTGGAGCCCCAGCCATCCTTCAGGGCCCAGCTCCTCCAGAGAAACTTCTAGAATTCTCTAGCTTTCAGAAGGCCATTTCTCCTCTGAATGCCTCTGGCCCTTGACCTGTCTTGCCCTATTAATGGCTTATGTCTTACTTTCTGTGCATCATAAGCATTTTTAGAGCAGGGAATAGATTGGAGAAAGGTGTTATTCTTTTGTGTCCCATGGCAGCATTGTCATTGAATGGTGCTGTGATTTTGGTTTGTTTTTTTTTTTTTTTAACTTTTTGGTCGTGGGTGCCCTATATAGGAAAGAGGGCTGTCTTTCTGGGAGTCTCCTGACAGGAAAATAAGGAAGGCCACGGATACAAACCAAACGGCATGAGGCAAGAACAACTAGAAATCAATCCTACCTTGGCCTACTTACGGCCTCCATTTTACTCCATTTCTAACTTGAACCATTTCCTTTGCAAATTGTTTGGGGTGGACACATGTCAATGCTGCTTGAGGGAGTGGAAAAGGAGATACGTGAAAGGAAGCATCGAGTCTGGAGAGGGCTGAGACTGTAGAAAGAAATACAAACTATGGATTCCAGAGAAAAGCAAGAGGCTGTGCAAATAAGCCGAAACAAGGAGCGACTTCTCCAGACAACACGGGCTCATCACTGTGCATGCATTGCCCGCAACTATGTTTGCACAAATATATCAGGGGTATCAAGAATGTTATAATGATACTCCATCACCCATGGTTCTCGTTTTAACCACTGTAATAAGCAAAACATACAGAGCACATTGCTGGCTTTAAAGACTATAATTTTCTCTGAGGAGAAATATTGCAAAAAGGGAAAAAGGAGAGAGAGAGAGAGAAGAAAACATGATACTTTGTTCTGTTCCTAAAAAAAGCGTTTTTCCCTTTCTTTGCTGCTCTTTCCTTTCATTAAACTGTCCTTAAGTGCTTTTAGAGAAAACTAAGTAGGCCACAATTCTGGGCTGCTGACTACATAATTATAAGTCTGGGAGGCTGTAGGGATGGCCAGAGAGAGGCCCGGTCCCCTTCCTGAAATCCAGAGACCCATGGGGATTGTCCCAGTTGTGGCCGGACGCCTCACGTTGAAATGATTTCTCATTTTGAAGGAAAATCAGGGACATTCTTATCCTTATTAGTCCTCTGAGAACTTGGGCCACTGCCAGATTTTATTGGAAAATTGCAACAAAAGAAATTAGAGATAGTGAGTTCTGCAGGGGTCTTATATTTGAAGGGTTATGCTAGAGGCATATCGAAACCAGATTATTTCCAGATCAGCTCTGCTCTGTGAAATAAAAATCTATTTTTTGCTTTTGAAATATTTGCAACTCCTTCAATTGAGATTCATATTGTTAACTAGAGTTCATTTCTGTGTGTGTGTGTGTGTGTGTGTGTGTGTGTGTGTGAAAACTGGTCGTAAGATTACCATAAAGAAAGTTATGATAGAGGGATGGGTGGGTACTCTGCCACCAAAGGGTTCACTTCAACTGGACAAGCATCTCCCTACCTGTTGGGGCTCAGAAGACAGCTGGTGGTGGGGCAGGGGCGGGGGGGGGGGCACACACCAGACACCAGACAAGTGACACAATAGGAGTCAGGACACGAATACCCATTGGAGGGAAGGGCAGCAATTTACAACCTCAGGTAGAAAGTGGTCATTGCAAAGGCCTGAGAACAAATGTGTTTGATGCTTGAGTCTCTCTGAACTTCCCAAGGACACCCCAACATGGGGAAGGAACGTAGGCTTGGGGCCGGAAACACCTTGCATGGTGTCTTAAGTTTGGTTCCTTGTTTATTGTGACCAGGGCAAATTACCTACCTTGGTTTCTGAGATGAAAGGATTGTAGCAGAGCATCTCCAAGCCACATCTTATTCTGAAATTCAGAGATTCCTCATTTTCTACATCCAGTATCCTCTCTGCATCCTAACCCTCACCCTGATTACTCATGTGGCAGGCAACCCTGACAGTGGTTAATGTGGTGCCCTCATGTTCCAGGAGAAAAAACTATTGGGGGGAGGTGACTGTTAGGAATGTGAAATCAAGCAAATCATGACATCACATAAGCTCAGCACAGTGAAGTGTGACATGTGTCATGTATATCTCTATCCTCTGACAGAAGGGAAACTATAAACGAAGGAAGAATCATGAGCACAATCTCAGGAAAAGACCCCCACCGGGTTGTGTCTCTCCCCCAGCCCCGCACATATTGTCACAGATGGTAGTGTTCGTCCCAAGAGAGAGCTCTGGTTCTTCCAGTAATAGAGAAACACCTTCCCACCTCATTAGATCTTGAGTTTTGCACTGTGATTAGAGTCTCAAGGTTTCTAAGCTCTGTTGAAGTTTCAAATTCCTCCCTCCAGAGCCCTTGGGATTAGATGCCCATTCTAGATGTATCCTAGATGAATTCTAGCCTCATCCATGAGGCTCTGAATGCCTGGGGTACAGCCTCTGTCTTGAAGCATTTCCACCATGAACCGAATTTCAAGAGCGCTTGCACCCCAAGGCCCATGACCCTGAGCTTGGGAGGCTGATCTCCATCAAAGACACTGGTTTGGGCACTCTTCATTTGCATATGGGGTTTCCATGAGCTGTCATGAATTTGAAGGGCCGTATCAGCAAGGTTAAAAAGTGATCGGATGTGATATAGATAACTTGTAGTATTCGTAAAGAATACTTAGGTGCTTAAAATAGAACAAGAATTGGGTAGCTCAGGGCAAGCAATTCTCTCCTCTCTTCCCTCCAGCTGTGATTTTTGGAGATCATAAAGTGGTTAATTCTGCTCAAGACCTCAGCTAGAGACCTGTGCCTTTCATCTACCTGGCCCAGGGTGAGCCGGGTGTCCTGCCCCTGGCCTGGCACCGGGAGGCAAGCCTCATACCTCCTTTCAGACAGATGGTCTGTTCATCGCTGTGTCCCAGTTTCTCCCATACCAATTAGAGTTCAGGGAACATGTTAAAACCCCTCAGAAAAGCAGTCCCTTCAGCACCGTTATGAAATACTTTTTCCAACCCTCGGCCTCCTCTCTCCTTGCTCTCTTTCCAAGAAGCGCTTTGCACCTGAGGCCCCCACTTTATAAACGTCAGGCTGGCTTCTCTCATTGTTCTCTCACAGAATGCTCCGTGCAAGGAGGATTGGGCCATATTTTATCCCGTTTGGCAGGGTTCCCATGCGAGCTGTGGAATGATTCTCCCCATCTGTTACGGGGGGCGGGGGGCGTGGACTTATCTTGCTCGTGGTCATAACAAGCCACACAGGAGCAGAGACAGGGCCAGTATGCTTCACACAGAGAAGGCATTCAACACTTATTGGATGCGTAAAATCAATTAATGACCCTCCACCCCCGTTTTATACTCTTTTTGCATTGAGACGCGAGAGATGTGGCTAAAGGAGTGTCTATTTTATCACACACTTTTCTTTGCTAACTTCCCCTTGGCTGAAACTGAAGTCCACCCCCAACAGGATTATCGGTAAAGAAGGTCCCTTTGGTATTGCCTGCCTATGCCTTTCCAGCACTTTCTGCCACAGCCTTTTCCCCCGTCGTGGGGGCGCCCTTCTGTAGCCTTCCACAGCTGGACAGTGTCACCACCACTAGTCGGTCACTGCGTCTCAGTTTGTGTTTCTACTTATAACTGTTCTGTGACCATCAGCCAAATCTTGCTGAAATACATCACTTGGGTTCTCCCTCCTGGGGCAATATATTTGCATTTAATGGAAGCCCTTAGGAGATCCTGTGCTCTCACTTCCAGAGGTGTCTTCCGAGTGAGGATTTTGGCAATAGAAATTTAACAGCAGGTATTATAATAATTTCTCTCTCCTTTTGGACTAAAATCCTCTTGAGGGCAGTCCCCCTGTTTTAGTCATCTAGTATGACTGGAAACACCTAACTCTAGCCAGTCATTGGTAATATTTCATGAGTAAATGGCAGTATTTCATGTCTAGCTAATATAGTAGCATAACTTGAGAGATGATATATATATATAGATTCATATATATCCATATATCCAGCCCACATAACGTATTTGCATCTTCTACAGTTCTGTTCAGTGGTTTCAATCCATTTCACTGACAGAGAAAACTCTTAATATAGAAGTTCCCAGGGACCCCCACATCCTAGTATTCATGGCCTTGTATAATCCCCTTTCCTTGAGTAACTTGCTTCTAGCCAATAGAACATGGCAACATTGACTAGGTCATGTGATCAGACTGCACTTCTACGGTTAGGTCACAAAAGACTGTCACTTCCCTTACGGTAGCAGACACCTTTGCTGGCTTTGATGAAGTAAGTGGCCATGTCGGAGACGCCCATATGTCCAGGAACTGAGAGCACCCTTTGGCTAATAGCCAACAAGGAACTGAGACCCTCAATGCAACAACTCTTTAAGGAACTGAATGTGGCCAACAACCATCTAAGTAAGCTCGGAGGCAGATTCTTCCCTGGCGGAGCTTTTAGATTAGACCTCAACTCCAGAGGACACCTTGATTGTAGCCTGGGAAGCACAGGACCCAGCTGAGCTCTGCTCCCACTCCTGACCCACAGGAGCTGGGAGATCATAAATGTATGCTGTTTTCAGCTACTAAATTTGTGGTAATCTGTTGTGCAGCGACAGAAAACTAAAATGGAGGTCTTTTGTTTCATTTGTCCTCCAAGTTGTCCTACGATCCCCAGTGACATTTTACTTCTTTTTAAAAAATGTTTATTTATTTTTGTGAGAGAGAGAGACAGTAAGCACAAGTGGGGGAAGAACAGAGAGAGAGAGAGAGAGAGAGAGAGAGAGGGAAACAGAGAATCCATAATGACAGCAGAGAGCCCAACATGGGGCTCGAACTCACACACCACAAGATCACGACCTGAGCCGAAGTCAGATGCTTAACCGACTGAGCCACCCAGGTGCCCCTTCCCAGTGACATTTTAAATGAAATTAGCCCTGAGAAAAATGCCCAGGATTGATTGCTGAGTGGTAGGCAGGTCTTGGAGACTTGCCCTTTTCCATTTGGTCTCTTTCCTCAACATGAACCCTTCAAGAAAATTCATAGCATTGGCCAAACTTCTCATCCTCTAAAATTCTATATGGTTCTGACTGACAATGGCTGAGCTACAGCCAAGAGATCATTACGTTGTGCCTGCCTGTCTAAGTCTAACTTCATGTCCCCTGGAGGTCAGCTTCGGTCCTTAGAGGCATGCTTCTCCCTGTCCTTGGTCTTGCCCATAGGAGTCCGCTGTCTGAAGGAAATGCCAACCCCTTTAGCAGTGGGTACCAATCCATTTCCATTCATAAATCACCCAGGAAGTTTGTTCAAGGAGCAGATTTGAGCTTTACAAATAGAAAGCCTGATTCAGGGAGTCTGAAGTGGGGTCCAGGAATCCTAATTTTTAATATGCTCCCTTGGGATTTTGATGGCCATAGTGCAGTCCCTTGATCCAGAGGCTCAGAAACATTTCCGAAAGTTTCCCAAAGCATACCCTCGACATCAAAATGTCCATATTTTAATGACCCGCCAAGAGTGTTAAATTGCCCTTGGGGGGGGTCACTGGGTGGCTCAGTTGGTTAAGCATCCGACTTTGGCTCAGGTCATGATTTCTTGGTCTGTGAGTTTGAGCCCCGTGTCAGGCTCTGTGCTGATGACTCGGAGCCTGCAGCCTGCTTGGATTCTGTGTATCCCTCTCTCTCTGCTCCTCTCCCACTCATGCTCTGTCTGTCTCTCTCTTTGTCAAAAATAAATAAACATTAAACATTTTTTAAAAAATAAATTGTCCTTATGACCTTGAAAAAGCCAGTTTTAAGCTCTCTACACCTCAATTTTCATAACTGTCATATGATTGACCGATCTAACCAGTCTGTTAGCCCTCTAATCTAGGATCTCAGTAACAAAAGGGATAGTTTAATAAGAAAATAAGAGCACACAAATGGCATTTACTATGTAGCAAACACTAACGTCATTTTACACGAAAACTCAACCCTTAACTAATCCCATGAGGTACATGCCGTTATTATCTCATTTTACAGATGAGGAGACTGAGGCCCAGAAAGACCAAGTGATGTGCCCAAGGTCATACACCTGGTGGATACTGGAGGCAGGAATCAAATACTTCCGGGGTGGCTTCAGAGTCCTTGCTTTCAGCTGCCATGCTAGACCACCTCTCTTGCAAATTGCGTTTGTGAGTTTACCAAATGGCAATATTGGTGTGGACTGCACTTGTTGTGGATGAATACGAGTTATGATGGTCCTCCATTGTGGTACGTAAGATCATCATTGGCAAAGGTGTGAGAGAAAACTATTGCAAACAGAGGGAACACCCAGAGAAGAAACGTGGAAGCTGGCGCCTGAGACCGGCTTTGGGATGGGCATGTGACTCAATTCAGCCAATGAAACCTAAGTAGAACTCTGCTGGAGGCCTCTGGAAAAAGCTTTCCTTTATAATAAAAAAGGGAGATCCATGAGAATAATAAGTCTTTCTGACCCCTCCTTGTCTTCGTCGCTGGGGTGCTCTGGTGTGAAGACATCATGTTTGGGTCTTTGGCAGCCATCTTGCAGCAATGAGGGGAACAGCAGAGAACATGGCAGTGCTGGTCCCACTCCTCTGTGTATTCTGACTACTCGGTGTTCACAGAACTACTGAACTGGTCCTAGAACCACCTCCCTCCATGCTTTTTTTTTTTCTTTCTTTCTTTCTTTCTTTCTTTCTTTCTTTCTTTCTTTCTTTTCTTCTTCTTCTTCTTCTTCTTCTTCTTCTTCTTCTTCTGTACTGTTTTGTTTGTTTTTGAGAGAGAGAGGGAGAGAGTGAAAGTCAGGGAGAAGGGCGGAGGGAGAAATAGAGAGAGAAAGAGAGAATCGTAAGTAGGTTCCACGCTCCCTGCAGAGTCAGACCCGAGGCTTGATCCCATGACCTTGGGATTATGACCCGAAACAAAATCAAGAGTCAGACGCTCAAAGCTCAGCCGACTGAGCCATCTAGGCACCCCACCTCCCTCCATTCTTGAGTATATGTCAGATGATGTAATGCTTTTCTCATCTGGGCAGCCGACGGTTGAGTATCCTGTTGCGTATGTGGCCAAATGTATCCTGACTGATAGACTATACCGGGAAGCCAGGGTCTTCCGTGAAATAATACCAGTAAGAATTACCAAAGTATCGTGCTCCTGCACACATTTGGCATTGCATTAGAAACGAAAAAGCTTGGGAGGTAAAGAAATCATCCCCTCCAGCCTCAGTTTCCTCACCTGTAAAATGTGCAAAATAGTATCATCCTCTTCGAGTTGTGAGGATTAACTGAAATCATGTTTTTGTGGCATCCAGCGTGGCACCCAGCGCTGACTACCTCTAGAAGGTGGATACATACGCTGACGTTGATCATAATAGCGAATACTTACTGGGCTCCTACAGCATACGCCCACCTCCTCTGTATCAGGAACTTTCGGTGCATTATTTCATTTAATCCTCGTGGAGACAGGTGTTGCTAAAGGCACCGTTTATGATTCTGAATCACCAGAGCTCTTGGAGAGTAGGGAGGGCAGGTAGGATCATCACTCCTCCCAGTCTGCAATTCGGGAGGTGGTACAGCGACCGGAAGTGGCTTGCGGAGGGTTACAGGATGGCAGAATTGGGAAGTTCAGGTTTCCTCAACCTAAATCCCGAAGGGGAGCCATGACGTGTCAATGGCGCGTCCCAGTGTCTTGGCGTCTCATGCCCAAGAGTGACCATTTGCCTTTGGCAGGCCTCCCTGGTTAACAAACGCGGTAGCATCTGTGATTGTTATTAACAGTATTCACGGCCACAAACTCTGGAGGACGAGAGACCGTAATGCCTCCGCATGTCTCAGGAGACGTCTGCGGTTCCCACCTGATGCGCCCAGAGCACCCATCCAAAGGCCTGGATGCACCTGATTTAATGAGGTCATTAGCCGGCTCCCCACGGTAGGAAGAAGGAGCCTTGCTGGGAGAAGCTTCCCATCCCCGAAGGAGCTCTTTGTGAGGTGATGGACCAAATTGTCGGCAGTGGGAGGTCTGGAGAAAGATCTGGGACTCTTCTTGTGTGGAAAACTCCTCTGAGCAGGTACACGATCTTTTCCACTTCCCTGCGGGGACCACCCACATGCTGTGCGCACTGGAATGGGGAGGGGAAGCGACCATGTGTTTTTACTTAGGTGTGGGTCGCTCAATTGTGTAAGTGTCACTGCCTACATTGCTTCAGCCCCACGCGGCCCCCGGACCCTGAACAGTGGCTCTGACTCCTTTGCTCTGGTTTTGATCACGCGAGTTGAAAAAGAATCGCAGAAGTTACGGGAGGACTGCGTCATCAGTGCACCTTCCTTGCCCGCCAGGGGGTCAAGTGGTGTTTCTCAAGCTCACGCAGCCAGTTAGCGTGGCACAGCCAGGCCTACAACCTAAACCAGCCGCATGCCAGAGCGGAGACAGCCAGGAATGCCAAAGGGCACCCAGGCCTGGATTCTGCTTTCTTTAGAAAATGGAGCCCCAGGATGGCCTTCTACCTTCTGGAGTCTACTCAGCATTGCTATTTGCGTCAGCCTGCAAGGTACACGTTACCGTGCTATGCACTGTGCAGATGGCTGTGGCTCAAGGTCACAGAGCAAAGAGGAGATGGAGTTATGGGGGGTTTTTTTGTTTTTTGTTTTTTTTGTTTTTTGGTTTTTTCTCACACTGCTCAAGGTGAGCCTGATGTTTGAACAGATCCAAAGTGTCCGGGACCATCCTGGGGCTCGCCTCTTCCCTTCCAGCATAGCGGGGCTTGCCGTGTTGGGAATGCTGCTTTCTTGGCTTTATTTCCAAAGACCTGAGGGATTCTGGAGCTACACTGCAGGTGTCCTGTTATCACTCGTTTTTTGGTTTTTTTTTGCCCATGCCCCTCTCCTGACACCCCATATCCATTATCTGGAGACAGCTCCGTGGGGACATGAAGTGTAGAGGCTGCGTGCAGTGGGATGATTTGAGGGCTGGGGGGAAGCCCCCAGCCCCAAATCCCTTCCCTGGCTGGAGGCTGCTGTTGATAGCTAAAATTTGAAGCCTGGCTCTTGATTCCAGTCCCCTTTAAATGCAGACCTTCCTTGTGGAGACAGTGCACCCCATAATTCTTGACAGTTCGACTTCTGTCATTTGCATGTGGAGCTTTCCCAGCTCCCAGCCTGGAAGACTAACAACATGAGAACATTTGGGTCTCGGGGATGAGGGAGGAACCGGACTGTGGGAAGAAAGAGGGAGAATCGGGGCTGCTGAAGGGCTGAACCTGGATTGCAACCACGGCCCTGTCGGGCCACATCACGCCTCTGAATTCAGAGCTTCTCGGCATCTGGTCTGGCCGAGGCCAAGGCGGGACTCTCAGCCATGCACACAGGGAGAAGTGACCCAGCAGAGCAAAGGAACCTGCCGTGCGGTGGGTGTCTGCACAGGGCACTTGGGGAGGGTGTCTGTGGGTGGCACAGGGACCCGACTCTGGTATTTCCATTCCTGTCTGACGAGGCCAAGTGAGCCCAGTCTTCCCAGGGCAGTTCCAGCACAGCTCATTTGTGCATGTTTTACAATGGTGTTGATAAAATCCCCATGGAGCCCCGGAGCATGTGTGAGGAGTTCCCACCAGAAATCTAAACAACGCCCTGGCGTTGCTGACAGCTTAATAATGTGACAAAGTTCAACTCGTTCAATGACAGGGACAGGAATGCAGCTGGGCTGGTCTGACCTAGAGCTTTAAACATACCCCCCCACACACACGCCCTGACCTAGCATTTGACAAATAACCTTTTCTTAGCCTCCTCGAAGGCACCAGACAGAACCAAGTGCCACACAGGGGCCACATGCCACCGTTAAAATGTTAAATGGAGTGGCAAGGGCCACCAGAGTCACTTGGGGCTGACATTTATCTTTATTATTATTATTAATAATAATGCATATATTGCTTTCTGGTGCATTCCAGGGTTTTTTGCACTCCTAAATCACGCGGCTATACATCAGCAGGCCCGATAAATCACCCCATGGACCCAAATTCGATGCAGCTGTCAGGCCAGATCGGAGAGACGCAGAGTTAGCTTAATTGAGCTACAGCAGGGAACCAACGGGCGTTGCCCAGAAAATCAGAATAATAGCAGTGTTGCTGGTGACATTTCAAGAGTTAGACGTGAACTGCTAGCTTCAGCTTTAATTTTATAAGAGGGAACAGGGGGACGGGTACAGGGAGAAATCCAGACTTCAACAAATATTTAAACTCTTTTCTTTTTTTTTTTTTCTGCCTCAAAGCCAGTACAGACAATGAGTTCCACATTTAGAAATTTCAGTAGGAGAAATTCCACTTTTTCTTCTTTCTCTAGCTTCTTCTGATTTCTTCAGCCCGCTCCCTCCTCCACCCCATGCCCCTTCCCTACAAAAAGAAAGCTGAAAGCAACGGAACAACAGGATTTGAGTGGGAGCCAATTTAGTGGGCCAAGAGGTTACATGTGGAGTCAACAAATCATGGAACCATGAAGGATATTACTGATTTAAAGTTATGTACGTTAAAGCCCAAATCTTAACAGCATTCATAAAGGTAAAGGTAACTAACGGAGAGGGTAACCGACGGAAAATCAACCTTTCCCCTGGCTGCCCTGCCTCCCTCGTCAAGATGGCAGCACTTCTTGGCTGGAGAGGGGTCCCCAGCCACAGACGCTCCCCGTGAGCTGACCAAAGGGAAGGCCTCAGCCTTAACTCACTGAGGAAGGACAAGTTCTGCTGGATCCTGCATTTATACAAGGCCTCAGAGACCATGACTTGGTTTATTTTTGTGTGCACGGGAGTGTGTATTTCTTCTTCAGATGTTTTGGGGGTTACCAGAAAAACCATTCCCTTTCCCCCCTTAATTGTTAAAACTGTGTGTAATTTCAGGGAAATTTGATCCATGTGCTCCAGATCCCTTGGCACGTAATCATGAAAAATCTCTCTGGAAAGAGCTATTTTCTCCCCCAGGAGACTTTGGTGCCCTTTTTAATAAGCCCTATAAGCGCTGTTCTACCCCCAGGTCACCCTCTCCAAGTGCAGAAGGTTGTGTTTGGCCAAAGGAAAACCAGCCTGACCACTGAGGGCATGGGCCTGGCTTGAAATGTCGAACACGAGAATTTGGACTGGGTTTTGGCAAAGGGAAAATGACTTCCCCCTGGTCCCGGTGTTTACACAGAGGAAGAAGCCGTCCTTTAAAAAAGGAAAAAAGAAAAAGATGTGATGATGTACACATCAACTCCGGAGCGTTACCCAGTGGCCATCGGCATGTGAGTGTTAGCCTCTGGTTCACAGGTTCAGGAAGAGCGCTTGATGCTTTACTTTGAGATTCTTTGAGAAAATGCTTTCACCCAGAGACTCCCAGCTACCCCCAAACACTCCGGAACCCTCTTGGATGGATTTCAAGGACCATGGCATTTCTGCGTCCAGGACATGCATTTCCCCACCCTCCATCCACAGCAACCCAACCACTGCATGGAAGCCACAATGGCATTCCTTCAATCCAAAACAAACATGTCATTACCAATCTCAGATTAATTGACGCCATTTGTGTGCCCTGCCTTTTGGGTTTCAGCTGGAGTCTGCCCAACAGCAATGGCCACCGCCCTTGCAAACCTCAAGGCACTCACAACTTTGGCCTTTGGCAGAATTCTCCTAGCTATTCTTTGTCACCCCTGTGACTCCAAGCCCTTTCTCCTTCCCACTCCCTTCCCGCTCTGAGGCTTTGGGTAAATTTGAAATGAGTTGCTGGTAGAATGAGGTTATCTGCAGAGCAGAGTTTCGCTTGGAGTCAATGCCTTTGTTCTATTTCATGAATTGTAAGAAACACATTTGTTTTTGTTTTAACACCCCCTGAAATTGGGATATTCCTTACAGCTCATGATGAGAAGCATTATGGTGAGGTCATGGAAAACATTTCCCTTTCTCGTGGTTCATGTGATGGTGCATCTATTCTGGTCCCCAAAGAGATACATGATCACTCTTGAGAACACCGATAAACTTTCACCTCCCTCGCTCATTCTTTTGCCATTCATTCTTCAGTAAGAGCATATTGACCACATGCCTGACTCTGCAGTGAGGAGATTGGAACAGTGTTGAAATGGCCTCTCCCTTTCAGAAAGCTGTAATTTAGTTCTAGACATAAGTGAATACATGACCAACCATGCACGGTGCTAAATTAGCGGTGTGGCCAGAAAGTGGCGCAGGAGAGTAAGACGGAGCCACAGAGTGGGATGGAGTGACTCTAAGCCAGGGGCCGGGCGGCCTCACTGCTGTCGTGGCTCTGTGCTCCCACCTGTAGTATGAGGGCCTTGTAGCAGATCTGAGTATCCCGGTGTGGGTACGGCAGAACAGAGTCCAAGGGCATGCTCTGGGACACGAGGGCTCCGCGGTGGGGGTGGGGCATCGACAGCTATCACCCCACTCCTTTCTCAGAGATTCTTTACATGTACTAGCACAGTGTGGGCTCTGGGAAGTTCTACAGTGAAGGACATGTTCGAATTGTGTTTAACTCCGTGTTTCCCAAATATATTGGTTCCTGGGGTCCTTTCTTCCACTCAATATAGCCATTGCTCTAATAAAACTTAGGGACACTGCAAGTCTATTCCGACCCCAACATCGTGGGAATTCATGAGATGACACAGAGCTGTAGCACATGGGGAGAAGAAAGCCTGCCCGAGAGAAGAGACAAGGGCTGTGCTCGCGGTGTGCTGGGCTCCTGCATGGGGGCAGAGTGTACCTGATAAATAGAACATAGTTTAATCCTGACAGTGTAGATTGTAATAAATAGAACATACCGTGCTGGCTGCCAGGAACTCAGAAACGAGCAAAACACTGGCCCTGACCTCAAGTGCCTCCTAATCATGGAGAAGACTAGATGTTAACAAACGGTATACCTGGCTCGGCGATTCTCCTGGAGGTAGAAAGAATGGGCCCTGAGGAGACGAAGAATGCCTGGAGGAAAGCAATGAAGGCTCCGGGTAGAAGGAACCGTCAGAACTGGATCTTGAAGGAGGAGGGTGAATATCCGTGTGCCTGAGACAGGAGCAGGAGGAGAGCATCCTGGGCAGGAAAAGGAACATGAATAAAGAGAAAGAGGCAGGAGAATGCTTCCGTAGCTGGAGGGCAAGATACATTGTGATGAAGGCTGGCTGGTTAGGTTGGGAGCAGACCATGAAGGGTCCAACTCAGCAAGTAACAACAACAGAAGAGGAGACTTAATTATCTCCCATAATAAGGAGTCTCCGGGTCCGTAATGAGAGGGTCTAAGACTGGCTCAGTGGCTCAGTGATGCCTCCAGGGGCCTGAGCTCCTTCCATCCCTCTCCTTGGCCATTCTTCACCACGCTGGCTTTTTATCCACATGCTTGTTGCCTCATGTCAACAGATGCTGCCCCAGAACCAGGCGTATTTCTGGTGGATGATACACCTTATCCTTAAACATCGGCATCTGGAGCTAATTTTCAGGCAAGGGAAGCAGGCTTTTTTGCAAGGAGAAGTGAGCTGATCCATCAGACGGTTGTTTTTATAGGATGACTGGTCACAATGTAAAGGCAGGAGGGGAAGAAGAGAGACTGGAGGCTGGAGACAGTGTAGCATTGAAATGTTCTAGGCAAAAAAATCTTGCGTGCTAACAAGATCCCTAGCAGTACTTGGAAGAAGGAGGCAAAAGAGAAAATGCTTTTCTTTTATTACGGAAGGCAATTCTAGGCAGCCCCAAAGACTCGCCTTCTCTTCCATTGGCTAGAACCTGGGCACATGGCCACTCCTGGCACATGGAAGGCTGGGAAATCCAGTTTCTGGTACAGGCAAATGCCGTAGCCATGAGACCACTCGGGATTCAGTCACCGCAGCTGGGCTGCGACCTGAATGACAAATTAACCTTTTATTTCATTAAGCGCTGAGATGTGGCAGTTACCGGTTACAGCCGTTAGACCACCTTTTCCAATACATGAGAACCCCAATGCTTAATCACTAAGGAAGACAATATGGCTTGATGTACGAGAAATGGAATTGAAAACTGAACTGTGTCAACTGCACTTTTGGGGAGAGGGGACACGTTGGGGATCATGTACCCCTTGCCGTTTCACCTCTTCAGAGGTTAATGATTTATAACCACCCCAAATGTGATAAGCGGTCAAAAGTCCAGGAAAAGTGCTGTGTATCTCATGAAATCATTTTTCGATAATTTCAACTTTTTTTTTTTCTTTTTTTTTTTTTTTTTCAACGTTTTTTATTTATTTTTGGGACAGAGAGAGACAGAGCATGAACGGGGGAGGGGCAGAGAAAGAGGGAGACACAGAATCGGAAACAGGCTCCAGGCTCCGAGCCATCAGCCCAGAGCCTGACGCGGGGCTCGAACTCACGGACCGCGAGATCGTGACCTGGCTGAAGTCGGACGCTTAACCGACTGCGCCACCCAGGCGCCCCAATTTCAACTTTTTTATTAAGGGTTAAAAACAATGACCATTCAGTTGAGAAGTCTAATTGAGACCCCCCATCCCACCCCTGCCCACTATCTAACCCAAGTATTAACCTCCCCTAAGTATTTTAGTCAATGTTGTGTTGTGCCCGTCATGTCCACAGAAAATCGTTGTTTCCCCAGAGAAACAGGTCTGATTGAGAGGGTGGGATCTGGTCAGTGAAGGTGTATGGAAAATGCTTCCCCACTGTTGACACGAATCTGACAGGGAGACGATGAAAAGATGGGAGGGACTTGCAACTCCCTGGTTACTGCCTCTGAATCTAATTTCAAGCACAAACAAGGCCAATGAAATGAAGTCACAGAAATCCAGGGGAAAATGGCCCTCTCATTCTAGAGCTCCTAAAAGCTAAGGGAGCACCGTGATTTTAGGATGTAGGCGGACTTTCAGAAGTAGGCGTTCAAGTAGGGCCAGAGAAGAACACGTATGCAACCATGTCAAGAAGCTTCAAATGTAGAAATGGCCCACGAGGGATGGGAGGCCCTCAAAAGTCTGAAAACATGATGAAAACATGACCTTGGTGAGGAAGCAGGGCTCCCCATCGGAAGTAAACCGATACGGCACAGGAACTTCTTTGGAAAAATTCCATGAGATGAAAACAGGGGAACATGGATGTTCTTAAGATGGGTTCGAAAGAGTGGGCCCAGCTGACTCAAGGAGAATCTGGGAGATGAGCTCCCAGTGAGATCAGCCTTGTAACCTGACTACCACAGGGGCTCTTGTGGGTCTCTTCAGAATAAGTCCCGAAAATGGGTTGGTCTGGATTCATAGATGGTACCACACGGCGTGAGGAAGCCAACTCCTCAGCACCTCTCCCAGGTGCAGTCCTGACGCTCCCCAGGCTTCTGCCTCAGCATCCGGGTCAGTAACGGAAGGCGAACCCCAGGGAAGACGCTTGCCCAACCCTCCACCCTTGGGTGTGCGCTGAGCGGCCCCCACCCTGTCCTTGTCCGTGTAAGTCACACCTGCACAGACCCCTTTCATCAGCCCAGCTTCAAGTGGCAATTTAAACCTTTTAAGGCCACCTGTCGAGCACCCACTCTGTAGATTTCCTTTTATCGCCAGCTCGAGGGGAGTAACTAGATAGCATAATTATGAGGCAGGAGAATGGGGTGTTTTGATTTGTGTTCTTTGAGGATTAGCCAAGTGCCCCACTGCCAAATCCGCGATCACCTGAAAGGAAATCTGAAGGAAGAACCTGCCAGGTAAGTCCTCCAGGTGCTCTTCAGGCAAACGGCTTTGAAAATGGGCCTTTTCTGCCTTTTTCTCGTCACTGCAGAGCTCAAAGGCGTTTGGGGTGGACAAAGTTGGTGGGTGCCTCCTTGCACAATGAGGTGGAGGGAGGCAAAGAAAGGTGTTTTCCAAACGCCTGGAGCTGGGGCAAGACATTTGGGAAGCCCTTTGGATGTGGGATGATGTGCAAAGTAATGAAAGTAATGATATGGAACCAGACCTCTGATCTCCCGAGCATCCCTGGGACATTACCTGTGCCCCCTTCGGTGCAGACGCTCTTGACTACTTTCAGGGAATGTCAGGGAGGTGGCAAGAGCAGGCAACTTCGTCTCAGGCTGCAGGACGTGAAATGCTGAAATCCCGTCTTTGAGGCAGCAGGCGGCCTCTCTGAAGATGCTTGAGTGACGTGCCAGCTTGGGTGGGAGCACGCAGGCTCAGATCAAGAGGGGCCACGGGCAGGACATGGTTGCGAATACAGATGCACAGTGTGTTAGTCTCCAGGGCTTCCATAATAAAGCACCATATCCTGCGTGGCTTAAAACAACCGAAATCTATCTTTCACAGTTCTGGAGGCCAGAAGTCCAAAGTCAAAGTGTTAGCATGCTTTTCCAAGGCCTCTAGAGGAGAACCCTACTTTGTCTCTTTCAGCTGCTGGTGGCTCCAGCTATGGCAGCATTATCTCCAGTCTCGGCTTCTGTCTTCACGTAGCATGTTCCTTCTGTGTCTGTCTGTGTTCAAATTGTCATCTTCTTATAAGGATGCCAGTCCTGTTAGATTAGGGTCCACCCTAAGCCAGTATGACCTCATCTTAACCCGATTACATCTGTAAAGACCCTACTTCCAAATAAGGTTTACATTCACCGGCACTGGGGGTTAGGACTCCAACGCATCTTCTGGGGGGACCTAATTCAACCCATGACATGTGGACATATGAAAAAGCAAAGCTACAACTGCTATAACTTATCACATGAGTAGCTGGAAGGCTTTGGAATCTTGAACCTATTGTCACTTCAGTTTTGGGTTTGCCCTCTAAAAGAGGCAATGGCTTTTTAATATTTTGCTCTAATTCCAAAGAGAGGCATAAGACATTAAATAGTGTATAACAAACTCACATGCAATAAAATTATAATACAAATTTAGAGGGTGGTTGTAACCCTGAGGGAAAGGGAAGCCACAGGAGAAGACTTGTTATAGGAAGACGTTAGGGGAGAGGGGTAAAAAAATATTGAGAGGAGGGAGGAAAATGATCTACTTATTAATGGATAGAATTCCCCGCCCCCGGTACCTCCTGCTGATTATAGCATGGCTTGTTGAAGGTGGTGGTTAAAGACAAACCAACAAGGCAGCACCAGTGTGGTCCTAAAATTCTCGGAAGGTCCAAGTGGTGGGTTTTGGTTGGTGACACTTCTGGGCATTCACAGAAGTAGCAATTTAGAGAAGTGGACTGAGTGAGAACTGTTCCAGAGGGTTCACCCCTGGGAACCTGCGGAGCTTGAGGCTCAAGGCAGTATGTAGCCCCATCTCACCCGTGGGCCCTCCCCTGGGCTTGGCAAACCCAGGCTGCCAGAGAATTCTCTACAGCCATATGTTGTCTCCTCGCCCAATGCTGGATCTGTATGTCATATGGGTATTTTCTACCAATTACATTTCTTTTTTTTTTTTTTTAACTCTTATTCATTTTTGAGAAACAGAGACAGAGTGTGAGTGGAGTAGGAGCAGAGAGAGAGGGAGACACAGAATCCAAAACAGGCTCCAGGGTCCGAACTGTCAGCACAGAGCCCGAGGCGGGGCTTGAACTCACGGACTGTGAGATCATGACCTGAGCTGCAGTCCGTCGCCCAACAGACTGAGCCACCCAGGCACCCCTATCAATAACATTTCTTAATTTAATTCTGTAGGAAGGATCTGTTAACTCGTGTATCTTTCTTTTTTAAGATACTTTTTTTTTTTGAATGTCTTATTTATTTTGAGAGAGAGACAGAGGGCAAGAGCATGACTGTGAGTGGGGGAGGGGCAGAGAGAGAGGCAGAGAAAGAATCCAAAGCAGGCTCCACACTGCCGGGTTCCATCCCCCAAACTTCGAGATTATGACCTGAGCCGAAATCAAGAGTCAGACACTTTACCAACTGAGCTGCCCAAGTGCCCCCATGTTAAATGGTATTTCTAATATTCCTAGGGTTTCAGGAAAAGGGATAATGCTAGCAATATTAAATGAAGCAACTGGGGAAGAAAATTCATGAAAACTTATGCTGATGGTTGTACCACAAGCCAGGTGGAGCAGAGACAGGATGGATTTGGAAAAGAAGCATATGGACATTTATAACTCTGTTTCAAGAGCCTGTGGATGCCCTGAATGGCCCGTTTTAAAAAATAACATGAGTTCACCTGAACCTGTCATAAACAGATTTTGATACATATTACGTATTAGCCAAAACAGGTACAGAATGCAGCACTATAGCATAGTCACATGACTTAAATAATAAAATATAAAAAGGTGTACAGAGAAAAACCTCCTTCCTATCTTGTTCCCTTCCATTCAGCTCCCGTCCTTCCCAGCAAGGAACATTATGATGTTGTCTGTTTATCCTTCCAAGGGATTGTCAAAAACCTGCCTGCCAACACAGATATGTAATTCTGTTTTCCCTTATTGTTTTAACCCAACTGGTAACGCACTGTATGCATGTTTCTATATTTATTCACATGAATGCACAGTGATGTATGTACATATTTATTCATCACAGCCTTGTATGCAGTAACAAAAATTTAGAAATAACTTTGGGGTCCATCAGAAGGGGATTAACTAAGTTATGGAATATCTATACTTATGGAATGGTATGAAGCTATAAAAAAATGAGGATAAGCCCTATGTGCTTATACGGAAATATCCGGGAGTACATTAAGTAAAAAATGTAAAAGGACAACGTATGTAGTATGTACTCAGGGTAACGGAAGAAGGGAAAGGATAAGAATACATATTTGCGGGGTGCCTGGTAGGCTCAATCGGTTAAGTGTCCGACTTCGGCCCAGGCAACGATCTCAAGATTTGTGAGCTCGAGCCCCACGTCAGGCTCCGTGCTGACAGCTCAGAGCCTGGAGCCTGCTTCAGATCCTGTGTGTGTGTATCTGTCTCTGCTTCTCCCCCGCTCATGTTTTGTCTCTTTCTGTCTCTCAAAAATAAATGTTAACAAAAATAAATAAATAAATAAATAAATAAATAAATAAGAAGAATATATACTTGCATTTTCTTTCAACTGAATGAAGAACAATCTGGAAGGATTCACAAAAGCTAATAAAATCTTTACTTACAGATGATGAAGGAAGTATAATGATGAGGGATAAGGTGGTGAGATTTTCCAATATTTATTTTGTTACACTATTTTAAGTTTTGAACCACACAAATGCATTTTCTGTTTAAAATACAAATGAAGGGGCGCCTGGGTGACTCCGTCGGTTGGGCATCCGACTTCAGCTCAGGTCATGATCTCACAGTCCTTGAGTTGGAGCCCCGCGTCGGGCTCTGTGCTGACAGCTCAGAGCCTGGAGCCTGCTTCGGATTCTGTGTCTCCCTCTCTCTCTGACCCTCCCCCGTTCATGCTCTGTCTCTCTCTGTCTCAAAAATCAATAAACATTTAAAAAAAAATTTTTTTAACAAAAAATAAAAAATAAAATAAAATGCAAATGCAAATGAAAATAAATTAATTAAATGCATATCCCTCAGATCTGCTAATCCTATAGTTATGTTCTCATGTATTCTCAAAAATACCACCAAGAATGTTGGCTGCAGCATTATTTCAATGGCAAAAGACTGGAAATGACCTTATTGATTATTAAACATAGGCTGGTTAAGTGAATTAAGTTACATTCATACAGTCAAACACTCTGCAGATGTTACAAAAGATGTGAAATGTATTGATAAAAGATATTTATATTTAGTAAAAAAAGGCAGGATAAAAAAATCATGCTCCCTTTTGTTGATAAAATAAATATGATGCATGTATATGCACCCACATATCCTATATTCTTCCAGTGAGGTGCAACGTGGTGTGTGTGTGTGTGTGTGTGTGTGTCTGCATTAAAAATTTCTGGAAGTTGATGTAAGAAATTGTTAACAGTGGTGTCTTCTGGGAAGTGGGTGACAGGTGTTTGCAATAGTAAGGTCGCCCTCTTCTTGTAATTCCTCTTGAACTTTCCTTTTACTGTGCATGTTTTTCTTTTCCAGTTCAAAAATATTTACAAATAAAGCAACAAATAAAGGGGCATCTATACAATAAAAATTGTACACCTATAACACAAACAACTGAAGAAGTTCTTCATGAACTTCTACAGAACAGTTTCCACCATACGTCGTTAAGGAATGTATATTTTTAATTTTCCATGTTCCAGGGATTCCCATGCTAGGTGTACCTGGTTCACGCCTCCACCTGGTGAGGTCAGGGGGCTTTTCATTCCTTTGGGTATGATCTTATTTCAGCTCTGCCTTTCAGATTGAGGAAGACTCTTTTGGTTTATTTGTTTCAGTTCATCTTCCTCACCTGTAAGATCCGCTGTCAGTCTTTTGGGTTGAAATCCTAGTTCCTACTGGCTAGTGAACACGAGCAATTTGTTTAATGTTGCTTCATGTTCTTAATGGCTACGGGCCTCAGATTGCCTTTCTGTAAATACAAAATGGATTACGTTATGGGAATGTTGTGACAGCTCGAGATCATTGCAATACATACTATTTAGCATGTGAGGACCCAAGGGTAGGCATTCAACATGGTGGCTATTGCCACCATTAATATTCCTTGGCGTATGTCGGTCTAAACTGCGGACAGAAGTGACCACACCCTGGGTTTGCACCAGGAAATACAAAGCTTTGTGTGTCGTGGCCAGTACTGTTCCAGAGGAGCCCAGCATTTTTCTGGTCTTTTCGACAGTAGCCTTGGGCTGGTATCTCAGAGAATCAATGTTCTGTGAATGCAATTGGGGTTGGATTCTTACTCATATGGGGCATTTTACAGCCCCTCTTAGGGAAACTTATTCCCACTTTTTGGACATAAATTTTATCCAGCGGCTTCCCCCCCTCAGGATGCCTCTTGTTGCCATCTGTTGCCCCAATCCTATTTGAGTTGGAGTCCATGTTTAGGGCAATGTCTTCAAAAGAGGAAGTGAAGATGTCCTTGTAGTCCTTCTTCATTTTTAGAGAGTTAAAAAGAAAAACAACTGCCTCTCCATTTTATCATTCAATATAGCTCTGGGTCAAGTGGTCTCACTGATTATCTAGTTGGCTTTCTGCCTTGATGCATTTATAGGATCTTTTATTATTGACTTTGGAGCTCCTTGCAAGGTACTCCAAAAAAGCATATTACAATAGTCTCTAGTGGGCAATTTACCTTTTAACTGCTCCTTTCATTACCCCCCCCCCCCAACACCCTCATTTAGTTCCCCTTTCTAGAATTAAATAACCACATGATAGCTTTTGGGCTCCATGTCTCTTTTGGTTGTTGAACTTGGCCCTGTGGTGGTCTTAATTATGTAATGGTTCAGTTAGACTCTCATGCTCTTTTACATTCATCCCCTTTCTTCTACATTTGTTTTCAGGTTATACGGCATCTTGATAGATTCAGAGCCAAATAATTAGGACCATCTTGGTTTGGTTTTTTGAGAATCTCTCTGAGAATCACTGACACCGTGATAAGAGATCGTGCTCAAGGAGTTGTGTGATGCATGAGAATGGGCTGGGGGCAAAAGGAAAAAATAAAGGCTACCATTTCCCAAAAGTCTTTTGGTTCCAGGTGAATGTGAAGTCTCTTTTCCCCATTAATTAATCTAGGATTAAAGACTGAAGATCTGCCTGTCTATTGGGTCTTACTTTAGAGGCCATCGTACTCTAGAGACCATCACCCTAGAAATACAGACTTGGATTCAAGGTTTTCTCAATTTACTTTTCTATCACACTTCCCATAAATCCCATGGCAGGGCCTGCCGACTCACCATTTTTCTCTCAATTCACTTTATCCACACTCATCTTCCCTAAGGATGGGACTGACCTTACTCTGAAGGCCAAAAGCTCAATGAGTTTCTGGTAGAAATTTCTGGCAGAAAATAGCTCT
Source organism: Neofelis nebulosa (assembly GCF_028018385.1). NCBI lineage: Eukaryota > Metazoa > Chordata > Mammalia > Carnivora > Felidae > Neofelis > Neofelis nebulosa. The sequence continues at coordinate 47,240,664 of NC_080787.1, forward strand.
TCCCAAGTCCAATGCTAATGTTTCCAAAGCCAGAAGTCAGAGAGGAACCCTGCCCCTCCCACGCATATCCATAGACAGCTTCTCACCATGTTCCTAACACCCTTAAGGCTATACCGACAGGGTATAAACTGAGTTTGATCTAGAGTAGCAATCCTTATGTCGCCAAAAGTATTTCTTTTTCTTTTTAAATTCCCTCACATTTGATCTAAAGAAGGAATTCTACGTGTTTCTGTTCTACTTAAAAATACACCAAGGAGTCCAAAGGGGAGCAAATAAACCAGTTTATACTCGACTCATTCCATGATGTGGCAGCTTCATGGATATGTAGTAGCTAAATACTGGAGGAGGAAACTTGCACACTCCCTTCTATGAGAAAGAAAACCTAAAGACAGTAAAGAAAGTAGAATTGTGCACTTAGGAGAGATCCTCAGCAAGTGGGTAAGTAGACAACCATCAGAAGCATGTCACTTCTCAAACTGAGAAGAATTGAAAAAGGATGAATCTCTATACTGGCAATGATGTAAGCAAATAAGCATTCATATTCTTCTGATAAGAGAGTGAGTTTAGAACAATCTGGAGGCAAATTTAGTAACACATAATAGGTGTCTTAAAAGATGCATGCCATTTGATTGAGTAATTTCACTTCCAGAAGTCAATTCTACAGGGAAAATAGAGGTAATGAAGAATCTAGCTTACTGGAACTTCATAATAGCATTGATGATGAGTTAAAAACTTAGAAAAATCCTAAAGGTCAAATAATAGGCGGCTGATTAGATAGATTATGATACACAAGAATGATGTTATAGATGTTATGGAAAAGGGACATGGAAAGATGTTCACGATATGTGAGTGGGGGAAAAAAAAAAAACCACTGAAAAATGGTAAGCAGAATGCCAGTTGACAATTACCAAACAAAACAAACAAGAAAAAAACACCAGAAAAACTTGATTTTAAAAAGTTACATTTATTAGATTGATTTCAATCAAAAAAAACACCTCTTTGACAGAGTCTTAGCAGTGTTAGAGGAGGGAGGTTGGGAAGGATATTTACAGGGTTTCAGAGCCAGAGTCCTGTGACTATAAGGTGGGTCTCACCAGGTAAGGGGCTGGTTATGACTGGGCAGTTGATGACATAATAATTTTGAATTGGCGGTCACAGTAAGGTAAGGTCTTGAAGCAAATACTGTTGAGTAAGATGCTGGTTTTAATAAGTAAGCAAGTAACAAGTTTGTTACTATTCTTGTCTGGTCCCAGTATTATCCGGCAGAAAAACAGGAAAAAGTGCTTTACTCATAACTGTTTATCATAGAGACAGGAAAGTTCAGTGGTTTTAGCTCTTAATCATAGCTCTCTTTTGGTGAAAAAAAATATATTCACGTTTATATTTCTATCTCACTAGAAAAAGTCTAGGAAGATAATCATTTACACATTAAAGGTGGTGGTTATCCCTGGGGTCCCATGGGTGGCTCAGTCGGTTAAGTGTCCGACTTCAGCTCAGGTAACGATCTCACGGTTCATGAGTTCGAGCCCCCCATCGGGCTCTGGTGCGGACAGCTCGGAGCCTGGAGCCTGCTTCGGATTCTATGTCTCCCTCTCTCTCTGCCCCTCTCCCACTCATGCTCTGTCTCTCTCTGTCTCACAAAAATAAATAAACATTAAAAAAATTTTTAGAAAAAGGTGGTTATCTCTGGATGGAAGGATTACAGGTATTAACTTCTTTGCTTCTCTGTATTTTCTAAATTTGCTCTAATGAACATATATTCAGAAAAAAAAGATTTATCTGTTTAACTCATACTTAACCAGACTATGCCAGAACTACAGTATCCAGAGTCACCCTCACTTCAGAGCATCTAGTCTTCTTGTAAATATAACACGCCATCTATGCAGAATTTTGTGGCCAGCTTGGGAAGCTGGCTAAACCATTCCCTAATCACAACCATGCAATCCAATAAGCATCAGGCAACTCTCCATCTTTTCAGACAGACAAACAAATGCTGTGTAGACTGCTTAGGAGGCCCCATTGGTCAAAAGTATATTGGAAGCGTATTTAACCAACACAGATGCCTGTTTCTCTCCTAGACTCACGGTTATCACCCCCTCTTCAGAGTTCTGGTGCAGTGGGTGTCGGGGAAATGAACTGTGAGATATGAGGTGAACCCAGAAGCTTAGAATACTGACTCATGACCTCTCCAGTGAACCACTAATGGATGTTTTTGAGCAAATAATATTTGCTGAGTGCTAGACAAGGTGAGGCGTGGTACAAACATTGGATAGCTGACATTCCGCCCCTTAAAAGAGCTTAGTTGTGGGTTTTTTTGTTTGTGTTTTTGTTTTAGGAGCTTGGGTTTCAATTGGGGAAGGGGTAGTGAGGAGCGACAAGCACACAGGCACAATTCCAAACGCACAAAATGGCATGCAACCAAGCACTGCTCCACAGGTGGGGGAGCACTTCATTCTATGCTGGCCCCATTACATTATTTGTATCGTGGGTCTTGCATGGTCCAGTCTCTGCGTCATATATTCATTTGGAGATAAGAAGCTTTGGGTTATCAAGCTATCCTAGTCAAAGGAGGTTAAACTCAAACTTTTTTTTTTTAATTTCCATACTTCTTATTGACAATCTTACCAAAATTTGATCTGCTTTATTTTCTGCAGCTAATGACGCAAAGTGCAGGTCCCCAGGGTCATTTCATTGCACATAGATATCAATTTCATGGAATGTGAACTAAAAAGATAAGAGAGTGACATACATGTGCATTGATCCCAAGACCAACTGAAGTTTACTTTAGAATAAAGGAAAAGAGGGGCGCTTGGGTGGCTCAGTCGGTTGAGCGTCCAACTTCGGTTCAGGTCATGATCTCATGGCTTGTGAGTTCGAGCCCCGTGTCGGGCTCTGTGCTGACAGCTCAGAGCTGGAGCCTGCTTCTGATTCTGTGTCTCCCTCTCTCTCTGCCCCTCCCCTGTTCTGTCTCTCTCCCTCTCTCTCTCCCTCTCTCTCTCTCTCTCAAATATAAATCAACATAGAAAAGGGAAGGGAAGGAAAGGGAAGGGAAGAAAAGAAAAGGGGGCTCCTGGGTGACTCAGTCAGTTGAGCGTCTGACTTCTGCTCAGGTCATGATCTCACGGTTCTTGAGTTCGAGCCCTGCATTGGGCTCTCTGCTGTCAGCACAGAGCCTGCTTCAGATCCTCTGTCCTCCCCTCTCTCTGCTCCTCCTTCCCCCACCTCAAAAATAAATAAACATTAAAAAAAAAAAAAACAATCCACCAGTTCCAAATACCCAAGTCTTTTCTGGTGATCAGCTTCTTCCATTAAGGAGGATCACAATGAGAACTTCTAATAGACTGATAGTTCCAATTGGTTGAAATGTCTTTTCACTTGAAATAACCCTTTATTACCTATAAGCACTCTTCATCAAGGATCTCATCACCTCAAATAAGGAACTTTTGTAACCCTCTTGGGGAAATGGGCCCAGAAAGTTCACAGAGTTAATGTAGTGATGGATTTAGGATTACAAGTCGGACCTGCTGTTTTCAACTCTGACCCTCCTCCAGTCTGATACCCCAGTTCTTTTCCTACAAGGTAAAACTTATTGGGGAATTCTGGGGATCTTAGCTAGTAGACATAAACATGAAAGAGACACGGCTCATGACATTTGTAAGTACAATGAGACGCTCTTGTCCCCCAAGGGCACTTTCTTGGCAGGTTCTCTGGAATAGGACTCTGTTCTCCTTAATGCCAGGCACAGGCACTGCCACTCATGTGCCCCTTGGTTTCATCACCACGCAATTAAGGAAACCAAGATGCAGAGAAATGAAGTCTCCCGTGCTCTCAGCTCTTGGTCAGCCTATGGAGCCAACAATGGGAACACGGAACACCTCCTGGCTGGGCACTCTGACGACCAAACTGACTCTTAAAAACAGCGGTGGGGCGCTTGGGTGGCTTGGCCAGTTAAGCGTCCGACTCTTGATCTCAGCTCAGGTCACGTTCTCACCGTTCCTGAGACCAAGCCCTGCGATGAGCTCTGTGCTGACAGTGCGGACCCTGCTTGGGATTCTCTTTCTCTCTCCCTCTCTCCCTGTCTCGCCTCTCTCTCTCTCTCTCTCTCTCTCAAAATAAACAAACACTTAAAAACCAAACAACAGCAACAACAACAACAAACTTGGCTAATACACCACTTAAGATGCCTTTGGCTGCCTGTAATAACAAACATACAAACACCCTTCAATGCTCTAGGATGCATTACGGAACAGGAAATGAAGAGTGAGATCCACTGGCAGGGTTGGCTGATTCATCAGCTCAGAGGTCCATTCCAGGAGGCAGGCTCCCTCCATTCTTGGAGAGAATGTGGTGTATTGCCTGAAGCACACCCCTCATGGTCTCCCTGGGTGGCAGCATTTCCAGGCCTCACGCCCGCGTCCAGGAGCAGCCTCAGAGGCAGTGGCTTAGGGAGTCACTTCTTCAGACCAAGGAGATCTTTCTCAGAAGTTCCTGAACAAATCTCCTTTCACAATACGGAGTGGAACTTGGTGAAGAACCCACTCTGAAGTCAACCACAGCTGGAAGGACAGGATCAGACCCTTCATGATTCACCCCCTGGAACGGGGGTTGGAACCACGTTTACCTGAGTCCTATGAAGGTAGGGAGTAGGAAGGAGTGGGGAAGAAGGCCCCGGACCCAGTCAGAGCTCTGCCTGAGGAGGCCAGGGGATGGTCAGGAGGGAGGGAAACCATCGACAGCATCAACTACACCTACTCTGAGCGACAGGCCACCTCTGATGGGAGTTCCTGGAGTTGGGTGTTACCTCCCTTCCAAGGTGAGGAGAGCCTATTCTGACAGAGCAGGAAAGACTCAGGAAACTGAATGTTCATAGAGGTCCCGTTGGGTGTTCATGCTGGCTTCAAGTAAAACTTACTAAAGACTCTGGGGACCCTAATCTAGAGTCAGTGATGTTCTAGGGGTAGAAATTAGGGCCATGAACCCTGACAGGGCTAGGTAACCAGAGGGTGGGGGTGGGTGGGGGACAAGAGAGAGTTTGGGGTGCAGGTGGACCAGTATTTTAAAGTACTCCTTAAATCATATCTGGATTGTCACTGTTTGCCTACCCCTAAGTGTGACCCTACGGATTGGCAACTGAAGTGAGAAACATGAAGAAACATCAGTGTATTTCTTGACCCAGCCCACGTTCTATAGAATAGAATCGAATTCATTCTTGCTAAAATAAAAATTGATTTTTGGATGACTGGGTCACAAGCTTCTTGCTTTTCCTTCCCCTCTTCCTCTTTTTTTTTTTTTTTTTTAACATTTTTTATTTATTTTTGGGACAGAGAGAGACAGAGCATGAACGGGGGAGGGGCAGAGAGAGAGGGAGACACAGAATCGGAAACAGGCTCCAGGCTCCGAGCCATCAGCCCAGAGCCTGACGCGGGGCTCGAACTCACGGACCGCGAGATCGTGACCTGGCTGAAGTCGGACGCTTAACCGACTGCGCCACCCAGGCGCCCCCCCACCTTCCTCTTTTTATTTGCTTTTGATTTTTAAGAATAATGAACATATTCTCTTTTATAATGGGAAAACAGAATAACCCTTATTTGGAAAAAAAAAAAAGGGGGTATTTCACGCTTCTCATTTAGAACAGCATAGGAAATCCCCACCTCAAATAAGCAGTCTGAGGATCGCGTTTGTAATATTTGAAAATAAACCAACTTTATTTGAATCAGCCAATACCAATCAAGACTGGAAAACAAATCTCTAACTGCTTCAGATTCATGAAGAAAACATTCAACAATATCTTCATTAAAAGGCAACTTATATTTATTAAGGCTTGAAAGCATGTCTTAGTACTTTATCACCACAGTTAAAGGTCTTGAGAAAATCAAGTGACCATCATTTGGAGTGTCTTTCTAAAATGAAATTTTGTCCTTCTATAAAAGCTAGGCATCTTTTGCTAAATTAGCTACACCCCAGCTTTCCAAATGGGAAAAACAGGAAATCAGGAAAGGAAGACAAATTCAAACATCAGCCGGATATTATATATTTTAAGTATAGGCATAATCGATAATATGAAATCTCTAACTATACATAAAATACCTTAGATAATTGGATCCTTAAAACTATGGTTTTCCAAAAAAAGATTGCTTTTAGCGAAACACAGATTAGCCCAAACCCTATAATGAAACAATCCTCCATTTTATTTTTGGTGGGTAAGGGGAACATTGGATCTAATTCCTCAGGTAACATTAGACAAAATTATGCACACTTTGGATCATACCGAATGATGAAAGGAAAGCATCCTGAAACTAAGCTGCGAGAAGAATATTGGCAAAGGTCGAGGAACAGGCATTCATGAAGGGGGCACATGTTCCTTGGTTTAAATGCTACAAAGCACTGGATAGAAGACAATGGTCTTGTTTGCAGAAAGGGCTCCAAGCCCAAAGATGTTCAGCTCCAGATGTTCCACATGCATACTTTTCTCTAACGCTTACAATTCTTTTCAATGGCATATCAAAAACGACGAAGTGATCCCTTAGGAATCAATGAACTTAGTTTTACTAATGACTTAATACTGCTTCATCTTTCCAAGGAGAGAGACACTGGCATCTTGATTCACTCTGCTATCAAAAAGGCTCCTGGCCACTGGCAATAGTGGTGCGTCAAATACACCTCCTGCTGTCTCTAAACCAACTGAGTTTTAGACACAGACCTCAATGGTTTCTCACCACGGAAAACTCTTACTAACACACCCTCCTGACTCTGTCCCTTTCTTAAATTCTATTTGCCTAAGCCTCCTGGGATTCTTAGATCTGCAGGGTCTGTTCCAGGCATCATCCATTTTGCAACAATTCTAAGATGCTGGCGTCGTCTGCCTGCAGAGTGGCCAGAGGGCACAGATGTCGTGAAGAGCTTCCGTTGTTTCATTTGATAAATGCTAACATGTGCAGCTCAGGAAACTTCACTCTTGGTGAAGCCTTTTTTCTAATGAAAAGGCCAAGATCCTTGCTGGCCCCACCAGTGGGGGATGTGAACACCAAAAACAGTGGCATTTCCTGGGAAGCTGAAACCGTCCTAGATTGTATGACCAAATAAAAGTGTTTTTCACTTTTCATAGCCTGTGATTCTGAATTGTCAGGCATCTGAATTCCCTTATCAGGGGATAAAGACACACAATAGAAGGGACCATTATCCAGCCCATCTTATAAAGTTATTAAAATCATATCCAATACCTTCTCTCTGGGCCATCCTGAGAGGCAGCCCAGCCTGACAGATGGGTAAATTCTACACAGTTATTCTAAGTTGGGCTCTCCTTTCTGCCTCTGCCTCCCACCATGCTATCCCATAAAAATCAAATAAAACAGTGACACGGAAACCAAAGAAGAAAAATAAATCCCAAACAAAATAGGATCTCATCCCAAACCTTTTCAAATGCCAATGAAATGTTTTCTGAAGGATCAGTATTCATTCGAGACCGGCGACAAGGGTGACCTCCTCTTAAAACTCTGGAGTCTACACTGCAAATCTTGAATACTTCCTGAGTTGGTTCTGGAGACACCTAAGGACCTCAACATACGGATGTTGGAAGATGATTTGCCATGTATATAACAAGGTTATGGCCAAGATTCTTCAGGGAGGCTGCAGAATCTGGAGGCAAATCTCTTTTGGAAAAAAATAATCAGAAGATAATATTATTGTTACTTAAAAATATTCTAATAAATCTGGTCATAAGACATTAAAGCTCTCAGTCAATAGTCGTATTATATAGTAATCTACTGTTGAAAGAAAAAAGATATTCCTGAATCAAGTACTCAGAAGTGCTTTCCATCTATAACTCTGCCCCCTGTGTTAAATGGTTATCAGTGATCACGTAACTGCCCCCCCAAACTCGTGCCTTAATATTTATGTAAAACTAAGTCAACCACAGAAGGAATATCTAGAAACAACCATGTTGATTTGGTTTGGCTTGTTTTTAAAGACTTGCCAACGCTGAATTCTGACAATCAAATCAGTCATTAGTATCCGACAACTCGTGCGGGGAGCCATCCCCCCCGGGTGGCCTGTTTTCTCTGTCGCGCTGGCCATGCTAACACCTACCTGCTTCAAGAACAGCACCACTGTGGGTCTCTGGAAAGTAAACTGCCTCTTAGGTCATCATGCCTGTGTTGGTCAACTCAGGGAGGGGTTTCTGGGGACAACAGGATTTACACTAATTCAAAGTCTCCTGGGATCATTCAAGACTTCATCTCCCAAGAGACCAGTCTGGGGCTTTACTGTAGAGTAAAAGGGGCCATTTCCTCAGCATTCTCCTTTTTAAACATGTCTCGGGACTAAGTTCCCGGGGAGTCCCAGGGAAGGTTCCTTTAGGGGTGGAAATGAATCGACTCCTCCTGCCCTTGCAAAGCTCTCAGGCTAATAAAATGTCCTACTGAGAAATTTCCTCTTCCTCAGTGGGCTCTGAGGAGAATGCCATTTCCTCAGCATTCTCCTTTTTAAACATGTCTCGGGACTAAGTTCCCGGGGAGTCCCAGGGAAGGTTCCTTTAGGGGTGGAAATGAATCGACTCCTCCTGCCCTTGCAAAGCTCTCAGGCTAATAAAATGTCCTACTGAGAAATTTCCTCTTCCTCAGTGGGCTAAGGGGTCCCCTGTTTCCTCCCCAATGCTCAGATCTGTGTGCCACTTTTGTTCTCCAGAGCTCCCTGGAGGCAGGTGGGTCTGGGGCCTGCCGGGTTGAAGATGCATGGATGTCTTCACGGAAAGGCCCCATGCTGTCCTGCCACCCTTCCTGAGCAACGAGCCAGGTCCTGAGGCTTTCTAGCACTTGGAAGCCTCATCCTGTGGCAGGTGGCTTTTCTCATAGGGTGTTCACCAGGATAGGGGGCCGATGGTTAGCTCATTTCCCTGAGTTTCCTCTGCCCGGGTCCCCAGGCTCAAGCCAGGTGAGCTTTGAAGGAGGTGACACTCAAGGAGAGTGACCAAGGAGAGAAATACCAACTAAAAAATATCCTTTTTCATCTGGCATGTGAGTCAGATGGCAGGAAAATTAGCCCAGAAGGGGCACATATTTTTCTTCAAGTTCAAACCACATGGTTTCCCAGTCAGAAAGGCCCATGGACTTTCTTCCTAAGGTGTTCCATGACCATGCCACCTCCCAAATGGACCCATCACCCGATGGAGGCTGCAGCCGACTCAGCCAGGAGCGCCCAGCTAGCAGACCCAAGACCCACATCCAGGAGCAACTTGAAGGAACTGGAAAGTCATGTTTGGCCAATTCTTGGGGTTTTTTTGTTATAGGGTTCGCAGTGATACATAACATCAGCAGTTCAAGACTTAGGGAGATCATAAGAGAGAAGACCTATCTGAAAGATTGCCAGGGAACATGGAGCCTCATGAAGAACTTCTTCACCCAACCGCCCCCCCCCCCCCATCTGCTTTCTCCAAGACTGAAATTCACTCATGGATCAAATGTAATCTCCACCAAAACAACTACCCCTAAAGCAAGCAAAATCCATGGCTGGTAGACCCCGTGGTCCTTTTGGCATTGACGGTCCTCCTCTGGCCCTTCCCAGTCACTCTGCTTTGCAACTGCATGCCAACTTCCCTTCCTCGAAAGGCCTGGACAGTGTAAAAACAGAGGCTGGTGTCAGCCAGATACACGAGGGCATCGCAATGCCCTCAGCACGGCAGCAAACAGAGACTACGTCTGAAGTGGTTTTCCAATCTGGTCTTCAGCGCCCAGTGGGACGGCAGGTGTCAACACTGGGTGTGTCTGTCACGTGCCCAATCCCCAGCCTGCCTGTCCTCCGTTCACTCTCTCCATCTCCCCCAAACGCAGCGGATCTGTTTCTACTAAGAACTACGATGGCATCTGTCCTTGGCCGTGGAGTTCCCAACAAAGAGGAGGGCGGAAGAGGGCACAGTGTCGCACATTTTCCTAATGCAGCTGAGGAGAGGTTCTGATATTGGCAGAGGGGGCAGTGACGGTCCCTTACGTGGGTTCTCCAACACTGACCCCAGATGCACGGAACCCAGGCCCGGCCCAAAGGTTGAGAGCTTGACTATTTCTATCATTTCTGCTTGCAGATTCCTGCACGATCAGATGGGTTCGGCGCTGACCTTCCTAAGAGACAGCAGGCCGGGGTTCCATGAGGCCAGCAAGAGGCGGCCGGCTACAAAAAGGAGTGTCCCCGAGGCAACGCGGAAGAGGAGTGTGTGAGGCCGGAGTCCTTTGGGAGAAGCGGAGTCCTTCTGCTGGAGCGGTGGGGCAAGGTGGCCGAGCTCAGGACCGACTGAGGCGCTTGGCAACATCCGCGTAGGCCGACTCGATCTCCTTGTCTGCCGCACAGGTGTTGGTGAACTCATCCCGGGCATAGGCGTTCTTGAGGTACCGCCACAGGCCTGTCATCTCAGCTGGGAAATCGTAGTTTCGGTATTTCTTGGCCACAATCTACAACACAGGCGACAGGACAGATGGCGTGAGCGGGCAAAGCAAATCACTGAGAAGGAGTTAAGCGGCTTGACCTACCATGTGGCCTGGGAGGAAACCCAGCAGGCATCACAGGGGGCCATCAGCAAAGTGTCTGTGACACAAGCTGGCAAGCGCTGCCTCCTTGTCATCTTATCTAAGCTTATTTATTTCTTAAGTAAATACAATTTGCCCTTTGACCTTGCCATTCTGCTTCTAGCGATGTTTCCTTAGGAAACAATCAAGTACGTATACCAAGATTCAGCTACCCGTGTATGATCATGGAACTAACAGTAAAAAAAAGAATGCAATGGTAAAAAACAACGGTATAGAACACAAATGTCCGCCAATATCTAAATGGAGAAATACATCATCATACGTAAATACAGGGCCATTCCGGACAGCTATTGAAAATGATGCTGCAGGGGCGCCTGAGTTAAGCATCTGACTTTGGCTCAGGTCATGATCTCACGGTCCGCGAGTTCAAGCCCCACGTTGGGCTCTGTGCTGACAGTTCAGAGCTTGGAGCCTGCTTCAGATTCTGTGTCTCCCTCTCGCTCTGCCCCTCCCCCACTTGTACCCCCCTCTCTCAAAAATAAAGATTAAAAATTTTTTTTGAAAATAAAGTGCAGTATAAAATAAAATTTTTAAGAAGTGCAGTATCATGCATTTGGAGAAATGTGTGTGATTACTTAGAAGTACGGGTACCAAAATGTGATCAGTGGTTAAGTCTGACTGATCGAGCTATAAACTGGTTCCTGTTAGTTACCTACTCTGTTTTACCTAAGCACCCGTATTTTTAGGAGAGAATAAAAAGCATAAGGAGTGTAAGTTAGATGTGGGAATGGATAGGCAGTTCTCGAATGAACAGATCTTGAGCGGGAGTGAACGAATGGTGATTTTTATTCTGTCTGGAGTCGGCCACACGTGGGGGCTGTGGATGGGCGCTCTGGGAAAGCGGAGTTCGTGCTGAAACGGTCGCACAGTGGTTAAAGCGTGGGCTCTCGATCCCAGCTGAATGCGTCTGGAATTTTTACTCCACTACTTAATAGCTGTGTGGCCTTGGACTGCTTACTTAGCCTCTCTGAGCCCCAATTTCTTTATCTCTCAAAGGAAGATAATAATAGAACCTATCCTGGAATAACAAATTAGTTAACACACACGAAACGTTTAGAGGGGTACCTGGCTCATACTGAGTGCTCGAGAAACATTACCTCCTCTTCTAATTCATTGAGACCCACCTTTTGCCCATTTGCATGCGTTCACAGATAAGGATAAGGTGGTCTTCACTGAGGGTGACCTGTGTACACACAGGGCCTCGAACTCAGAGGGGCCTGTTCTTGGTTTAATGCTCTGCTGTCACCATCTGGAAATTCTGAGTACTTTTTTTTTTTAACAGGGCCCCCTTTATTGTCACTGTACATTGGGGTCCACACATTAGCCGTTCTTGCCTCAAGCCCTCAGGGGGCTAGGGTGGGAACAATAAAGAGTAGCCTCTCTCCTAAGGCACTGACTTCTGACTCCTTTCCTCGCTTTCTTTTTAGAGAGGTTGTCAGACTGCTGACCCTGGGATCCTCCCACTCAGAGAACCTCCCCCCGCCCCACCACCCCAATTCAGCTACTCTGGACTTTCACCTTCATGTTGATGCCCATGATGTTCAGGGTCCCCTAGAGAGCTGTGCTGAGTGAGGGCAACGATGAGGGAGGGCAGGAAAAGCTCAGCCTCATCAATTTGACCACATTCCCAAGGAGCACGCATCTCCCCCTCCCTATTCTTCACTTTGGAACGTCTGTTACATACTAAGCTCTGTTCTATTCTGAATTGCAATTACTGTTTTCATATCCTCTCTCTCTTCTCTAGCTTGTGAGCAGTAGGAGGACAGGAACCACAACTTCTTCATTTCTGTACTGCCTGATAATCTCAATGACACGGTTTATAAGCATAGCGACACTAGCAAATACTTATCTACTCTGCACCCTGCTCTAGGCTCCACCTTAAGCCCTCTGCAAGCTACTTTAAATCTCTAAATAACTTTATAAGGAAGAGTGTATTATACTCCCATTTTTACAGATGTGGAAAGTAAGGCAAAGGGAAGTTAAACAAGTAAAGGTTCCATAAACAGTTGTACGGAATCTTTACTATCCTCAGTTATCCCAAATCAGAGTGCATCTCCTAGAGTCAAACGTAAGAAACGTACTTTTAAAGACCAGAGGTCCTCAGCATTGAACAAACTGAAGCCACAAGAGATTCAATGGCTTACACAACATTACACAGGAAATGAATTAATTCGACCAACATCTACTGAGTAATCACTAATATTTATTCCGGTCCTTGCTTTTCTTTTCTTTTCTTTTTTTTTTTTTATTTGAGTGTAGTTGACGTGCAATGTTACATTAGTTTCAGGTGTACAACCCTGTGATTCAGCCAAGTTTCTATGCTGTGCTGTGCACAGCAACAGTGTAGCTCCTATCTGTCACCACAGGACACTATCAGTATCACTGACTATGTTCCTTAGGCCGTGCCTTTTAGTCCTGTGACAGTCCTTCCCTCCTAATCTGCGGTCCTCTCCACGGGGCTACCGAGCCCTGTGCAAATGATGCAGGAACCGCTATACTCAGAATCTCTCATGTGCCAGTTATTCAGCTATAGCTGCTGATCTCCAAACCACCCTTGGTGTTGTTTCTTCCAGCCCCTGGGGCAGGGACTCTGCAAATCACATCTCTGCTTTGCCAGTGACTCCCTGTGAGACTCTGTCACGAGGGGGCGCTAGAGAGCCTGCAAGGCTGGAGGAGGGAGAAGAGACGTCCCTTCCCTTCCTAGGCTTTCTGTTCCTCTCAGTCCCCTTTGCTCCCGCAGTGGCAACTGACTCCAGTTTTCTTGTTTTGCCTACACTAGCGGAACCCGTGCATCACCCCGTCTGAGAGAGGCCAGCACACGACAGTGACTCCTCTGGACTGTCCTCTTAACTCCACCTCCAGTGCTGGCTCGGCAGCCCCACCTCAGAGGTCCAAGGTTCAGCTCTGCAGGGGCCCCTCATCTAAGTTTCCAAGTTTAGATAATTCTGACCTCTTCCGTTTACCTCTGCTGCTCTGGGGGTTGTAGCTGCCTCATCCTGGTGAAATGTCATGGTACACTTTGCCTTCCTAGATCTTCAGTACTTAGTGCTTCTTTCTATTAAATTCTTTTGGTAGGGCGCCTGGGTGGCTCAGTCGGTTGAGCAACCGACTCTTGATTTTAGCTCCGGGCAAGATGCCAGGATTGTGGGATCGAGCCCTGCATCGAGCTCCATGCTGAGCATAGATCCTGCTTAAGATCCTCTCTCTCTCTCTCTTTTTCTCTCTCTGCCCCTCTCTCCGGCTCATCTCTCTCTCTCTCTCTCTCTCTCTCTCTCTCTAAAATGAAAAAAAAAAAATTAAATTCTCTTGGCTAAGATAACTGGTCTGGTGTGGTCACTGGAGAACCCATCCCCACAATGTTGTGTCCGGCTCAGGTGTGGCTAAAAAAGCAAAGGGGATGGAATCTGAATCCTCTGGCAGAGCACCGGCCATAAGCAAATGCCGGGTCCAACAGACACTGCCCGTTCACCTTGGTCTTCCCCTGTTCACCGCAGGGTGAGGGCCCTTGGGTTTGCCCAAGAGCCTTTGAGAAGAAGCTGTCCCTGCCCCGGCAAGAACAAGTCCCTGCAGGATCCGCGGGTCACACGCTGACCGACAGAGCGGTCTCAAGTCCCTCCGTGCTGGGATCTGTTTTCATTTTTAAAGGATACGACATGAGATTTAAAACAGCAGAAAAGCAATTTATGGACATAGACTTGTGTTCATGCCTCCCTTCCTGTTTGCTTCAGGGGCTGAAGCAGGTCACTGTGCTAGGCAGGGGTCCCAGTGGCCCCAAGAGAAGGCCCGCCATGCCCCTCCCTGCCCGGATCTGCACGCCCTGAGCCTTGGCCACAGAACCGGCTGTTTCCTCGCATGTCGGTTTGACTTGAGGAGCCAAGGACTAGAAGGGAGCCAGACAGCACGAGTTCAAACCAGGCTCTCAGGCAGGAGGAAGATGAACCTGAACGAGAGCCAGGCAAGAGAGAGAGAGGGAGGGAGAACGCACGCGCAAGAGAGCAGGCGGGGAGGCGCGCACGGAGCTCTGACGTTCACAGGAACTTGCACACTCCTGCTCTGAATTTGCTCTTTCATATGAAAACAGTTAGCTCCCACAGCCCAGATTAGGTTTTGGCATCAGAAGCCAAACTTGACTTGGCTCCCCCTTCACTCTTTCTTCATGTCGGGGGTTTGCCAGGTCTCTGGGATCTGATAAGCTGGATCAGCAGAAATATGAGGAGACAGAAGGCGAGGCCCAGCCTTGTCCCCTCCAAGGCCGCCATCCTCCCCACCCCCGCCCCGCCCTGATCCCCAGCTTCTGCAAGGACACGGGTGTCGCATCATCGTTTAGGGCTAGGAGGCACTGGAGGAGTCGAAGGATGAAGCACGGGGCCTGGGAGATCCATTTGTTTACCTTATTTGACAAGAGATTCTTCAAGACAGAAGAAAAGAGAGAAGGAAGAGAGAGAAAGAGGCAAGAAGGAATATACTTCCTATCTCTTCATTGGGGCACGAGAGAAAAGAATTCCAAAGAGATTAAATGACTCGCCCCAGCTCATGCTGTCAGGACTAGCATGGGGGTCTCACGCCTTTCTGAATGGGGGTCCTTCCGTTACACCACTCTGACGCAGTGTGGCTGACCTGGAATCACACCATCCCTAAGGGTGCCACTTGTAACTCAGGAAAAGAGAATAAAAGGCGTTTCCAGGGCTGTGGTGGTGCATGCAGTAATTAACAACCTGAAAGACGTGTAAGCTTGGGTGGACTTACAAGTAACCGTTGGCCTGGCCCCGAACCCAAAGTGCCTTCATATTCATAGGCTGCATTTTCCCAGCCTGTCGGTAACGGCATGCATGATTCCCACCCAGTCTCCAGCTCTGACCAAGTCCCATGGCCCTTGCCCAGCTACGATCGCAATTCAAGCTGGTTGTGCTCTGATTGGAGGGAAGCCCGCGTTTCCAGCTCAGGACTACAGCTGAAACACGATAGGCAGATATCCAGCTGATAAACGGTTCTTTTTACGAAGGGTAGAAGGAAAGTGGGTATGATAAAGTCACAAGCTAAGTGATGAAATGGCCAATCAGTGAGTATTTATGAAAGGGTCACCATGAACCCGCCCACCGTCATGCTTGTAGAAGCCACTATCCCCACAGAGCTGACTGCCTGAGACGTACGATACGAGTACGTATGAGAGTAGATGACGATCTAACTGCACGATCCCACTGTGTGTTTCTCTAGGCTGGTGAGGGCCGGGAAAGGAGGTAAGAAGCGTCAGTTTAGAGAGAGAATGTTGGGGCACCCTACTGTTGTCTTCAAATGAGATGAAACAGAGCAGTCCCGTTCCATGCTGTTCCAGGATACAAAGGGTGGCCTGGAGG
The DNA here is from genome assembly GCF_028018385.1 of Neofelis nebulosa. Lineage (NCBI taxonomy): Eukaryota > Metazoa > Chordata > Mammalia > Carnivora > Felidae > Neofelis > Neofelis nebulosa. The sequence goes on from NC_080787.1 coordinate 47,256,589, forward strand.
CTGATGGGGCTCAATATAAGGATGTTTTAATAATCACCGCTGTCCAAAGGGATAGGGCTGACTCGCTAGGCAGGGGACTCTTCATCATCAGAAAGGTGCAGTGACAGCTGCATGGAAGCCTGTCACAGACACACAGAAAGTGGTCCCGTTTGGGGTGGGAGATGGTTTGGGATGACCTTGGGATTCCCTTCTTTCCAACTCTCGGATCCTCCGATTCTTACAAGACAGGATTACACGGGGTGACGAAGTTGACCAGTGAGTGCAACCATGACAAGAAAATGATGTCACTTCTTACAGCCTCCGGCTCTTCAACTGATAGATGAGGAGGATGCTATATGCCTGCCCTAGGGAGTTACTGAAGGGAATGAGAAGGCTCGCACATGAAGCAACTTCAGAGAGATGTGGGGGTGTGGCCAGTGAGAACCCAGGAGGCAGAGACAAGGAAGAAGTGCCCCCACTCACTCTCTCTCTCATACATGAAATGACAATGAGCTACTATGTATTGAGCCTTTACAATATGCCAGGCACTGTCACACCGTATTTACTCTCCCAGCCAAGAAGTAAGAATGAGAATAAGGAGGAAGTAATATATGCCTGTTTTACTGACACTCAGAGAGTCTATACAGCCACCAGGCAGTGGAAGCTGACTCTGGGTTCCTATTCATGTGACTTCAGAGCCCAGACTCTGGACCGGCCGTGTGGCACTGTCCTTGACTCATCCACACAAGTGACCGGGCCTATGGCGGACCTGGATACAGCGAGCCACCTGCAGATAGAGCGGTCTTTACCTTGACCACATGGAGTTTGGGCAACAGATTGCAGTCGGCCAGGGTCAGCTCGTCCCCGTCTAGGAATTTGCGCCGGGACCTCTTGTCTTCATCCCCGCAAGTGTTGGCGTCGATCTCCTCTGGAAGAGGGGTGTTCAGGTAGTCATCCAGTTTCTTCAGTGCCTTGGTCAGGCCTTTCTCAAGGGCTGGCATGAAAGAGCAAAAGAAGTATCTTTAGCGGACCTTCCTGCCACTGGCAACAACCGCAGGGACTTCGGAGTAAAGGGGCTCATCCCAAATCCTGTCCCCCTCGTCACACGGCCAGCTCCCCACACACTACAGAATACCTGGCAGTCACCAATCTAATGCAGTGGAAGAGGACTAAGCGGTCTGAAAAAGCAAACTTTTTTTTTATTAAAAAAAAAAAAAGCTTTTGAATATTTATTTATTTTTGAGAGAGATTAGCGCAAGTGGAGGAGGGGCAGAGAGAGAGAGGGGGAGACAGGATCCAAAGCTGGCTCCATGCTGACAGCACTGAGCCTGATGCAGGGCTTGATCGAACTCATGACCCATGAGATCACGACCTGAGCCAAAGTCGGACACCCCACCGACTGAGCTACCCAGGTGGCCCAGAAAAAGCAAACTTTAACCAAGCAATGTATACTAGCTAATCATTTGTGGAAAAAACATAAATATAGAAATACAACCATTAGGATATACGTCTGAGTTTTTAGAGTGCTTATCTCCAGTAGATATAATGACAGTTAATTTTCATTTTCTATTTTGCTTCTCTATATTTTGCCAATATTCCACAATCAACCCACATAATAATTTTGTAGAAAGGGCTCCTGACTAAGTAAATAACAACTGTGTAAAATCCCTAGGACAGAGATATGCACCAGACTTTGCAGAAGCATTAACCATGGGAGCACTGACGAACCCAACCTGAGAAGGGAAGGTGACAAGGTTTGCAGGAAGACCTGACATAGGAAAGTAAACCACCTGTTTGGTGTTGCCCCTAGAGGACCAATGCATACCAGAAAGCCCTACTTCAGTTTAATCTAGAGAAGGTTGTTCTAAAAATCAGGGATGTCCAAAATGCAAGGGCCAGTGCACCAGAAATGCCCAGTCACAGCTGCGTGGAAACCTGTCACGGACACAGCTCAAAGAATGAACGTCCAAAGGAAGATCATGTGGTGGATGACGTTTGCAGTCTTGTCCCAATAATTTCCTGCCGAGTAATTCATTTAGTCACAAGAGCAGAACAAAATATTCAAAAGAACAGCCGGATGGGGCACCTGGGTGGCTCAGTCGGTTAAGCGGCCATGATCTCGCGGTCCGTGAGTTCGAGCCCCGCGTCGGGCTCTGTGCTGACAACTCAGAGCCTGGAACCTGTTTCAGATTCTGTGTCTCCCTCTCTCTGACCCCCACCCCCCCCCGCCCCGTTCATGCTCTGTCTCTCCTTGTCTCAAAAATAAAAAAAATGTTTAAAAAATTTTAAAAAAAAAGAAAAAAAAAAAGAACAGCCGGAAGTCACTATCACTCAGAACCATTCCATCCAGAACTTCATAGTCTATTCCAGGCACAGAACACTGGTCACCTGAACTCAGAGGACAGAGGTGGACAGAGGTCAGGTCACCAGCCAGTCTTGATGCTAATTCTAGCAGATGAAAGGGGGATGCTCCCTCTGGAGGAAGAGCCCAGAGAACTGTACTCTTATTTACTTTTTCCCAAATGGGCCTTCTGTTAGCCACTCCTCCCTCAACCCAAGTTTGTCTTTTCATAGAAGGCCTTTGTTTGAGACAATGAAATGACACCAGCCCAAGATAAATCAATTGAACGCTTACTGGAATGTTGAAAACAGGCTGGAGGTTGGACGTGGTTTCTCAATACTTCCTTCTCCCTGGTGTGGCATTTGAACTTGTACTTCATCATCTGCTTTGTGTTTCCAGTTTGGGAGAATAGTGAGCAGGGCTGGGAAAAATGCTTGTATTCCCCTTAGTAATTGTCTAGACTAGGGATGGGACTGCAAGCCTATTCAAGGGCAGGAGCAGAGGGTGGGTACCAAACAATAGTTATTATGCTCCCTACCCCCACCAAAGCACTTGTGATCTATATTGGGTTTGTCTGCTCCCTTAAATCCCTCCCTCCCTTTCAGTTATGGAGATTCTGACAAAATCTTGATGATAATGGAGATAGGAAAAGTCAAATAGAGGAGTGCTTGTTGAAGTCTGACCAATGGATAGCAATGCAAGGGAAAGAGACATATGATGGGAAATGAAACACTGCTGATGGTACTTCTAAAATGCCCGCTGGAGACTGGAGCAGGCCACTGCAGAAGTTTGTGCCCAAATTGCCCAGCGTGGGAACTATCATGACATTTGCAAAAGCCGCCTAGCACAGCAACTGGAGCTCCTTGGGAGGGCGGTTCTGGATAAGTATCAACTATCTCTCAACGAGCTCTTGAGGTGGAAGAATAAAGTCCGGCAGTGGGCGTGGCTGTTGTCCTATCCTGTAACTGACATGTATGTAACATACCAAGTGGGTGTGTTCTGAGGATGTCCTCGGAGCTTCAGTTTCATACTGGAGTTTGTGTAATTTCGATCAGGAATGTGAAGGGGGTGGGGGAGTTGGTGTTAACCGTGGTAGAAAGAAGAGGAGACCAGGCCGCAGGGAAGGGGCCAAGTGACCTGGAGCTAACCCTGTGTTTAAATTTTGACCCTGCCCAGGGTGTATTTACTGCGACGTTGCTGAGGTGAAAGCTTCGGTTCCCTTAATCACATGGGCCCCTTCCAAGGCCTTGAGCTTGATTTTTTTTAATTCCTTATTTGTACTTATTCCATTGGCTTCAGACCCCGCAAGTGTTGGGAACGTCCCTGATCCTGGAACTTACCAAGAAGTGTGACCTTGGGCAAGTTCCTCAACTTCACTGAGGTTCCGTTTTCTCATGTCAACTGTGAGAGGAAGATCGCTAATCTTCGTAAAGCCGGGGCGAGGACTAGCTCAGATTATGCAGGGAAAAGTGCCTCAGACTACGCCTGCCCCATGCTAGGACAGCAGTTAATGACTGCAATACCAAATATGGCAGCCATCTGCGCTCTGTCCCTGACCCCAGACTCGCCACCAGTACTTTCCTCAAAAATCCAAGGTGCGGCAGGCCATGAGAGATTCTCAGAAGCTCCAGTTCTGAGGCCCGGTCCCTGGAGGAGAGAATCAACAGCCCCGAGCCCTGCTTCTCTTCCCGATTTAACATACAGCCACAGCCGGTCCCTTACACTCCGCCGGGACCCTTCTTGGTGACGAGCTGTGTGAGGGGCACGGCCAGAGGGAAACAGACGCAACATGTCTGTGCTAACACACTGCCCTTGTTATCGAATACCAGATGCCAGCATCAAGAACTTCTCTGCCAGTTCTTTTCCCTCCCACCTGCCAACTTATTCCTCTGACCCTGGCTCAATCTGGCATCCATAGAATTTAATTATCTCTTTCGGCTGACGGTACCCAGGTCATGAAAGCACAGGCGTTCACCTTTCTGGTAACAGCGCAGGGGACGTAAGAGAAACCAGAGTGACAAGCAGACGGTAATCCTTCAGTGTTCGAATTTGGAACCCTCCCTCCCAAAGACTTCCTCTGAGCCGCAGGATGGGGCAACCCTCAGACCACAGCAAGTAAGCCTGAGGCCAGGGGACCCTGAGACCCAGGACCAACCACGTCCCAGGCACTTGACGGGTACCCAGTCCTTTAACTGCTTTCTGCCCTCTCCACCCGCCCTTCCTGTAAAGATTTATTCTGTACCACACGCAAATGTGCTGGGTAAAATATGTGATGAGGAAGCAAGGGGAATAGTTCATAAATATTCTCAGCCATATGCAAACAATCTCAAATTTATTTTTCTCCTTTTTAAGGAGGAAAAAAAAATCCACCCATTCCATGATCACTTCCAGATTCATTGAGGTTGATATTACATAAGAACCAATATTGTTTTCTCGTCGTAGAGAAATAATGACTTGGAAACGGCAATTTGAGCTAAGAAAATAATATACTCTTACCAGGGCATGGAGGCTGAATGAGGACCCGGGAGCCAAGACTCTAGCTCAGCCTCCAGCAAGCTCTTGCAAGCACGGCTCAACCCTGCTTTGCTGGCACGTCTTGTGCAGCGGGGATATCAGCAAGCAGCCACACAGACTCTTTGGGGCTCAGAACTCACTTAGAGCGGAACAGATGTCAAAGGTGGTCTTTGAAAGGACAGGAGCAGCTCTGTGGGCCCAGGTTCCTGTACCCTCACCTCAGCTCCTAACGCGTGTTTTCTCTCTGGCATGTGAACTTGCAGAGAGGTAAGAACCAGGGGACCACCTCTGATCACCGGCTGCAGCCTGGATGGGCGTCTCTTCCACTCTCCCATGGAGAAGAAGATCATGGCTCCTGGGAGCTGGCCCCAGGCCGAGGGACTCTCTGTCCCGCGGCGCCTCGTTCATGGCTCTGATCCAGCACCGGCAAGAAATACACTAGCTGAATTTCTGAAGTAGACTGGGGATGTTTATGCGACCTATCATCTAAGTACACAATGAAGCTATTGAAATGGGCATTATTATTCATACCCATTTAGCAGATAAAAAAAAAAGTGAGTCCTAGACTTTCCCAAGGCACACATATATGTACAAGCAAACTGTTCCCAGGATACGTACTGAAATTGCACCTTGTTTGCTTTTTCACTGCTGTTGCCTTCCTTACAAGGCCCAACCTCTGGGTAATGGGAAAACAACAACTTTAATTTAGTCCACTCTGGATTACAACATAGTCCAATGTAATAAATAGTCTCTCAAAAAGAATTCTCAATCTCTTTGACATGAGAATGCTCAGTCTTACAGAAAGTCTCCATCACCTGTGCTCTCCTCCCTGAGTAAATGAGGGTGGGAGGATTCCTGTCACCTCATGGCCTTGGGGAGAGAGGGGTCCTGGGATCTAGTGGGTGGAAGGCTTTAGGAAGCTACCACAGGTCCCGCATTTCTGCTCAGTTACCGTTTCCTCAGCAAAACCTCCACTCCCTTCCAGAGTAAGGCTGGGGATGTTGAGCCTTGGGTGGTGGTCACAGGTAGGCTGTTGGGCTCCCTCCAAAGCCCTGGAAGGCTACTTGAGCAAAGTGTCATGTGGGGTTTCCCAGATACGACTCTAGGCCCCTGGCCTTTCTACCTCTCTCTCCTCCTTCATCCCCAAATCCCCTGGGCCAGGAGGGGGAAGGAAGGCTTTCCTGTACGTCTTCCTAGGTCAAATAGTCTAACAACCACAGACTAACTTCTCTAGGAGTCAAGTCCTCTAGATACGGTTCTTGATGTGCTAAATCTGAGAGATAAAGGAATTGAGAACATTCGGAGATAACAGCTTGGCTTGTGAGGCCACTATCTTGACGGAAATGTTAGTTTGAATCAGCAGCTAAATAGTGAATGCTTTTTTTTTTTCTTCCTTAGAATTCCTTCTGTAGAATTCTTCTCTCTCACGGGGCCAGTGGATCCTCAGGACAGATTAGAATCAAGAGTGTGGCTACTCCCTCACGTCCTACCTTCGGCTCCTTTGATAAAATATCTGTGTTCTTCTATTAACGGCTTGACTTCTGCTGGAGTTCTTGGTACTGTTAATGACCATCAGTGGATCCAGAAGGAATTACTATCTCTGAGAAGCGAGCCTACCAGGACCCTTCCCATCATTTCTCAGCAACAGATACTAACTTTGTCTGCACTCAGGGCCAATGCTGTCACATTGTCTGTGTGACAGCAGAACATCTGGGTGAAAAGACAGAAAGTCATTTGGGTTTTGCCTATGAAGAAAGAAATATCTAGATATTGGGAAATACCTGGAGGACCAAATCACGTTGTTTCTCTTCATCTCTTTCGAGATCATGTCGATACAACAACGACGACGACAAAGCATAGCTGTGGCTTGAGGGAGGCCACAAAGGAGATTTCTCTGGCCATCACATATTCTTGGAGAGAAAACACAAAGATGGCCACACCTTGTTGACATTTGACAGTTTTAAACCTGAATGATAATGTGATGGGAACCCCCCAAAATCAAATGGTAACAATGTCATATCATCTCTCCCTCGCCTTTCTGGAGGAAGCAGCCTTTCTTTAGAAACAGTGAGGTCATACGGCTTTAGACAAGATGCCCAGGGCCAACGATCCAAGCAAGAGGAGGAGGCTGGGCAGCAGTAAGGCTCAGGAGAGTTACCGTGGTGGGAAAAAAGGAGGTGCAGGTAGGGTGGGCAGGAACATAAATGCTCATAAAGAGGACATGTTTAAGGAGGGACAAGGATGCTCTAAGGTGGAGAGGGGTAGTTAGGACATTTGGCTTTGGGCTGGGCAGTGTAGTTCCCTCCCCCGCAAGAAATCTTCCATAAAGATCTACATTCATCTTTCAAGTTTAAGGAATTGGAAGCCATAGAGCTTTTCTGTGTTGTCCAAGTCCTTAAAGACAGAAAATGTAGCCCTGTTATAGTTGGGTTACATGAAGTATGAATGGGCACATAAAGGCAAAATTATAAGCAGGTGGAAACCGAGGTTCACACCCTCTGATCCACAGCGACCCGTCTAGAACACATAGCAAGTAAGTGGTAGTGGGTCCCCATGGTCCTTCTGTCTCTCAAAGTATCATCTTCACCTGGTCCGTCGACCACAGGGTCAAAAAAAGGCAGCAGCAGGGTCGTAGAAGATGGGAACGAAAGTTTGTTTCAGGCTTGGTGAGCCCTACTCTCCTGTGTCTGGGTCCTCTGGGTATGTTAACACATCACAGGTATCAACAGGGAAGGGACAGGGAGGGGCTGGTGGCCCTGTACTGTGCTTCCCTGAAATGTCTGCACATCCACTCTGTTCTTCAAGAGATCTGAGTTTGAATCCTGCACTGATTATGGTTATTCACAAGTTGCTGTTAAAGCATCTTCTACAGACTCTGGTGCATAAAGGGACTTAACAAAAATCAGGCTACAGGGATGTGTCACACTTACTTGGTCTGATAGTTTGGAGAATTCATGTCCACCTTTGGCATGAGACCAACACTAGACGACCTGGCCTCATAGCCAGAGAGGAGGATGTTGTCAAATTGGCTCTAGCTGTGAAAGACCCAGGGGCTCCCCTGTGGGAAGCAATTCCCAGGCCTCCGTTTCTAGGCACTGGTGAAAACAGGAAAGGTGGAAAGACAAACAGTGGTTTATGAGAAAGCAAAACGCAATGGCAACTTCAACAGATTCCCTACTGTTCACTCTTGCAATGTCAGCTGAGCTTCAGAGGAGTCTAGCTCATGCTGCCATGGGTATTATTTGTTTGTTCTAGAAAAGACTTCAGCCTTGAATGGGAGGGTGGATTAAATGATAAACTCCCATGGTTCTTTCCAGTAAGTGGTCAGTAAACGATTCTCTAGTCCCAAGGCAGGATTCAGGTCTTACCACTAAGGTGGACTAGGGTATAGGACACTATAGGATGCCCCTTACCCACCTGGGTGGAAAGATTCACCAAGCAAATGGGTTTATAGATTTCTTTGATGTATTTTTAAGGTGGTAAGGGATTTTTCCTTGAAGGAGAGAAGATCCTCTGTACGGTTTCTTCCCCAAGCCCTAGAGGGGATCATGGTGAAGAATCATCTTTTTTATACAGTTCCGCAAATCAACCCAATATTTGCCCCCCATGTTTAGAAGTATGACTCCCGACAACAAATGAACTGTGTGTGTGTGTGTGTGTGTGTGTGTGTGTGTGTGTTTCAAGGCATGGCTTTGGCAATTAGCTAGCTGTGTTTAAAAAACCAGAATGGTTGGGGCGCCTGGGTGGCTCAGTCGGTTGAGCAACTGACTTCAGCTCAGGTCATGATCTCATGGCTCGTGAGTTCGAGCCCCACGTCAGGCTCTGTGCAGACAGCTCAGAGCTTGGAGCCTGCTTTGGATTCTATGTCTCCCTCTCCCTCTGCCCCTCACCTGCTCACACTCTGTCTCTCTCAAAAATAAATACATATTAAAAAAGAAACAGCATGGTAAAGAATTTAGGACTTTTTGGCATGCCTTTCATAAGATATTGTTTTTACATAGGAAGGGAGGTATGCATAATATAGACACTTCCAGCTTCACATAATTTTCTAAATCTAAAAGCCACAGTACATTTGAAAAGAAAGATGATCACTTATGTCTTCAAATTTAAGTTTCCTTTTGTGTACATAGTCTGTACCCTGCAGGCTCCCCCCAGTGATAACTTATCAACGGGAAGAGAAAGAGAGACAGAGAAAAACTGGGGCCAGTGGAAAGAGGAAGCTTCAGAAACTCCCGGGGAGGGTGCGAGCTGGCTGCAACAACCCAGAGAGAATGTGGTCCCCGTTGGAGCCCTGCCCAGGCTTCAGCCACGGGGCGGTGGCGACCCCTCCTGGCCTGTCCTTAAGCAGCGGAAACTGCATCTTCCACAGCGAACACGTATGACATGCATGTGTGTTTCCTATTAGGCTTTCCAGAAACTCATAAATGGTTGTAAAAACCATTGTGCTAATAGAAAGAACGACATAAATGCTGACTGAAGCTATTAATGCTGGTTGTAGTTTATGTAGCAGACTGAATCAGGCTGAAAACTGTTAGATTTTTATGGCTACTTTGTAACAGGTTATTTTTAACTATCAGGCCGTAGATTAGGCTCAGCCCTCATATTCGAACATCGAACATCGGGAATGAACGAGACAAGGGAGACGCTTTCTCCGTCCAGCGTTGGGACCTAGGCATGTTCTTTCTCAACACTCCCTGCAAACGCTCAAGCTGAACTGACTTAGCCACATTTTGCCCTGTTCATCCTCCAATGCCCACATCTTTTGTAGAAGAGCCATTGACAAATTTAAGAATCGCCACGCAGCCACCACAGCTCTAAATTTAAATAATTACTGGTTTCTGTCATTCTGTCACTATCCCGTCTGGAAACTCTCCCCCAGCCGCCCATTCTTTCAGTTGTTAATACGTCTCTCTCCAGCGCCCTCTGTGGGTGGGCCAGGTTTGGTGCCCCTCACCTCTCACGGATGTTGAGTCACGACTCCCCAAGTAAAGCTGGGGGTTGTGTAGTGTATTTGGAAAATGCACATGCTAGTTGTTCCGTGGTTTATGAACCGATTTGATCACCGTTTCCTAAATGACCTACCTACTCTTGTTGGAAAACTCAGCACTACGTGCATGTTAAATAATGAATTATTTCAATGTCTCATGTATACAGGTCAGGTGCACAACTGCGGGACCAGCGGCCTGCATGGGGATCCACACTCGGCCATTTACTAACTTGGGTGGGCTGCTTCACCTCTTGTGCCTCAGTTTCCTCCCCTGCAAAAGAGATTTCATAACAAGGGACACCTTGTTAGGATTGCCATGGCGGATGCCTGGAGGAGACTTAGAACTACCTTCGCCTCTCAGCGTGTGGTTCTTATGGGCAAGGCGTGACGCTGCCGCTGTGTAAGAAACAAAGCACACAAAAAAGCTGGTGAGTTCTTAGAATTGCAAGCAAAAAAGCCTGCTTGGTAAACATTGTGCTTGACTTGTCCTCCACCCTGAGGAAGCCACCCCAGATGATTTACGCAGTCTTTTGTTGAGTTTTCAGCTGGCCCTTTCACTCTGACTCTGCTGTCGTAACCACAGTCCCACCAGAGTGAGCCTTGTTCCTGACAGTCATGCAACGGGGCAACCTTAGAAGGTAAGTTCAGCAGGGGTGGGGGGCGAGTGATATTTTGCAGAATTCCCCAGATATACCACAGTAATACCCACCCTCCCCCGCCCTTGCTCAGAGGAGTCCTCTGGGTGCCCCCACTTGCCCCCTCACGGCTTACAATCTGCGGGGAGAAGCTTTAGTTGCACGACTTTAACTTGCATCTTCTAAAGCACGACTTTAACTTGCATCTTCTAAAGTTTGAGGTAAGAGTGTTGCAGATTAAGTATGCAACTTTACATTTCTGTTTCTTAAAATCTACGTGGGGTAATGATTCAGATTTGGTTAACCCCAACAGAGAATTTGAAATACTAGTTTTTGTTTGTTTGTTTGTTTGTTTGTTTTGGGCATGGCCAGATCAGATATTTTCACTGTAGTTTTTGTGTGTGTGTGTTTTAAATCCCCTTCTGTTGAAAATGCATTGTATGGAGAAATTCACTCTCACCTTCCTGGTACCTAAAAGAACCCAGATTTCTTCGTAGTCATGTGCCCAGTCAAAAATACTTATGTTCCCAGACTGTTACTAGAGAAGGCCAAATGACCAAGTTATGACCAACGAGATCAAAGTGGAAATTTACGGATGGGCTTCTGGGCGAGAAAAGACCGACACAGCTGCCCTTGCCTGGAACTCGGACGAATGTCCGGAAGTGGAGTACCTATCTTGTGACATGAGAATGACAATCACACATTAACGGTAGAGAATCAGTGCTCCAAGGATCTAGATCGATGACTTCTATGAGCAGCTACAACTGCCTGGACCTCTCTACTCTCTGGCCTTCTTGTTATGTGAGAAAAGCAAACTCTGATTAAGAAGTAAACATTTAGAAAGAGTGCTTTAGAGCAGGGCATGGCACATAGTAAAATGCTATGTAGGTTTTTGCTAAGTAAAATAAAATAAATATTTGCTTTGGTGTCTGTAATCAGGTTTCTATTATATGTGGCCAAGCACTGCCCTTGCCAATTCACGTAGATATCGTCAATATTTCTTTATTACATTATTATTCTAGCACCTTGTGCAGTGCCTGGTACTGAATAAGTGTTTGTTGAAAGAATGAGCTATTCAGTAGGGTCTGAGGAAAGGTGAGGGCCCCTAAAATGTAACTCTATATGTGTCTATATGCTTATGCAACTGCTTTATCTCGTTAGAGGGCCTACAATGGTTCCCTTTCTTTGTGTAATGGTAGCCCTCGGTCTCTCGGGGATGGATGAAGGGATTTCACTTGTTTGGCCTGGCATGCCCTCCTGGGGGTGCATCAGAGCCAAATGCGGACAGGTCCCCACCAACCTGCACCTCTCTGCCCGGTGACACAGGGAGGACTGAGGCCAGGGCCAGGCGTAGACAAAGTGTTGAGTAAAACCTGTCTTTGAGGTCCCCAAAACAGAAACAAAACGTGGGTCAGATTGTTCTTATTGATTGGTTTTAAATGTGGTTCTTCCCACCCCACCCCCCCCAGCCACCGTAAAGCTGCATTTAACATAACAAAGGTGATTCGAACGTTATGTACTTTCAGCTGAGAGAGAGTTCTGGTCATAGGACAGAATCAACCAAGCAGACGCTGGGAAGTTTCAAAAGTAGCCACGAGAATGGAGGGCAGGGATATGGGACAGGCTTACAGGTAAAGCTGGAACAGGAAGCAGATGGAGGAAATGGCCGTGACATTGATGAGGCAGGGTAGACCCTTTTATCGAACGTCTCTTGGGTACCCGAGCAGACAGCACAGGTGCCTCTTGAAGCGTCTGGGAGATGATGCGTTCATTCAGCTCACAAACGTTGGCTGTGGGCCAGATGCTGAGCTGGGCTCTTGAGACAGTAACTAGTGAGACGCACACAGCACGTGTCCTCATGGAGACTGCTGCGCAGAACCCCGCTTCCCAAAGCTCCCTCCTGGACCATCAACACTGAATCATCTGGGAGCCCTCAGGCCTCACCCCAGACCCACTGTGTCGTTATCTGTATTTTACCAAAGCCCCAGGGGATTCAAACGTGCGTTCAAGTTAAAAATGACCTGAATAACACGGCAAACGAACACTGGGCACATAAGTCCTAAACGTGGCTCTTTAGCTCATGGGGCTACTCAGGCGAAACTCACGCATGGGCTTGAGGGGGTGTGGGGTGCCCTCCGGAAAGACAGCTCGAGAGCAGATTTTTAAAGAAAGTTAGGAGTTTTAAAGTCAAAGTTCTGTGTGGCAACCTTCCGCCCCCCTCAACGAATTATCTAAATAACTGATAAATTCAGAATACCAGACTGCATTTATAACCCCTTGGCTTCACTTCCCATGCTTCAGCATCACTTAGTCTGTAGCAAAAGAGTTTCAAAGCTGAGAAATGCCTGGTTCGTCCCGTGACCATCATAGCTCCCTCATGTCTCCGGAACAAATTTTCCACACCCCAACTTTTCCTGTGTGAAACGGACAGAACGTTGTCCATCCTGCCTGGACGAGATAGTGACCAATTTGGCAAGGAGAGTTTATGATTGAGGTGTTTGAAGTTTGCAAGAGAAAGTTTAATACGCCACCTGGATTTCACATCTTGTCATTCCCCAAAATGGGGAAACCCAGTCTAGATGCTAATTTCCCCAGAGCCATTCTCCAACGAGAGTCAACAGAGGAGAGAGAATTTTCCCTCAGAGCTACGTTCTAATGACGGAGGAGAGGTTATGAGTACAGACATTGCATAACCAACTAGAGTACTCCTGAGCCACTCCTGGGTGGCGCAGTCGGTTGAGCGTTGGCTTCGGCTAGGGTCATGATCTCATGGTTTGTGGGTTCGAGCCCCGCGTCGGGCTCTGTGCTGTCGGCTCGGAGCCTGGAGCCTGCTTCAATTCTGTGTCTCCCTCTCTCTCTGCCCCTTCCCCGCTCATGATCTGTCTCTCTCTGTCTCTCGAACACACACAATGAAGTGCGGACACACGCGCCCACTGCCGCACTTCTGAGGCCTACACACCGTTATGCTTAACAGCATAGCTGTTAGACCCGTGTCAAGTCTTCTCACTAACACAACTTCGCATGCAAGCACATTTTTCAGATTAACGGATACACGTCCTGTTTATTTAAGGAAGTATGTAAAGGCCTCTGCTAGTACCTGGAAATATCAGAACACACAAGAGCTGTCTGTGTGTGTGTCCGTGTGTGTGGAGAGAGAGAAACATATTTAGCTCCCACGTATAAACTGCACAAAGACAAGAGGTGTCGGTTGCACAGGATGAGGTAACGGTAGCCAGAGGTGAAAGAGCATTTAACTCGCGTTCAAATTAGTCATTTAATGTTCCTTTATTCCCCAGGCCTTGATCTGAGGCCAGGCCAGGCCAGGCGAATTCGTTCTGGTCAGACGGCGGGAAATTCCACCACATGGAATGGTGTTGGTGGTCTCCACTCCCCTCCACTCCGGCTGGGGAGCCCACACAGCGAACACGGGCTCCTTGCACTAATGAATGCGCCCACCCACACAGGACCTGCCCCCCCCCAACCCGGCCCCTGCCCCCCTCCCCCGCCCCCTCCCTGAGCGGGCCCCGTCCACATGCAACCCCACCGCCAACCGCCTTCCAGAGACTCGTTTCAGAAGCAAAATTTGCTAAATTATAAATGGCCAGCATCCGCCTCAATAATGAACCAAATCAAAGACCCTCTGGAGGAATCCTCTGGGCAACTTCTGGGAGGTGCCAGAAGGAACTACTCACGCCTTCCCCTCCCTCTTGCTCTAAGCCTCAAGGACCCCACCGCCTGTGAGGGGGCACATCTATTCAGGACATGCCAAGCCTCGGACGTGGGTCTCACTGAGCCTAGGTTATTTGTTTTTCCTTGTTAAGAATGCTAATCAAAGCAAAACTTTAACCCAACAAACAAACAAACAAAATATCCTGAGTTGGCTACTTGCACGCAGGGGTGGCCAAGGAAGGCAGCCTGAAGGGTTCCTTTATGACCAGAGGCGTTTTTGAAATGAGACAGCAATGGCTGCTTTACGAGGAAGTGGCAAGACAGTCACCTCGTTATCCTCACCGCTGTGGTGGTCTGGGGACCACCCAGGAGCCTCCACCATGATAACAGCCTGGGCTGAGGTCTTCTTCCAGGGAACCAGTTGTCCCGAGTTGGGACATAGCTACCTTTCTCCAGAGAATAGGTCGGTGTTTCTGACAGAACAGACATGGAACACCACTGGCTTCCTCGCTCTCAGCGGACTAATTAGAACTCACATTCCTGCCTTCTTCCCATTGCCTTAGCTCTCCCCTCAGAGCATGACATTGAATGAGAGGAGGGGCCGTGCCCATCCCCTTGGAAAGACTGGGCCCACCGGGATATGGGGCTGAGGGTTGGGAGGGAGGAAGAGGAGGGGGAAATAATCACCTTGTGATTGAAGTGGCTTGGAATAACAAATACACACGCTCTTTTAAACATGGCTCGCCACATCCTGGGGAATCTAGAGAAACGTTCCACATCACCTCCCCAACCCTCACTCCCAAGAGTAGTTGGCTTTCAGGACGCTTTGGGAGAAAGCACAGGGCCTTTGATAAGAGGCTTGTTAGTTCTGGGCTAACAGTCCTCCCAGACCGCTTTGAATCCTTTCAAATATTTTCCCATTTTAGGTCAAGGAGGTTCGTAACGGTAAACACTGAAGGTGGCGGAAGGGGAAGAGAGAAGGGAGAAAGATGCGACCAGGACAGTAAGTTACCAGGTAACCAACGACCTCTCTGAAGGATCCATTGGGTCTGGTGGACATGCCCTGCTCTGGGTGTAAGGGAATGTGGCTTTGAATCCCCAAGGGAGACCTGGGCCTCATCTTGAACCCCCAGTTTGGGCATAACTGTGTTCTATGCAGAGGATGCTTGAAAATCCTTAGGCTAAAAAGGATTAGCCCTCTCTGGCGCTGATTCCTCCAACCGCCAGAAGAGGGCAGCACATGCTTCTACATCACAGCGAAAGCCGGGCTACCCAATCCAGAGAGTGGACACGAGGGAATTTGGGACAGGATTTGTGAAATTAGCAGCAGCAGTCGTAGCAACTGTAGCTATCATATATTGGTGCCCATGGTGTGCTGGGAACTGCCTTAAGGGCTTTAATGCATTAATTCATTCAATTAACAAGACCACGCTACAAGAAAGAACACTATTATAATCTCCCTACTGTAGACA
This sequence comes from Neofelis nebulosa, assembly GCF_028018385.1. Classification (NCBI taxonomy): domain Eukaryota; kingdom Metazoa; phylum Chordata; class Mammalia; order Carnivora; family Felidae; genus Neofelis; species Neofelis nebulosa. Next base: position 47,272,186 of record NC_080787.1, read on the forward strand.
AGGAGGCTGAGAAGTATAGAAGTTAAGAGAACTGGCTACTGTAATCTGAGACTACCTGAGACAGAGGTCAGCAAAGTATAGTCCAAGGGCCAAATTCAGCCCACTGGGTGTTTTTGCACTGCCCTCAAGCTAAGGATGGTTTTCACATTTGGGGATGGTTGGAAAAATTCAAAAGAAGAATAACGTTTCATGACCCCTGCAAATGACGAGAAATTCAAGGTCAGTGTCCGTAGGCAAAGCTGTACTGAAACACAGCCACACTCACTTGTTTACGTGTTGTCTGTGGCCGCTTTATCACTCCAAAGGCGAAGCTGAGCAGTTGTGACAGCCCACAGTGTTGGAAAAATCTGAAGTATTTATCATCTGACCCTTTCCAGAAAACGTGTGCCGAACCCTAACCCAAGGGGTAAGTGCTACCTGTTTCCAGCCACCACAGACACGTTCCCGGACATGGAGTTAGGACAGCTAGCCTAGAGGGATCCGGAAGTAATGCTGACCTCAGGTCACTTTCTTTCCACCAGCATTTCTGGGAATAGCCTACCTACCACATTTCATTTTTTCACACCTGACATCTCTGAAGTCATACTGCTTCTTACAATCACAATGGTAAGCATATTGTTTCTTACAGGTAGTTAAAAGAGTAAGGTCTTATCCTAGATGACACCTTAGATGAGGCAGCTCCAACCTCAAAAGTCCGGCCGCTTTTTGTACCTTTCCATGGATGGGACACTCACTTCTTTTGCTGGGAGCCCACTCTACAATTTTAAGGGCAAGTTTCTTAATATCGGGGTGGCGCCTGTGAGCCTCAATTTCCATATATCAAATGGAGATGGTCTAAGGGAGTGACGGGTATATGTTAGGAAGCAGGTACTTGGCCACTGGGATAGGGAGGCGCGTGCACAGTGGCTACAAGACGAGCCTGTCTGCTGGTGTGGTCAGCCAGCCGGGCAGGCTGTGAGGTGGAAGGACAGGGATGAGCTCGTGGGGACACAAACCACGGGGGACATGGCAAGGGAAAGAAAAATTTCCAGTGTTGCAAACAGATTCTTTTTCCACCAGCATCAGCCAGGAGCATGGATGGCCCACCACATCACCTCTTAGAAGAGAAGACAGGACAATTCAAAGATTCGGGCCTGACGGAAGGAAGAGGCAGGGAAAGCAGGTGCAGCTGGCTTGGTCACATTTCCGTGAGGGCTCTGGGGGAAGATGAAGAGAAGGGGGGGCAGGATAGGAGCAACTGATATTGTGGCGATATTCAATCACACGTTGGTCAAGTGGGACTGGTCATCCCAATGATGAGATGAGCTCGCAGAGTTTTCCAGGACATTCTAGGGGTCCTCTTCCTGATATGTGGTTTTGGATTGCCCATTTTCTCAGTATCAACCTGGAGAGCCCAGTGCTTGCTTCCAGGTCCCTGGAGGTGAAGCCGCTGACAGGAGCCTCAGGAAGGAGGAAACCCTCGTCCTTATTCGTAAACACACGACAGCGGCTCAGAGAACTCCGCGGTTAACGGCAACTTGTGTGTTGCAGCCAAGAATCTGGGGCCAGGAGGCGGCAGAAGGAAGCCATGATATACTCTCCCTCCCTCTGTGGCGGGGCAGCCAGGTTTGGATTTGGGGTTGGGGAGGAGGGAGAACAGAAGGCTAAGCCCCAAACAGGTGCTTTTCATTTGGGGACATGTGTCCTGGATTTTCTGGGACAGTACCAATTTCTTCTAATTTGATTATTTTCAATGAGGGCAATTTGTTCGACATCTGATCTTGAGTTTGGAAAACGACGGCCACTACGCTTCTAACTTAACGAGGGCACCAGCTCAGTCTCCGGTGTGAAACCCTACTCTCAACACAGAGCACTCTATCCAGCACATCACAGGTACCCGGGGAAGGCGTTTAGGACTTTGCTTAGGAAGTCAGACGTATTTTATTAGGACAAGTACTTTAGGAAGAGTATTAGGACCGCACAGGGGCTTGCATGAGTGGAAAGGGGCCCGTCTCTGCAAACACAGTACAGGAGCCTGAGAGTAAGGATAAAAACACACAGGCACGGGCAGCCTGAGATGGAACAGAGTAGGCAGGCTGGTGACACAGGCCTGAGGCTGCAAAGATTTCTCTCCTGCTCCTCAAGAGAAGCTGGAGAGGAAAAAAAAAAAAAAAAGAAAAGAAAATACATCTCAGGGGTAATACACACCAGCAGGGTTGGTGGGGGGGGGGGGGGGCAGGGGCAAGGTGGGGCCAATGCCTGCAGGGAAGAGACCGACAGCTTTGTCTACAGACAAAGGAAAGGGAAATCAAAGGAGGCCAAAGGTCAAAGTAAATGAAAATAACAGCTCCGCCAAGCCTGGAGTCCTCAAATCAATAAAATTTGTCATTCTTCCTGGAGGTTGGTAGGTTTTTGTCTCCTGGGAGAACCCAACTGTAGCTGACCGGGGGTCCCTTCTGGCTTTCGTCCGCTGGTAGGTTTAGTGCCAGATTTGCGGTCTGCGTGTGTGTGCGGCTTCGGGGCTCTCGGAACTGGCTGTTTTAAGCTCACCCTGAGTTCTGTTTTATGGTGCCCCCGCCTTATTTTTCTTTCTCACCTCGTTCTGCTGTGCTGCTCTGCTGGGCATGGGCTCTGCGAGCGGTTATGAAGTCTTTCCTGAGCAAGAGGAGTATACATTTGAGGATAACGAGGCGGCTCATCGGAGGGAAGAACACAGACACAAAAATAGAAGAAAATGCTACACTTGACAGGGGAAGAGACGAGGGGATTCCAAGGAAGCCCGAAATCATGCAAATTGGGAAAAACACCATTCGGCACAGAAATGTGGGGTACCAGCAGCGTGATGAGTATGCGTTAGAGGAGTTAAAAAAGGAATATGCAAAAGCGGCTGGGGAAAGCCATAAGGCTTCACAGGAGGTGTGGACGAGATAAAAGAGACGGGGTGTGAGGCTTTGTACACCCCTTAGGAGGGAAGAGACTCCCGTGGAAGTGGGCATGTGCACGAGATTGGAGATGGGAGGTGTGGTGTGAATGCAACAGGAGAAATACTGGATTGTCTTAGTCCACGTGCATACACCTGTCTGCTCCCTCTCTGTGCAAAAAGAAAATGGGGAAAAGTACATAACAATACAACACGAGGGGTGCCCTGGATGACTCTGTCGGTTGAGCGTCAGTCTGACTTCAGCTCAGGTCATGACCTCACGGTTCATGAGTTCGAGCCCCGCATCGGGCCCGCCACTGTCAGCACAGAGCCTGCTTTGGATCCTCTGTCTCCCTCTCTTCCTGCCCCTCTCCTGCTGGCGCGCTCTCTCTCAAAAATGAATAGACATTTATTAAAAAAAAAATACAACACAAGCCAACAACAACATGAATAATTATACTGGAGCAGGAATATTAACTGTATCTGGGGAAATGTGATAGGGCTAGAAGAAACGTAGAAGGGACTTTAAAAACAGTGATGAATAGAGGGGTGCCCGGGTGGCTCAGTTGGTTAGGAGTCTGACTTTGGTTCAGGTCACAGTCTCACAGCTTGTGAGCTCGAGCCCTGCATCGGGCTCTGTGCTGATGGCTCAGAGCCTGGAGCCTGCTTTGGATTCTGTATCTCCCCCCTCTCTCTCTCTGCCCCTCTCCTGCTCTTGCTCTGTCTCCCTCTCCTTCAAAAATAAATAAACATTAAAAAAATTTTTTTTTAAATAGTGACTAACAGAGAATTAAAGATGCACATTAGACCTCCTGTCAATCGCCTAGAATGCACAGTATATACAGAAAGTGAAATAAACCTGTAGACTTAATAGGATAAAGCATAAGGAAAAAGGGAAGTTGTGAAAAAGTGTAGTATTTTGGGGTGCCTGGGTGGCTCAGTTGCTTAAGCGTCCGACTTCAGCTCAGGTCATGATCTCACGGTCCATGAGTTCGAGCCCCACATGAGGCTCTGTGCAGACAGCTCGGAGCCTGGAGCCTGCTTCGGATTCTGTGTCTCCCTCTCTCTCTGTGCCTCCCCCACTCACACTCTGTCTCTATCAAAAAACAAATAAATGTTAAAAAAAAATTTTTTTTAAATATAGTATTTTACCTCCAGATTAGGGTAAGTAGCGAAAATGAGTTTCTTGAAAGCCCAGGGGTTGGGCAGAGATTTTTAGAGTCTTGAAATGGCAGTTTGAAGGTTCAGAATGCAAAAGGGAAGATGGGTGGGTATTCAGAGAGAAAAGCCCAGGTCCTCTTGGAGAAGACAGAGTGAGGGACACAGGTTTAAGGAGGGTGTAAAAGAAACCCTTCAAGGGAAGGGACAACCAGAGAGGCAGCGATGTCCCCGTGGCATGGTGCCGGAGCAGGATGGGGTACGGGAGCCAGGAGAGCCAGAGCTGTGGGTCGGGGCTGCCGCCAGGTCACCGGACCTCCACCTGTGGTGGTGGCATCTCAGAGGAGGGTGAAAGCAGTAAGTCCAGGAGGCAACACTTGCAGAGAGAGGTGGAGGACGTGAGCGATGTAGGCCCAAGCGCTGCTGAAGGTGGAGGCCAGGCCACCGCTGCACTCTGCCTCTCGGGGAAGCAGCATGGCAATCGGGGTGGGGACAGAGCTGACCGCTGGTCACACCTCACCACCAGGTGGGTCACCAGATGTGCCGAAGACGGGATGGCCAAAGCTGGCGCCTTCCCCTGGTCCTTCTGCTGTAAACCTTCCATACTGAACCAGCTACTTGCCCCTGCTGGATTGAAAATGCACTGTGCAGGGGCTCAGAGCAGGGGCTCCTACAGCCGAATCCAAGCCCAGTGCTGCTCTCTCCATCCTGAGATGTCCTTTCTCAGGCCACAAGCGCTCCCTCCCGGTGAGCTCTGGATCCCATTCCCCCATGGTCTCCTCCTGTGCAGATCACCCCCCTCCCCGCCAAAGGAGAAGGGCCCTGCTCCTCTGGCCAGCCCGGACTCTCTCTGGTGGTGTAGGATCTGAGACATGGGCAGCTGCAGGCCAAGGGGATGTATCCAGAGAAGCCGCCCAAGGACTGCTCCAGGCAGCTGTGTGCGACAACGAGGCTTCCCGTGACCCTGTGCACAGCATTTCATACCACGGATCACTCTTAAAGCAAACAAACGGGGGTGCTGAATGGCTCAGTCCGTTAAGCGTCCGGACTCTTGATTTTGACTTAGCTCATGATCTCATGGTTCGTGGGTTTGAGCCTGCCATCGAGTTCTGCACTAGCAGTGTGGAGCCTGCTTGTGATTCTCCCTCCCTCCCTCTCTCGTTCTCTCTCTCTCTCTGCCCCTCCCCTGCTCACTCTCTCTCTCAAGACAAAAAAATAAACTTCAAAAAAACAAACTTTCCTTCCTCATCTTCAGCATCTTTTCCGTCTTCTACCCTTCCTAGCTTCCTTCTTTACTCCTTGGCTAGACCTTAACCTTCCTCCCTGACTCCTCTCTTGCTGCCCTCCCATAAGTATGGGTGATCCTTCATGTTGTCCCTAGTGCTCCCCTCTTCTCACTCATGGACTTAACTATGTGTAATTGTAATCAAAATAATATAGTTATATATAACCTGTGGTACGTACAATTATTGCGCCCATTCTACAGATGAGAAACCGAGGCACACAGAGTTGATATGATGGGCCCAGTGTCACAAGGCCAGCAAGAAGAGAGGCGAAGCTGGGGTCTGAGCCCAGGCAGCCGATGCCAGAGGCTGCAAGTTGGAACCACCCCACCGTTGCCTGTAGGGTCCTTGGTTCCCCCACGAACCAGGGTGGCAGTGGGGATCCCAAGTGATAAGAAAGTAAGCTCGTGTAGGACCTTACTCCATGGGGGGTCTTGGGCCATTCTGATGAGGAAGTCAGTGCTACCTTTAAGCGGAGTGAAGAACAAGTTTGGAAAGGGAGCATGGAGGGCGTGGAGGTGGAATCAGGTCTCAGCAGACCCAGGGGACCAGGATCGGGTAATCACAGAAGGAGGAGGCTGAGCAGTGATAGACAACCTGACAGAGTACAGGACCAGGGCTTCGGGGTCAAACGTAACAATCCCGAAGGTGTAACAGGTGGAGCCAGCTCACAGACCCTCTTTGACGTGTCCTGCGGAGAGGAGGGAAATGCAACAAGAAAATGGGAAACACTTAAACAAGTGGAAATGAGCTGACACGAGCCGGAGATTTGAAAGTGCTGGTTGCGGGTAGCGGGAGTACGAGCTAAGGCGGCAGCGTCTGATGCCGACATTCGTGTTGGTCTCATTTTGTTCAATTAGCAGCAAGACCCAAAGTGAACATTCAATGAGCATTTACCACGGGTCAGGCACGGTGCTAAAAGGATTTACAGGCACCGACTGATAAAGCAAATGAGTCTGCGTTACAAACCTGGGATATGCTATTAATTGCCTTCTGTGGCAATGAAGACATTGAAAGTATTATTAAGTATATTTCGGGGCGCCTGGGTGGCTCAGTTGGTTAAGCGTCCGACTTCGGCTCAGGTCACGATCTTGCGGTCCGTGAGTTCGAGCCCCGCGTCAGGCTCTGGGCTGAGGGCTCAGAGCCTGGAGCCTGCTTCCGATTCTGTGTCTCTCTCTCTCTCTGCCCCTCCCCCGTTCGTGCTCTGTCTCTCTCTGTCTCAAACATAAATAAACATTAAAAAAAATTTTTTAAAAAAGGATATTTCACAGATGCAGAAACAGAGGCTCAGAGAGAAGTCTCTCTAGTGAGGTTGTACAGCTAGACGCAGCAGACCTAGAATTCCAACCCCGGCCAGCAATCGCCTGTTTATATGTTTTACAGCCCCTGGTTATCTGTGCTAACTGCTAACTGCTATCATTGCTCACTGATGGCAATGACTTTGTCTCATCTGTCTTCACAACTCTAGAACCTAGTACAGTGCCTGGCATAAAAGAAAAGCTCTTTAAATTTTTTTTTTTAATGTTTATTTATTTTTGAGTCAGAGCATGAGCAGGGGAGGGTCAGAGAGAGAGGGAGACACAGAATCCGAAGCAGGCTCCAGGCTCTGAGCGGTCAGCCCAGAGCCCGACGCGGGGCTCGAACTCACGGACCGTGAGATCGTGACCTGAGCCGAAGTCGGATGCTCAACCGACGGAGCCACCCAGGGGCCCCAAGAAAAGCTCTTGAAACATTAGCTTTGACTTGTGGCCACTCCATGCAATCTGTTTGTTGAGTGAATAAATGACTGTGTGTACAAACTGGGGGGAATTCTCTTGTGTGCTAGCTGGGGATGGCTCCCCTGGATTGGGTCTGGGTCTCAGTAGCTGGGGACTTTTAATGTTGTGTGAAACAGGGAAATTTTGAATGGCAGTCCCTGTATCCACCGTGGGAGTGGAGAGATGACCTAGCATGCAGACGATGTCACAGTATTGGGTTTTTTCACGCTTTGATGTCCTGAGGGCAGGAAAGGAACAAGCCATGGCCCTTGTATATATGGGGTCTGAGAGGTATTGGGTGGGCCAGAGGGAAGGGAGGGAAGGCTTTTTTCAAGAGAAAAAAAAAGTTGAAAACATATAAGGGCCAATCTGAAGACAGGACATTGAAGAAATAGATGCAGAGCTGAAGATCCAGAGAGAAAAATGGGAAAGCGTGTATAGGAAGGCATGTCGGAGGAAGCCGGGGGTCTCTTGCTGAAGTTGTCACGAGGGGCTGCCTGGCACAGCTGGGACAAAGCAGAGAGGGGTGTGGACCGTCTTCCAGGTTAAGGGGCCGCATGGGGTGGACCATGGCGTTACTCTCTGCCTTGGCTTCTGGCTTGCTAAGCCTCAGAACTTTTGGACCCAGTAGACCATAACTTGGGGATAAGGGTGGAGGGAAGGAAAAAGAAAGGAAAAGGGCAGGGGTAGGGGTGGCCAAGCTATGGTGACAGGGGAGGAACAAATGCGTGGCATCTAGCTCAAGGCAGGAGAAGAGACCGGCACAAAGGGCCATGAAGGGGATGGGGTCCCTGGGACAGCAGAAATGCCAGAGCCCTGAAATGCGCAAATGAGTCAGGGGGAGAAGGAGTCAGGAGGGCAAAACCTGACCCAGAGAAAAACAGGGTGAAAGAGAAGAAGTGGAAACAATGAAAATTGGAGAGTGTTGAGTTTGTAAGAAATTGATACATGATGTTCAGTGGAAACTGCTGCTTTGGGTTTGGGAATAGAAGAACTGTAAATATGGAGAATATGTAAATACTGTTTGTAACTTGAAAAATCTGGAGGGCTCAGATGAGAGAATCCTCCCGAGGGTGTTTTGACAAGTATGAAGGAAGGTATTTGTGGCTGAGAGGAAAGGGCCCTGGATGTAGAATCTGCAAACCGGAGCTGAGAGCTGAGAGCCAGTCCTGGCCCGGGGGGGGGGGGGGGGGGGGGGGGGGGGGGGGGGGGGGGGGGGGGGGCGGGGGGACAAGCACTAACCACTGGTCGGCTCATTTGTCTCGGGTCACCAGCCAGGCAAGCCCGGCCTGCCCTCGCACACACGGCCGTGAGGGGCCACATTCGTGCCCTCAACAGAGCACCACAAAGTGGGCGGCTTACCACACCAGAAATCTGTTCACCCACTTTTAGAGACCAGAAGTCCACCATCAAGGTGTCGGCAAGGCCACACTCCCTCACAGGGCTCTGGGGCGGGCTGGGGGAGAGAGTCCTTTCCTGCCTCTTTCAGGCTGTGGTGGCCCAAGGCATCCTTGGCTCCTGGCCACAGCACTCTAATCTCTGCACCACGTTCACAGGAACCACCCCCCTGCTCTCTGTGTGCCCTCTCCCCTTCTTACAAGGACGCCAGTGGTTGGATTTAGGGACCACGCTAAACCCAGGATGATCTCATCTCGAGACCCTTAACTAATGATATCTGCGCAGATCCCATTTCCAAATAGGGCCTCAACCAAGCAAGAGCACGGAGCATGTTTAAAATACCTCCACATCCCTTCTTCTTCCTCTTCTCCCCGTAGGCCACTCTCTTTATGGCGCCTCTTCACACACCTCTAATGGCTGGCGTGGCCCACAGGATAAAACCCAACCCCCCGGGCTGACGCTTCAGGCTCTGGCCACCCTCCCCAGTCTCTGTCACTGGCACTTTCCCAGCTCCCCATCACCTCCTCCCTATAGTCACAGCCAACTGACTCCCCCTTAACCTTCATGACCCAGGGGAAACCCCTTCAAAGCAGCTTTCTCAAAGGCCCTGGGGTACATTCTTCCTGCTCGGAACCCCTCTGGCAAGTATTGCTTCCCCTTCCCCATGGCAGCTAATGAGCTCTTCAGACTCCCTTGCCTCTTTTCTTGCTCTTTGGCTTTTTTCTTCTGCACCAGCCAGGTTTTCAAGACGAGAAAGTATCCGTTTCTGGTTTTCCTAGAATCTAGTCTGTGCCTGTTACCACCCGGGTCCTCAGTAACTGTTAACCAAAATATTTACTTTCCACGGCACCAACTCTGTTCCTGCCAAAATGTTCTTCCCTTTCCCTGCATGCATGGCTGCCCCTCCTGGTCACCTTGTCCCCAAAGATGCCTTTCTCCTCTGATCTCCTAAAGCGTCTAGCATTTCCCACCTTGCTTGGGTCCACTGTGTGTTCCTCTGATGGCCACTCATTCACAAAGATTCATGAGGCCCCTGCTCTGTTTGGCTCTGTGCTGGGCTCCAGGCCCCCACCCTTAAGGTGCTCCTTTTCCCCCTTGAAGGCAAGTGAACTTTCTCATCCTTCTTCTTTTTCCTCCCGGGGCCTATCACAGTTCTTCAAGTGTTACCCGCGCTCAATGTGAGTTCTATTCAAATTGCTTCGGCGAATTCTTAAAGGAAAGGCCAAATGAGGGACTTAAAGTGCACTGCGCTTAAATGAGGCGCCCAGACCCCTCCGAGAAGGCCTCATAAGAAAACTCGTCCTGGGCTCTGTAGCCAAGGCCAGATGGAGGATGAACCAGGTCTTGAGATGTGGCTTCCCCAGCACCCTCCGCACTTGCGGTAGGGCAAGGCTCTGCTTGCCATCCCACCATGGCCTCTGCATAACTCCATCCTTGAGCAAGCTTTCAGGGACTGGAAGGAAGTTGGAATATGTGGTTCCAATCAGGGCCTCCTGAGAACACAGGCAGGCAGGGTTATGAATGTGGCACAAACGGACAGTGGTATGGCCGAGGCAGGAACCTTCTGCGCAGACCATTATGATGTGCAGTAAGGCACGCTCAGAACACAAAGTGCATCCCTCCCTCCAAATTCAGCAGAAAGGGCCACGGGCCGTTCTCTTGCACTAGACAAAGAGAAGGATCTACAGCCCCTTGTCACAGGGGACACGGGTGTGGGCGAACAGCAAGTCGCATGGGTTCCAGGTGCTTCTCTGGCCTAAGTACCTGAGGAGCCCTGGGCAGGGGTCACTACTGCCAGGGGCTCTGGGTGGAAGGGAGCCACTCACCAGCATTGTTTTGCTGCTTTGTGTTTTTGATGTAGGCAGAGAACTTGGAGAAGATGTCGATGCCTGCCGTGTTGGATTCCCGGTGTTTCGCAGCCAGTTTAGGGTACCTGGAAAGGAAGGCATGGTGTTCTAGAATCAGTGAGAACTTGGAGCTCCTTTACCCCAAACGACTAGCAACATCCCTGTTTCTAGTTTGATCTACAGATCTTTTGGGGGATCTTACACCTATCCTATAGGGTGGATGGGCAGAGAAAAGAGAGAAAACAGAGGTCAGTGAGGTTAGGAGAGTTGCCTGGGGGGGGGGGTGGGGGTGGGTAGGACACAGTCTGTGGGCAGAGAGCCAGAAAAACCCTTCAGAGGGCCTGGGTCGTGCCCTCTTCAGAGATGACCAAACAGCATTTGGACAAACAAAAGGACTCTAATCAAAATTCTAGAGGAGTTTGTCTCTACACCAGGTGGGGTCCTTGAGGTTTCCCAAATCATATTAAAATAACCAGCCACTGCCAGGCTTGTGGTGATAATCCTAACTGTACTGAGCTAATTAATTCCAGGGGCCAGGGGATACTAAACACCTTGCCGCTGAAGCTTGGAAACCATTTCTCAAAAGAAAGGGTACCATTGGTCTTCTTCTGAAATATACTTCCCACGCACTTCTTTTTTTTTTTTTTTTTTTTTTTAATGTTTATTTATTTGAGAGAGAGCGGTGGGGTTGGGGCAGAGAGGGAGGGAGAGAGAGTATCCCAAGCACAGGCTCTGTGCTAAGCGTGCAGCCTGACCAGGGGCTCGAACTCATGAACCATGAGATCACGACCTGAGCCCAACTCAAGAGTCAGACACTTAACTGACTGAGCCCCCCAGGTGTGCCTCCTTCGCACACTTCTTACTTGTGTAAGGGAAAAAGATGTGGAAAGCACCAGCCTCCAACAGCACAAGTGTTTTCAATGGTTTTATTTCCAGGCGTGGAGACAGATTTGCAATGATCCAGCCTCTCACCTTTGTACAGTCTTTCATGTGAAGCCAGAAGAATACATGAGGCAGACCGGAGTTAGGACTGTTTTCTATTGGCTCTAAAACTGGACGAGGTAAGGTTGCTCGTGTGGGAATCCACGGCTTTGACCCCCTCAGCACCATCCAAGTGACCAATTCAGACCAATTTTTCAGAAATGTTATTTCACAAACGTTTTATGTGTGCGACCAGGCAGGGGTGGACGGAGATGGGGGATAGATGCGTACTTACACAGTTATGTGGACCTTTGTGATCTCTGCATAAATAGCCAGCTACTGCTCGCTGTTTGACTGCTTCATGTTAAAAAGCAAAATACTTTTTAAATTTCTTTTAACATTTTAAGTAATATGAACCAAAAAGTCTCTAAAAATTACTTGTTGTTCTGTTTTTCCCTTCCTTCCTTCCTTCCTTCCTTCCTTTCCTTCCTCCCTCCTTTTCTTTTTCTCTTTCTTTCTTTCCCCTTCCCTCCTTCTTTCTTCCTTCCTCCCTCCCTCTCTCTTTTTTCTTTCTTTCTTTCTTTCTTTCTTTCTTTCTTTCTTTCTTTCTTTCTTTCTTTCTTCTTTCTTTCTCTCTCTCTCTTTTTCTTTCCCTCTCCCTCTCTCTCTCTCTCTCTCCCCCCTTCCTTCCTTCCTTCCTTCCACTCCTCAAATGGCCCATTAGGTAAGACCGTCCACTCTTGGGCCATGCTAGGCGGCTGTTTAATCTCAGATATTGCTATCAGAAGAGTCCTCAGAAGGTCACTGGGTCCAGCCCTCTGCCATCAGGCAGATACAGAAGGCATTATGGTCCTCATTTTACAGGAAAAGCAACCAGAGACCAGAGAGGTAAAATGGCCATTACAAGGGCCCATGGATAATAAATGGTTGGGGGACCCTGAGAATCCGGCCTGCCCCTGGAGCAGTGTTCCTCATATTCAATCACATCACTTCTCTGATATCAGCAAAAGCTACATTGTATTGAGTGCCTGCTATGTGCCAGGCACTGTTCTAGCCCCTTTATGTGTATTCGTCATTTATCTTTACAAAACTTTTGCTATTATTGGGCTCATTTTCCACATTAGAAAAATGAGGCCTAGAGAAGTTAAGCAATTTGCCTCAGGTCACACGGCTAGGTAGCAAAGCCAGGATTCCAACCCAGGCAGTTTCACTTTGGAAGCCCAGCTCTTCAGGCCCTTGTCCTGTGGCCTCTCGCGGACTCTACTGTTTACCCTTAAAGCCCCAAAGCCCTCCCTCCAGCCTGGCTGAGCACCATGAATGAAATCTCTCTGTTCACCTGCAGAGGGCGCTCTGGACAAGTTCAGCACACATGTCTTCTTGAGTATACCAGGAATTATCAGATTCATCTGCTGTAACTGAGGGCACAACACCGTTTCCTGCAAGATGCTAGGTAATCCAAGATACTTAACTTAGGATCAACCTTCCCTATTCTGGCCTTTGCGTGTGGAATCTGGCATCCTCTTAGAATTGATTGCCTTATTGGGTGTTGTATGTAAGCGATGAATCACGGGAATCCACCCCCGAAACCAAGAGCACACCATATACACGGTATGTTGGCCCAAGTGAGAATAAATTATATTTAAAAAACATTATTTGGGATCCTGAAAGAAAAAAAAAAGAATTGATTGCCTTTATTATTAATAACTACCAAGGGCTCTTTGTTTTTGCTTGATAAGGTAAAGAGAGAAGGGCCTAGAAAATGCATTTTCAGTGGACTATTTGTTTGGATTTGTTGTTTTACTTTGCCTTATGCCATCATTCGGTCAGACTTGAAACAATGTGACCATTTCTTCACAATCAGCGTGGGCCCAACATGGGTAGATAGAACCAAATCTAAGACAGATAACAAAGGGCCATGGTGGTAATATTGTCCGGTTTTCTAAGCACTATGATTTACTGAGACTTTACTGCATGGCTTACTGTCCCATTTGAAGTTTGTCTTTGTGAGAAATGTGTATCCAAATATTAATCTCACCAGTTTCGGTAACTAGACTTGAGAAGGCTACTATCCAGGATGTTAAGTACATTCACTGCAGCTCCATATTTATACCATATTTTGCATATGCATATAAGTGGGCTGGCTACAGAATACATTCTGTTTCTCTAAAAGGCTAAGTAAGAAATAGCGTTTCATTCATAGAAGCATCTTTGAAGGTTGTGATGTGGTCTAATGACAATCAGAGATGATGAATTGCTCTAACTCCGGGGTTAGTAAACTACAGCCCATGTGCCAAATTCAGCCCAATATCTGTTTATATATCTCTCATGAGCTAAGGATAGTTTTTAACATTTTTAAATGACTGAAAAAAAATCAAAAGGAGGACAGTATTTTGTGACATGTGAAAATAATATGAAAAATAGTATTTCAGCATTCATAAGCTCTATCAGAACATAGCCATGTCCGTTCATGTTGTCTGTGGCTGTTTTCACTCCACAACAGCAGGATTGTGACACAGACTCTATGGCCCCTAAAGCCAAAAAGACTTAGTATCTAGCCTTTTACAGACAAGTTTGCTGATCCCTGCTCTAACTGATGACAATTTCTCTCCACTCTATTTTTAAGAGATCGTATTTCAAATGCATTCATCTCAGACAAGCACTTAAGTTTCATTCTGGGATGTAAAACAGTTGGCTTCTCATAAGAAAAATTTTTTTGTACATATTAGTGGGAAAAAAATATATATATATGCTATAAATATATATATATATATATGTATGTATATATATATATGCGCTATGACTAGCTTAGGATCCCAACTGACATCTCACTTCAGAGACGACCATGCCACTGAGCAAAAGGGGCCCTTACAATAAAACCAACATGCATTAAGCATCCAGCAGGCCCTGTCTGTCACTGGGGTTGGATACACTGGAGAAAGAAAGACAATTCTCCTGCCCTCATGAAGAGGCCTTAGCTGATTCTAGGGTCTCTCCTGGCAGTTGAGTGTTGACCGTCCTTTTTCTAATGAGCTGAAAAGAGGATGGACCTCCTCTCTCCCTTTCCCTTTATTTCTGCTTCCTCACCTCACCAAATCCTCACTTGAGAAACAGGTTAATGCTTCTGATTCTTCTGATCTTTGTGTGCTGGCTTGTCTTGTCTCTGCTAATTAAGCAAATGATTTTTAGAGGTACACAGGGTCTGGCTTAGTCATTAAAAGACATCCCTTGGGATCTGTGGTTTTGAGACAAAGGTCCTTATGATTGCATCTGGAAAACAGTCACCAAAAAGGGAGACTGGCTTCTCTTTCTTATGCTTCAAGAGGCCATTTAATGAGCTCTTACTCAATGTCAGGCACTAGGCTAAGAAGTATTATCTTCGATGATAGCCCCATGAGATCAACATTACGATCATTAGTTTAGAGATTTGAGAATGAAAGATTAAATATCCACATGTTTCTCTGCATTTCCCAGCTTCTACCTCTCGGGCAGATTGGGGCCATGTGACTGGATTCTGGCCAATAGGATGAGAGGGTAAGTGATGTAACCACTCACGACCATGGCTTTTAAAAACATTTGGTAGGGGGCGCCTGGGTGGCTCAGTCGGTTAAGCGTCCGACTTCGGCTCAGGTCATGATCTTGCGGTCTGTGAGTTCGAGCCCCGCATCGGGCTCTGGGCTGACAGCTCAGAGCCTGGAACCTGTTTCCGGTTCTGTGACTCCCTCTCTCTCTCTGACCCTCCCCCGTTCATGCTCCGTCTCTCTCTGTCTCAAAAATAAATAAACGTTAAAAAAAAAACATTTGGTAGGAACCTTCTTACTTCTTCTCTGCTGAAGGAGCCTTGGAGTTCCCGTACTCCAAAGGCTACAATATGGAAGGGGGCCATACTGCCCCCTGCCCCCTCGGACTTTGCTGGAGTGAGGAATAAACTGCACTCTGCTCAGCTACGGAGATTTTGTGGCTAATCTGTAACTGCAGTGTGGCACAACCCAGTGGTGTGGATTAGAACACAAGTCCCTCTGACCCCAAAGCCCATCCTCTCAGCCGCCGTGCCATCCTGTCGTTGGTACTGAGGCTGCTTCTCTACTTCCCAGAGGGTTGAGAAAAAGCACTCTTGTTTTACACTATTGTGAGAGATCCCTCAACACTTCTTAAACTCATGAATTCGGAGTGTTCCCCAATTCTGGCAACGTTCCAAATCCTGTTTACACCCAACGCGTTCTTGCTAGTTGACTGACCACATACTACGCCATGTTCCGTTATCTGTTTCCCCTCCTGACCTCTTAGCACAGCCATCTATGCACTAGGGTTATTTTAAATAATAACCAGCTCAGGTAAAGCGCTTTGAGACCCTCATGGGATCACAGAGCTTCTGCTGAAAGGCATTTTTGAGACTATGTAGTTTCACCCCCTCGTGAGAAAATGGGAGACAGGCTTGCCCAAAGCCATACAAACAAGCCCTATAGACAGGTGGCTAGAGTCTGGTCTCCTGCCTCTCAGTTCTGGATCCTCTGAACCCTGGCCATTCTACAGAGGTGAGAGGTGAGGCCCAGTGTGCCTCAACAGCAATCGCCAATGCTAATCCCGGGGCTTCCCTGTTGAGCATTAACTGGGCCAGTCTTTGGGAAGAAATGGAAGTGAGTCTCATTTAGAAACTACTTGAGACTTCTGAATTCCTTTTGACACCAAATGCTTTGTGGGACCAAATACCAAATATGATTTAAAAAAAAAAAATGGTTGGAGTGTTTGCATGCGGTTTTTTCCTTTAAAAAATAAAGCTAAGGGGAAAAAGGCTACCACAATGCCTTGGCTCTCTGGCAGCTTTTACAAACAGTGGTGTGATGAAAAACACATGGCCGAGCGGC
The DNA here is from genome assembly GCF_028018385.1 of Neofelis nebulosa. Taxonomy (NCBI): domain Eukaryota; kingdom Metazoa; phylum Chordata; class Mammalia; order Carnivora; family Felidae; genus Neofelis; species Neofelis nebulosa. The sequence continues at coordinate 47,288,311 of NC_080787.1, forward strand.
ATTCAGTGAACAGTTATGGGGGGTTTGCTGCCCCCTAGAGAATCAAGAGGGGCAGGCTGCACTTCTCCTGGGGCCTCCCAGATCCAGGCAGCAGGAAGCCAGCAGGGGCTTGCGGCTTGTTGTGGGTAGAATAGCAGGTCTCCCTTTGTGGTGCCGAGGTCCCGGCTAGGTGGCATTTATTGGAAGGTAACTGGGGCATCTGCCCCTGTCTAACCCATAGAAAGGCATCTAAAGGACACTCCTCGGGGCTCTGGAGGGGTTGATGGTCTCATCGCTACGGCCTCCATCTTGGTGGAGTTTGGGAGACAAGCATTGTAACAGTTTTGAGTTTCCGCTACTTGGGTGTGGTGGGTTGTTGCATCACTGACGCACAAAAGCATGGAGGAAGCAGAACTCGGGACAGGTAATGGGGGTGAACAGGGAAGAGAGGAGGCAGCGTCTGCGTCCAACCCCGCTTAGCTCTAGCTGGATCATGGAAATTTTTTAGAAGGATGAAACGATGACGAATCTGATGATGGTCCTCCCGTGGAAGAATGTACACGTGCACTGGAAGAGTGTAACTCCGGGGGTCTTATCGGCCCCGTTGGTCCCACTATGGATGTAGACAGGAGACCCCTGAGTAAGAGAAACAGCCTGGAGAAAGGCACAGCTGGTTGAGACGGAGGGACCCTGGCTAAGGTGAGCATAAAGTGCAGGAGGGGCCCTCGGGTCATCCTTTCACACCGAAAGGGAACATCCGAGGGGGTCACAGCACACGACTGAACCAGGAGAGCAAGCCGCACCCCCCCGCAGACCCAGCCCGGGGCTGCGTACGTCCACCCAAGGGCCTGGCCGAGGACCCGGTAGGACCCGATGCTCCCCACCGCTTCCATTTCGCGTTCCCCACTGGCCTTGACGCAAGTGGTCACTCCTGAGTGTGGGTCTCACTTCCCAAAGAAAATAGCTTCGCCCTGGACATCCCCTCCTGGGTCTCCCATGCAAAGTCTAAACCCTGTCTAGTTATTGCAAACAGCATGTATTGTCTCATGTGGGATTTCAAACCAGCACCAGCGAGGAGATGGGAGGCCCGAGGGAGGGGGGTGGCCCCTGAGCCCTCTCGGGCCCCTTTCAGCAAAGTGGCTGGCTGGTGTCCTGAGAAGGGGGGTATGGCTGATTTAATTAATGAGCTCATTCAAAGTCTACACTCAGCTGCTTCCAATGGGCTTGAGGCAGCTTTCCGCTCTCAGTGTGAAAATCAACTGTCCCAACGTGAATGACAAAGAACACCCTTCAGGAGGAATGTAGAAATGTTAAGGCTTATTCAGAGCGTGACTGGGAGTTTTAATTTAACAGTGACTTGTTAGATGCGTGACCTGAGGCAAGTTACTCAACCTCTCTATGCCTCAGTTTCCCCAAATGTAAAATGAGGCGACTGGTGGGGCGCCTGGGTGGTTCAAGTCAGTTAAGGGTCCAACTCTTGATTCCAGCTCAGGTCATGATCTCAGGGTCGTGAGACGAGCCTGCTTGGGATTGTCTCCCTCTCTCTCTGCCCCTCCCTCCCCCACTCGTTCACTTGTGCAAAAGCTCTCTCTCTGTCTCTGTCTCTCTTTCTCCAAATACACTTAAAAAAATGAGGCATCCATCTGGTAGCATCCATCTCACAGAGCACACAGTTAGGGCTATACAAGTATTGATAAATAAATACAACTTTAAAATAAATGCAAGATGGTGATTTCCAGTGGTCAAATCCCAGTTATTTTATGTGCTAAGTAAATACTGAGGTCCTTCGTACCTCTCTGTCCCCAGTTCACTGCCTCTGCCTTAGCTCAGCCACCTGGTCTGTCTTCCATGAGCTGATACCAAGTAGTTTCTCCTAATTGAGTTCTCCACCTCCAGCTTTTCCATCCTCTGCCCTCCTGTTGCCCCAGCCCCGACGTAAGCCTGAAAATGGGCTCTAACCGCTTTCGCTTCAAACTTCTCAGTGGCTGTCCTACAGGATGGAGTCTGTGCCTTGCCTATAGAAATCTTCTAGTTAAAACAAAACTGTGTGATTGTTTGAATCCCCGATTACAATGAAGTATAGCCAACAAGTCTAGTTTCCACCAATTTTCAGAATCCACCTTCCTCCCTTTATTCCTCTTTTACAGCCTGTCTACCCAAGCCTACAGTCAGCCCTCTGATCTCCTCCTTACCATGTCCCCTGGGGCTCACTTCAGACCAGGGGTCAGTCTAGGGGCACTGGTGGCTTAGCGGGTTAAGCATCTGACTCTTGACTTGCAGCTCAGGTCGTGATCTCATGGTTTGTGAGTTCGAGGCCACGTCGGGCTATGTGCTGACAGCACAGAGCTATACAGCTTACTTGGGATTCCCTCTCTCTCTGCCCCCCTTCCTCACTCTCTCTCTCTCCCTCCCTCTCAAAAAAAAAAAAAAAAAGATTAAAGAAGAGGAGTCAGTCTTTTTTAATCCTTGAATATCGGCCCCAACCAGACCTCATCAGGTTTGTGACTCCTATTCATACTTGGGTGTGGTTTTAAGGGGTTACTGCTCTCCTGGCTTATTCACATTTTGTCAGCCTCCCAGCTCTCGTTCTAAAATAAGGGAGCCTTTGCCCTCGGTTAGGGGTCTTTCAGGCAAAGTGAACTGGAGAGGACTCATTTAGGGGGACGGAGAGGGGCACCCTTCAACTGGAGAGGACTCACTTAGGGCGACAGGGGGGACACCCTTCCCGGCGCTCTCCTTAGGAGGCATATCCTGTTCACAGGGGTATCCACCCTCGGAGTTGGACTTTGTGGAGCGGTTTTGAGATTGGTAGCCCTCTGGGGTTGAAAAGAGGGTCCTAGGCTCTGGATTGATGCGGCTCTGCTGAACATCTGCCTCCTCAAAGCTAACGCTGTGCTTTTTCTAGTTCCAACACGGACCCACCCCGGCCCGTCATCAGCTTCGGAAACAAGCAGCTCATTACTTTTCAGGAGTCAAGGTCTCCTCCAGGAATTCCTCAATCTTATTGACATCTGTCTTCACGTCCCCGTTGAAAGTCAGGAAGGGCGGATGCGTGCCAGGGGCCAGGTTGTGCAGGTCAGCTGGCTTTCTGCAGAGAGATCGAGATTCAGGAGGTGGCTTACATCAGGGCGCCTCACCTTCGGGGCAACCTGCGACTTGTCAATGACACTCCCTGGGCCGTCCAGCCTTTCTGTGGGCAGAACAGACGTGTGGTGGGGGGTGTAGGGCAAGGGAGGGTGGAGACAGCTCTGAAGGGATGTGGTGTGACAGCGAGTCTGTCCGGTGGAAGTCAAGAGAGTAAGTCAAGATGAAGGAACTGAGTCCTACCAAAAAATCAGAAAGGAATGGCAGGTGGCTGTCTAAATGAGCGCCAAGATGTTAACACCCAGGGCAGAGGCTGGGCTTTGCTTTCAAAAGTTCCTTCACCACTCAGCTTAACAAAAATGCACTGTACAGAATCCCAAGCTTTAGCATTTTAAAAATTAATGAATCCAATCACACTTTTATGCTAAGAAAGATCTTCTGCACCGTTAAGGGTATGGGCCACAGGAGAGAAAGTGGCCTTGGGCTGGCCCGGGGGCCCTGATGGTGCCAAGGGCGTGTTTCCATGCTTCCACCAGCTGGCGGAAATGCAAGTGAGGGAGGAGGACCAGTCGATGCAGGGGTGGTGGGTGGGGTGGGCATGAGACAAGGAAACAGTAAGGGAGGGGAGGGACAACAAAAGACACTTCCCTGCGCAGGGCTGAACATCCGAATCACCCCAAATGCTCCCGCAGAGCACACAACACTTGTGGGAGTCGGGAGTGGAAAACACGAGGGAAGAACAGAAGAAAAGTACACAAGGGCGAAGAGGAGTCTGTAATGAAACAAATTCCTGGCGGGCGCAATCAGTTTGGGAGGGGACGGGAAGAATTTCAATTAGGGTGCTGCTCCCATATCATCGCCCAAACACACATCCTCTCCAGCTGCATTGTGTGACACTTGGAACTCCTTAAGGCGGCTGCGACCAGAAGTATTTTTAAAATCTCATCTACTTGGTCCCTTTGTTTACTTGGTGCGTGTCCCTCATCTGGACAATGAGAGGACATTCTTTACTTGCTCCTCCTGTTCTCCAGAGCTGACACAGGCAGAAAATGCTTGGGTTCCTCAGTTGGGAGGGGAAATCTATACCCATTGTATTTGTCAGCCACTACCTCTCGTGGCTTAAGGATACAGAAACTGGGGAGCCTGGGTGGCTCAGGGGGTTGAGCGTCCAACCTTGGCTCAGGTCATGATCTTGCGGTTTGTGAGTTCGAGCCCCGCGTCAGACTCTGTGCTGACAGCTTGGAGCCTGGAGCCTGCTTCGGATTCTGTGTCTCCCTCTCTCTCTGCCCCTCCCCTGCTCATGCTCTGTCTCTGTCTCTGTCTCTGTCTCTCTCTCTCTCTCTCTCTCAAAAGTAAATAAACATTAAAAAAAAATTTTAAAAGACACAGAAATTATTTTTTTTCCTGTGACTCAAGAGAACGATGGCCCCTGGAGTCTGACATCGCTGAGGAGTGCTGCCTATAGCTGTCAGTGTTCAGGTGGACTTGGCCAGTGACCTGCTGGTCAGTTACGGTCCTCTGTCTTTGTTGACCCTCTTCAGCATTTATGGATGACACTCGACATTAGCATTTAATTCCATGTCACCAAGTCTAATTTATGGCCTATTTAATATAGATCAGCCCTCTTTTTCTGACTGCATCATCAGTTCCACAAGGGAAGGAATGATGCTAAGAACAGTCTGTGGGTGTTGCTCCTGATACGAGCCAGGCACAATAGTGGATGTAAATGCTTTCCATGGCTTGCCTCACTACATCCTCACAGTTACCCTATACAAGGCAGTGCTCTTATCCTTATTGTACATATGAGGAAACGGAAGCTCAGAGAAATGAAGGGCCTTGTTCAAGGTCACTCAGCCGATAACTGGTGGTGCCAGGACAAGAAAGTAATATTCACCATATCATACATTTAAAAGGTCCTTAACTCTTTGCTATATATATGTTTTCTTTCTTTGTCTCTTGTTTCTTTCCTTTTTTTTTTTTTTGCAGTAAGAAAGTTTCTGTATCTTTTGGACTGGAGTTCTGATATTGCCTGGCCTACCTCAGTGGGTGTTGGCAGGGTCAGATAACAGATATGAGACAGCTATATAAGCATCTGAGGAATGCTTGAGGTGGCTTCCTTTCCCATTCTGATCCCCAGCCAAACCTGCAAGGGCACTTTCGCAGATGATAATCCGGGGGAGGGGGGCTGAACACCAGTCTGTCCATTCAGGAAGGCGGGAGAGCCTCCAGAAGGCCGAGGAAACATCCTAGCCAGGGGCTGGAGGCCAGAGGGGACGGGGCAAAAGGCAGTCCAACCTGACAGAGATGGAGAGGCCACCGAGAGAAGCATTGGGAAACAACGTTGGGAAGGGCCGAAGATTAGACAGAGAGCTGCAGCTACATTTATTCCGCAGATGATGGGAAGGATCAGAAGGTTTTCTGAGTGGGGGAGCCACATGATTAAAGAACTATTTGGGGAAGAATAAGATTTGGATAATATAAAGGATGGATCAGAAAAAAAGAGAACCCAGAAGGGAGAAGTCCAGTTGGAAGAACAAAGAAACAGTCGGGCTGGCAGTGGTGGGACCTGAACCACTGCTTTGGGCTTTGGGAGCAGATGAGAAGGCCCTAAGGTGAACAACAGCACAGAGGGACAATGCCCTGCCTTTAGCAACTGATTGACAATGGAGGTGGCAAAAGAAGGGAGCTGGAAACTCTCCAGTGTTTAGACAACGGAAGAACCCAGGAATTCAGGAGGGGAGCCCAACTCAAAGGAGGAACGACAGATAACAATTTTTGACACATAGATTTTATTTATTTATTTATCTTTTAATGTTCGTTTATTTTTGAGAGAAAGAGAGAGTGCTTGAGCAGGGGAGGGCCTGAGACAGAGAGAGAGAGAGAGAGAGAGAGAGAGAGAGAGAATATGAAGCAGGCTCCACGCTGTCAGCACACAGCCTGACATGGGGCTCGATCTCACAAACCTGAGCCGAAGTTGGATGCTCAAGCGACTAAGCCGCCCAGGCGCCCTCAATTTTAAAGTGATAATAGAAAGTGCAAATGGAAATATCTCTAGATATTTCTAGATGGCAGGGTTCTGGGTATAGAATAATTTACACAAAGGCAACATGGAGAATATGCTAAACTGGCCAGGGAAGAAGGCAGAGGTGGATGATAAACACTCAGAGAGTGAGCCTTGAGCTCACTGATAGGACAGGCGGAAGACAGGAAACAGGATGTAAGACTGAAATGCGTGTGGCTCCAGATAGTGAATGATGCCTGGTATTTTTAACAACCATTAAAACTGCACGAGTGACTCTCCGTCCCACCCTGTGGTCCAGAAGGCTCACACTAAGGAATTCTAAAACTGGGGACAAAGCAGAGGAAATGGTCAGATCCCAACACCCCCTGGAAATTCAGCTTTTTACACCTGAAGTCCCGCTAGGGTCCCCCAGGATGGGGCACTAACACTCCTGGAATGGTTGACTCCTGGATTTTTAGATATGCGTGTCCATCTCTGTGCCACTCACAGCTGCACATCCAATATCCATTCCTTCCTTCTTGCTACTCAAATCTTGTTAATTTGGGCAGAGAAATGTTCAGTCCCAGGTGTCTCTCCTGTAAGTGGGGGAGGGTCCTGAGACACGATCTGGCCAATGAGGTGTGAGCAGGAGGCTGCTGGGAGCCACGGGCAAGCTTTGCGCCCCCCCCCCCCTCAGAGAAAGATCTCTGGTCCTGCAGCCAAAGGTACCCCTCATTAATACAGCATTTTTTACCTTTTCAGATCTACGGTGGTGACGTTGAACACAACGCCTTTCAGCCACAGGATCATAAACAGACGCTGAGAGAAGGGACAGTTGCCAATGCTTTCCCCATCGATTCCAGCCTAGAAAGAAGAGAACCAGAGTCTTGAATCGGCATGTACATGTTAGCAAGAAGGAATATACAGAGAATTTACTAAAGCCATGACCAGTCTAACTTCAAAGGGCAGTTGCCCTATCTTACTGTTGTCTTCCTAATATCTTTGCAGGGCAATGCCTGGCATGCGGTAAGGACTCAATCAATATGGACTGAACTGAATTTGAGCTCCCAGTATGGCAAGTATGTACTCATAAATTTCTGAAACCATAGAACCATCTCAGGGTAGAGGGAGACCTTCAACATCACATAGTCTAATATAAATGATGTTAGACCACCAGCTTCTGTCCCCCCTAGTCATCATCTAGTTTATGTTTGAATATCTCCACTCACCAACAATTTATATCTCTCAAAGGAGTCCATTCTGAGGGTACTTCTAACAATTAGAAATACTTTTCTTTGGCTATACCGAACCCAACTATGTTCCTCCCTGGTTTACTCTGTTCTATCCTTTGGTCGTTGCTCCATGGTATGTCATGAGTACGAATACCTCAGACTTTAACCCATCTCTTTATATCCAGACAGCAGACTCAAGATTTTAATCAATAACGCCCTTAGTACTGGTTCTTTACCTCAGTGTCAAGAAGCCATTTGCTTGTTAAACTATTCTTTTACTCAATAACTGTATATTGGCTCTCAATTATGTGCAAGGCACTGGAGAAAATTACACAGGAGATTAAAAAATATATTTGGTCAAGGAGCTTATGGCCTTCTGTGGAGTTGGCTGGTGGATAAGGCAGGAACACATATACAGTAAAACCTTGGATGGCAAGTAACCTGTTCTGTGAGTATGTTCTGCAAGACGAGCAAACATTTCTAATACATTTTAACTTGATAAATGAGTGATGTCTTGCCATACGAGTAGTACGTGATGCTGAACGTCACATGATCACAACTGAGCCCGTGGTTCTCTCTGTCTCTTTCTCTCGTTGCAGGATTGTGGGTGATCGGCTCCCAGGCTCGGATGCTCAGTCTCAGGCCAGCGTGTGGCAGAAAATCAGTGATATTTCAGAACGTTGGAAGGTGCCCCCAACTGGCACTAGTGTATGTTTTGTCACTTCAAAGCACCTATGCACGGTTCTTTGCGTTTCTACACAAGAGGAAGCTCAGGAATGGTTTGCTTCATTGTAGGTCAGGCTGCCTGCGGACATAGCCCCTTTCCTCTGCTGCCTGATTGCCAGTTACATTAAATACAGTATATGACAAGTGTTTATTAATACTGTATTGTAGTCTATATCCAAGTGAGCGTATACAATGGCCCCCATGCAGAAAAAGATTCCATTGAGCCAATAGATAGCAGTGATTCCATTAGTGATAGTGAAAGACGTCCTACACAGTAACCCTCCTCTCTCTTATCTCCCTCACACCCGCCAGGAAGGTTTTCAAAGGAAAGCGCAGGTCAATTTGTTTATTTTTCTTTATATTTGGTATTTTCTTTATTATTTTGTATTATATTACAGTATTGTAATCGTTTTTATACGAATATTTTTGGGTTGTGGAACCAATCATCTGAGTTTCCATTATTTCTTATGGGGAAGTTTGCTTTGATATACAAGGGTGTTTCTGGAACGAATTAGGCTCGCAAACCAAGGTTTTACTGTATAATGATAATAACAGCATTACTGAGTGTTTGCATAATTCTGCTCACTAGATGTCCCTTTCTCAGTACCTTCCTCAAAATAGCGTGGCTTTTTTGTTTTTGTTTTTTAATCAACTGAAAGGCAAGTTTCGCTTTATTTCTGAGCGGGCTACAGAGACGTGAATTTTATAAGGAATTCATTTTCAGCACATCCATGAACAAACAAAAAGGTCGGGAGCCGATCCCTGTGTGATTCATTTCCACCGAGTGGTTTATGGGCCCCTGACATGGTGCCTAGAGGGGGAATCACCCACTCACTCTAGTTTGTTAGCAGCTGCCTTGGAAACGACGGCCCCAAGAGGTGGCTGGAGTGCCTTCCTCCAAGGACAGGGAGGGCCAGGGGAGTGAAGGCCCCCGGGCTTCCCGGCAAAGCTGCAAACAATCCAAAGGTCCCGGGATGGGGGCTTATTAAGACTTTTTTCTAAGGGAGGGAGAAAAAAAATGCACTCCCAAAATGCAACGCGAATTTTCCCCTTTGAGGTCTGTTCAGCTGTGGCATTTGGGTGGGGAGGGGGTGACGCCGTCTTTCATACATGAGAGCCTAATTGTGTGCTTATTTCTGCCTCGCAAACTGCTCCCAGCAGAGGCTCAGGTTTATCGCGGAAAACTGGCGCCTTTGACGGTGTTGGTTGTAGGTAATTGCTATGAAATTACAGTTATTTTACCTCTCTCTTAACGACACCAAAAGCCCCATCCCTATTCAGTTCTCACTTTTCCTTGGTGCTGGAAACGGACCCACTCCCGAGCAGCTGAGACACCATGGGCTCCGTTATTCAAAATCTGAAAGGTGGGAGGGCACAGCGTGGGCGCCACACCTACCCACAGAGCTAAAGTTACCGATAAAGCCACACTCCGACAGGCAACGGTGAATTTAATAACAGCTTGGTTTGCTAACTTGCGTTTATGATGTCAGCCCCCTAAGACCTTCCCAGGAAGCACTCACTCAACAGGTACCTGGTTCCTGGTCCTTTAAGACATCCTGACAAAGGAACTGTTCCCTAGGGCCCGTTACACTATAAGCGACAAGAATTAAAAAACAAAACCAAAAGTCATATCCATATACTGTCACCTGTTTTATCTCTGGTGGGAGTGGGGAGGGGCAATGACAGGGAATCGAAGGAGGAACCAGTAAAATATTGGAACTCTTATTGGCTGGACAGAAAACTCATGTAATGGTAACAACTGATGTCTGTGTTGTCGGGCACTATTCGAAATGCTTCACATATAATATTAATTGACTTATTTCTCATGAGAAGCCTATGTAGTGGGATATTATCACCCTTTTGCAAGATGTGGAAACTGAGGCACAGAGAGAGGAAATAACAGGCCTAAGGGTCCCTGGATTGAACCCAGGCCATCTGGCTCCAGATGCAGGGCTCCTGCCGCCATGCCTGTGGTCCAGTCTGAAGACCCAAACAAGGTTAACAGGGTGGCCCCAGGTCACAGAGCTGCAGGTGACAGTGCTCAGGCTGTACGCACGCACCCCACCCTTCAGTCCGCCCCACCCTTCAGTCCGCGTGCACACAGCTGTGCTGGAGGGTGCACAGGGTCCTGGCCTTCGCAGATCCCCCCATTTTCACTATTGTCCGAAACGATGATACTAGGCCCGGTAAATGAAAACTGCCAAAGGAGCAATAAACACAACATGGGAAGATTCTCAGCTTCCTCTTTCGTTTTCTTTTTTTTCCTCTCTTTTCTTCTCCTTTCTTGTGGGAAGAACACCGAACACGAGATCTAGCCCCTAAGACATCCAGTGGACAATACATTACTGTTGACTACAGGCACGGCGTTGCACAGCAGAGTTCCAGAGCTCATTGATCCTGCTCACCTGAAACTTTATTCCCGTTGAATAGCACCTCCTCGTCTCCCGCTCCCCCACCCCGGGCCCTGACAACCGCAGCTCCTCGCTTTGATTCGATGATGTTTACCATTTTCGTGACCTCACAGGAACGAAATCATGCAGTAGGTGTCTTTCTGTGATTGACTTAACTCGCTTAGCCTTATGTCCTTGAGATTCCTCCCTGGTGTCAAGTTTTCTGAACTTCCTTTTATTTCAAGGCCTCTTAAAATAGACTTCACAGTTTCGTTAGGCATTCATCCGTCCGTGCGCATTTAGACTCTTTCCACCTCTTGCGTGTTGTGAACAGTGCTGCCCTGAAGACAAAGGTGCTCTGCTTCAAGATCCTGGTTTCCATTCTTCTGGATAAATATCCAGAAGGGAGACTGCTGGATCATAGGCAGTTCTATTTTTAGTTTTTGGGGGAACCCCATACTGGTTTCCACTGTGGCTACTCCAAATGCACTCCCACCAACAGCATGCTTATGTCCCGCTTTCTCCGCATCTTCCGCAACGATGGTTGGGTCAGTGGGGTTTTTTTGATGATAGCCATCCTGACTGGTGTGAGGGGATATCTCGCTGTGAGTTTGATCTGCATTTCCCTGATGATGAGTGACACTGAGATTTTTTTCATATACCGGTTGGCTATCTGGATCTCCTTTGGAGAAATGTCTATGCAAGTTCTTAGCCCGTGTTTCAATCCGGGTATTTGTCTTTGTTGTTGTTATTGTTGTTGTTTCTGTTTTCCTACTGAGTTGTTCAGCTTCTCCCTTTCCTCCTTGGCAGCTCACCAGTTATGCGGCCCAGATAAACCGTGGTTAAACTCATGGGTTAAATGAAGGGAACTTGTGGCAACCACTCAAAACACAAACAGGGAACAGCCAGGTGAAACTCAATGGGACTCCAGGCCCTGAAAAGTGTGAGGGAAAATGTGATGGATGGCCCAAAGAGGCTCTGAACAATGAGGGCAGAGGGCAGGCACAAAAGCAGTGTAGTAAGTTAAATAATGCCTCCCCCCGACACACACACACTGAACCTGTGTCCTTCCAAAACCTGTAAGTGTGACCTTATTTGGAGATAGGGTCTCTACAAGAGGAAATTAAGCTAAGATGAGGTCATATTGGATTAGGGCGGGCTCTAAATATGACTTATGTCCTTATAAGAAGAGAACAGTTTGGCCACAAGATATGCAAGGGAAGACTTCATGTGGAGACAGAGGTAGAAATTGGAGTCCCTCATCTACAAGCCAAGGAACAACCAAGGATTGCCAGAAACACCAGAAGCTAGAAGAGATGAGGAAGAGAATCCTTCCCTAGAGCCTCTGGAGAGCATGTGACCTTGCTGACACCTCGATTTCAAACCTCTAGCCTCCAGAAGAATTTCTGTGTGTGAAAAGCCACCCAGTTTACGGTAATTTGTTATGAAAGCCTAGGGAACCAGTGCAAGCCAGAAAGTGTCAGGAGAACAGGGTACCACTGACGGCAACCTTCCCAAGTTCACAATTCTGCTTTGAATTTTTTTTAAATGTCTTATTGATTTTTGAGAGAGACAGAGAGAGAGGGAGACACAGAATCCGGAGCAGGCTCCAGGTTCTGAGCTGTCAGCACAGAGGCCAACACGGGGCTCGAATTCACAAACTGTGAGATCATGACCTGAGCCTAAGTTGGACACCTAACCGACTGAGCCACCCAGGCACCCCTCACAATTCTGCTTTGCCATGAGCCTAGTGCACATGCACAAAATCACCAGCCAACTATGATCCCAAAGTACTTCCTATTTCCTATAGTGAATGTATTTACTATAAGTTACACTCTACTATATTATATGCTATATATAATAGAACTTACATAATACATAATATCACATAAGATAATAACCGTATAATGTAATTATGTAGGTTGTATGAATATACATTATGTTATGTGCCAGGTAAGTCATATTATATACTATGAGATATTGCCTTTCATATAGTCTCTCCCTGTAAATGGTGAGCTTGGGTCCTCCCAAACCATGGGCCATGTTTTATTTACTTTGTCCTCAGCAACAAGAAGTGGCTGCATGTTGAGGGGAGGGTGGTACTACTCCCTTTTTATGGCTTGAGTAGCTCAAAATTCTGATGTTGGAACTCTGAAGAGTGTCCTGAGAAAGAAGTTTGGGCTGTATAACACACTATAGCAGGAGATAATTGTTCTAAACCCATCTCTGCCTCTAATTTGCTGTGTGACCTTGAGTAATGCAGCCACCTTCCTCTCCGCCTTCACCGTCGCACTCACAAATTCCTATAGTTTTATAAATTCAAGTGACTAGTGGAGATTTATTGAAGATAGCAATTCTCAAACATTGTGGTCTCAGAACTCTTTTTAAAATAATTTTTTAAATACTTCTATATTTTTGAAAGAGACAGAGGGTGAGTGGGGGAGGGGCAGAGAGAGAGGGAGACACAGAATCCAAGGCAAGCTCCCAGGTTCCGAGCTGTCAGCACAGAGCCCCACACAGGGCTTGAACTCACGAGTCTTGAGACCATGACCTGAGCCGAAGTCAAATGCTTAACCAACTGAGCCACCCGGTGCCCCAATGATCTCAGAACTCTTAGATGCTTTTAAAGATTGTTGAGAATCCCAAAGAGCTTTTATACTTACTGTATTATAAATGAAAGCTAAAAAATATTTTAAATACTTATTGATTAAACATAACAGTAATAATAAGAAACATACTGTATGTTAAAATAAATGACATATTTTAATATAAAGGAAGTATTTTTTAAGAAAAGAAATTGAGTGAGAAGAGCAGCATTGTTTTATATTTTTGCAAAATCTTTCATGTCTGACTTAATAGAAGCTAGCTTCTGCAATCTTTTGTTTTTGGTTGAAGTATAAAATGAAAATCTGGCCTCACTCAGATATGTAGCTGGAGACAGGAGGAGTAATCTAATAGCTTTTTCAGATAATTGTGGGCATTTTTCTTTAATGCCATACCGAAACTTGAGTGATAGTTTCTTAAAACCGAGTTGATAGGTGGAATTTGAAACCCTATCAATGAAGTTCTTCGTTCCACTAAACCCCATTCATCTGTCTCACACTATGAATGGATCTTTCACCCATGAATGATTTTTTAACATCACAAATTCGTCATTTGGAAAATAGCATTTCACCGAGTTATGCAGATCTTCCAAATGCTGATACGTTTCATCACACAATGTCAAAATATTTCATTCAATAATATCACCACTGAGCTCATCGGAGAAGTTTAAGAGAAGTGGTCAAGTGCGTGGTAGCAGGTTATCTGTTTTCCAGTAGTCTAGTGTTCTCTCGAAAGCTTGTGTTTTATCACTGGCAAGAAATACTGTCAGTTGTTATCCTCGAAATGACAGGCTCATTTCATTGATTTTCCAGAGAACGTCTGGGAAACACCAAGCCTGAGGAGCCACAGTTTGTCTGCCACTTGCTCTTTCAAGTAAAATCTCTGTTCCGTGAGAGAAGCGGCTGGTTCGGTTCACAACTCAATCACGAAAGTGCTATTCCTTAGAGGACCGTTGTGCTTCGGAACGCAGCCCAGCAGCTTTATGTGCATTTCCCATTTCATCAGCCAGAACGTTTAAAAGACATGTACCCAAGGGTTGAGACTTTATTACGTTATATACTTTTTACTGCTTCATCAAGGACATTCATAAATGAGACTTTTTTTTTTCTGCACCCACGTGACTCCTAACACTGTTTGTACAACTGCCTTGATTTTTGCTCAAGCATTAGTAGCTTTTACTCATGAAATTTCAACCTCAGGGAGAAATTCTGTTACTTTGAAAATAGTTGTGACCTCCCAGAATCCCCGAAAGAGCCTCAACGACCCCAAGAGGCCACCAACAACGTTTGAGAATTGCTCATTTAAGAACCCCCCCACGGACAGACCAGGTACATAGAGCTTTGTCTCCAGACAAAGAAGCAGCTGGTAATTGTCCAAAAGTCATGTGAGGGCACCAAGGTCCAAAAGAGGGAATGATTTTTCAGAGAGGTTCCAAGAAGGAATGACAGGAAATGGATAAGTGACATTTAAGCTTGACAGACCCTGTATCATTGATCAGTTTATTGTCTCTCAGCTCCGAATGCGCCCGTAGGAAATGGACTCACTGAGCCTCTCACAGAGATGTGAGGCTTACAATAGCCAGAAGGCTTCCTACCCCCGCTAATGCCTGGTTCCCGCGGACGCCTGTGACACCACTGCTGACCACATGCTGCCACTCGAGCTCTGGACAGTGGCCGGTTGCTTGCCCAAGCAACTCCAGACCGGTTCTGGCCTGGCCAAACCAGTGAGCTTCTATGCATTTTGCTGGGCTGACTGTAACTTCTCCACTGAGATTTGAACCCCTTCCTTGGCTATTCTCCTTCAGCTCCAGAATTCTCATGTCTGTTATGCTTACTCTCTTATCACGGTTAATACTTTTTGTGAACCTTTCCCTGTTTCAACTACTCTGTGGTTTCTCTCTCCTGACTGGGCCCAACCTCCTACAGATGCTTAAATGTCTGATACTTCAAAATGCAAGATTTTTAGGCTCTTTGATTCATTTAAAACCCAACAAGGTTGGGGGGCCTGGGTGACTCAGTCGAGGAAGTGCCCGACTCTTGATTTCAGCTCAGGTCACGATCTCACAGTTCCTGAGACTGAGCCCCACGTCGGGTTCCACGCTGACAGCACGATGCCCACTGGGGATTCTCTCTCTCTCCCTCTCTCTCTCTGCCCCTCCCCTGCTCTCTCTCTCTCTCAAAATAAATAAATACACATTAAAAAAATACTTTCATTAAAAATAAAAAGTAGTATAGAAATACTAGAAGACAGAAACCTCCATTTTCTGCAGAAAGTTAACTGATGGCACATTTCAATTTTTTGTTGCTTTAGCCCATAAAAACTGTCCTCAGAGACTCAAATAATCAGGCAATTTTCTCAAGTTTAGAGATAAAAAATTCTACAATAATAGAGCCAGAACTGATCTCAGGGACGATATGGTCTAGCTCTTTCTTCCTGGTCAGGAAACAGGTCCAGAAAGGTTAAACAACTTGCCTATGGTTGCACAGTCTGGTCCCATGACAGGATCAGGGATAATTCCTGATTTCTGATTTATAGCTTTCTGCTATGCTAGGCTGATTGTTATCTTATGGGAAAGAGTGTCAAGGTGACAAAGGCCACAGGAAGAGAACTTTCTTTGAATACAAAATGACTCATCTATAGAGCACTAAATGGATTCACATTACATGAAAGAGAAAGAATTTTTCTTTATAATGACAATATTTGGAGCTGCCCACTTTTTCCTTATTAGTGTAGGTCAGGTAGTATTCCTTATTAGGACTATTTTTTAAATACCAAATGGTGTGTAATAATTAGTAAGCCCGCTGCTAGCAGGGATGGGACTTGGTGGTTTGTGGTCAACTTGAACACAGGGAGTTCTGCCCTTGAAGAAACAACATCCCTTTTCTCAGCAGACACTTAGGGCCTCACTCCCTGGGGTCACTCGGGCATTTTTCATTCGGTAAACACAGAGGTAACAAGTACACATTTGAGGCTTCAGACACTGTCAGCATTTATGGAAAGTGGATTAGAAAGGCTGAACCAGCACTATGCAGGTAACCTGAAGAATTCCAAGTGTATGAGTCAGGATTGCCTAGATAGAGCCTACAGGATGTATGTGTGTGTATGTGTGTGTGTATGGGTGTAGATAGATACATATATAGAGATATCAAGATAGATAGAGAGAGACAGAGACAGAGATAGAGACAGAGATATTTATTTTAAGGGACTGGCTCACATGGTTGTAGAGGCTCAGTGAGTCCATAACCTCATGGAGTAGGTCATCAGATTGGAGACTCAGGGAAGAGTTGCAGGTTCAGTCCAAAGGCAGTCTGCTGGTAGAATTTCCTCCTCCTCAGAGGGGGTCAGTCTTTCCATTATGGCCTTTAACTAATTGGATGAGTCCCACACACTGTAGAAAGTAATCTGTTTTACTCCAAGTCCACTAATTTAAATGTTAGTCTCATCCCAAATACACCTGCAGCACAGAAATATCTAGAATAATGTTGGACGAAATATTGACACACAAAATTAACCACCACACCAGGCAACTGCAAAATTATTACCTGAGACAGCAATCCAATGTCTGTCACCAACACCTTAGCTCGCCAGATGGTTTTATAAAACAACTCAATATAGCTATGTAAATATCCCCTCCCAAAGGCCCTTGTGGGTGCGATACCAGAAGGCTGCTCTGTTAAGCGTCTGACTAAGAGAGCAGGGGCCGATGGTGCCCGTGACCCTGAGTAATTGGTCTGGTCTGTTAGTGGCTTCAGGCCCAAAGACGCCTACAACTTTTTGTGTTGCATACTGTTGCTGTGCTCGCGGCCTCTTGGGAGTGTCCTTCAGCTTTCCTTGGGCTTTATGTCAATCTGCACTGAGTCTATATACACCTTGGGGTTCTTCCACATACTCTGGGAAAGTGCTGCCTTTTCCAACCCAACACCAGTGCCCCTCCTCTCGGCCCCTTCTTCCCACTCCTACGTGGCTTTTTATGTCTATTCTTTCATGTCCACGCTGTTTGGATAAACGAATGGGTCTCTTTTAAACCTCTTGCCTGTCCTGCTTCCACTTCACACCCTCTTTTAAATGATTCTCTCTCAATCACAGGGCCTAAGCAATGCGTTTTTGTTTTTGTTTTTGTTGTCTTTTCTTTGTAACTTACTCCTACTTGACTTTTCTCTTGTAGTTAGAACTTTTGCTTATCCCTGCTTCTTAAAAGTCAAGATGGAGCGGCCTCCCTGTCACTGGGTGCCCCCCGGCCTGCTGGGCTGGCTTCACGGACAGGCTTCCCATGCAGGTGCACGAGGCCCCAGGCTCAGAAGGCCTCGAACGTGGCTTAATGTGGTGCTGTTGCTGTCGGTTCTGCATTTGACCCTCCTGCTCCCTGGCTGACAACCTCCTCTTCCTGACCTTTGCCCTCTCAGCTAACAGCTCTTAGGGGTGACGCCCTCGAGAACTCCTCTACTCCCAAGAACATGATTATCCTCCCTAAGTCAGCAGTGCTCTGGCTCTCTGACCTATAAACACGCCATTTACCCTGTGAGCTTAAAAGAAAAAAAAAAAAAAAAAAACAAGAAGCAAAAAGAAATGCAAAGAAAGAAAGAAGAAAAAAGAAAATGTTGAAAGGCTATAGGGCCCACTTGGCTGCATTCTTTGTGAGCTCCACCCCCTATGCTATCTAGAATTTGCCTCCTTACAATTGAAGTTTTCCAGTTTTTAGATACCTGAGGGGTTTTTGTAATTTTATTAGTAAAAGTCAGGTAGTATTCTTTGTTATTCATATTTTTAATACCAAATGATCTCCCTTTCTAGTAAGATAGTTGATAAATCTTTCATTAGCATGAATGGGACTTGGCGATTTGTTTCATTCATTCATTCAGTTAAATTTATGAAGCCCTGGGAACCCAAAAGGTGCTCAAGAAATATAAATTTGGTGGTCTTAGTACATCGTCCAAGTTACTGTATTGGGCTTCAGGAGACAGAACGGTGCTCCTATCACAAACCTGCGCCAAGTTTTGGGGGGGGCCCCCACATCCAAACCTCTGCCTCTAAGTTAGGCTCTGTCTGATCTAATAGCCCCGGGTATAATATTTAACAACTAAATGCCATTACACTAGAGGCAAGCTTGCGTCCTTGACTTCACAGAGTTCTGTAGTACAGTAGAAAGGCCATGGTGTAGAGCCAGGCAGACGTGAGTTCAAATTCCAGCCGTGATATCAAGCAGCTGTACGTGGCAGGTTTTATTCCCGACAGCAGTATTTCTAGTTCCAAATATTCTCCAGAGGTGGAGTCTATATTTGCCTTCTTCTTGAAATTGGCTGGGCCTTTATGGCTGCCTAGATGAATTGTACAATGTCAAATTGTATGACTTCTCGAGACCAGGTCATACAAGGTGATACAGATTGTTCCCAGCACTCCCTCTCTCCTTTGGGATGCCTGTCCTGGGAACCCTTGTCATGAGGAAGGCCAGAGCACAGGAAGAGGCTTTGTGTAGTGTTCCAGCTAAGTCCTCGGCTGACAGGTGGCACCACCCATCAGACGCACAAATGAGCGAGACTTCAGATGATTCCAGCCCCCGGTCTTCGAGCTGTCCCAAATGACACCTAGTGCAGTAAAATGTGTTATCCCTACCACCCCCTGGCCGAACTGCCACATTCACGGACAAAATTAATGTTTTGATCGCTTACAGCCACTAAGTTTGGACTGGTATGTTAGCCAGCAGATAACACATACACACTTAACCTCAGGTTCTTTATCTGCAAATTGGGGGTAGAAATATTTACGTTGCAAGGTTGTTATACAACGGAGTGGTAGTACGTATAAAACCCATGCTTTCCACTTTATAAATTTACAGCTATAGTCATTATGACCACAGAAGACAAACATTTAGGAAGAGCTAATTAAACATCCCTGTTTGTGAAATGCTATGCCCTGGTACAGAGTCAGGAGACCTCTCTTTGATGGCACAACAATTCAGCATTACGTTGGTGTTCAGGGTTTTGTGTGTGAAGCAATACGTTCAGTAGAGAAAGAAAACACAGGAAGAACCATGATCGCTGTCCACTGGCTGGAAAAGTGTCCCTAAATGAGGACAGTCTCCCACTGACCATGAGGGAGACAGGGAAAGCGATGTATGTTTGGTTAGCTGTAGGTATGATCATAGGCACATGCGTGTCTATTCTCTATAAGGTCACTGAGTTTCTCTGCAGAGCTACATTCTTCAACACAACTGTTTTCAGGTCATTCAGGTGCCAAAGACAAGAACTCCAGGGAGGTGGATGGATGAAGGTGAGGGTCAGGTTGTGGCAGATTGCTGGTGATTTTCTGTTGAAGCCCAGTGGAAGCCTGTGCGTCCTCTCGTTATCCGGGAACCTCTGCCCTAAATATTTACAGGATCATCGTGCTGTGTTCTTCAGCCTTGTCTATGCTTGAACCCCAATGCTTGAGTCGGGCAAGCCAAAAACTAGAATTCTTCCACGTCAGAAATGTACCAAGGCCCAGGAAACCAAAGAGCGATACAAATCTACAGCCTCAAATAAACAGAACTCCTTCCCACATGGGTTTAATTTGAAGAAGATGCCTTCTTGCTTAAGCCTACCCCAGAGTATACCAGTCCTAACGGAGAAAGCATGCTTTCCACTCAATTAGGCCACTGTCAAAATTTTGCTTTCCTCCCTCGACATACTTTTATTTATTATTTAAGATGCTAGAGAAACTGCTTCCAGCTTTTGACCAAGGATCCATTTCCCCTACATTCATGAAATGAACCTGCAACTCCTATAACCTTTATACCAAACCAGGATATCCTGACATTGAGTTGGGCTTCTTCCACAACAGTTGGCACTTGGGCTCCTGTGACAGCGACGACCGTCCCTCCGTTATTATTCGTCCTGCCCTCTGCTTTGGCTGTCTGAATGTGGAGTTTTCAATACCGCATCTTGATTATCACAAGCGGGTCTGGGAAGACTTTAGAGATATCAGAAAATCTGTCATCCCGCCTCTCAGTTGGGCTCAATAACGCTCATCCACCCTAACCTCCCAAATATGGCAGATTAAAAGCTTATGCCACTAACAGCAAATCTGAGTCATGAAATTTATTACATAGGTTCATCTAAATCTGGGACCCTGTGGAATTTTTTTTTTGCAAAATTCATATGTTATAATAGGTCAGCAAAGTAGGTTTACAGAACTTGAAAAGTCTAATGCTCATTTAAAAAAGCATGCCCAGGGGCGCCTGGGGGGCTCAATCGGTTAAGTGTCCGACTTCGGCTCAGGTTATGATCTCACGGTTCATGAGTTCAAGCCCCGCATCGGGCTCTGTGCAGACAGCTCAGAGCCTGGAGCCTGCTTCAGATTCTGTGTCTCCCTCTCTCTGCCTCTACCCTGCTCATACTCTGTCTTTCTCTCTAAAGTAAATAAATGTTAAAAAAAATTTTTTTAATGCCCCACTCTCAAATATTCTGATTTAACACTGAATTCTTTTTTCTTTTTTCAATGTCCAACCAGTCCGGGCGACCTCTGACCTAATGGTGCTCACGGTTGGGGCTCTACAATAGAATCAGTGGAGGAATGTGCTAAACAAGAAAATTGACAAAAAGAGGTCCCCAGGCCCACTCCAAACACACCAAGTCAGAGTCTCAGGGAGATGGCAGGTGCCTCCTTACTCTTTTTGTTCCCTATTTCCTTGGTACTCCTGCACTGGAGAAGCCTTCAGGTCCCAGCCCTCCTCCTCCCACCCCACTCCTACTAATGCTCCCTCCACGGTCAGCACTTGCATAAGGCCTATAAGAAGGGCGCCATTTTGAGCCGTTCAGGGAATGGAGAGCACACTTTGGATGCAGACGTCTGGAGAACCTCAAGTCAACGCAGCCACGATGCCAGGAGCCTCCCTTGCCAGCTAATGTCTTTATGGTTGCACCTCCACACAAGATTCCTCTTGATGTCTGCAGGCTGGTCCTCCCTGATGGTGACAGACAGCACTGTGACCAGGCCCACGTACTCACATGGTCATATGTGCTCAACCATGTCTCCTCTTCCCATGCACTATCCTCTAACCCGCATACAACTCTGCTTCTTCTACAGGTGGGACCCCCCCCCCCCATAAAGTCCTAGTCCTTTCCTGACTGTGTGGAGCACCAGGAGGCCTTAGCCACACCCTGAGCCATATGCAGTCACCTGACCACTTGGGCAAGGTGGAAGACAAACATCTTCACTGAAGGCCTGCTCAGTGCAGAGCCTGGGAGTTTGATGATGAATGAGAACCAGTCCCTCTCCTTGGAAAGCTGGCCCGCGTTGAGGCATCAAGAGGTAAGGAGATAACGTCTGGGTCATAAGGGAAGTGCAATAATGACAGAGGTAGACTGGGAACATGAAGGAGGCCACAGGAGAATCAGGGAAGGTCTTAGGGCGGCAGTGATCCTTGACGTGAGCCTAAAGGTAGGAGGATTTACTCAAGCAAAGCAGTGGGTGAGGACATGGGGAGCAGAACTGACTGCATACGCACAGGTCTGGAGGCTCGATTACACAATGTGGGGTGTGCAGGCAACTGCAAGCAGGTGGCCTTGTCCTTTGTGCTGTATCAGGGGAACCCCCCCCCCCCAGGAATTCTCCTTTCTTCCTTCAGCCTGAGGATGCCTGCCCAATCACAGGCAAGGCCACAAACCAGTCAAAAGCCTGGGCGTCCCTGTATCCCTTGGGTCTGTTATTCCTGCCATCACTGGTCCCTAACCCCTTCAGCCATACATGACCAACATGGCATCTTCCCTACTTCCATTTCTTAAAGCCCACTCTGAAAGCATTGAAATTTAAGTGTGAATTCTTGATAACTATGTAGCATTGATTGTGGACCAGATATAAGCAGAAGGTATAGAGCTTTAATGGTGAGGTTCCAGGCATCAAGCAGGTGAGTGAGGATCTGGGAAAGAAGGAAGATGGGCAACAGCAGCCTCCCGGAGTCTTGAAATCAGACACATGGGCTTTTTCCTATTAAATCCTATGTGAGATCTGGTCAATTCTTACCTCTGCTACTTACAAGGGCAGAGCATCCGTAATGGGTGCCCAGGCCAAAGGAAAGCCCTTCTTGTTACGGAGCTGCTTTGGTTTCCATTTAAAATTCTCTATTTAACATTAATTCAGCCCTGGCTAGAAAGGCAAGACTCAAAAACAAAAACAGCACATTCTTTTTTAATTAATTTGGAAGCGGGGGAGACTACAGGAATGTTTAACTTCGCCTTTGATATGAGTGCTATGCATTTGGGATCGCTGCTTGTGGTAAGACCCTAGCCAGGATATTTGCAGGTTGTCTGGGTGAATTGAGTTCCCTGGGTAGCCCTTTAAGCAAAAGACAGGAGTGGAATAACAAGCAGAAGATTAGAAGTCCTGTGTTCCTGGGGCGCCCGGGGGGCTCAGTCTGATGGGCGTCCGACTTCGGCTCAGGTCATGATCTCACATGAGATTGAGCCCTGTGTTGGGCTCCGTGCTGACAGTTCAGGGCCTGGAACCTGCTTCAGATTCTGCGTCTCCCCCTCTCTTTGCCCCTCTCCCACTTGCACTTTCTCTCTCTCAAAATAAATAAACTTAAAAAACAAAACAAAAAGGCGTGTGTTCCAGACCTAGTTTGGGCACAAGTAACTGTGTGATCTCGTGCAAGTAATTTCCCCCTCTTCCTGAGCCTTAGCTTTGTTATTTATAAAGTGGATAAATTAGAAAAGACGATCTCAAAAGACACTCTAAAATACTGCCAAAGTGTGGGTTGGGGAAGAAAAATAGCACTGAATCTTACAGCTGAATCTAAGAATTCCACTGGCTGAATAGAAACTCCGTGATCCAGCATGGCCCTAGGCTCCCAGACCACACTGGCTCCTGGCACGGGCTCCCTAAACGTTTGCTGAGAAGATGGAACTTTTGGGCTGGCCCTCTACCGTGAACAGCAGGCAAGTGGACCTCTGGGGGACAGTGGGCATCACTGCAATATGAAGGGGAAATGAAGAAGACATAAAGTGAGAACCACCCCTAACCACCTTCATGGGTCCTTCAAGGCTTTGCCTTCCCACAGTGTTCCTCTAACAGCTTTCCACGTTATTCTCAGCACATTACTTCAGAAAGCCATTGAAGAGGCTTTCCTGTTGGAAGGCTGCCCCACCCTCACCCCCACCCAGATCCCTCAAGCCTCACCCAACTCCCTCATTTCTCAGACGAGGCCAACTGAGGTCCAGAAAGCGCAAGTGACTTATCTGAGATGCGACTGGAGGGGTGGAGTCTTCAGTAGGAGCGGAGAGGGTTGAAATCTCGGTCAAAACCATCCACCGTAAGTAATTCAGATGCACTCACAGGAACTATGAGAACTGAATCCTTCCAGAATTCATCTCTAGAAGTGTTCCTGTGAGCCCCTGCTCACCTGTCATCACCTGTCTCTTAAAACAGCAAGATACTGAAATGGCAGGAAGAAAAATCCTGCTGATCGCAGGATACAGATTCAAACCAAGGTTTATTCCACTTTAAGGTGAAGGATTCACTCAGGGTAAAGACAGGAAGCCAGACTCACACGGAAGGTCCTGAGCCCCCAGCGGGAGTAGCCCCCAGGGGAGAAGCTCTATTGCTAAATCCCCACCTCCCCTCGTCCCTCCTCCCCCATGGGGTGGCTGGGAGGATTCAGAGAGATTACACACTCGAAACGGGGGCACCGTACCCATCAGAGAGCAAGCCCTAGACACATCAGCTGCCCTCACTCTCACTCCGCCCTCTGGGCCGGTCCCTCCTTCCTCTGGCTCACCAGCCCCAACCAGAACGCTAAAAGTCACAGTCTGGAGAAACTCTTCCAAGCAATAGGGAGAGGTTCCCACCAGCCGGTGCCTCCTATCACATAAGCCCACCCATCTCCTTTCTTTCAAGGTCGTACAGAATTTACCGTGAAGATTGTAGTCCTGGATGATTATTTCTTCCGACTTTAAAAACAGCCTCCCAGCTACAGACATAGAAGCTGAGCCAGGTTTTGTGTCAAGGAGACCCACGTTCGTCTTCCCTGCCTTGCAAAAACTCAATCTGACCTCGCTCCTGGCTGAGTTGTACGTTCAAGCTCAGCCCGAGCTATAATCGAAAAGGAATCTGTCTTTTGTGATCCCCTAGGCCCAAAGGGGAAATGAAAAGCTTTTCCAAATGGCAGGCTAAGGCAGAAAATGTTCTATATATTGTACTCCCGTTAAAAAATAAATAAATAGCCGCTCTGGAAAGCAGTGTGGAGGTTCCTCAGAAAATTAAAAATAGACCTACCCTATGACCCAGCAATAGCACTGCTAGGAATTTATCCAAGGGATACAGGAGTACTGATGCATAGGGGCACTTGTACCCCAATGTTTATAGCAGCACTCTCAACAATAGCCAAATTATGGAAAGAGCTTAAATGTCCATCAACTGATGAATGGATAAAGAAATTGTGGTTTATATACACAATGGAATACTACATGGCAATGAGAAAAGATGAAATCTGGCCTTTTGTAGCAACGTGGATGGAACTGGAGAGTGTGATGCTAAGTGAAATAAGCCATACAGAGAAAGACAGATACCATATGGTTTCACTCTTATGTGGATCCTGAGAAACATAACAGAAACCCATGGGGGAGGGGAAGGGAAAAAAAAAAAAAAAAGAGGTTAGAGTGGGAGAGAGCCAAAGCATAAGAGACTGTTAAAAACTGAGAACAAACTGAGGGTTGATGGGGGGTGGGAGGGAGGGCAGGGTGGGTGATGGGTATTGAGGAGGGCACCTTTTGGGATGAGCACTGGGTGTTGTATGGAAACCAATTTGACAGTAAATTTCATATATTAAAAAATAAATAAATAAATAAATAAAATAATAATAATAAAAGCAAGGATGTCAAAGAATGGAAAATTAATGATGGATAATGCTTAGGAATGAAAATAAATGCCTACTTCTCCTGTTTGAAAGCAAAAAAATAAAAAAATAAAAAATAAAATAAAATAAAATAAATAAACTCACCCTAGTAATTATACCACACACACAACAGTCCAAGCCATCACCCAGGAAGCCATAACCTGGGATAAAGTCTGTGTTTCTATTCGGAAAAGGAATGTTTCCAAGACCTACAGCATTTTCTTTCATAAATTCTACAGTTACCGGAGACAGATTTCCCACCCTGCCTTCTGTCTGGCCAGTGGCAGTCAGAAAACCTGCGTGTCCTGCAAGACAAATGTGCCCTTGAGCAAGTGATTGCCTCGAGGTAGCCTTCCGCATCCTTGCCTATAAAAATGAAGGGGTTGGGCGCCTGGGTGGCTCAGTCCGTTCGGTGTCTGACTTTGGCTCGGATCATGATCTCACAGTCTGTGAGTTCGAGGCCCACATTGGGCTCTGTGCTGACAGCTCGGAGCCTGGAGCCTGCTTCGGCTTCTGTGTCTCCCTCTCTCTGCCTCTACCCTGCTCATGCTCTGTCTCTCTCTGTCTCAAAAATAAATTAAAAAACATTTAAAAACAATTTTTAAAAATAAATTAAATAAATAAATAAATAAATAAATAAAAATGAAAGGGTGACTGGATAACGTCCAACTCTGCTCGTGCTCACTCAGGCAGCAATATTATTTGGGCACAAAAAAAGTTGGAAATGGCCCATGCCTCTGAGGAACCGTCAAATTCTCCACTTCATGCCTCCGAGGGACAACCGGAAGTGGCCTTTATAAAGATACACAACTACTCCCAGGTGACTCCAAAATAAGTGAGGTGTGGGAATTGTTCTGCACTATTGGGTCCTTTCTGGAAGCCTCAGAATTTGGCATAATGCTCTTGGGGTACTAAAGCTCACAAGCACCAAAAAACCTTACTATTGCTTCTGCATCATTATACTGGGATCCACAGAAAGGACCCCTCAAATCAGCCACTTGGTGTATCAGAAGATGGGACGTCGTGTTCCCAGCTCTCACAGAACTTGCTCCTTCCATAGGTTTGGAGTAGAAGGTTATGTAACATAGGTTTAAGTCAATAGTCACGAAAGTACATCTTCTGTATCTCTGTTTAGTTTGAAGGTACCCAATAAAGTAGATGCATGCGGATGTTAAAAATTGTACCACAGGGACGCCTGGGTGGCTCAGTCGGTTAGGCGTCCGGCTTGGGCTCAGGTCATGATGTCTCACGGCTCGTGAGTTCAAGCCCCGCATTGGGCTCTGTGCTGACAGCTCAGAGCCTGGAGCTTGCTTCAATTCTGTGTCTCCCTCTCTCTCTGCCCCTACCCAGCTCGTGCTGTCTGTCATAAATGAATTAATGTTAAAAAACTTTTTTAAAAAAATTGTACCGTGGCCCTGCCCTCTAGACCAATCCTCAACCATGTCCACCACTGTAAGCCAGGACAAGCCATTCACGATAGCTTCCCTTCATTTGCAAGCTCTACCTAAGGAAGGAAGCTCGCTATTGTTGGGCTGTGTTTAGAATGGATGATGCAAAGCCCTGACCTTCAAGAATAGCAGATAGATTTCTGAGTTCTATCAAATGTTCAGGATCAGCCCCTTCAAATTATCTTTTGATGGAGGCTCAGGAAGGGCCAAGATGTTTCCATTTGTGCTTCATCTCTCACCCATTGGAAGAGAATGCCAGAAGCGTGATGCAGAAAATTCTGAGGCCTCAACTGGGATCAGTGGGACAGAATGTCAGTGTCATTTGGTGATTACATGTTTTATTTATAAAGCCACCCTTAGATGGGATTCTGCAGACACTTCTCCACAGACAGCAGAGGACTGCTGCAGAGGGACACTAGGACAAAGTTAAAATGAGAAGCTTAATTTCCCCCCTCTGTTCTCCCAATTAGCTCTTATCAGATCTTTTTTTAAACGGGATTCTTCTACTAAGTCCTAAAACAGACCCTGTTTTAGTTTTCTCTTCTCAGTCTTGTGATAAGTGCAGGGCCAGACACGTTCATTCTAATTGTTCAAAATGTAGTTAGTTTCCATGCAAATACCACAGCCTGGGGGAAAGACCTCAGGGCTGAGGAGAAACAAGGCCTTTGAAACAAATGTACTAGAAGTGGAGTGTTAATCATCCAGGACTTTAGTCTAGTGCATCTACAGTTACCTAACTAGCTTTGAGCAAAGGCCTTTCTTCTCTCAATCCCATCTGTGGTGGGGAAGGCAGAGTGGCTTGAATTAGTCTCAAAGCTCTGCTCCTCCTCTGTCACTGGGAGTAACAACAGCTTCCCAAGCGCTTCCCAAGTTCTCTGTGAGGCTCAAATGGGGGAATGCACACACAGGTGCCCTGGGAGAGTGAGGCACAATAATAACACCACAAGCCCAACAGGAGATTGACATTATCGCTGGCGAACCATGCCCAGTCCACATAGGAAAATGGAACATGAGCCCATTCCCCAATCAAGTCCCATTATGAGCGTTTTATCTCTCCCCAGGATTCCCAGCCATGGCCCTAAAACAGTTCTCCTGATGGGAGGAAATTGTAGGCTGTCTATGCCTTGCTGCTCAAAGTAGCCTACAGACCAGCAACATCAGGTTCCTCAGAATGTAGGTCCTGGGTGGAAACTATATCCTCAGGCCCTACCCCAGGCCTCCTGAATCACAATGTTGCACTTTTAACGATCTCTAGGCCATTTCTCCCTATTGGTATTTAAGAAGGCTAGTATTCAGAACCTTTGGAAGACAAAGGCCCGCCTATGGCAACAATGCAAATACCTTCATGACCTATGCCCAAGTCCACGATATCCAGCTTTTCTTTTTTCTTTTAAAGAGTACATCTTTGCACATCTGGATTTCACATTGCTCCTATTTAAAAAAAAAAAAAAAAATCTCTACTCCCGCACATGGTAGGTAATCTGGCCCTCCCGTGTTCTGTGTTCTAAAACTGTTAGTGAATCTCGGCCAAATTTCCATAACTCGCGCAGGGGCGGAGCCTGCTTGCAAATAACAATGGCAGCCTGGTGCTGAAAGTGAACGCTGAGGCTGAAACTAGAGCCAGGATTAAATTATTTATTGAAATTCCATGATGTGGCTTGTCCAGGAGGAGCCCGGCGGAGCCTAGAGTCATCGAATGTATCCATCCTGTGCCGGGCCCCAACCTCTGCCCCCTGAAGTCACCTGCCTCTTTGCCCAGGAAACCACGGGACCCTGGCCTGCCAGGTTAGGTTATGGCAACCTGACATGCTGTCGGCAGTGAACGGGGGTCCTACAGGCTGCAGACCGAGTGCTCCCAGGGCCCATCACTGTGCGGTAAGGCAGCTGGGCAGGCTACCTGCCCGCACCCCCCAGAGCATAGAAAGCCTGTGTAGAAAACTGCAAAAATACAAGAAAGGCAATATGTTGCAGCTAACCCCTAAGAAAGAAAGAAAGAAAGAAAGAAAGAAAGAAAGAAAGAAAGAAAGAAGAAAAGAAGAGAAAAGAAAAGGAAGAGAAGAGAAAAGAAAGGAAAAGAAAGGAAAAGAAGAAAAGAGAAGAGAAGAGAAGAGAAGAGAAGAGAAGAGAAAAGGAAAGAAAAGAAAAGAAAAGAAAACAAAACAAAACAAAACAAAACAAAACAAAAGCAACATCTGTCTCAGGATTTCCACCTGTATAATGCAGACAAACGGTTTCTTTGCCAACCAACATGCCACTTTATATAAGGTGAACTAAACTCTAACAAGTTGCCCTGTTATACTCACTACTCAAAATCAAAATACTGTATGGGGCGCCTGGGTGGCTCAGTCAGTTGAACATCCAACTTCAGCTCAGGTCATGATCTCACAGTTCATGAGTTTGAGCCCACATTGGGCTCTCTGCCGTCAGCACGGAGCCTGCTTTGGATCTTCTGTCTCCTGCCTGTCCCCACTCACTACCCCCCCCCTCAAAAACAGACATTCAAAAAACCCAAAATACTGTAAACATATGTCCACCAATAACAAACTGGTTGATTACAGTATGGTGTGGCCAGGTTATGAAATAGTATACAGCGGTTTTAAAAGAATGAGTTGGGTTCTTATGCACTGTTCTGGAAGGAGTATGTGATCCCTTTTTTATTTAAAAACATTATAACTTTATCCTTCATTGGATCAAATCCAGTGATTCTCAGTATGAATAATCACTTCAGGCTCTGCTGAAATGGGAGATGAACATTGTAATGGTGCAGACCTATGAGTTTTCCTAAAATAAGATAAAAGGCAGCTAGTCAGGAAACCAACAACAAAGGGCTCTTGTTGATTCTCTCTAGGGGCGGGGTGTTAGGTGTGTGTTGTGTCCCTGCAAGGTGCATGTCGTTATTGCCATATTTGTTTGACTTTTCATTGTTGAATGGGCAGTGTAGTTCAAACAGATCTGCCCACATATCAAAAGAGGAAATTACTTCCTTTGAGGGCTTTGTCCTTTGCAAAGAAGCCCTGTTTAAGCTCTGTGATGACTTATAATAAATGTGATAAATATTTATTTTAAATAAATAGATGGGGTAAGTGCGGTCATTCTATCCTTGAATAACAGAGGTCGTGGAACCTCTCCATTCTTTGTTTTTGGCCCCATGGTCTTTTGGATTTTGCTTCCCTCTTTTCTGGGACGGTACACTGGGCTTCTTACAGTGAACTATAAACCTCATTTTTATCAACTGCCGCTGCAAGCTTTAGTGACAGGCATACTGTAGTTACTATAATGGCATGCAAAATGGTAACGAATCAAAACACATTCTTCTCTTGTGGCCCATCCAGGCAAACTCTCCCAGATCTGCAGTCCACCCAATTTTCCTCTGTCATCTGTAAAATTAAAAATAGGGGCACCTGGGTGGCTCAGTCGGTTAAGTGTCCGACTTCCGCTCAGGTCATGATCTCACGGTTTGTAAGTTCGAGCCCCGCGTAGGGCTCTGTGCTGACAGCTCAGAGCCTGGAGCCTGCTTCGGATTCTGTGTCTCCTGCTCTCTCTGCCCCTCCCTCTTCATGCTCTCTCTTTCTCTCTCAAAAATGAAAGAGAACATTAAACATTTAAAGAAACATTAAGGAGCACCTGGGTGGCTCCATCGGTTAAGTGTCCGACTTCGGCTCAGGTCATGATCTCGCAGTTCGTGAGTTCAAGCCCTGCATGGGGCTCTGTGCTGACAGCTTACAGCCTGGAGCCTGTTTCAGATTCTGTGTCTCCCTCTCTCTCTGCCCCTCCCCTGCTCTCAAAAAATAAATAAGTGTTAAAAAGAACCTCTGTACCGGGTGTCAAGGATAGAGAAGAATTAAGGCAGGTGTGTGGGTTGGCCTTCCAAAAGAGCCAAGCACCAGGGTCTGAAGAAAACACACAGCAGGGTGGAATGAACCCTGGGCCTGGTTCGAGTACCCAAATTCTAGCCCTGGTGCCATCCTTCACTGGACTATGACCTCGAACAAGTCAGTCACTTGCTCTGAGCCTTGGTTTCCTTATTCATAACATTAGGATAGAACATTCCCTTCATACCTCACGGTGCTGTGTGGACCAGGGACCAACGTAAAGAATGTAAAGTATTATATGTACTGACTGGAAACCAAACTTGAGAGTCGGGGGAGGGGACATACCCTCCCCTTCTCCAGTCCAAAGCGACCCCCTAAATGGAAGAGAAACCCCCTAAGCAAG
This sequence comes from Neofelis nebulosa, assembly GCF_028018385.1. Taxonomy (NCBI): domain Eukaryota; kingdom Metazoa; phylum Chordata; class Mammalia; order Carnivora; family Felidae; genus Neofelis; species Neofelis nebulosa. Next base: position 47,318,856 of record NC_080787.1, read on the forward strand.
CCGCATTCTTTCCCAGTTCACTGAAGTATTATTTATAACCTTAAAGACCCCAACTGCCTGAATAGATTCCTCAAAGCCTTAAATCAGCTTTGAATCAAGAGCCCCTCTCTGGAAAGTGACATTAGGGACGATCCACCACGGGGTACAGGCACTCTATCTACCCTTTGGCCTTTTGCCTTGTCTTGAACCACACTGGGCTGCCAGTAGTGAAAACCTCCTACCACTTAAGGTTAGAATCTGTGAAAATCATTTCACTTTCTCAGTGTTGCACACACACACACACACACACACACCCCATACAAAACATCATGTGAGAAATGATCTTAGAACCCCGTGGCACATGTAAAAACAATGCTTCACATGAAGAGTAAAAGCCAGTGATAAAACGTTGTGAATAGAACACACTAAAATGGAGAGGCTCCATGATCCCAATATTAAACAAACAAAAGACTGGAAAGAAAGATACCGAAATGCTATCAGATGTATCAGATGTATCTTTGGGAGATGGATCACGGGTGATACTCTTCATATTTATCCGTTCCAAGCTTTCTACAAGGAACATGAACTGCTTTTATAAATAGAAAACAATTAACATTACTTTTCAAAGTAATTCAGCAGTAGGGATTTTTATTTCCTCCAAAAAATTAGGTGGCTTCTTCCACTCTCAAAAAGAGCATTCTATAACTGATTGCTTTTTGCTTTTTCCTTTTGTCCCCCTGGCCCTCCAAGAAGCTCAGAATCCTATTTAAAGCACACCAGAAAGAGCTGACACTGAGACCCTTATTAGAGGTGCATAGAGTCCTTTGCATTTTGCATTTTACTGCGGACTACATGTACGGACTACAAGTACAGACTACCTGCTTTTACCTACTAGGCCAAGTGGAAACTTCGTGTCCTACATCATTTCTGAAGTCTCTAAACACTCTGAACTATTTAGACGCTCATTAGGGGGCCTCAAGCAAGCTAAAATTTTAATTTAACAGATTAAATGATGGGAGCCCCTGAATACCCGCAAAACTAACATCGTTTCTCAAAGGCTTATGGTTTGTAACCCGAGAGAAGTTCAAGCGGTGGTTGAATCATCAATCAAATCTGATTCATTGTGCACCAAAGACCACGATATGTGTGCAGTGTCCCTTTTATGTGAGCAGTCGATACTCAAGACTAGATACATGAGGGTTCCCCTGACTGTGGTCTCTGCGGGTGTCAGGCCAAGGTGGAGGACAACTCTGCACCTCCCCATCACCGTTCAGCTTAGTGGGCATCCGCCAAGGGGACCACCCTGCAGGAAGACGCGGCACCTGACGGAACGTGGGGAGCAGTCCAGGATATCCCCGAGGCTTTGACCTCAGGACACTGGGAAAGGCAAAGAGGACGTGAGAAATGAGACATATGGGGCACCTGCGTGGCTCAGTTGGTCAAGCATCCGACTCTTGATTTCAGCTCAGGTCATGATCTCGTGGTTTGTGAGATCGAGCCCCACATCGGGCTCTGTGCTGACAGTGCAAAGCCTGCTTGGGATTCTCCCTCTCACTCTCTCTGCCCCTCTCCTGCTCGTGTGCACACGTGCACACACACACATTCTCTCTCTCTCAAAATAAATAAATAAACTTAAATAAAAAGAAATGAGAAATAGGAGGGTATCTCACTTAAGGGGAAAATTTTGATGTCTGGTGAGGTGGCAGGAGGAACAGCGAAGAAGGCCGGACCACAAACCACACAGGTGCTTTGATTCTGGTCCCAGCCTCTCCTTATCAGTTGGGACGACTCAAGGTAAGCCCTTCCTGCCTCTCCTTGAGACTCAGCTTCCTTATGAGTCGAGCTAGTTCATCTCTAAGGTTCTTCCAGTTGCTTCAGTGGATGAGTCTGTGACAATATATATAGTCTCTGCAACTCATGAGAGATTTCACACAGAGATAAAGGTAACAGCTCTGTTTGTCTCAGATTGCACGGCTGCACAGAGGAGTGGTTTTAATAAGACACATTTAAGAATAGGAGACATTTGGGGCACCTGGGTGGCTCAGTCGGTTAAGTGTCTGCCTTCGGCTCAGGTCATGATCTCACAGTTCATGAGTTCGAGCCCCACATCGGGCTCTGTGCTGACAGCTCAGAGCCTGGAGCCTGCTTCGGATTCTGTGTCTCCCTCTCTCTGCTCCTCCCCCGTTCGTGCTCTGTCTCTCTCTCTCTCTCCTTCAAAAATAAATAAAAAACATTTAAAAAAGCAAATAAAAAGGAAAAGAATAAGAGACATTTAAGAAATCAACGATTAGATTTTAGTACTGACTGACATCTATCTCTTGCCTGGGGGCCCGTCTAAAAGACACGCATTCGGAATCTGTAAAAACTAACAAGGACAACGATAAACCCAGAAACGAAACAGAAGGTGAATAGAACAGAATGGTGAATGGAATAGAATGGTAGAAGGTAAGAAACGATTCAAGCACAACATGAATTACTGAGGCCGGCTGCCTAATTTTATGGGCTGCTCAGGGGAAAGCATACGTGTTCAGGGAAATGGAGGAAAACGAAACACTAATAAAACAGGGGCTGAGCACCCCTGTGGCGTATACTCAAAGAGAGCCCATACTTGCCCATAAACCCGTTAGATCCTCAGATGTCCACCCCGGGGCTTTTCCACAGGCTGGTCCCACCAGATCTGAAGTTCATCCAGCAATGCAGGAAGGGAGGAGTGGCGGTCAATGGTGAGGTAGGGCTTTGTTAGTATTCTTAGTGGGAAGCTATAAAAATCCATGCCTTCTGGGAAGGGGTGTGTTCAGTCATGCACAGAGCCAGCAAAGTGCCATTGAAAGTAATGTCCCTGCACTCCTGAGAGGGGGCTGGGGTCGGGTAAGTGAAATCAACACAGGAAGAGGAGTGCTTGCACACCACATACTGGCATGGGCAGGTGTCATCACAGCCTGCTGGAACCGTGAACGTGGCACTCTGCAGAGTTCAGCTCGAGCCCACGAGGCACATCAGGCTTACCTCAGGGGATAGCAGGTGTTATCAGGAGGAAGGGTGGACGAAGAGTCACATGGAGTTAAGTATGGACCAAAGGGGCAACAGGTAGGTCAGGATAGAATGCGGGGGGAGGTGGAAAGGGTGGATGACTGGTTAAAAAGAATAAAAATAACTGTTTATTCGCTCACTCATTCATTTTAACTTATGCACACATACATTCATTCAACAAATATTTCCTTAGTACCTGCTTAGGGGCTAAAATATAGTGGCCTTCTCAGCTAAGTCTTTTGTTCCCTCTCACATGGAAATTAGCCCCTTACTGGGACATCTGGGTGACTCAGCCGGTTAAGTGTCCGACTCTCGGTTTCAGCTCAGGTCATGATCTCACAGCTTTGTGGCTTCAAGCCCCGCACTGGGCTCCTCGCTGGCAGTGTGGAGCCTGCTTAGGATTCTCTCTCTCTCCCTCTCCCTCTGCCCCTCCCCTACTCGTACTCTCTCTCTCTCTCTCAAAATAAATAAACTTTATTTAAGAAATAAATAAATTAGCCCCTTGCTTATTCCCTTAATAACACTGTGTATAATCTGAAATTACCTGACTTCTTTATGTCCTATCTATCTCATCCATCAGAATATAAGCCTCGCGAAGGCAAGGATCAGGTCTAATGTTTTCACTACTAGACTCCAGCACCTACAATAGTGGCTAGCACACAGTAGGCCCTCAAAAAACTGTTCTTGAAATGAATAACTCACAGAAATTAACAGAACCTGGGTCCTTAGAGAAGATATTCTAAGACAGTGCGGGAAAAGCACCTACGAGGGCAGTAAAGGGAAAGAGAAACCAGTACAAAAACTGAATTGCCCACCCCCTAAAATTTAACGAGATACTTGACATCAAAAACAAAACATCAGAGGAACCGTCCATACATTGGATCCCTGTGTGCAATGAGAGGGTTGAGCAGTATTAATTCTTAAGTGCCTTCTGGTCCCTCTGGTCTGTGATCTACTGTCTTCAGCTAGACAATGCCAAGGCTCTTTCGTGTTGTCCGTGCTATCCTTCGTCTCGCTGTGCTGGAGTGGAAAGGACACACCCGGCAGAAGGTCAGAAGGCCCAGCCCCACACTGCCGTGTAATTGGCTGTGTGACTTTGAGACAAGACCCATGGCTTTGGGACAAGACGTGTGACTTTGGGAGCTATGGGTTTCTTCTATCAGAAAGGTGGGGATAGTGACATTTGAGATAACTCTGCCCATTTCCCCAGCTTTGTTTTGTGGTCCAGACTGAAAATGTAGTGCGTGGACTTTGTAAACCGTGAAACCCCATGCAGACATTTGCTATGTGACAGTCACCGGGATGCCTCTTCCTGTGACTCACTGCAACGCGAGCCCTTCATGGGATTGTTGCCTTCACCAGAACTGGCTACTCACAAAATGGAGTTCTAAGAATGGGCTTTAAAGGAAAAATATAAATCAATAGGTGAGTGCCTTTGTCTACAGCTATTGATCAAAATCACTCATGAAGAATTCATTGAGTTTTCCAGGACACTTTGTTTTCCAACATGGGCAGACTGGTGGGCAAGAAATCCTTCTTGTCTTTCTGCAAATATCCATTGAGAAGCTCTGTGTGTCAGGCACTGTCTTAATACCAGGGCAATAAGGTCAACAGTCACCATCCTTGATCCCATGACCCCTCAAGGGCAGACACGGAACATTCGACATGCTCTCAGAAGGCAATGACATGGGAGCAGTGACAAAGCCATGCACAGGGTGTTGAAGAAACCCCCAAGTGACTTATACCAGGGTGGGTGGGAAAGAGAGGCTGAAAAGGCTTCCAAGGGCTCTAAGTCCAGGCAAAAAGGATAAGAAGGAACCTCCAAGGTAGAGAGAGAAGCATGTGCAGGACTGAGAGGAGAGAGCTCTCCTGGGCCCTCTGGGAGCCTTGAACTGTTTGTTCAGCATGGTTGTCACTTGGATGGTGAGGCAGCATATGGTGATGGATGGGTCCAGAGAGATATAGGAAGCAGACCCTAAAGCAATCCATCCTACCCAGAGCAGAAACATAAGGATTTAATCTCACATATTAATTTGAAGGAAAGAATCTAAAAGTCACTATACCCTTTTGGTACAGCAGAGCAGGAAATATACATATTTACTTAACCTCCTCATAAACGTCTTCCCATAATTCCCTTTCTGTAAAAAGCAAGCTCACCTCAAAACAATGTTTGACCAGGGCCCCTGGATGGCTCAGTAGGTTAAGCATCTGACTCTGGATTTCTGCTCAGTTCATGATCTCACGGTTCATGAGCTCGAGCCCCAAGTCAGGCTCTGTGCTGACAGTGTAGAGCCTGCTTGGGATTCTCTCTCTCTCTTTCTCACTCTCTCTCTCTCAAAATAAAATAAACATTAAAAAAAAAACACCCCAAAAAACCAACAATGTTTGACCAGGCAGTGCAACAGTGAAATGACAACTTCCTAACCAGCTGTGTTGGATATCTCTGTCCCTCCAGACCCCCTCTCCACCTGTCCCACTTGCCTGGACCCTGGGAGGCTGATGTGGGGGAACGTATCAAGGGGTTCCATGCCCCCTGGCTGCCAAGGATGGATTTGACCAGTGAGGCACCAGAGGAAGACAGGAGGTCTGAAAGAGCATAAAGTCAAGGTGTTTATTGCCCTGACTCTACCCTTATCAGGCTACTCTGAGTTGGCTGCATCCCTCTAGTGAAGGCCACACTCCTTTCAGGGACTCCCTCTGGGTCTAGGTAAAGGTTCAGGCCTAAGAGGGGTAAAGACTCCTTGCTGTTGCTCTCCCAGATATATTCCTCTACTCTCTCCTGATGGTGCCTCTAAGTCCTGGTCATACATTTGTAAACAGCCCCGTTTACCAAACTCTCTTCCAAGTGCCTATTTTGAGGATTGCCAATAGTTTCCTTCGAGCTCCTGACTGACACACCTTCTCATTGTCTTCCTGTGTCGCTGGGTTCTTTGGTGTAATTGGGACACAGGGTTGTCAGGATCCTTAGTGTTATTGGACGAGGCCACCCAGAGGGTAAGGAGCACTGGCTGGAGTCAGAAAACTCAGGTTCCAGTCCCATCTTTGTCCAGAAGTGGCTATGTGACCTCAGCAAGTAAAAATCCTTCTGGGCATTAATTTGGATGAAAGGACTTTGTTGCCTAAAGAGAGAGGACAGTGGTAGGCATGAACTGAGGTTTGGGGACCACGGTCCCTGGAGCTCCAATGTTTTTCAGAGGTGCCTCAGGGCCACTTTCAGGTAAGGGGAAGTGGACCACAGTAGACCCTCTTCTATGTTTTTTCGTATAATGGGGTTCTATATATGATTTAGTTCAACAACAACAACAAAAATTCCTTGGAAATCCTTGGAAACTACTGGGCTTGATGAAGCAGTGTGATCTTTCCTGACTTTTTAGAGCTGAGATTTCCCCTCTGCTCATTCATGGAGTGGAGAACCTGGTAAGGATGTGATCGCCACTACAACCCGTATGGCTGCAAGTAGCATCATTTAAATGCTTAGATTACAATGAGGCGGTGATTGTGACCCCGCCCACCATAAGGAGGCTTGCGCAGGGACAGACGACCTGGCGCCATATTTCTTGCGCACGATTCCAGAACAGCATTTACTTGAGTCATTTTCCACGAACTGTTCATATGTATCGACGGCGGTTGTGCCTCACTTGGAAGTCAGTGTGGCTCCTGTGTTGCCCACGAAACTGGAGACCTGATACTCTTCCCCTGGCAGCCAGTGGAAAGATGCTGAGAATAGCAACATGAGTGGTACGGTGGACTTAACCCAAGCATCTGACCCCATTAACTTATCTGGTATGTGGGAAGCTCTGCAAACGTTTGCTTCCTACAGACATGTATTAACATCACTTCCCACTCTACAAAACTTTTCTTGATAACTCCCTTGTCAGAAGTCATTGCTCCCTTTCCAAACTCAACATTCAGCACTATCTTCTGCTGACCTTCCAAGATAGATTCTTGTTGGTGTCTACACCCAAGCTTTATCTCTTCTGCTAAGCTGTGGTCTCCACTGGGGAAAAGAACGTGTGGTGCACTCCTGAATTCGCTGGCAGGGAGGTGATGTCCTGGGAAGAAAACTGAAGGCCAGTCTCAGCCTAAGGGGTCCTGGTTGTGAGTACACAGAAGGTCAGTACTGAGGGTCCCAGGGGGTGGCATGAATCTCCTGCCCACATGGGTACAAGTGCTCTGCAGCCTGGAGGTACTGACATATGGGACCTGGTCTGCTCTTCTAGACTGCACTTGGTGTCCATTTGATCTTGTTTCACTCTTGTCAAAATGTTGCGGGGAGGAGGGAATACACAGCATGACTGGCTCTAACTGAATACTCTCATGGTCCCCGGTGATACTTTCCGGGTGTCCTTTTATATGAGATGTGTCCCCTTCCCTGATTGTCATCACTAGGACCTCAGAGACCCCCTTCCAGCTTCTCCTACCAGTAGCCCCAGCATCCCATTGAGGTTATATTGTACTGTAAATATCCTACCTCTGAAAAAAAGAAATCAAGTCAGGGTTGCTTTGAAATTCTGGAAAAAGCATTGAGGAAAATCCCCAGCCTAAAATTAAGATCAATGGAAGTCGTTTTCTAGATTCACCACCTTTCTGTGCCTAACATCTTGGATGCTGGTTTCACAATCTCACATCCACAAGGTCAACATTTAAACCACGTAGTACAGTTTAATCTAAATGGGAAAACAGGAAAGGCCCATCTTGCTCATCGCAAGGATTCTCTGCCTGGCTCTGCTTCGTGAATGAGGGATATTGAAACACACAAAAAAATACCTTGAAAAATTAGCATCCCATTAAAAGTACCCAAATCCTCCAAGGGGCAGAGTGCTGGGCAAGTCACATTGCCCTCCAAGATGGGAGGTAACAGTAAAAGTACCAGCCCTGAGCTAGTGGTTTGAGGAGTTTACCAAAAGGCTGTTGACAGGTAAATTTTGGGGTCAACTCTGTGGGTCCATGATGGAATTCATCTCACACGCATATGGTTTCTTCAGTGATGTCCCCACCCATATATCCATCTTTGCTCATGAGAGAGGGAGTACAGATGGAGGGCTTGGTAGTAAAGACTGGGAGGTAGAGGGGCGCCTGGGTGGCGCAGTCGGTTGGGCGTCCGACTTCAGCCAGGTCACGATCTCGCGGTCCGGGAGTTCGAGCCCCGCGTCAGGCTCTGGGCTGATGGCTCGGAGCCTGGAGCCTGTTTCCGATTCTGTGTCTCCCTCTCTCTCTGCCCCTCCCCCGTTCATGCTCTGTCTCTCTCTGTCCCAAAAATAAAAATAAAAAAAAATAAAAAAATAAACAAAACAAAACAAAAAAAAAACGTTGAAAAAAAAAGACTGGGAGGTAGACCCAGCTCTTTCTTGTATGCACTGTGTGACCTTGGGCAAGACGCTGAGTCTCTCCCTGAAATGTCCCCTCATCTGTAAGTAGGGACATGGGAACAGAGTCGTTAGGAGAACTCGATTATATAACTATACAAATATGCTTTAGGCTGCAGACTGTTTTACAAACGACAGGTATTATAAAAATCAAGCCAAACAAGGTAGGTTCTCTGCCCTCCTCTGCAAACCTCACCCTCTGGATCACTGTAGGCAGCAGCAGGCTTGTGCTATTATTTTTTAAAGTGGTTTCCACTCATGTTTAAGTCACTAGTTTCCAGTCCAGCAACAGGTCAGGGAGTTAAAGAGGCAGCTAAACAAATAACTGCCTGACGCAAACAAACAAAAAATCCCTCCGTCTTGACTTTGATTTTTGCTTCCTTTTTGTTTTAGAAAGTGATTTGAGTTGGCCCATGAGTGCCTGATGGAATAAAGCACGATAGGGAGATGGGGGGTTTAACATCTGACTCCCAACAACTGTAAGAAGTTCAACGTCACATAACCTGCCTGAGCTTGCAGCTGAGTTTCCTCGTAGCGAGAATTTGGATAATAACATTCACACTGCAGAATGGTTATAAGGGAATATATACAACCCCCACCCCCTCACGCAGTAGGAGTGTCCTTCCTTCCGCAGAAAACAGATTGATGCCAAAAAGTCCAAGGTCATAGATGTGTGCTTCATCTAAGCTTGGGAAGAAATATAAACAAAGTGGGGAAGCTTCCAGGAAGGTCAGAGTAAAACTTAAGTTTCCAGTATAATGGTGTCCTCAGAGGACTTAAGACTGTCAATGCACTTAAGTGGCACAGAGACTTTTTGGTTGACTGGTTTGATGTCAGACAAACCTGAATTTAAGGCCAAGTTCTGTCCCTACTAGCTGTGTGACCTCGGAAAAGGGGCTGGACCTCACACCTCAGGTTCCTTTACTGTGAAACGGGTCCATATCAATTCTTTCCTCACACAGTCATGGTGATATGAGCAGATGGTGTATATGAAGTGTTTGGCTGTTATTACAGGTAGAGGCAACTTAGCTCAACCTACCTATGACAGACAGACCCTAAGGTGACCCCTCCTCCCCACCGCTGACCATGACTCCGGTCTTCTGACATTCATGCTCTTGTACAATCCCCTCCCTCCCTTGTTTCTAGCTAACAGAATATAGTAAAGGGGAAGGATTCGGGCAAATACAATCACAGCCCCAAATCAGCGGATCTTAATTTAATCAAAAAGAAGCTGTCCTGAGTGGGCCTGACTTAATCAGGAGACGCATGTAAAAGACTCTCCTGTCGGCCTTAAAGAAGCAAGCTGCTATGATGTGACTCGCCCGTGTAGGGGCCTCTGTGGCAGGCAACTGTGAGGGGCCCCAGGGGCCTCAGGACCTCAGTTCCACTTCTGTCAACAACCACAAGGGCTTGGAAAGGGCTCTCTGCTCCAGAGGATATGCTGAGCAGAGAACCCATCTAAGCTGATGTGACTCCCAACCCACAGAAACTCTGACATAAAAAATGCATTGGTTTTAAACCACTAAATTTGTAATAACTGTTACACAGCAATGGGAAACAAATGCAGAGCCTCTTCTGGAAATCATTTCCTACAGATAGGCTGGGATCGAAGGAAGACAGCGTCCGCCTTTACCCCATCTACTGAACTGTTGGATGTACAGGTGAGGGAAAGAAAAAGGAGCTTCCCTAGACACATGTCATTCCTGTTCTGATGCGGCACCTGGGAAAACTTCTCATGGAGCGCTCTGCGCCCTCCCCTAACCTTTGCCGCGCCGGTCACACCCAGGTCCCCACGAAGGCTGTTCAGTGGCCACCTGACTCTGGTTTGCTGCCCTGCTCTATAAAGTTGGGCTAATCTCTTCTTTTCATCTGGGGGGTGGGGGGTTTTCAGTTTCCACATCTGCAAAAAAGGTATAATTATAGGAGTTTTACTCAGTTCAGAGGATGGTGGGAAGGTAATACAAAGTAATCACTGTGGAAATAGGGTTTTTAATAGTTAAAATCAAAAAGAACACCAGTGGCTCGCCTACTGAAGAGTGGGGGTGGGGGGCAATCTCTACCCCCTTAAAAGAAGGCTTCAAATGCAATCTGGAAACAGCAACTGCTCCCACACGTACGAGGGCATCAGGTGCAACAGCACCCAGGTCTCGGTAGCTCAAAGCTCAATACAGGTGGCGGCCATAGATTCTTTAAGAAATTTCTTAAAACTTAGTCTTTAATTTCATGTTATTGATTTCGAAACTCGGCGCACCTGCGTGGCTCGGTCGGTTGGGCGTCCGACTTCGGCTCAGGTCATGATCTCGTGGTTCACGGGTTCGAGCCCCGCATCAGGCTCTGTGCTGACAGCTCAGAGCCTGGAGCCTGCTTCGGATTCTGTGTCTCCCTCTCTCTCTCTGCCCCTCCCCCAGATCACACTCTGCATCTCTCTCTTTCTCTCAAAAATAAATAAACATTAAAAAATGTTTTTTAACTCAAAGCTCCTCCCTCCAAAATTTTGAGGGCACTCAAAATCAATATCAGCTGTGATCATTAACAACAGTAATTAACAATAATCATAACTCAACTTATTTAGTTTCATTAAGTAAACTTACTAAAACCACCTCTCAGTGCCTGCACAACAGGCTCCAAAGTCTTCTACCTTCTGTTGAAGAGCCGTTATGATGCTGTCACGAACAGAGTAGATATTTGGGCCGTGCCAGCCGTTCGAATTGAAGTATCTGCACGGGTCGGCCAACAGCTGTGCTGGAGCACCTCACCGCCACTCGGACGTCCCTCCCTGGGACCCTCTGGACTTCCTCAGCATCCAGCATTAATGGATTAATGGCAGACATGGTGTGGGGCCCCCACACCTCGTTCCCAGTGCCACAACTGGTGCCCAAGGTCAGATCATGTGATTATCATCCGGACAACCAACCTTTCTGGTGTAATTCTCAGTCCTCCTCTGGGCATAGCCAAAGCGGGTTTGTCACTGGACGCCCCCCCCCCACCCTGCTCCCACTCCATGCCCTAAACTCCAATGCTCTGTCGTATTTGCCACATGGCTCCCTCCACCTGCAGTGTCTTCTCCACTCCCCGCTGCTCTCTGCCTGACCATGTTCCTCCTAGCTCTGAGATGCTGAGAGACGGTGACCACCTTTCTAAGCCTCAGTTTCCCCATCCCTAAAGTGGCAGTTCTAAGAGGACGTACTTTCATGAGGTTAAGGATGAAATCGCAGCACGGGTGATGCATGGGTACAGTTCTAGGAGCAAAGAGACAAAGTGTGGCCCATTTGCATTACCAGTCCTGCTCCTTCCAAGGTCCTCCTCAAATGCCAGGTGAAGCCTTCCGCCACTCTTAGCTTGAAATGGCGGCTCTCCCTCTGAAACCTTGTAGGCTCCCCAGACCTTCCTCTTGGTTCCGGCTCCTCTCCATCAATCTCTCCGTGGTAGGCACGTGGGGACGTGGTACCTCCCCCCAACCCAAATCCGATCAAAGGCAGACGTCCTGACTCATTCTTGTCATTTCTGAGCCCAGCCTGGACACAACACGGAACGCTTACAGCAGTCCAGGAGCCTTGGCTGACATAAGACGAAATACCAAGGTAAGTGTTTGTCGAAGGAATCAAGGCCAGAAGTCTTTAAATAAGAAATGCCAAGAGAGTAAGTCTTAAAAGTTCTCCTCACAAGAAAAAAATATATATATATAACGCTGTATGGTGACGGATGGTAATAGACCGATTGTGGTGATCATTTCGCAATCTATGCAAATAGCAAATCATTATGTTGTACACTTGACACCAATACAATGTTGCATGTCAGTTACACCTCAATAAGTAAAGCCAATTTTTAATGCCGGAGAGCATGACGAGAGCTGCACGGCCACGTGCAAAGCCAAATGACAACAGTCAACATCGACCAGCACTTACTACAGGCCAGGCACTATTTTAAGCACTTTGCAGACGTTAACTCATGCAATCCACCCACCGACCCCGTGAGGGAGGAACAGAGATCACTCACTGACTGTATACCTCCCAGGGAGCAAGCTCACTAAGGGGACCTGTCCTTCATCTCCTGTCCTGCACCTGGCACAGGGTGGCTGCTCACCAAACAGGGAGGGCTCACAGACACGTTGGTTTTACCTTCTCTGTGCCCTCCTCTCCTTGCTTTCAGGAGTCCTGTCCCCTCACCACCCCACCCCACGTCTGACCTCAGAGGCTTCACCCACACTGAAGTAGAATAACCACTTAAGTCTCCAAGGGGTAGCTGCACTATTTGGAAAAACTTGGGGGAGTTTTTCTTTGTGTGCCTGAAATCACACCTATCTTAATCAGGCGCAAAGCTGGTATTGCAAATCCATATTCTATTAACTGGGACACAGGGCACAAGAACCAAGTGGAGGCAGGAGAGTGTGCGTGTCAATCAGAAAGGGGTTTCTTGGGGCGCCTGGGTGGCTCAGTTGGCTAAGCGTCCGACTTCAGCTCAGGTCACAATCTCGCAGTTCATGGGTTCGAGCCCTGTGTCAGGCTCTGTGCTGACAGCTCAGAGCCTGGAGCCTGTTTCAGATTCTGTGTTTCACTCTCTCTCTGACCCTCCCCCGTTCATGCTCTATCTCTCTCTGTCTCAAAAATAAATAAACGTTAAAAAAATTTTTTTTAAAAAAAGAAAGGGGTTTCTTTAGGGGCGCCTGGGCGGCTTGGTGGATGAAGCATCTGATTTTGGCTCAGGTCATGACCTCGTGGTTCAATCTGTGAGTTCAAGCCCCACATGGGGCTCTCTGCTCTCAGTGCAGAGCTCACTTCAGATCCTCTGTCTCCCCCCCCATACCCCTGCTCCTGTCCCTCCCCAGCTCCTGCACCAACGTGCTCTCTCAAAAATAAATAAACATTAAAAAAAGAAAGGGGTTTCTTTAAAACAACAAAAGCTGATTTCTAAGAAGGTAAAGGAGAGAGGAAAAGGAGACAGATGAGCTTTCCAGGTGAAGAAAATGTTATGTCCCGAAGCAGCGGCCGCAACATGGAAGTCTGGCATTAAGGCAACAGGAAATACAGAGTTATCTTTCCATACCCAAGTTCCTTGGTGGAGCCTAGGGGCTTGTATTTTTCAGAAGTTCCCAGGAAGGTTGTGATGCACAGTCATTTGGGGGACCTGATGGATTAAACAAGTAATGCCCAGATTGGTTGCAATTAGAATCATCAGGGGAGTTTTAAGACAAGCAGATGCTTGGGCCCCACCCCCCAGAGGCTTGGATTTAATTGGTCCAGAGTGGGGCCGGGCATCGACATTTCTTGAAACTCCCCGAGTGCTTTCTAAGGAGGGTTGGGAATACATCATGGAAGTAAGTCAAGGAGTAAGTATGAGCAGAGGGCCAGTATAATGGCCAAGAAGGTCACTGGGATGGAGTGCAAGGAACTCAATGCTGACTCTAGACAGCCTTGACGAATACAGGTATTATATGTACGAATGTGTAACAAGACTTTTTTAAAAAAAAATTAGACTTTATGAGCAGCTATTTGGCTCAGTTGGTTAAGTGTCCGACTCTTGGTTTCGGCTCAGGTCACGATCTCACAATTCCTGAGTTTGAGCCCCGTGTCATGGGGCTCTGTGCTAATGGCACAAAGCCTGCTTGGGATTCTCTGTCTCCTTCTCTCTCTACCCCTCCCCTGCTCTCGGTCTCTCTCAAAAACAAATACACGTTTTTTAAACATTTAAAAAAAATTAGATTTTATATGTACCACCTACTTCCAAAAACATTTTCAGGGCACTCTAAATCAAAACACGGCATGATCACAGCAAAAATAATTAACAAGAGGAAAGATGAACATCAGGATAAGGTTGATAAAGGAGAGCGAGGGCAGAGAAAATTGGATCGGGAGTACCAAAAGATGTGAGGTCAGCCCCTTCCCCTGTCTCAGGCTATTTCAGTCACCTCCATTCTTCAATGGGTTCAGGGGCGCTCACACCTGTAAGGCCCATCCCTAACCCTGACTCTACTGTGGGGTCTCAGACCCAGGGGCCGAGCTCCCCATCTCTGCGTGCCCCATGGGATACCTTACAACACCAACTGGGGAGGGGCTCGGTGGATGTCTGGTAAAGTGAGTTGGTGATCCAGCTCATGTCTAACAGGCAGCCTTTCCACAGAGTGACAGCGAACACAGATTATCTGTGTTTGAAGACTGTGCACAATGTTACCTGAAGTGTCTGCAAGTTAAAATGAGGAAGGCAGTTCATGGCACATCAGATCTTTAACGGGGGACATGACAGTTGAAAGCGAATCCCTCAGTTGCGGAAAGTTTCACAACGAACACAGAATTCAGTCCTGTCCCTGTCACCAATTCAATCAGTTCAATTTTGGGGTGAATCTACTATAGTATGTATATGTATATGTTTATGTATATGTTTATGTATATGTTTATGTTTATGTATATGTGTGTTTATGCCTAATAGACATACATGCATGTATGTTATATACATGTGGCCCCACAAATACATGTGTATTTATATATCAGTGAATCTGCTATATGTCTGTATCTGTGGTTTTCAACTTTTTTCATTATTATCTTCCCCAAGAAGCCTTTGCAGTCATTTCCCCCTCATTACCCCCACGGAAATTTAATACCACAGATACATTATATATCTGGTTCTGTGTTATATATGTATTTGTGCTTTATCTACCAAAAAAGAGTAAGAATTTTCACCCCACAAGAGCCAATTTTATCCTCTTGGGGAGATATTGTTCCCCGTGAGAATGCACGCTCTATACATGCCTCTGTTCACACGTGTGCACATGTCCGTGTGTGCATGCACGCGCGCACATATGCACACACACTCAGCACACAAGCCAGCTGGTTCCTGGGAAAGAGATCTACGAAGCATTTTGAGCTCCCACAGGAGAGGATCCCCGTCAATCACAGCCAATCAGAAGAGTGGTTTCTGGCCCAGCAATTCCTGCAGGAAATAGATGCTGGCAATTACAAAGCCGGGCACCCTAGCCAGTCTAAGCTCACTGGGCATGACCTCATTTCCAAGTTTTCAGAGTTGGGAAACATTTCAAGAAGCCATACGAGCAGAAAATATCTAATTATGTTTAAAAGGAGAGGTTCTGAAATTCTCATTTTCACATGGCCATTGCAAACTATTAAGTTCACGTATCTATTTTAAAGTAAGTGGACAGAACACACTTTGGGCAAAAGACAAGAGTCAGCATATTTAACATTTTCTAGATCTCGTCACCAGGACTGGCAAGATTTTATTGAACAAACGATTAATCAGTCTCTGAAAACTCCTTGGGTATCTGCCAAACGTTTGGCCCTTGCAAAGACTTGCAGGGGACACGGAAATAAAGGTCAGTGCAACTGCCTTCAAATGCCTCACGGCCCAGTTTTGTTGTAACTTAAACTAGATAAAATGCATGGGCACATCAACTCCTGTGTGAGCTACAGCAACCCCAGGACACAGGGGAGAGAACCCCTCCCAAGCTCCTCTGAGTAACTCCAACACTTCAAAAGCGTAACGTCATTTTAGCAGATTTCTAACCTTCACAAACCCTTCACGTAGTAAGTACTGACCACTTGCATGTTTTCCAGTTTACAGCAGAACTACAAATTAAAAAGAATATTAAAACAACAGGCCACAAGAGGGGGAACAGGTTTGCTAACGATTGCTACTGTTTAATGAGCACCTACTATGTGCTGAAGACTATGTGCTAGGCCCAAATACACAGATTCTTTCTCCACCAAGCCCTGTGGAAGTCATCCAACCACTGTTTAAATATATCCTTCATGGGTAGTTCACCACCTCTCTCGAGGTACCCATCGTTCTGTTTGACAACTCAGTGCAAGGAAGTTCTTCAGTGTGTGAAATTAAAATCAGCCTTCCCTACTTAAAATTTAAAATCCGCCGCTCAGGGGCGCCTGGGTGGCTCAGTCGGTTAAGCACCTGACTTCGGCTCAGGTCGCGATCTCAGTTTGTGAGTTCGAGCCCCGCGTCGGGCTCTGTGCTGACAGCTCAGAGCCCGGAACCTGCTTTGGATTCGTGTCTCTACCTCTCTCTGCCCCTCCCCCACTCACGCTCTGTCTCTCTCTGTCACTCAATAATAAAGAAACATTAAAAATAATAAAAAAAAATCAGCCCTCAGCATTCACCCTTGGGATTGACACAAGTCTAATCCCTTGTCCATGTGGTTGACTGAAAGCAGGGCTCAGGCTCAGCAGATGTCCTCACGGGGGTCCTATCTTCAGCACAGGCTGAGAGGGAGGCATCGGGAGGCTGAGGGTAAGGCTGTTGGTTAACAGCCACTTACCTTTTTAATATTTCTGTGTCAACTCGGGGTATGTATAATGAACAACATCTAAGCCTGTTACAGTATTCAGAAAGGGGAAGAGAAGGAGGTAGTAAAAAGGCCCACAGGTAGTCAGGGAAGACTGTCCCTTCACCCTCATACACCACACAGCCTCAGGTCACTGCTTCGCGGAGGCGGTGAGTTAGGAACACTTGTGAGCTATGGGATCTGGATAAGCCACTTACCCACTGGTGCCTCAGTTTCCTCGTCTTACACCATACGGTTACTAGTAATAGTATTATTATGTGTGTGAAGCAGTTAGCACATCGTAAGCACTTAATAAATGTTAGTTAATATTACTATACTCTTCGTTCTTAAAGGAGGCTCTCGGATTACCGTAACTTGTTTTCATTCAGTGAAAAGGCTGTGCTTCGGTGACACTAAAGGGGATGAGGAGGGTGGAGAAACCCATGTGATCCGCTCTACCCCCGCCTACCCCAGGCTGGCCGGATGAGTCAGATTAATTCCGGGTTCCTGGATCTACGTTTGTAGTAGCCTTTATTAAAATCACCCGCAAGAATTTACTGGGGTTATAAAAGAAATATTTGGTGTTCAATCTCCTATTGGGACATTCTAAGGTTTTATAATGAATGTCAAAGGATCTGTAAGACTTCAAAGAAGATCCTGTTGGGCAATTTTTTCTGAGGAAATACTGATACGGATTCTTTGTTGCGAACCACAGAACACCCGCTCGCTCATTTAAGCAGAATGCGAATTGGTCTCCAGAGTCAGTTCCTGGCTTCTGCTTTGAAGAAGCAGGGCCTGTGAGGAGCGTGTTCAAATGTGCTGGGCCTCAGCCGAGAAGGACATGTGCGCGTTCTACATGTCAATACTGCAATCAGTTGAAAGGACTCTCCAAAGGATAAACACGAATGATGGGCGAAAGTGCCCTTTATGAAGACTTGTTGGTACAGGAGAGAAATAATTTTCTGCCAGATCTTGCTATGTGAGGCTGCTGAAAAGACCTGAATATGAGGAAACTAGGTGCACACCCATGCGGCCATGCACACACTCACACACCCTCACGCTCACACCCATGCACACTCACATGCACGCGCACAGTGAAACTGGCTAATGTGAAAGTTAATCGAAATAAGTAAACAGTAGCCAGAGACCGTAAGTGGATTCCATGAATCTACACAATCTGAAGTGAGGCCAGGATCCAGCAGGCCTAGGAATGCAGTTTCATCCACGTCATAGTTGAAAACTTCCCCGGAGAGGTCAAGTGTCTTTGTCAAGGACACAGGGGAGTCAACGGCATAAAGTGCCCCCAGTGTTTACCATCGGGAATGTTTGCCTCGGAAGACAACATTCTCCTTTCTCAGGAAAACAACCTTCTGGAGCAGTCTTCAGAGGCCTCACAGAGGGGCTTGCCTATTGGAATTGCTTACCTATGTCACTTGCTGTGCAAGACTGGTTTGGAAATGAGGTCTTCACTGTATTTTCACCTGGTGACCTCCCTGGGTAGACCCTGTTGTAACTCCGTGCAGCCAGGTGGTCGTGCCCCAGCACACAGATGTTAGAGCGCTGCCCAGAGAAGCAGCAAGTGTTAACGTCAAAGGGAACAGAACCGCTCCCAAGCACAAGGGAAGTGAGAAAAAGCACTCTTCTCCATACTGTCTATGGCTGCCTTCACGCCACAATGGCGGAGTTGGGTAACTGTGACACAAACGGGACAGACCACAAAGCCAAAAACACTTACTATGTGACCCTTTCCAGAAGCAGTTTGCTGGCCCTGACTAGGTTGTGGGAGCTCCAAGACCCTTCACCGGGTAGATGGGAACCTGCTTGAGGACTCAGTCCTTTTGGAAGCTCTCTCAGGGCCTCCCACAGTGCTCGGTACACAGCAGAATCAAAGGACCAATTTTTTACAGGACCTCAGCTATCATTTGAAAGGGACCTCAACTATCATTTCATCCAATCCCCGTGTTTTAAGGGATGAAGAAGCCCAAAGCGACCAGTCCAGAATATCAGGCTGGCAGAAAGCAGAAGCAAAAACCAAGTTCCCTGAATTCTATTGTACTGCTCTGTGACTCAACAACTATGTGGTGGCTATGGAATATGGAATAAATGCAGATTAGGTATGTATGATTTAGCAATAGCATTATTTGAACATATAGTACATGCCAAAGCCTTTTTATCTAATGTATGTCTATAACATGTATTACGTATAATATATGGGATCTACAGACACAGCAATAATAAAATGAGGGCACACAAACTCCTTTGTAGGAAACAACCAGCCACCAGGAGAGGATCTATCTCATCTGTGACTTCAAGGTAACCATTGTCAGTTGGTTACTGTCCTATTCACTTGGACCCAACTAAAGGAAATCAGCACCCAAGGAGCAGAGCCATGGCCAGTGAGACATGTATCTTCATCCCTGGCCTCTTTTTCCAGCTCCTCGCAGACTGTCCTTCCCCCCATCAACGAAGTGCATCTGATAACCACTCCTTTCCCCTCCTTGACTGATTGCTGGTTACACGCCAGGAGGTACTCCTTCACTCCCAAGTGTGAACCGGCCAGGCATTCCCACCAAGGGCCATTTATCTCCCGCTCTGGAATGAAAGGTGCCTCACCCTTGATAGTGGAATTCTTGGCACACAGGTAGAAAAATGTTTTCTGGAGAGCATCAGGCCTAGATAAGCTTCAGATAGCCCTTTAAGGTGACCTAGCACGGGAGAGGGGCCAGAAGGATCCTCCACGGTTGTTCTTAGCGGTGTCAAGAAAAGGACCTGGAGTCCTGAGAAGGGTGGAGAACCTAGGGTCCCTTCATCACCTGCTCCTTCCAGAATCTGCGCTGGCCATGGGCCCGTTGAGGGGAGAGGTAGATAGCATCGTCTCCCTTCTCTGCCTCAGATCAGCAGGGACTCTCATGTCCCACCCCTGAGTTGTATCCTAAGTCCTTCCTTGCCTGTGCTACAAAACTTGCTTAGTGCCTTCTTGATCCTGGGTCCCCTTGCTTGGAGGTCCCATAGCCTTGTACTTGCCCTGGGTTCACAACCCCCCTGCATGTCCAGTGTGCCCTGCCCCCTCCATTCCCAGGTTGTGAGTTCTGCCAGGGGTCAACTGCGCCTGCCTTGTGCAGCTCATTCCCTATCAGAGCCATGGCCTGGTGGCTGGCAGACCTTGATAAAGAGCTGCCACATGGAAAACGGTATTTCAAGCAACTTTAAATTTTTTTTAATGTTTATTCATTTTTGAGAGACAGAGAGAGATTAGAGTGTGAGCAGAGGGGTGGGGGGGGGGGGCAGAGAGAGAGGGAGACACAGAATCCGAGGCAGGCTCCAGGCTCTGAGCTGTCAGCACAGAGCCCGACACGGGGCTCGAACCCATGAACTGTGAGATCATGACCTGAGCCGAAGTCAGATGCTTAGCTGACTAAACCACCCAGATGTCCCTGAAGCAACTTTGACATTAACTTTGTTATTTTTTTTAAGTCTATTTATTTTTGAGAGAGAGAGAGAGAGAGAGAGAGAGAGCACTCATCAGTGATTAAAAATAATTGTGGGGCACCTGTGTGGCTCAGTCGGTTAAGCATCTGACTCTTGACTCCAGCTCAGGTCATGATCTCAAGGTTCGTGAGTTCAAGCCCCACATCGAGCTCCGTGCTGACAGTGTGCAGCCTGCTTGAGATTCTCTCTCTCTCTCTCTCTCTCTCTCTCTCTCTCAAAAATAAATAAACTTAAGAAAGTCTTTGGGGGACAATGCCTACCATGTCCTAGCTCTGCAGCCTTGGCCAGGGGACGTTGTCTCTCTGAGCTGCAGTCTCTTCATTTGCAAACCGGGAGTCACGATCAGGATTCAGCCAATGCAAGTAAGGTATTCAGAGCAGCATACAGCCACGGCTATTATTATTCAGTCTCCAAACTGACCGTCTGGTTTCCACAACTGCAGAGAGACCCAGGGCACCAAAAGTGGACTGGAGAGTGAGGTCTGGTTTTGCTACCTCAAAGTCAAGTCCATTTCCCTTTGTCTCTCCCACGCGTTGGCCCCCTGCCATCCCCCCAATCTCTTTCCTGACATCTTCTATTTCAAGCACCTTATGATCTGGGGATGGGGATGAACAGCTGGGTAAAAAACAAAAACAAAAACAAAACCCCAAACACCTGGCAATGACTGTTTTTATAGCTGCACAGTCCGTGGAGTGCATTCTAAAAGCATGGGCCAATATTTAAGATGGGGTGACCTGAGAGCAGCTGGAAGGCCCACTGCTCCCTCAGGTTTCTCCCCCGTGTCTGCATGTCACTGTGCCTTAAATGTCCACCATTAGTTTCACTTCTTTGGGATCAGGATATTCACAGGGGCCCTTGTTATGTTATAGCAATGTTCCCATAACGGACCGTGCATCCGAATCATGGGGTACTAGTGAATTATAGACGTCTGGGGCCCCATCCCCTGAAGACTCTGGCTCCTAACTTTGGGCTAGAATTTGGAAAGTGTCCTAGGTGGTTCTCGTGATCTTACAGGACTGGGAAACCCTGTCCTGGTGGGGACTGGTCAGTTCTGGAATCAGGATCTCCAGGTTTCTCCCTCGGCTTGTGCAGAACAACACAGCACATAGACCCCGGCAAGCACCTCGTCTGTGACAAAGCTTAAATCTCTTCCTTCCTCAAAGGGGCTACAGGTGAGGATAGAATCAGAGAAGAGACTCAAAAAAGCATAAAAAACTACTAAGACACATAAGGAACCATTTTCAGGGAGTATGGGAAAGAAGGTCGGGAAATGGAATGCTGGCTTGTTCTGGACAGTCTTCAATATGAAGCTGAAGCACCTGAACTTGATCTAGCAGGTAGAGGAGGGGGTGTGATAAAGGGAGTATCTGAGGAAGATTAAGCTAATGGCATTAAACCTGGAGGACAGGAGGGGCGAGAGGCCGCAGGCAGGATGCCCTGACAGGGGTGATGAGGTAATACGGTGGCAAGAAACAAGGAAATAAATCATTTCTATGGTAGATAATGACTTGTGGTTCACCAACCTGTTCCCCCTCTTCCTGGGAACACAGCTAGATAATACTTGAGTTCTGGACTATGGAAAGTGGGTGACAGTGACGTGGCCACTTGCGGTCAGGGACCACGCACACCTTCCAGGGGATCCTCCTCCTGCCGTCTCCCCCTGTGCTGGCAAACGTGGAGTCCAGACGGAGGAGCTGACAGCCCTAGGGGGTGGCAGGACCAGAGTGGAAGGAACCCGAGTAGGGAAAACCATTCACTAAACACTGCGCCGAGCTGTTAGGGCCCACGCTGACCAATAAGATACCTCTCACACTCCAACAGGGAAAAAAGGCTGGCTTGCAAAAGTGATTTGTGTTTCTTACTTGTCCCTTGTAGTATCCTGCCAAACAGGTCAGCTCTCTGGTAGGCTCACTCAGTACCCAAACGAGGAGAGGTCTCGTAGCTTTGCCCACGTGGCTCCCCTGTGCCAGAGTCCTGTGGTCAAGCCCTGCCCAGAACTCTTTATCCGCCCAGGAAAACTCTGAGGCATTGGTGATACATCACCACAGGCGTGTGGCTCCTTTGGTTTCTCAGGCAGATTGTAAAGACACTGTGGATCCTAGATTTTACGATAATGACTACAGAATGCCACAGCACCCAAATGTGAACAAACGAACTGCTGCCCACCTGCTGTAGCGCCCAGGCCTCTGTTCGCCGTCAGCACCGGGCAACAGAGGCGTGCGGGTTCGGAAGAGAGGAGCCCTGAGCTGAATCGAGAAAACTGGCTCTGTTGCCATGACAACCTCCCAAATTGGATTTTTAAGAGATACTAACGGACCCCGAGGTTTTCCCTTCCTCTTCCTTCTAGGTAATGGGCTCCCAGTTGGACTCCATTCACTATAGGCCCTTCCCTCCCTCACCTCGGGAGTCCTCTCTCCAGCCTGATGCTGTTGCTCTCCTCCTTACCAGAGGATAATGATTAACGAGGGTGGATAACCTCCTCTTAAGGACCACAGAGGTTGTTACCCGGAGGGTGGAGTGACCGGCACAAGGCCTGTGACACCGTGAAGACCGCCGGAGTTTTAAACACGTCTCCTCAGATGCGACAGGGCCAGGCAGGCCAGCTTCAGATGATTAAGCGCTTCCCTCCCCACCAGCAGGTGGTTCCACAGGCAACGTTCTACGTTGTAAAAAAGCTCCAAATTGCTTGGCCTGCCATCAGCGGTGCCTCAAAATCCGAACCTAACCTATGTTTCTGTCACCTTCCTGCTTCTCTTCTCATTCTCTTTGCCACAGCCACAGGGCACTCAGTTCTTCGGGGACACCCTGCTGTTTCCTGCCTCTGAGCCACGTTCCCATAGTGCCCTTCATCCAGGGCGGCACATTCATTTCCTCCGTCTCTGCTCCTTCCTCACCTTTGCCGGCTTCTCTGGGGCCTCATTCCTCCCCCTCAGGTGGGCATTTCCTGAGCACAGTCCCTATTTCTTTACTCCTTCACGCTCCTTCCTCCTCCTCTGGGGAACTTAGTCCTTCAGCTGCAGCTCTGAGCAGAAATCCAACCCCCCACCCCTCACCCTGGCCTTCCGGTCATTCTGAGTTCGGGCTTTCCAGCCCTCTGTTGGACATCTGTACTTGACTGACCTGCCATTGCCTCAAACAAAACCCTTCTAGCACTAGAAGATTATTCTCATTAGCAACCACTCCTGTCCTCGCCGCTCTATGGTAGACTCATAGGGTTTCGGGGCTAAAAAGAACTGTAAAACTCAAGCCCAATTAGTTTATCTGCACTCAGTCCATTTACAACATCTTAGACAATCATGAACAAGCCCATCAATGGTGTCACCATCCCAAATATGGAAACCTGTGTCTCAGGAGGTGAATATAGCAACCTAAAATGTTATACTGTGAATTTATCTGCTAAGAGGGGGTCAGAACAAAGGACTTGTAAGAGGTTTCTCCAAGTCAGAAGTTCTAGCACTTTATGATCTCGTATCCCATGTTACGGAAGGGGAAATTTGGCCTTAAAGACACTCACACACCTAATATGTGGCCAATCGGATTTGGAGTCCAGGGCTTCTTACTTTTGAGTTCACTCAACTGCCGACCACATCATGCGATACGGCATATGAGCCTTTCCAAGCGGGCACCGAATTAAGGTCCTATCCTGTGTAGAAACTTCTGGTTGCTTCCCACTTACTTATGATGGAGCAAAAAACATTTACCGGCCACTCACAACCCTTCCCACTGTTAGGTTTTTTCTACCTTATTTCCAACTGCACCCCTCCTCATAGGCCATTCTCTTCAGACAATCTTATATACCCCCTGGGCCCTAATATCCTCACTGCATTCTGTTGCTGGACCTGACCTGGTTGCCACTCCATGAATCCTAACCATTCTTCGAAGCACAACTCAGGTCCCACCCCCCGCAAATTACACCTGGAAACATCATTCAGGACATGCTGGTCCCTATACCTGCACCCGTCATTTCATTTCCTGTCCTTCATGAGGCACTGATGCTTGAAGTTTTACTCCTCAGTTGCAAGCTCAAGGACTCCTAAGACCCTGTCTTCTTTGCTCTCCAGTGGCCCCTCTTGAGTTTCCATAGAGCCTGGCACAGAATAGGCAGCTTCATAAGCATGTTGGGTAACTGGTTGATTGGTTGGTTGGTTGACTGACTGTTTTCAATCCCTTAACTCCAAAAGTTCCAAAAGTTCTTTATCTCATGAATATCTCCTTCATGTCTACCTTTTAAAATTACTGGTCACTCCCGGGGCGCCTGGATGACTCAGCTGGTTACGCGTCCGACTTTGGCTCAGGCCACGATCTCACGGTTCATGGGTTCGAGCCCCGCTCTGGACTCTGTGCTGACCCCTCAGAGCCTGGAGCCTGCTTCGGCTTCTGTGTCTCCCTCTCTCCCTGCCCCTCCCCCCCTTCTCTCTCTCCCTCTCTTTCAAAAATAAACAAACTTAAATAAATAAATAAATAAACAAAATTACTGGTCACTCCGATGTCATAACACAATATTACAGACGATAAAAGCAAGTTATAAAAGAAAGGTCAAATGCATTCCTTTCCTCCCTTTCCCGGTTTATTTGTGCTCAATCCAGGGTGATGCACGCTAGTAAAGAGTACTTGCCTCAGTCTCGTCCACCCTGCGAAATGCACGCTTCAAGCAGGGGCTGGACTTCACGTCGCCCTTTGGATGCCACTCCTTGTACGGCTCTATTTACCCAAGGTCTGGGCTAGTGGCTCTCAGTCTTCGATAAATCCCAGAATCACCCAGGGATAGCTTCGTAAGGAGACAGATGCCTGGGCCTTACCCAAATTCTCCTAAATGGGGATTTCTGAAGAAAGGGCACGAGCAAGCCGGTGTATAGAAGCTTTGCAGTGCCTTTCGCACACCCCCAAACCGAGCGCCACTGGCCCAGCTATTGTTCACCGTGAGGGCTACGACACATGCAGTTCAAAGAATCTTCCCACGGAAGCAGAGCGAGAGGGTGCTGGTAGAAGTTAAAACTCCATTTCTTCTTCCCAGAAAAGATTCATTTAGTTTCTGACAACAGGCTCTCTATCTTATTTATCCTGAAAGAATTTCCCATCTCAGAACTAAGCTATTACTTCACTACATGTATGTGTTTCCAAAGTAGATTCTCCATCAGGGAGCTGGCAGACAGATTTCCCCGTGGTTGGAGCTGACCCCTCAGAATGTAAGCAGAGTCAGGTCTAGGATGCCCTGGGTAGACAGAGAATCTTTTGATCACTGACCCACATCTTCAGGAAAGCCACCCTTACCCACTTTGCTCCTTCACGATTTCTAGTCCTCCAGCCTTGATGACAAAGACAGATAAGGATGTCTCCTGGGTAATAATTTTTAAAAATACCAGATATCGAGAGTCTATTACGTCGTTTGTATTGTGCAGATAGATAATACACGTAGACACGCGTGTATATTTTCTAGAAGAGCAGCTATGGCTACTCAGAGCTGGAAGGTTGCTGGGGTGGAGGGGGGGGTCCTCCTGAAACCAAAGGTCAGAGACTCTAGAGCCTTCTTTCTCATCCTAAGGGTTAAAGGTATAGGCATGTTCCCGGTGAGCCAAAGCCCAGTGACTGGAAAGAGAATGACGCCCCTAAAATAACATCCCCACAAGAGGCCTGTGATGCCCCCATCCCCCCCTCGGCGCACCCCAACCCCCCCCTCCCCCCAGCCCCAAGGGTTTGATGCATCCTGACCCAGCCCCCAGGGCTAACATGGGAGTTCCCTTGGATGAGGGAGCAACTGATGGGGAGGAATCAACTTCCACTGAGCTCCAGAAGCCCAACCACTGGTGAGGGATCTGCACACACCCTGTGGCCAGGCCAACCACATAACTTCAGACAGCGGCCTCTGGGGACACAGAGCAGCACTTCACAGAGGCAATCAGATCCAGTGACGTTTGTACCCAGCTCCAGCAGCGAGGCAGAAGCAGGTAGGACTGAGTCTGTGGCTTCTCGGATACACCCAGAGTAGGAGAGCTCATGGGCTTGGCTTCTCACCAAGGACGCTGTAGCGGAAGAAGCTACATTTTTGCCCCAATTCATGCACAGCTCATTCAATGCTCACACCAACTCTACAAAATATGTACTACCTTCATCAGTATTGCCCTGGTTAAAACAAAACAAAACAAAACAAGAACAACAACAAAAAACAAAACAAACAAAAAAACAACTGTGGCACAGGGAGCCACAACAGCCTGTCCTAGCCGACATGGCTGGGAGCCCACGGCCTGACCCCAAAGCCAGCAATTCCTCCAACACACCTCCTGCCGCCACCAACAGGGGCCCAGCACCTGGCAACTCAAAAGGAATCAAGATGAAAAGGTTTTTACCTGACTGTCAAAATTGATGGAGTCTTTGCCCCGGGGAGGGGCGGGGAAGGGAAGGGAAGCCAGGCAACTGGGGGGAAGGGAGGGGAGCAAGGCAACCTAGAAAAACAACACAAGCGGGCAGGGAGGCAGGAGCTGAATGGACTTCGCTTCTGCAGACCCACAGCCCTCACCCCCACCATCTGCCACGGGGCCTGAGGCATACGCCAGTTGACCTCTGACCCTAGCACTCCCATGGATGCGTTTCCGGAAAAGATGTACTCATGGACACAGCAGGGCAGGTGAATGTGTGCACTGGATTATTGACCTCAGACCCAAACCTGGAGTAGCGGAAAAGAAAAACAGCTGCTTAATAGGATGAAGGGGATGTCAAAACCTAATGATCCCCTGCTCAGGCAAGGTGCCCAAGGTGACCGGGCAGCCAGTGGGCTGCAGGGATCTGAGAGGGAATGTCACAACATGTGATCCTGTCTGTTCTGGAAGTCAGATGACTGTACTATGGGTTACCATGACTTGACTTGTGCTCTGCACCACTGTCAAGAGCCTTCTGGATCACTCAATAAATAAAACAACTAGTCATTTCCATCAGACAATCAGCAGGATGCCGTTTTATTTCCCCCACGCTGAACTGAGGCTTATTTGACTAGACCCCATGCACTGATTGTTCTGGAGTCCTGTGGAGAGGGCTTTATAGTCCGTCAGCATCTGTTAACCGAGCACAGATTGGGTGCGAGCTCTCTATCAACATCACTCCTGATCACGATGCCCTGAGGCTGTTACAAATTCTGGACATTAGTCCGCACTTGTGAGGCCACCTATTTCAGAGTGACAAAAGCTGCCTGCAGTCAAACTTGCCTCTGATCATGACTCAGTGACTCTGTACCAAAGCTGCACCCTGGACTCGCCTGGGGGTGGGGTAAAAATACTGCTTCTGGGTCCCACGCCCCTACAGAGACATCCAAGTAATTGACCAGGGAGTAGCCTGGCATAGGGAGTTTTTACAGCTTCTCAAACAATCTGAATATGTAGCCAAAGTTGAGAACCACCAGTCTCTATTGAAATTCACCGCCCTGGCACCAAGAGACATTTGTAGCAAATTGGTCTAACCACCTTAGTGGTTTTCTACTTTTGGGGGTCTAAGGATGAGACTAGGTGAGAAGGCATCAATGCAGATGGGAGGAATGTCTTGATCTAACCTACTCAGCACATCCTGTGTTTGTTTTCCAAGAACCACTTTCTGTTTTGCTTTTACTTCCTTGCTCTTTCTTCGTTCTATAAACCACACTCACTGCCACTGTCAGTTTAACCTGCTGTCTTCCTTATGATCAAAGTCCAAGCTGTGTGTGATCTCATTTAGTCTTGAAATAGCCCTGCAAGTGAGGAAGCAGCCAAGCTTTTGTTCCTTAAGGCGAATCAGGGGCCTGCAGATCAGGAAAGGTTTTATCTGACATGGAATTCATATCATTATTTTACTTATGTGTGTTTATAGCCCTTTTCATTTACGAAGTGCTTTCACCTATTTGCTCCTGTGGAGTCCTCACAGCAAGTCTGTGGTGAAAGTATTTTCATAACCAGAGTGGCCACACATCTTGATCTACCCCGAACAATTCTTGTCCTAGCCCAATTATTCATAGCACCCCCTTTCACTCTCCAACCAAGTGTCTTTGTCGGAACAATACATGATATGATCACCTTATTTATGACCATCCTCTTGTTTTTAAAAGAGGCTACTAAGGCTCGTAGAAGTTAAGGAATTTGGAGGCTCCTGGGTGGCTCAGTTGGTTAAGCATCCGACTTTGGCTCAGGTCATAATCTCACGGTTCTTGGGTTCAAGCCCCGCATCGGGCTCTGTGCTGACAGCTCAGAGCCTGGAGCCTGCTTCCAATTCTGTGTCTCACTCTCTCTCTGCCCACCACCCCCCGCTCCCGTCATACTCTGTCTCTCTCAAAATAAATAAATAAACATTAAAAAAAAAAAAGAAGTTAAGGAATTTGTTCAGTCATCAGCCAATTAAAAGCAAAACAAGACTCGATCTCATGTGCTGTCTCTCCAAACCTCCGTCCCGCCCATGGGGATTATGAAACATTAGATCAGAGCTGATTTACTCAAAGCTCTCTTATTGTTGAAGAAATTAAAAGTGTGAGGGAGATAATTTCCTAAAAGTCACTACTACAATGTTCTCTGCAAGGAGTACAGAGCAAGGAGAGCAGACTCCTTGGCTGCATTCTATGACTACATTAGAATGCATTAGTTAAGTACCAACGAATTGTCCTCTTGGATGACCCTCAAGAGCTTAACTCAGCAAAACCAGGTACAAGGCCTAACATGGGTATTTGGAAAAGAAAGAGAAATTCAGAGTCCAAACTGCTACATAGGAGGACTAGATCTGAATGTGACCAGGCGTGTTCAACCATAAAACAGGTGGAATCATCATTCTTACTTCCCTGGGTTGTTACACAGAAAGCAAACTGTGGCTCACTGAGTGCTCTCACAGCAGCTAAGTCTCACGAGGTCCTCGTGAGTCACTTTTTTTTCGTTCTCTTCATTTTTCACGCGAGGGAACCAAGGCTCCTAAACAGGATGCTGGGGATCCAACAGGATAAGGTATTTGAATGTGCTTCATAAATCCTAAAATGCTACCGTTTATTATTATTATTATTATCATCATCATCATTATTATTATTATCAGCAGCAGTAATAGTTAACAGATGATAATCAGTTGATGTGGGCTAGAATCATGTGTCCTTGAAACTCCCTGGGCGACCCAGGTTTTGAATGATGCACCCAGTGGACAGGCCCGGTGGAGAGAAGGTCCCTTCCAGAAAGTTGTTGAAGATGACACATAGGATTCTGGGTGGGGCCCAGCCTGACGGAGAGGCTTCCTAGAAACCAACCGATCCTGCCTTGCTGGAAGGACCTCAGGCACCAGACACCCTCCACAAGAAGGCCTTTCTTCATGAGAATCACAGAGCTAAGAGAAATGTCAATTCTGTAAATTGATTCTGGAACTCAGGACATTGTTTCCCTAAAATAAAACCAATCATCACCTGGACAGAATCTTGATTTCACAATCATTTTTCAGCCTTTGCTGCTCCCTATAAATGATAACTACAAATCAGAATTGCAAAAAAGAAGGGGGAAAAATCAAGAGCTTTCCTCTCTGATTTTTTTTTCTCCCATCAGTCTGGTTTTTGAGCTAATCATGAAGGCCTGCCTGGTTCTCATGGATTGCCTTCCTTTAGGGGCAAAACAAATAACAACACAGGCATTTTAGAATTCTTTTGGGGGCACTGAGGGCTGTGCAGTGAGCTTTTTGTATACGTGGAAAAAACCTTCAAAGCTGCCAACACGAAGTTCCCAAGGTGCAGGCAGAATTGGTCTCCGTGCCTAGTAGTGGGTCAAAGGGCTCCTCTGACTCTAAAGAGTCAATTTGTGTTTCAAATAGCTTTCAGGAACCTGACACTATGAAACTACCTGCTCCCAGGAAATCTGAGAAAGTCCTAGAATAGCTTTCTTCAGGGAGAGCCGGGAGCCTCCTGGCTTTGTTAAAGCTCTCCCTGTTCATTCCCTTCCCTAGGCCACAGGACTGGATGGTGAGGTTCAGGGCGCCCGCTCCTGGCCCTTGGTCCAACAGGGCCCAGCTCTGGAGAGGACGCGACCTCTTTGGCTATCTGGGTCTGCCAAAGGACCTGGTAATCCTGCCCAGAGGGGACCCAGAAACCAAATGAGGGAGACAGGAGCCACATCTGAGGGGAGACAAACAGGTTCAGCAAAGCAAATGACAGGCATAATTTCTATGGATTATTTTGAAAAATAAACCCAAAGAAGGTAACACCTAGCCAAAAAATATTTAACAGACCTTTGTGGTACGCTAGGGCCAACTGGGGAGGACCACTTACCAAGTCGCAACCTGATGGAGGTTTGGGGATTGTTCTGTTCGGTTTTAGGCATCAAAAGATACCAAAGACCAAAGGGTTGCTATCAAGGTTTATGCAGATCTTATCCTTTTTTGGTGAAAATCTCTCATCAGCTTGGAGATAAGGGCAATTTGCTCAAAACAACATCTTTCCCATCGCAGATATATAGGTCTTTTCAATTCAGCCGGGAGACTCCTGAAAGGCACCAAGGAACTCTCCTCTCCTCAGTCACCTGTGCCTTTCCTGGGAAACTTTGCATTTGAAGGCTATTTCCCGCGCCCCTCCCTCCCCCCCCCCCCCCCCCCCCCCCCCCCCGCCTTGGCTCTCACGCCGCCAGCGCACTCCCCTCCCCCCAAGCCTGGCGACTCTCCCCGCACCGCCCAGGAGGCCGCTCTCCGGCCGCCTCAGGTTTCCCGGCTTCTGCGGTGAGCCCGCCACAGGGAGGACTGATCAAATGTTTCTTTCTTACACCGCACCACCCGTGGACCGGGAAACGCCGCCTCCTCCGCCTCCATGCTTTGCCTCCTACAGGTTGCAAATGAAATACAGCCGTTTGGAGGGTAGATTGTTTCTGCCCAGGGAGCGAGGCGACTGAAGTCAGTTTGTGCACTGTGCCCCTCCATCCCAGCCTGCCCCAAGTTGACCGGGGTTTTTTTTGTAGTTGTTGTTGGTTTTCTTTGTTTGTTTGTTTGCCAAACCTTGGCATTTCCTGATACTCCCCTGCAGAACCATGATTATGACAATAACAGTAATGTTGGCCAATGGAGTGTTTGTTTTCTGCTTTGCAGGTCACAAAGCAAGAAACACCTTTGTTTCCTTTGCTTTTTTTTTAGTAGCTCTCAGCAAAAGAGAGAAAAGACATTTGAAGAACTGTTATTTTTATTTTGCCAAAGATAATTGTCCGGATCGGCAATGTTTCCTTTTCTTCCCTTCCCTCTCTTAGCCCTCTCTCCCACCCAATTTTAGAGGCACGCTCACGGCTCCAGGCAGGTTCCGGCCACCTCCTTATACCTTGAGATGGCCCTTAAGGACTAGCCAGAATCGCACCGGGCAGGGACCTGTAGCGGCGACCCGCTTGCTCTACAGCGGATCTGACAAACGGCCGGCCAACTCTCCAAGAAGACAGCCACCTGCAAGATTGCACCTGACTCCACAGCAGCCGGGAGCCCCGAAGCGAGGCTCTCTGGCTTGCAGGAAGGCCACCCAAGGGATCGCTGGGGCTGGGCTGTCCTCCCTGGGGAGGGTCCAGCGTCCCGGCTCTGTCCGCGCCCAGGCACGTGAGCCCGCGCAGCGGGGAGCCCGACTGCAGGCGCGACAGGTGCGGCGGGCGCAGGGACGCCGACCTACCTTCACGAAGAGTTCGATCTCGGGGTCCCTGTCGTCCCCGTTAGCTGTCGCCGAGTCCGTCATGCCGTCGGCGCCCGGGGCCAGCGTCCCGGGCCGGGGAGGCGCCACCTCTGCGGCGCCTGAGCCAGCGCTCTGCGCTCCTGCTCCTGCTCTGCGGGGCCCTCCTTGAGAGCGGCGCTTATTATTATTATTATTATTATTATTATTATCGGATCTATTTCTCAAGCCGGGAACCGCAGTGTCTGAGAGATCAAATGTCCCGAGAGATCACATGCAAAGGAGGAGAGGGGAAAGGTGGGTTCAAGGATGGCAGCAGGTCCCCGGAGCAACAAGTGCCGGGCTGCAGGGAGGTGTCACAGGATCCGCTCCAGTCAGCGATCCCCGCGTCGCCGCCAACGCGCCCAAAATAGCCGGAGGCCGCGGGGCGGGGTCAGCCCGGGCGGGGCTGGGCGGGAGGGGCGCCCGGCGAGCGCGGCCTCTGCCCTGGCCCCGGCCCCCGCCCCCTGCCCCGCCGCCCCGGCCCCGCTGGACCGGAGGCAGTCGCGGCCGACCCGGGCTGGCACCACCTACGAGGCCCCGGGGACCTTATGGGAAAGGTAAAGGGAGGGAGAGGGAGTCCAAGCGAACGGGAAAAGAGAGGGGAGAAAAGATGGCTTTAAGTCTTATGTGTCAATAACGATGCTTTAGCTCGTCCAAGTTACTCGATTATTGGCGTTACCCACTCGGAAAGCCCCTTCCTGCCTTAGCCGTGCTCAGAGTGGGGAGGAGCTGTGGGGAGCGGGCAAGGAAAGAAAGGACCCCTATGAGGAGCCATCCTAGAGCTGGGCAAATGGGGTAGGACATGGGGTGGGGGTGGGCAGGGCTCATGTCTAAGGTAGAGGGGTGAGCCAACCTGGTCAGGGGCTGCCGGAGCCGAGCACCCAAGTCTTGCTGATCTTCTAGGCATACTTTTTTCCCCACTTTCTTCTCTTGTCTCTTCTTTTCATTCCTTTCTTTCCTAGTCAAATTTCGTTCTCTGTTTTGTAGTGAAGTATGATGCACATATGGAAAAATGCACGTATCACAAATGTCAAGTTCAATGAACTGAACTCACCCATGGAACGCCAGATGAAGAATTAAAATACTAACTACACCCCCAGAAGCTCCTTTTGGTCTTTCTTCTCTTCCTTTCCTCCCCCTCCACCCCTCTCTTCCGCCAGAGTAAACATTATCTTGACGTGTAACAGCACTTGTCCGGAATCTTACAGTAAATACAGTATATATACTCTTGATGTTTGGCATCTTTTGCACACCATTACATTTGTGACATTCATCCATTCTGTTGTGTGTAGTTGTAAATCATTCATTTTCATTGCCACAACTTAACATCCATATTTTTGGTTGATGGACATTTGCATGGTTTCCAGTTAATGACTACTGTAGATACTGCTGCTATGAACATTCTATCAAACATTCTTTGGTGATAACACGGACACTTTTCTGTTGGGTATATCCTTAGGAGTGGCATTTATAAGTTATAGCGTACAAGAATGTTCTTGAATAGACCCTGCCAAAGGGGTTGTACCAATGTATGTTCCCACCTTTCATTTATTTTAAAAATAGGTACAAAATCTTTTGCATCTGAAATCTGGTCAACTTTCATTTGTTTTCTCCGCCTTCTCTCTAGCTAATCCTGTTGCTGCTCTCTCTTGCCTTGCTTACAAATAATGCATTTATTTCACAGCTTTGCAAGAAAACAAAGTAATCCCTTAATAATAAAAATAACTAATAATACTTGTTACGTACCAGACAAAAAAAAGCACTGGAGATCTTAATTTGTTTCATCTTTACAGTTAGTGTTATTATCCCAGTGTTCCAAAGGGGGAAACAGGTTTAAAGTATTTAAGTAACTTGCCTCTAGTCATTCAACTAGAAAATGGCAGATTTGAACGCAGAAAGACTGAGCCTCTGCTCCCAACTACTCTACTAACTGCCTCTCTCAAATTTAGTGCATGCTGGGTAAGTCATTCTGAAGAAACAAAGACACTGTCCTGGTCTGAATGGAGATTAAGTTCCATTTCAGGATAATAGTCACATGGAAGGAAGACTAAGGCTGTCACATGAATTGGGCTCCATAAATCAGCATGTAGACAGATTATTCACCACAGTGGGAGTGGGTAGACAGAAAGGCCTCATAAAGCAGAAGGCACTCCGCTGAATCTTCCTGAATGGCCAGGCGTCTGACAGGCAGAGAAGATGGCAGGGTACCCTGACCACCCTTTATGGCAGGCCGTTTCCCCAGAAACCGCAAGTACAAATGTTCCTTTTCACTGAAGAAGTCGCCAAGCCCAACTTGCAAGCCCTCACAATACACTACAGCTTAATCAAGGTGAGGTCTAATTGCTCTCCTCCTCCTTGGTTTCAGGCTTACATCACCAAAGCCTTTAGAGAAACAGTCACCTTCACAGCTCGTACATTCTGAGCCAATGACTGCATACCTTCACTGCATGCTGCACAGACTCATCACTTCCTGCTCTGGACTGCAGACAATATTTGCAATAGCGATGTGGCAGAGGTAAATAAAATTATATGCGTGAAATGCCCTTGAGGGTTTTTTTTTTCTTTAGATGAAAAATGCTTTACACGTGTGATCATGTTCTTGGCTATGATCTAAACAATGTATGGTGTGACCTCCACTTTCCTGACTTCCAACCTAGCAGAGTTGGCTTCCATTTTGTTTTCTCTAAACATCTACTGCTTACTGCTTATTGGAAATGAACCAGTTCCCTTTTAATCTCTAGATAATACCTTCCATTTGGACATCCCTACAGACAACTGATAGTTTTGATATTCTAAATCTTCATGTTGCCACACACACACACACACACACACACACAAGTCCGCGTTGGTGATGAAGTACCTTTGTGCATATTTCTAGTTTTTAAGTCCACATTCTGCTTTCACTCAAGATAAAAAAAATCTTTGTTTTGTACCCTTTAATGTCAAATCATAATTGGTTAGAGTCTATTCCAGCTTTGTCCAGAGAAAAACACTTCCTTGATCATACACTACTTCTGATAATCATAGTTTCACACAGTTAGTGCAAGCTTTGGGTAACTATTTACCAGGAAAGCACTTCAAAGACATATTTAGTGCTCACTTTGGCTGCACATATACTAATATTGGAACAGTACAGAGAAAATTAGCATGGCCCCAATGCAAGGCTAACATGTAGATCTGTGTAACATCCATACATTTGTATGATTGTTGAAAGCAAAAATTATCACATGTCTTACGGGGTTTTAAATATATTCAGACTCAAATGATATGGCATAAAGGTGAAGGTAAAGGGTAGTGGTAAGGTTTCTTCGAGTGGCAAACTATGACCTCTAAGCAGACTGAGAAAAGTTAGGTATGTATGTCATAACCACTCCTAAAGCAACAACTATAAAAGTTATATAAAGAAATGTAGTAAAAAGCCAATAGGTAAATCAAAATGGAATGGGAAGAAATTTTCAAATAATCTAATAGGCTTGATGGGGGGACAAAGAGAACAAACATAAAACTTACTGTTAGACGGCACACCTAAATCCAACCATATGAATATTTACACTAAATAAAAATGATCTAAACACATCAATTAAAAGCTGGAGATTGTTGGATTGGATTTTAAAAGATACTCAGCTCTACAATGTTACAGAATCTCACTTCAAGCATAATGATACAGATAATTATAAGGAAAAGGATGGAAAAAAATACCATGCAAACACTAATCAAAAGAAAGTTAGTGGTTATATTCATATCTGACAAAATAGACCCCAGAACAAGGAAATTATCAGCGATAAAGTTGGATATTACACAATGATGAGTCAACCCATCAAGAAGATATAACAACTCTAAGTGTATACGTACCTAATAAAAAACTTTCAAAATACGTGAAGCAAAGCTGACAGAACTGAAGGAAGAAACAAATACATGAATATAGTTGGAGACTACAAAATTTTTTTCTTAGTAATTGGTAGCACAAATAGACAAAAAAAAAAATCACTAAGAATATAGAAGACTGAAACAGTACTGCAACCAATTTGGCCAAATGAACTTTTATAGAATATCCCATCTAAATAACAACAGAACCGGGGCGCCTGGGTGGCTCAGTCGGTTGAGCGCCAACTTCGGCTCAGGTCACGATCTCGCGGTTGTGAGTTCGAGCCCCGCATCCGGCCCCTGTGCTGACAGCTCAGAGCCCGGAGTCTGTTTCGGATTCTGTGTCTCCCTCTCTCTGACCCTCCCCCGTTCATGCTCTGTCTCCCTCTGTCTCAAAAATAAATAAACGTTAAAAAAAAAAGTTAAAAAAAAAAAAAACAACAGAACCCACACTGTTTTCAAGTATGCATGGAATAGTCACCAAAATAAACCATATTCTGTATCACAAAACAAACATTACATGTAAAAGAATGAAACAATACAAATATAATCTCTGACTATAATAGAACCAATTACATCAACAAAAAATGTTTCTGGAAAACCTCTAAATATTGGGAAATAAAGCAATTCACTTTCAGAAATTCATTGGTTAATAAAGAAGCCTGAAGGATAATTATAAAATATTTTGATCTGAATGTAAAGGAACATACAATGTATCAAAATTTGTGGGATGTAGCTAAAGCAGTTCCTAGAAAGAAATTTATACTTGAAATGCTCATTTAGGAAGGGAATAAAGATCTCAAATCTAAGCGTGTACCTTAAGAAACCAGCTAACCCTAAAGCAACAAGGAATAAAATAAATATAAGAAAAAAAATGAAATTGAAACAAGATAAAACAATGGAAAAAATCAGTGAAACCAGAAGCTAGTTCTTGTAAAAGATCAATAGAATTAATAAATTTGTCTCTGGATTTGCCAAGAGAAAAAGAGAGAAGGTGTATTTTATCAGTATCAGGTGTGAAAGACGGATAGCAATGCAAACTTCACAATCAGGAGAAGGTAATAAAGGAACAATATAGGCAACTTTTTGCATGTAAATTAGATACTTAAATGAAAAGAACCAAATCTTAAAAGACACAAAACTCATTCAAGAAGTAGGAGATAAACTCTAAACCATAAGAAACTCTTAAATACAGAGAACAAACTGAGGATTGGTGGGGACGGGAGGGGAAAATGGGTGATGGGCATTGAGGAGGGCACTTGTTGGGATGAGCCCTGGACATTGTATGTAAGTCATGAATCATGGGAATCTACTCTCGAAGCCAAGAGCACACCGTATACTCTGTATGTTAGCTAACTTGACAATAAATTATATTTAAAAATAATAATAAAAATAAATAAAATAAAAAACATTGTAATCAAAAAAAAAAAAAAAAGAAATAGGAGATAACCTGAATAGTCCCATATACACTAAAGATATTGAATTCATAGTTGAAAATCTTCCCAAAAAACCCCTACCAAAACTCAAAAAACTCCCAGGCCCAGATGTCTTTATTAATGGATTCAACCAAACCTTTAAGAAAGAAATCATAGCGATTCTTTTTTTTTTTTTTAATGTTTATTTATTTCTGAGAGAGACAGAGACAGAATGCAAGTGGGTTAGGGGCAGAGAGACAGGGAGACAGAACCTGAAGCAGGCTCCAGGCTCTGAGCTGTCAGCACAGAGCCCGACACGGGGCTTGAACTCACGAGCTGTGAGATCCTGACCTGAGCCGAAGTCAGACGCTCAACCGACTGAGCCACCCAGGCGCCCTGAAATCATAGCAATTCTACACAATCTCTTCCAGAGGTAAGAAAAGGAGGAAATAAAGATCTTGTATCCAGAATTTGTAAAGAATTTTCACAACTCAAAGATAAGAAAACAAACAACCCAATTAAAAATTGGCAAAAAGAGGGGCACCTGGGTGGCTTAGTGGGTTAAGTGTCCGACCTCAGCTCAGGTCATGATCCTGCATAGGGCTCTCTGCTGTCAGCACAGAGCCCGCTTCAGATCCTATGTCCCCCTCTGTCTACCCCTCCCCCACTCACGTTCTCGCACTCTCAAAAATAAACATTAAAAAAAAGTTGTTTTTATTTGGCAAAAAGAATCTGAACAGACATATCCCCAGAGAAGACATGCCAATGGCAAATCAGCACATGAAAAGATGATAAATGTCATGATTCAGCAGAGAAATAGAAATAAATACAATGATACCACAGTATACCTATCAGAATGGTAAAAATATATACACGTGATAACCTCATGTGGTAGCAAGGATACAGAACAACTGGAATTCTTGTACATTGTCAGTGAGAAGGCAGAATTGTACAGTCATTCTGACAAAACACTTTGGCAATTCCGTGTAAAGTCAAATATATGTTAACCATAAGACTCGCTCGTCATCTCCTGGATATCATCCTAGAGAGATGAAAACTTTGGTTCTCACAAAAGCCTGTACATGAATGTACATAGCAGAATTTATAATTGGTGCAAACTGGAGACAACCTAAATGCCCCTCGATAGCTAAATGAATAAAAAAAAAATTGTGGTACATCCATACAATGATATACCACTTAGCCATTAAAAAGAATGAATACCTCCAAAACACGGATGAATTTCAGCTGTATGTACCAAGTCAGAGAAGCCAGTCTCAAAAGATTGCATACTGAATGGTCCCACTTGTATGACATTCTGGGAAGGCAACATTATAGTGATGGAGAGCAAATCAATGGCTGACAGGATTGCAGAGGGGTGGGGGACTACCAAAGGGTAGCACAAGGGAATATTTTCAGGTGATGGAACTATTCTGTATCCTGTCCGTGGTGGTGGTTATAGATGTTTCTGCATGCATGAAAACATACAGAGCTCTAAACCAAAAAAGAGAATTTTCTGTAGGTAAATTTTTAAATGATCAAGATTCTTTTCTTTTTAATGTTTTTATTTATTTTTGACAGAGAGAGAGAGAGAGAGAGAGAGAGAGCGAGCA
The DNA here is from genome assembly GCF_028018385.1 of Neofelis nebulosa. Classification (NCBI taxonomy): domain Eukaryota; kingdom Metazoa; phylum Chordata; class Mammalia; order Carnivora; family Felidae; genus Neofelis; species Neofelis nebulosa. The sequence goes on from NC_080787.1 coordinate 47,357,537, forward strand.
TGAGCAGGGTAGGGGCAGAGAGGGGGAGACACAGAATCTGAAGCAGGCTCCAGGCTCCGAGCTGTCAGCACAGAGCCGGATGCAGGACTCGAATTCACGGACTGTGAGATCATGACCTGAGCCAAAGTAGGACGCTCAACCGACTGAGCCACCCAGCTGCCCCTAAATGATCAAGATTCTTAAAAACTGCAGAAAAAGGTAAAACTACTAGATTTTATTTTTACATCCCCTTTCCACGCATTCTTTGCTTCAAATCCTTAGTCTCAGATCTCATCTTACCATTGACTTCAGATGTATGAAACGGCTCTCTGTTCCATGAGACCTGGTGCTCCTAAGTATAGTCATTCAGTAAAATAGAAAGAACTTTCATTGAAATAAAAAATGAAACAACAAAATAAGCGTATTTAGACTGAGAGGGAGTGTGTGTCTGTGGTAAAAGGACATTCAGTATGAAATAATGATGATCCTTTTAGGAAGATTTGGTAGAAATGTTCACCTTGCCCAGTGCCAGAGTAGAAGAACGTCAGTAGATATAAGCTCCAACTTTTACGTACCTAATGATATTCACTCGAACCCACTCAGTCTGCCCAGGGTAGCAGCTACTTCTGTGAGAATTAGATTGTTCCACTCTTACGTTCTTCACGGAGAATCTCTCAGACAATCCCAAGAGCTTGAGGTTCAAGCTGAGGGGACAAGTGGGTTTTGATGGCAGCTGCAGGAGCATCAATTACATCGTGTCTCTGTGAGAGGACCAGGTGGGTGTAGACAAGAGGAGGTGAGTCTGGAGGAGTTACAATCCCATGAAGTCACTGGTTGGGCTGTGAGGGGGATTAGGGTGGGTTGCTAGTTCTATCTATCCCTTTATAAACTAATGTGCTCTTGGGCGTGCCTAACATTACCAGTAATCTTTGTCCCCACCGCAGTCGGCCTACAGACTCCCGGGGAGAGCCTGGGAGTGGGCTGGACTGAAGCCAGGGGTCCTTGTCAACAACCTTCACTCATCCCACTGATTCACCCATACTCATTCTCTCCACCAGGGTTTTGGGGAGCACTGCTCATATGCTTTCTAGAACCCTCTAAGAACACGCATTGTGCACATCACCTCCTGATGATAAGCAGTCTTTGCTCCTGCATTATTCCTTCATGGATTGAGTCAGGACTTTTCCACAAAAGTAAAGTCCCCTTGAGGACAGGAATGCAGTTTTATGTCTCTTTTGCATGACCCTCAGAACATAACAGTTCCCTGCTATAAACTTTTAAACAAACAAAAACCACTTATCAAACAAACTGTTGATAATTCAAGTACAAATGTACATGCTCAAGAAAATAGTTGTTGGTGGAATGAATTAATGAATAACTGGAACTTTCTTTCACAGCCTCCTCCTCCACTAGAGAGTCTGCCCTTACTTATATTAACTCAAAGGCTGACATCACTAAAATGGACATTACAGTGTGGGGGGTTTGTAAAGATTCTAATTTTGAAGTAAAACATGGAAAAGAGTTTGTAATAATAATAACAGTTAACATTTACCAAGGGCCCACCATGTGCCTGAAGCTCTGAATCTCTTATGAGCTCTCTTCATCTCTATAAATAACCCTGTGAGACAGGTGCTATCAGTCCCATTTCACAAATGAGGAAGCAAAGACTTAAAAAGATTAAGTAACTTGTCCAAGATCACACAGATAATAATAAACAACACAGCTGGTATTCTGACCCAGGTCTCTCCATTGTGAAAGCCCATTTTATTAACCAGCATGCTTTACTGTATGTGAGAAGCAGGATGGATTTGGAGGAGGCTGGGATGATGTTAGAGACTTAGAAATTGCTTCCTGAATTGCAGTCAGTGAATAACTGGTTTTGGATAAGAAATGGCTAGATTTGGGGATTCTAGAATCCCTCTTCACTCTGCTTAACCCAAGAGACACCAGAGACAAGCTGAAAAAAGAAGCAGGGACCAAAATGTGGTTCATGAAAAATAAAAAAATATGGAGCCCCTGGAGAAAGGAAAGCTGTGGGAGACAAGAGGCCAGGGAAAAGTGATCTGAGGTCATGTTCTGTTGCATCACCATGAATTTTTGGCAAGATTTATTGCTCTGGTAATTGTCTCACTTAATGGCAAAGTTCATACTTTAGTCACAGCAAGATCACATTAAAATACAACTATTACATAAGTATATTTTTAAAAACCTTGGGCCAGATCCAGGATAAATACATAATTCAAAATACATAATTAATAATAATTCAAATACATCATTTGTAACAAAATCCCCAAAATATGTTGACCCATATTACTTTTATACACACAGCTCATTTTCTTTTGGCCAACAAGCCCATCTTGACAATTGACGAGAGATCAAAAAAGGGCATGGTGTTAAAGAGGACCCAGGAGGGGCGCCTGGGTGGCGCAGTCGGTTAAGCGTCCGACTTCAGCCAGGTCACGATCTCACGGTCTGTGAGTTCGAGCCCCGCATCAGGCTCTGGGCTGATGGCTCAGAGCCTGGAGCCTGTTTCCGATTCTGTGTCTCCCTCTCTCTCTGTCCCTCCCCTTTCATGCTCTGTCTCTCTCTGTCCCAAAAATAAATAAACGTTGAAAAAAAACAAATTAAAATAAATAAATAAATAAATAAATAAATAAATAAATAAAGAGGACCCAGGCTGGAGAGAAGCAAGGTAAGGAATCTTGTGGTGTGGAAGTCAGCTTGTCCATGGGTGGGAGCAGAATGAATTGAGGGAAGTGGGAAAATGCCCATGACCAAGCAGATTAGAATTCTGAAAGGAAAAGTGAAGAGTTGTTATAATGATTGACAACTAGAATCCATTTGCTCTTTGTTGCTCTGAACTTTCTTTGGAATCTGCACCTGTTCCATTCACAGCCCATTAGCTTCAAGCGGAGCTTCCTGATTGGGCAGGTAACTTGGATTGGCCAATGGGAGCATTGACTCCCTGTGAGCACTATGATTCGTCCAAAATGGACACATGATCAACTTGGGGCCAATTTTCTGTTTTTAAAATGGAAAAAAAAAAAAAAAAGGTCTTCTAATAGACTTGCAAAGCAAGCTACTTAGTGTTGCGTTCATGACATTCTCATTTACAGTGTAGTTTGTGAAGAATCATGTTTTAAAACTGTAATTATGTTCTCTAGTTAAGAGAACATAGTTAACTAGTTAACTAGCAAAGCTAGTTAAGGCTGTTTCTTTGTAACTCTTGGAAGGCGTTATATGAATCCTCATTACGACATAGTAAAAACAGCTCAGACTTTGCTCAGATTTGGGGCTTTTGTCAGAAATGTGCCTAAGAGTCAGTCTTTCCTTCTGTTGGACTTACGGAGAAACTAGGATATGGTCCTAGAGCTGCCTGTGCTATCTAGCCACTGCTAAGACAGTATAATTGAGAGTAAAGCCAACAGAGAGAAAACGAGGGCCAAAAGCTGGAGAAAGGAAACCCAAGTTCTGATGTCTTGTTTGAGTGACTAGATGAGTGACTTGTTGAGTGACTAGTGGTCCACATGATAGAAAAAAGATTTCAGGGCTCTTGTAAGGTGGATAGGAGTCAACAGCACAGTGATGCCTTTTTAAAAAGGAGGCTGCATCCTAAGATCAATAAGTCATAGTTTTAAAGTTCCAGACCCTCTATATAGGCACTATTTAGTCTTTCCAGGCTTGTAAGCCAAAATACAAAATGAAAGTGAAAATACGTCCAGAAATTGGCAGAGTTGCAGAGAAGCTCCGTGTGTCAATTTAAAGCAATAAGTTAAATGATACAATCATAAAATTATGACTCCATGCATCAATCTTATTTTTCAACAGAGAATGTCTTATACAGTGAAAAGAGCACAGGGCTTGGATCCAAAAGTTCCAAACTCAAGACTTGGCTTCTGTCACTTTCTAGCCTTATGCCTTGATGATCAACCCTCCCAAACCTCAATTTCTTTTATTTTGTTCTTTTTCCAAACCTCAATTTCTTTTTCTGTAAATGGAGGTAACTGTACCTTCCCTGAAGTTAATGTAAAGTTTAAATAATATTATTTATGAATACGTGTAATTCATGCAGCATATTGACTATCCCATAAAGAAAGAACAAAAGAGCTGCCTCTCCACAAATGCATAGAAGACAGCACTGTGTTTCATAGGTAGTTTCTCACTTAATCCATCACTCCAACCCTATTCACGAGGTAGCTACTATCATGGCTCCATTGTGCAGAAGAGAAAACTGATACACACAGATTAGTTAGTAAGCATAGCTAACCAGAAAACTCTAGAGCTGGGATTTTAACCCCAAGACACTGACTCCCAAGTGTCTGCTTTTATGACCTCAATGAATGAGGACTATTTAGTATTATTTTATTATTAATAAATTAAATAAATGAATAAAAAGAAAGGGAGAGAGAGAGAGAGAGAGAGAGAGAGACAAAAGGCTCCAAGTGAAAGCTGAAGGTCAGCTACTGGAACATTCAAATGACTAAATAAGAAATGCCCCCAGGTAAAGAATGGAATATATACCCTGTCGTCATTACTCTGACCACGCTGGATGGCCTCCCTCCTTTATCTGACTGTCTCCCTCTTCTAATGTCAGCTCTTCAAGCTACATAAGGAATTATTTCCAGAATGGCGTAGAATATTTTTGAGAACCTTGCAAATTCCTTCTTGGAAATGGGTAGAATTGATCTAACCAAATTGTTTTTTTTTTAAAGTTTATTTATTTATTGGGGGGTGAGGGGAAAAAAATATATATGTATATACACACACATATATATGTATATATTCACACATATATATGTGTATATATATGTATATATTCACACACATATATATATATGCAGAGAGAGAGAGAGAGAATCCCAAGCAGACTCCACACTGTCAGCCAACGTGGAGTTGGATGCAGGGCTCAAACTCAAAAACCGTAAGACCATGACCTGAGCCAAAATCAAGAGTTGGACGCTTGGGGCGCCTGGGTGGCTCAGTCGGTCGAGCGTCCAACTTCGGCTCAGGTCATGATCTCTCGGTCTGTGAGTTAGAGCCCTGCGTCGGGCTCTGTGCTGACAGCTCAGAGTCTGGAGCTTGTTTCAGATTCTGTGTCTCCCTCTCTCTGACCCTCCCCTGTTCATGCTGTGTCTCTCCCTGTCTCAAAAATAAATAAAACGTTAAAAAAAATTTAAAAAAAAGAGTTGGCCACTTAACCAACTGAACCACTTAGACGTGCCACCAAATTGTTATTTTAAAAATAACCTATCCTAAAGGTAGGGGCAGTTATATATGTCCATTGCACCTCTAGAAGTCTAAAAACATATCTCTATTTGAGTCTTTTTTTTTTTCTTTCCATTTATTTCCTTGTATACATATGTCTCCTTATTTTAGGATCTCAGAGAGACAGAATACAACATTTCTATGCCTTATTAGTTGGTCATAACTAGGCAGATACAGAAGGAATTTATCTCTGCAGCACTGTAACAAGTGGCTCTCTTTAATCTATATTCAGGAAAAAAGCTTTGATTCTATTTTTTGTCATATATTTTTCCCAACTGTGCAATCTTTTATGATCTCCCAGGAAGATTAGCCTTACTGCCGCAAAACTTGATGGACAGAAAATCAGAGGCTTGTCTAGAATTGTTTCAATTTCCTTCTCCTGGAGAGAAAGCAGAAAGCACCTCAAATATCTCATTTTGGCTAACTTCGGCCAAGCATACCTTGGTCGTGTTCTATGCCAGGCACTGTGCTCAGTGCTGGGGAATACATGTGTGAGTGAGCGCTAGCCTCTGTTGCAAGGAGCTCACAGTGCCTACAACAGAGGGGTGCTCCCGCTCTTCGCCCCATTTCTAGCTGAGGAGGTGCAACGTGTTTGTAAAAACACAGAATCGAAATAAGCCTAACAGTATTGAGAAAAGATGCTCGTTGCCAAAATTTTCGTAACCAGAGTAGGAGATAGATGTACACTTGGGTCCACACCAGCTGCCTCCCAAATGAGTCCTCTCCCACCAAGTCAGCGATGGTCAGAGTTAATTCATCATTTCCATGTCATGTTTCTGTTGACCACCTGTTACACACCAAATATTCTTGGAGACACTGAGTGTATCTTGGGGAATAAAACACTTGTGGATAGCCCTTGCTTGGTGGGCCTTGCAATACAGGGTAGGAGATAGGACAAACATGTGAACAAATAAATAGATGCATACTTATAAAATGTGATAGATACTTTCTGGGAATCTGGGTTTCAATGCTAAAGAATCACAGTGGAAGATGAGGGAACCCCGCTTAGGCCATGCATGGGGAAAGCTTATCTAAGGAAGTGACATTTAAGCCCAGACCTAAAAGATAAAAAGGGGCTGGTCATTTGAAGACAGAAGGGAAAAGAGAAGTGAACAGCATGTGTGAGGGGCCCTAAGGTAGGATAAAGTATTTCATGCTTGAGAAACTAAAGATCTAGCTTGAATTCCTCCATGTATCCCTTTAGGGGTCCATGCCGTGGGGTCCCAGATTTACCTTTTCCTACATAATTATATGGACAAACTTTTGGAATATTAATACCCTCTTGGAGAAAATGTGCCCAGAGGCTTTCATTCAGTGAAAAAGTTATATCTTAAAGAAATAATGGTGGCACCACTGAATATATGCTGAGTTGGTAGCAAATCACGCTCTCTCTTGCTCTATAATGCTTCAGAATTTCTTTAGTTAAATACAGTTTGGAAAGGGTTGCAATTCACACTTGTACAAAGACAGACATTAACCTAAGACTCCTTTGCAATATATGCTTTTCACTTCAATGTCCCTCACGCTTTGATTTTGCTCACTGGCTGCATCTACGACAGGCAAAGACATTTGCAGGATGGCAAAACCCACTCCCAAAGGCTGAGGTTTTATCTAAGTCATTTTATGATAGAAGATTGCATTGAAATCCATTCAATTCCGTTAAAATTCATTCTTTTTTTTACCTTGCTTTTTTGGAATCTTGTAAACACAACCATTGTCACTTTTTCCTCTCTTGAGAAATTAAATCCCAGGATGATAAAAGCTGAACATGGAGTCCATCATTTGTCTCCCTTCGACACATCACAGGGTAATTCCATCAGTAGACATTAGGCTTAATGACCTTAATGAAGCCTCCCTATGTTAGGGCCCAGAGGGTCAAACTGCTGACCTAAGCTCTGCCTTACTCACGGCACCAGCTCTCTGGTCAAAGTCCTTATATTAAAGGGCACAGGATACAGAACAGCCTTGCCAAAGTGGTCTGGCCAAGTTCTCAAGTCAAAGCCAACTCCTCTGCTCCTTCCCTCTGGTTATAGAGATGCATGTGTGCCCATCATGTGGGTGCTGACTAGCCAAGACCCCTTGCCCTTGTGCCGAGAGATCACTTGGCAGTCAGAGTGTCCATTCTCTTTTTATCCCTCGTATCTCATACCAAGTAGGCACTCAGTGGGCATTTATTCCATAAGTGGGTTGAATAAATGAGCGAATCAACTTGAGTATAGTTCATACACACTTGACAACTGCTTACATGGAGGCCTACAAAGTGTAGGCTTTCTGTCTGGCATCTTCAAACAATCTTACCATTTGCATGAAACTTCTAGAAATATTTCTTATTTAATGATTGTCATAGCCATAAAAAGTAGAACAGATATTTTTCTTGTTACCCCCATGTTAACAAGATCAGGGAACTCAGATTCAGAGAGGAGGAATAACTTGTCCCAGTCCTCTGCACTGAAAAGTGGCAGTGCCCGCACGGGCTTCTGTGACTCTCTGATGTACCTTGATGCCTTTATACGGTACATTGTCTCTCCTTGAAAGCTAGGCTCTGGGTCATTCAAGCTGACAAATATTATACAGGAAACTAACTCATGCTGATAAAGGGCTAAAAGAGACTCTTTCCCCAATCTTGTTACTCAGGGGAACCCATCTTGTCACAAAGAAGAGTGTCCTTGGCTTTGACCTTGCAGCCCATATCAGTGAATCCATTTTCCTTCCACCATAACAAGCAAGCTGCTTCTGGGCTGTGAAATGAATCTCTGGGAAGGACACTCTAACAACTGATGGGTGAGTAGCTCATCCTCACTCAATAGTAAGAATGCACTGCTGGGCTCCCCTGCTCCTGTTAGCATCAAAAGGACTTCAAGGATCTGGGCCACACAAATCCATCCAGATCTGCAGTTGTGATGGGCCCTCAAAGGGACAATAAACTTACGTTGATGTTGTGCCTGGTTATGAGTTACTTATGGGTAAGGCTCATGAAGACCCCTGCCTTGAAATCCAATGCCATCCAGAATTCATTCCTTCATTCCCAGATTGTAACTTTTAGCCTTCATCTGTTCCCTAAGAGCCTCATCCCAATATGTAACTATTTGAGGAATATACCCCTTGGGTGTTTCCTCAAGGACAACATTTCCAAAATGCCACACTAATAACTTTCTTCCCAACATCCTCTCCTTACCCTGTATTTTCTTTCCCAGTCAGTGACACCGTCATCTCTCCAGTCACCCAAACCAAAACCAAGCCCATATTTTTGTTTAATTCCTTCATCATCCCCAATCCAATTAGTTACCAAGTCCCTACCCAAATCTCTCCACTTTTCATCCTTGTAAGCTGCAGCTGCATTGCTTCATGCCCAGATGGTCACAGAACATTCCTGACTGCATTCTGTCTTGGCCACCCACCGCGCTCCTCAAATTGACCTTCCGCCTGGCAGCCAGGGTGAGCCATCTACAATGCACGGCAGATCACCCAGCCCAGGCAAGAAACCCTTTGGCAGCTCAGCATGGATCACACTCCCTGGCATGATGTGACCTATCTGCCTATCGGGACTCCTCTGGCCTGAGGCGCCAGAGATTCTGGGAATCCTAATATGGTTTGCTTTCCTAAGTACACACCCTGCTGTCCCATACCTCCATGTCTTTGTTTCCATTATTTGACTTTCCTCGTGTTTCCTCACTCAGCTAACTCTCTCTCATCCTTAAAACCCACGCCTCAATAACATCCTATGCAAATCTCTACTCTTGCACTATTACTTTGAAATTATTTGTTTATGAATCTGCTGCCTTCTAGATTTAAGACCTTCAAGGACAGAAGACATCCACTCATCCCTCCATTAATCACCTCTAGCACTGTAATTATCACTTTACACAGCCACAGCCCAACAGATCTTCTAGCTTTTTGAAAGGACTGGTGTTTCTTACGTGTGTTTCCCTGTGCCCAGCACAGAGCCAGACGCATAGAATGTGTCTAGATCTGCCTGTCTGTCTACAGTCACTCATTTGTTTGAGAAATAACTTAAGATCGTATTTCATTCCAGTCACTGTGCTTTGCTCCAGCTCTTAAGGTTTACACGCCGAACGATATACGCGGTGGTTTTTAATAAGCTGCTGGTTCTGATATCTTGAGTAAGCGGAAAAGGACTCCCTCGCTCTTCCCCCGCTCCGTGGATTTGCTCTCTGTGGCGCGTGACCATTTGCTGTTCGCCACAGATGCCATGGTGAAAATAAGAAAGCACAGTGTTTGGCAACACAAAAGTGAGCCTTGACTCCATGGTAAACGATAATGAACAGTTCATTCACAGGAACACAGGGATAAGAAGGATCTGAAAAAGCACACCGCTTAGCTACAAAACTGAAATTGTACCGATGGGATATTTTCTCACTGTTTAATTGGTAAAACTTTTTAAGGACTCATGAAAAAAGTTGTGAGCAAATATGCCATACAAGTAGGGACTGTACATTGGTACAACCTTTTGGAGGTCAGCTATCTATCAAATTAAAAAAAAAAAAATTTTAACGTTTATTTATTTCTGAGAGAGAGAGAGAGACAGAGTGAAAGTAAGGGAGGGACAGAGAGAGAGGGAGGCACAGAATCTGAAGCAGGCCCCAGGCTCTGAGCTGTCAGCACAGAGCCCGACGTGGGGCTCGAACTCACAAACCGTGAGATCATGACCTGAGCCGAAGCTGGACGCTTAACTGACAGAGCCACCCAGGTGCCCCAGCTATCTGTCAAATTTAAAGACATAGTTGGGTCATATGAAGGCTCAACAGGCCCACTGATAAGAAACTCTTAAGTGAACAAAGGGTCAAAGGTGTTCACTGCATCATTGTTTGAAATAAGAAAAAACTAGAAAGGGACTAAATGTCTGTCAGAAGATAGATTAGGTACATTGGGTACATCCATATAATGAAGGATATCACAAAAAGAACATACATGGAGTTCTTTTCCATGACATGGAAAGATGTCAGGATATATTGTTAAATGAAAAAGAAAACAAATTATGGAAAAGTACATGTGTGTTTTCATTGTAAAATATATATAATCTTATATTATATATATTGTCTGGAAAGCTACACCTAAACTGTGAATAATGGTTATTTTGGAATAGTTGGATTAGGAGGGAGAACATTACAATTTTTACTTTTCACAATTTTTACTTTGTGCATTTTTTTTTTTTTTTACCACAGGTGTCTTTTCTTTTCCTTTTTTTTTTTTAATTTTTTTTTAATTTTTTTTTTTACCGTTTATTTATTTTTGAGACAGAGGACAGAGTATGAACGGGGGAGGGTCAGAGAGAGGGAGACACAGAATCAGAAGCAGGCTCCAGGCTCTGAGCCGTCAGCCCAGAGCCTGACGCGGGGCTCGAACTCATGAACCTGATCAGATCATGACCTGAGCCGAAGTTGGCCGCTTAACCCACTGAGCCACCAAGGCGCCCCTTTTCTTTTCCTTTTTAAAAGTTTTATTTATTTTGAAAGAGAGACAAAAGGAGAGCAAGTGGGGTGGGGGGCGCAGAGAGAGGGAAATACAGAATCCCAAGCAGGCTTTGCACTGTTAGCGCAGAGCCCTACTTGGGGCTCGAACATACAAACCATGAGATCATGACCTGAGCAGAGCCCGAGACTCCTTGGATTCAGAACCCTCATCCCTTCGCCAAACTCTCACACTAGCAGATCTTACTTTCCTCTTGTCTGTTTATTATTTTTTTAAGCTTATTTATTTATTTTTGAGAGAGTGCAGGAGGGCCAGAGGGAGAGGGGGAGACTGAGAATCCCGAGCAGGCTCTGCGCTACCAGCACAGAGCCCGATGCAGGGTGTGAACCCACAAACCATGAGATCATGACCTGAGACAAAATCAAAAGTCAGATGCTTAACCAGCCGAGCCACCAGGCGCCCCATCCTCTTGTCCATTTAATAAACACACACCGAGCCCTTCCTACTGCTGTTGTCCTCACATCTGCCCACAGAGAGGAACTCAGTGAGTCAGGCTGCAGTCATACCTGCATTTTAAAAGTGCATCCCAGGAGAAGGCCACTGATGACACAAAGACCAGCAGTCCCAAAGGGTATGGGACCAGAGGAGTTTCCTAGCACAGTCTGAACCAATCACTTAAGGAGCTTCTTAAAAACGCATCTCTCGGGGCGCCTGGGTGGCTCAGTCGGTTGAGCGTCCGACTTCAGCCCAGGTTACGATCTCACGGTTCATGAGTTCGAGCCCCGCGTCGGGCTCTGGGCTGACGGCTCAGAGCCTGGAGCCTGCTTCCGGTTCTGTGTCTCCCTCTCTCTCGGCCCCTCCCCCGTTCATGCTCTGTCTCTCTCTGTCTCAAAAATAAATAAACATTAAAAAAAATTAAAAAAAAAACCGCATCTCTCTAGGCCCTTCCCACAGACACTGAATCTGAGGGTGGGGCCAGGAAACTGGGGGCCGGATACTTTCCTGTGGCTCTCCACAGCCTTTGTACCTTTAGTCTACACACATCTGGGTGTCCTTGACAATATCAGGTTAGGAAAGTTAAGTTTTGATTTTGAAAGCTCCACAAAGACACCAAATAGAGAAGGGAGAAGAAATACCAAAGAGTGGAAGCCTAGCATCACTTTGCAAAATAAAATTTCTACCCATAGATGTGTTTATCTATAGATGATCTATGTCCGGGAAGAGTCTTTCCTGCTTTGCCCTTCCTGTGCTGACCATCATTGTAACCAGTAGATTGATCACTGCCAGGATATCTGTTTAATAAGAATGAAGCTTTATAAAAAATCGCCATTGATGCTTAAATGACATCTGCAGAGCCAGTTTTAACAAGAAGCAGAAAACATCGCCATAAAAGCTATGTTAACACAAGGGGTTATTACTTTTTCAGGGTGACATTGACATGTTTGAGGAAGACCTAAGGTAAGATCCTACGACTTCTATTCACAACTTGCTAATATAACAGAAACCAACCAACCAACCAACCAACCAAAGATGCTCTTTGAGATAATGCCAGAGTAGCTTCTCCCCATTACTAGAAGAGTCAAAAATCTTAAAATACTGGAAGCTCAAATTTGTTCCTAGGGAGACCCTTCCTCTGTCCTGTGGGATCAGTCGTTTTTAAACGTGGCTGCATTTGGGGACTAAATGATGTCACTGGTCTGGGATGCAGCCTGGGCTCTGAGATTCTTTGTAAACTCCTCAGCTGATTCTCATGGGCAGCCAAAATTGAGATTGTTGCTTGTTAGAGAATTTTTTAAAAATGTTTCTTTATTTTGAGAGAGAGAGAGAGAGTATGAGCAGGGGAAGGGCAGAGAGAGAGGGAGAGAGAGAATCCCAGTCTCTGCGCTGAGCTCAGACCCTGACATAGAGTTTGATCTCATGACCATGAGATCATGACTTGAGCCAAAATCAAGAGTCAGACCCTTAAACGACTGAGCCACCCAGGTGCCCCTAGAGATTCTTTTTAATCCCACAGATGTGAGGCAAGACCTACCCTCCGGGAAGCCCTGAGCCAGGAGATAATCCCAGTTCAGGTGCTTCAGGGTGAGACGTGTAACATGTTGTCTACGTATATATGGGTGATGGGAGTCCTTGCTTTGGACACTGCATCACATCTTCAACCCACCCCTGTTTTCTGCCTTACTTTGTGGGACAGCGCCCTGTGAGCCTGACACAGGCTAACCTCTCACCTCAAGGCCTGCACTTTCTTTTTTTTTTTTCAACGTTTATTTATTTTTGGGACAGAGAGAGACAGAGCATGAACGGGGGAGGGACAGAGAGAGAGGGAGACACAGAATCTGAAACAGGCTCCAGGCTCTGAGCCATCAGCCCAGAGCCTGACGCGGGGCCCGAACTCACGGACCGTGAGATCGTGACCTGGCTGAAGTCGGACGCTTAACCGACTGCGCCACCCAGGCGCCCCAAGGCCTGCACTTTCAACCTGGTGTCTCAGACCTTCTCAAAGCAAAAGGGGCCCCCAGCTGATGGAGGACAGAGCAGGCATTAACTGTGGGCTCAAACTGTGTCACGTGGGCATTAAAGGAGAGAGTACCTACTCAGGTTTGGAGAGCTGGATTACAATTGCTGGGTGGTGTTGAGCAAATCATCTAAGCTCTCCAAATCGTCAGTTTCCTTATTGACGAATAGAGCTACTAATACTTAATGTGAGCTCTTGTCCTCGGCATTCAATGACGTAAAGAATGTGAAATTATTTTATTCGAAATAGGGGCTCAACACATTACACATTTTTACCCGTATCATTTTACTTCATCCCAAATAACCCTGTAAAGTAATTAAGGTAGATGGTATCACCATCTTGTGGGGAAAAAATGCAGATCTCGAAAGTGTAAGTGACAAGCCTCACGTTTCAAAAAATATCAAGGGCAGGACCAGGCCAGGAATTCAGGTGTCTTGGCTCCTAATGGCCACCTCCTCCTCCCTATTTTATATTGTGCTGTGACCTCAAAAGACAGCAGAAATTTTCGAGTCTTTGACAAATATTAGAAGAAAAAAGAAGGGCGCCTAGGTGGCTCAGTCGGTGAAGTATCTGACTATGGCTCGGGTCATGATCTCACGGTTCGTGAGTTCAAGCCCTGCGTTGGGCTCTGTGCTGACGTCGTGGAGCCTGCTTGGGACTCTGTCTCTCCCTCTCTCTCTCTGCCTCTCCCCCACTCCCTCACTCTCGCTCTCTCAAAATAAATAAACTTAAAAAAAAAAAGCCCACATAATTAGAACTCTATACATTTAAAAAAGAAAAAGAAGAAAAAAGAGCTAATGAAGCAGAAGATGTTTTCCTTTAAGCAAAAGGCACTTTGATAAAGGACAGGTGTAGCCATTTGTTTCAGAATGTATGGTTTACACAAGCGTGTTGTTTAAAGGATACCTGGCAATCCTCCCATGCTTCAGTTCCTCTTAAATGACATAACTGCCTCAGCTCCCCTGTCAATGCCTCCGTCTCTCCCACGAGTTAGATTTGCTTGCCTCTAGATGTTGAATGTCTCAGAACTGCATTTGAAAACTCTAGTGTGGATCTGCATCGAGCTTGTGCACAAGCTGCCTCTATCCCGGGCTCTCACTGTGGCCATTTGGGCAGAAGTCACTGGCCATTTTGCATAGTTAGTCAAGTGACTTTTTAGACTGGGGCCCCAGGTGACCCAGGAGGGGCTATGTCATAGCTGGGGTGGTTTTCAATAACTTCCCCACTCATGGCCTTGCCTATGTCCTCCCTGTGTTCAAATGCTAAAGTCCTACCTTGCCAGGGAGACTTTTCTGACCCTCTCAACCTACAGCGATTTATTCCTTTTGAAACTTGCGGTCTCCTTGAGTTGTCTCATTCGGGACTTACTTTAACTTTTTTCCAATTTATTTATTTGCATCCTGCTTTTTTAATCGTAAGCTGTGTTCTTTTATAAACCTGTCCTTTCGCTCTGTAAATCTTATCTCCTCAACTGCACCACCATGTCTTTGAGGTTAAGGACGATGTTTCATACTTTTTTCATTTGTTCCCAGGGCACAGACAGTGCTAGAATCATGCTTAGGAAGTATTTGTCAAGTAAATGAATGGGTGTTGAACAAACTCAGTGGCTTTGCAGAATATCAATTATTTTATTAGTGGATTCCCAAGCGTTCAACCTTTATAAACCTTATGGGTTTTGCAGTATAACGGTTGTGAACGCTTGTTTTGAAAATAATACGGGAAATCTTAGTCTTGGGAATCCCTGCCTTCCAAATTCTCTGTCCGTCTCCTTACTCCAAAATTACAACTAAGACAATAACTGAGGTCTCCATAGTATATTCTATAAAAGCTGAAAAAACTGATTTTAAGGCTCTTCCAGAAGAACAAGCAGGAAAAAAATACCGAAAAAAATTATTTTCCATCCTTAGTTTAACAACTCTTATTTAACCTCAGCTCTTGACATTAAAAAAATTTCAGAGATATAATTGATACATAACATTATGTTAGTTTCAGGTATACAATATAATGATTCAATATTTGTATATCTCATGAAGGTCTTAACATTTTTTACAGGTGCTACATTTTGTCTCTTTTGCTTCCCTCATGAATATTCAAGAAATGCCTCCATAAGAAGGTCATCACTGTCATTTAGGTTGGTGACTATTAATTATTTCTTCTTTTACTCACAACAGTACTAAGGACTTCTTTTGCAAATGGATATCCAAACCTTGATTTTGGCTCAAAAATCAAAAGCACAATGGATATCCAAAACTTGATTTTGGTTCAAAAATCAAAAGCACCTGGGTGGCTCAGTCGGTCGAGCGTCCAACTTCGGCTCAGGTCATGATCTCGCGGTCCATGAGTTTGAGCCCCGTGTCGGGCTCTGTGCTGACAGCTCAGACCCTGGAACCTGCTTCGGATTCTGTCTCTCCCTCCCTCTCTGCCCCTCCCTTGCTCATGCCTTTTCTCTCTCTCTCTCTCTCTCTCTCTCTCAAAAATAAATAAACATTAAAAAATTTTTGTTTTAAATAAAAAAAATCAAAAGCACAATCTTTTGATCACAGTTTACACACTGAATGAGATAATTGGCAAGCTTGGAAGAACAAATTACTTCTGTTGTGTGTTGGGGCAGAAAAGGTGTGTGTGGGCACATAAGCAGTGTTCTGTAAGAAATTAATGGAAGCAAAAAGGAATGAATAAATAAGCGGATAGACAGTCTAAGGAACTGCACTGACATCCGAGGGCTTCCTTGGTTTGCTGAGCAGTTCTTGCCTATCCTGGGTGTGTAGCAGGGATGTGGTCATCCCTGGGTAGATAAAAGTCCAGGGGACGTATAAGCGGAGAATCACAGGAAAGACAGGTATTTGGTTACCGATTCACCAAAAGGCAGGTCACTCCGTGGGTAGAAGACACTGAAATTGTATTGAGAAGATTAACCCAGTGACAAGGAGCCTCAGAGGCCGAGACCTGGGTCTTCAGACCCAGCCCAGCACCTTTTGGGCTCATAAGGCTCACTAACTAATATTAGTTTTTCATTTGGCAAAGCTCATAGACCCGCCTCTCAAGTACCTATTTTGTGATAGCAAACATCTTAATTCTAAGGTGAAAGGGACCTAGGAGCAAACCTGATCCAATGCCTTTATTTCTCCCTTTTCATATTGATAGATTTTTTTTTTTAAATGGAGACCACGATGTTTTATCCACAGTTAGTAGATTGCATGGCTCAGTAATATTTGTTGAAGAAGTAAATGAATGGTGGACTCACCTACTTCTGCTGTGACTGCAAAATCTAATCTCCAAGCTTAATAACCCTACCTTTCAGAGAGGCTCACCCAGGTGGGTCCTCAAAACCCCAAGATGCCATTAGTGCCTGGGGGCAGTGCTCTATTTCTGGAAGACAGGGAGCAAACTTCTCAGGGGTCCATCTTTGCGATGATTTTGCCAACTTACACCCCAGTCTTGACTGCTACTCTCTGCTAAAGTCAGCACATAGGAGCCCCAGACAATGGAAAAGGAGAGAACTTGGAGAAAAGGCAGTTTAAGTGGCCTCAAAATCCCACTTCACATGACAGTTTTCCAGAAACTCAGCCCTAACGTGCTCGTCCAAAGTTGGTTTACATTAATGGATATCCATGTGCTGGGAGACTCTGTTTTTCCCAGATTGTTTGGTCTGGAGGCCCTGCCTTTCTGAAACATTTTGGCTTTAAAGAACATGTCATTGTTTTTACTAATTTGGATGTTGCTTTTCAAGTGGCAGAAAAAATTGTTATGGGATCTGAACTGTTTATCTTAGATTTTGCAGTTACTGCAAAAACTGATGCATTGGAAAAGATAAATTCATTAAAATTGCTTGTATCCCGATACTTAGGTGATGAATCACTTCATATTGCTATAAAATCTATATACCCTTATGATAAAAATACCATTAACTGCTTAGATAATAATTTAGCTCCAAATAATAAAATGATTTTGAAAGGAAAAATAATACTATGAATAATGGGAAATTAAATCTTATTCATGAATGCAAAATCGAATATTCTTTTTTTTTAATTTTTTTTAACGTTTTTTATTTATTTTTGAGACAGAGAGAGACAGAGCATGAACAGGGGAGGGGCAGAGAGAGGGAGACACAGAATCTGAAACAGGCTCCAGGCTCTGAGCCATCAGCCCAGAGCCCGACACGGGGCTCGAACTCATGGACCGCGAGATCGTGACCTGAGCTGAAGTCAGACGCTCAACCAACCGAGCCACCCAGGCGCCCCCAAAATTGAATATTCTTAAAGTAACAAACTCTCTGTTCATATGATAACAATTAAAGTCTCCATAGTATGTTTTCTAAAATCTGATTTTAAGATTTCTCCAGAAAAACAAGCAGGAAAAAATAAGCAAAATTTTTTCCAAAAGGATTAGTGAAAGATTTATTTTCTAGATTTTAAAACAAGTGACAATTACCAAAACTATGTGATATTAGGTTAAAAGCAAGGAAGAAATGATGAGATAGAGTATATGTTTTAAAAGTAAATTAAAACCATTATAAGAACTTACTACATGAAAAAAAATACAATGCAAGAAATAATCATAATTCAGTATGTGGGCACAATCGAATCAGAGTACAGAGAATATATTAGATTCATACCTCATATCATATACTTATAATAAATTTTGGTCAAAACAAAATGATGAACATAAGAAAACTAGAAGAAAATAAGCATATTCTTTCCAACTAAAAAAGGGAGAAATACTTCTGATTCTCTAATGTTATAATTAGACATAAAATAGATGTTATAACATCCAAAAACCAAAAGAGCTTAAAAGATAAAATATAATTGAGAAGGGGCACCTGGGTGGCTCAGTGGGTTGAGCATCTGACTCTTGATTTCAGCTCAGGTCATGATCCCAGGGTCCTGGGATTGAGCACCGCTTTGATCTCTCTTTCTCTCTGTCCCCCTCCCCTCCGCCCTTGCACTTGCTCCCTAAAATAAAAAAAAATGTGTGTGGGGGGGGGAGGGGAAGAGTATATGTTATAAATGTTAAAGAAAAGTTTTACCATCGAAAAAAATCAGGAATTGATCTAATCATTTGAGGTCAATATTCAGCTTTCATGTAAAATGAGGTCATAGGAAGGTTTACACACAAGGAAATGTAGACAATAAATCACCATATGGAAAAACGCTCAGGCTGAATAGCAACTAAAGAGATGTAGACGAAAGAACTTTGAAAGACCACAGAACGTCAATTAAAGTAAGTGCAGACATTGGCGCTACAGAGAATGGGCTTTGGAGTCTAATACAGATACGGATCTCGGCTTTGCCATGGTCCAGCAGTATCCTTGACCAAAAGTCTTAATTTCTCAGCGTCAGTTTTGCAGTCGGCAACAAGGGGCCATTATACAGCTAGAAGGGTTATTGTGACCCCGGAACGATTAGTGTAAGTAAACACTCAGGACGGGATTTGGCACATACTGGATGTCTTCAATAATGGTGGTGGCATACAGTGACGATGGGGACGATGATGGTGACAATGGC
Organism: Neofelis nebulosa; assembly: GCF_028018385.1. Classification (NCBI taxonomy): domain Eukaryota; kingdom Metazoa; phylum Chordata; class Mammalia; order Carnivora; family Felidae; genus Neofelis; species Neofelis nebulosa. The sequence goes on from NC_080787.1 coordinate 47,376,230, forward strand.
TGATCACGGGGAAGGCAGCGGTTATAAAAGTAATGGTGGCGGTAGTGAGTGATGGAGATATGGGTGGCCGTTTTGCGGATGAGGGTGATCGTGATGTCAGTGACAGTGTTGTGGTGGCATTTTGAAGGTGATGGTGACAGTGGGGGTGGATGATGACGATGGGGATGGTATTGATGGTGAAGATAGCTGATGACTAATGGTGTTGCTTTTGGTTGTCTGGGCAAAGGTAACGATAATGGGAGTGGTCATGATGTCAGGGGGCAGGGTGGTGGCAGCGATGTGGTAAAAACACTTAAAATGATTAATGACGTTGCTTGGTAGATAAGTCAGCAAAACGGAATGCTAAAGATTCAATGCTATATGGACTTGTAATTTATCTTTTAACCTTCCCAGAAAGCAGCCTAGCAAGATACAGCAAGAGCCGATATATTTTGCACTTTGACACAGGAATTAAACCCTTGGGAATATGGATCGGAAAAAAAAAATTCCTAAATTAAAATTGGTCTGGAAATGGTATAGTGATGCTATTTATAACTGGGAACAATCCAAAGCCTCAACAATAGGGAGGTGACTAAGCAAATCATGATACGTCAAGATAATGGAATAATATCATGTAGCTATTTAAAGTGAAACATGAGGAAATATGCATATGAAAAAAATTGTGTTAGAACAGCACAGAACTGTGTGTGGATAGTCAGTGTGTGTTTGTGTGCTTTTACCAAAGAACAGAAGAAATGATAAACACATGTGCATAGAGTTTTGTAAAGATTCGACCTGCATTCAGCTTTTTCCTTTTATATATATATACTTGCTTAATGGACCCTTAATTTTTATGAAAGATTATGATGGAGCTTGAAGCTATACCTCACTCCAAAGAGCTGACCCCTAACTGATCAATTCCAAGGTCAGCCATCTCCCATCCCCTCCTTGGGCCCCATTTACCACCCATCTTTTAGGGCTCCTCCCACCTCTCTGTGACTCATTTTGTCTCCGCAATGGTCAGGGAGCGCTTTCGGAACCAAAATAATGTTCTGTTTCAAAACGAAACACAGAGGTCCTAAAAAGCTTAGCGGCATCTTTCTGAGTGTATATCTACGAATTTGAATGTGGGATCGATTTGTGGTTGTGTATGAAAGGCCCGGGAGTACTGATAAGCTGTAAACTTGGGGGTAGTTACTTGACTCCTCCGTGCCTCCATTTCTCCGGCTGTGAAAGGGAAAAAACAACGGTAATGAACTCATTGAGCTATTGCAAGGGTTAAATGAGATACTCCCCGCAAAACATGACAGGATGCTTGATTCATAATGAGTTCATATTCATTGTTACTTACACTGAATATTAACATTGCTCTTACTAGTCTAAGTACTTTTCCAGAAATTATCAAGAACTCTGGATTAAATATAAAAGTTCTGGGTTACCAGCTTCGTCATCTATACAATGGAGCATTAGATCAGGTAATTTGTGCCATTCTGTTTCTCTGTTGTCTAGGAGACAATAATGCTCCTTTTTATTGATTTCTGCCTCATTTTTGGAAGGATAATAAACAACTCAAAAAATATAAACTTAAACGGACTTCCCCTCTGTTTAAATATTGTTTTAATAAAATACTAATGTTTACCTTGTTAAAATATTCTGAACCCTGTCTTAATTCTCTCGATGGAAACATCAAAACGTTATCGTTCCTCCTGAAACACGTTACACTTATATTTGAAATACATAATACATAATACAAAAGCTCTCTGCTTTTTCAATAATTTCTTATTTGATTTGGGGTTCTGCACCTCCAAGTTTATTCTGGGGGTTTAATTTTCATTTTTGCTAGTTTTATTCCTTTGGGGTTTTGTAATTTTTCAAAACAAATTTATTTCAACCCATCAAGGTAGAAACAACATTGTGAGGTCTACTTAAGAAGTGAGGCAGATAAGAAAAAAAAAAGAAAAAGAAAAAGAAAAAGACGCAAGACAAGTAATTGTAGGCCTTAGGAAATTCAGAACCCCCAGACCCTCCCCCGGGTTTTTTCATCCTTACATCCTCAATACAGGCACGCCTCGGGAAAACCCTAGAGGGCGCTGTTTTCCTGCGTGTTACCACTTTTGCCTTGCCTTCTTGATGGGAAAATGGAAAGAAAAAGACAGGAGTGAAGCAAATTCATCATACACAAAACACAAACCATCCAAGCCCGAGGGGGATGAGGGTATGAAGACTCAGTGCCTCTTTGCCGGGTAAGGATGCAGAAGCCCGGTGAGCTTTTCCAAGGTCACTCCGTCACTCCGTAGTGGCAGAGACAAAGCTAAGAGTCCAGACCTCGGACCCAGACCTTTTCTCCACCACCTGCTCTTTCATTGGATAAAACACAGAATATCAAGTGGGAGGCCCAGACAAACACTTCTGGGCGCACACTCTCCCTTGCTTACTAGTTCGTGTTTCCAAGGAGTATGGTCACTGACTGACAGGTAAGGGTATATTTAGGAGTGTAGAATTCACAGGGATTTTCAATAAGAAATTTTTGAAACCTCAGAGAGATCAGCTTATTTATTTCGAAGTATAAGTTTCATGTATTTCATGAGGAAATATAGCATTTCGATGTTTCCACTGAGAGAATTGAGACAATGTTCAAAATATTTTAGCAAGGTAAACATTAGTATTTTATTAATGCAATATTTAAAATTTTTTAAAATAAAGTTAAAAAAATTTTTTTTCTTTATTTATTCTTGAGAGTGAGACAAGGTGTGAGCAGGGGAGGAGCATAGAGAGAGGCAGACACAGAATCTGAAGCAGGCTGCAGGCTCCGAGCCGTCAGCACAGAGCCCGACGTGGGGCTCGAACTCACGAACCGTGACATCATGACCTGAGCTGAAGTTGGATGCTCAACTGACTGAGCCACCCAGGGGCCCCTAAAAATAAAGTTTGGAGGGGAGGTCCACTCTCTACCTAGGCCACTCATGAATTATACTGAATAACTGCCTTATTAGCCCCAACCAGTTGCTACTGGATGGGATGGTGATGCTATTATTGGTGATGATGATGATGATGGCTTACATTTATTGAGTACTTTCTGTGTGCCAGGTACTGTGCTAGGTGGTTTGTATCCATTGGCTCATTTACCCCTTACAATCGCCTTATAAGGCATGTACTATGAGGAGAGTGAGAATTAGGAGTTTTAAGTAGCTAGCCTAGAATCATACATGTGGCAGGCAAATAATTGGACCGTAAAAATAGACCAGGGTTTTCATTTGTTTATCTGCCATGTTCTCAGATACCTGTGACTCTAGAAAATGCGATCGAGATGAATTAAGAGAGAGGGGCACCTCGGTGGCTTAGTCGGTTAAGCATCCGACTCTTGGTATTGGCTCAGGTCATGATCTCACGGTTCATGGGACGGAGCCCCACACTGGGGCTTTCAGTGCAGAGCCTGGTTGACATTCTCCCCTTCCTTCTCTCTCTCTCTCTTTCTCTCTCCCCCTCTCCTCCTCTCTCTCTCTCTCTCTCTCTCTCTCTCTCTCTCTCAAAAAATTAAATACACTTAAAAAAAAAAAAGATGGATTCAGAGAGAGAAAGACTTGAGGTAGTGGAGGTGTGGCAGTTAGACTAATTTTCTATCTTTAGTGCTGCCGAATCGAATAAGGCAAAGTCCTAATGTGCCTGGTTCATGTTCTAGTTACGAAGAGAAGACGGGAGAGTTGCTTCACAGTTGGAGGTAGCACTTAGAAGAGGTTGAGGTTAGGACCCACATCAAGGACAGGTCAGAAGAAACACATCTGAACCATGGAGAGGAGGAAGAGAGAAATGCCCTTCAACTGTGTTTCCTTTTCTTCCAGAGGCCAGTTGCCTCACCTGTTGGCACATGGCACCAAGGTAAGGCAGAAAAGCTCTCTGTATATAACTTGCATTGGGCGTCCTAATTTGTCACTGCAGGCTCAGAGGGAATGACCGTCCATCCTTCAGTTCCTAGATTCATGGGGTTGGCAAAGCTAAATAAGGCACACTGCCTGCTTTGATATGCTTGTGTTGGAGTTGAGAGAAAAGGCATCCCCATCTAGAATCTGGGGGGAAAATCATGCTTGATGTCTATAATGAGTGTTGCCCAAATCAAAAGCAGGCATAAGTACAGTAAATTGTCATCCCTGGAATGCCACTTAGGGCTTCTTTCCTTGCAAAACGTCAGGGGCTCTTTCCTTATAAAACTTTTGGGGACTGAAGTTTGGTAAGGAATTCCTTGTTTTAGTTGAAACCTTTTTGATTAATAAAAAAAAAAGCAAATATCCTGATAAAAAATAACCACCTCAAACCATATTTATGCCTTGACATGACTGTACTTGCCAGATATTTTTCCAAGAGTAATGCTGGAAGAAGGTGTGCAAAGAGGGGCGCCTGGGTGGCTCGGTCAGTTAAGTGTCTGACTTCGGCTCAGGTCATGATCTCGTGGTCAGTGAGTTCGAGCCCCACGTCGGGCTCTGTGCTGACAGTTCAGAGCCTGGATCCTGCTTTGGATTCTGTGTACCACCCCCCCCCCCCACTCCTCCCCCACTCGTGCTCTGTCTCTCAAAAATAAATAAATGTTAAAAAAAATTTTTTTAAATAATAATAAAAAAAGAAGGTGTGCAAAGAGAAGGCAAGGGAGGAGAGACAGGAGGCAGTACAGGGAAACTGCAGATTTTACCTGCATCATCACTGTGTTCAAGAGTAAGCCTCCCAGAGGCGCCTGGGTGGCTCAGTCTGTTAAGCGGCAACTTCGGCTCAGGTCACGATCTCGCAGTTTGTGAGTTTGAGCCCCGCATTGGGCTCTGTGCTGGCAGCTCAGAGCCTGGAGCCTGCTTCTGATTCTGTGTCTCCCTCTCTCTGTCCCTCCCCACTCATGCTCCCCCCACCCCCCTAAATAAGTAGACATTAAAAAAAATGTTTTTTTAAAGAGTAAGCCTCTCCAGGAATTTACATACATTTGGAAATTTTATGCTGCGGCTCTGAATTCTTTTGCTTTCGTTATCATCACGAACTTTCACAGCACGGGTAAAATGTAAATGGAGACTTGGTCATCTTTTGCCTCACATACGGAGAACAGACCTATTTGCCAGTGCTAGGGGTCTAGATTTCTTCAAGGGAGGCTGGCTGAGAATGCTTTGGGGGAACTTGATTCTTTCATTGAACAGTCATCTATTTCTCTCACGTGGTTTGTCTCTGGGGGCCATAAAGTTATTCAAGGTGTAAAAACGAAGCTCCAGGGATTCCTAGGATTACAGTACAATTAATGAAAGCTGCCATCTAAATTTGATCCTACTGAAGTCAAAGAAAGTGGGAAATCAGCAGCTTGAATCCACAATACAACTTGAAAAATCACTGACGATGAAAACCGCATTCAAAACTCTCTCATAAGTCATCAGGGTTGAAGGAATTTATTGGCTGCGTTCGAGCGCTCCATTCTTGGGCACGCTGCTTCCCCCAGAACCCTGCTGACACCTAGCCCCACTTTCCATAAATAAATAATTCTTCATTTGCTGACCTGGAGCCATGAGCACGCAGCCCCTCCACCCCTGCTCTCCTCTGAGAGTAAAATGCCCTCTTGCATTTTTAATGCAACTCCCAAGACTGTGTGTCAAGTTTCCACAAAGTTTGCCAGAAGAATTAGCTGCCCCCTTTTAATAGGCAAGAGGTCAGAAAATAAACCTTTTTTTTTTTTAATGACAGCGTTTGAAAAATTAAGAAAACGAAACACTTGATCCAGCGTACTGCATTTCACATTTTTGCAAAGATTGGTTTCTATAATTTTACCATCTGGCCCAACACAGTGAAATTTACTTTATTGGATACAATAACAACCAAGTTATTATTATTTTTCTTGCTTCCTTCCCTTCCTTCCGCTGCAGATGTGGGAAGCATGAGTCACACTGGACTGACTCAGAGGAAGTATGACTTCACGAAATACTCACAGAGTCGGGGACTTGGGGGGCTCATCCTCCACAGTGCTGGGAACCAAGAAAACATTGGCCTTCTGGGCAACCATTTCTCGATTTCAGGATCTTTTGTGGAGATTTACTTAATGTCAGTGGGTCTGTTCACTGTTTCTACAACTAGGCACCTGAACTAAAGCACTAAGCCAGATAAAAATGTATTTAATTATTATTCAAATCCAAGGTAGGGGCACCTGGCTGGCTCAGTTGGTAGAACATGTGACTCTTGACCTCAGGGTCATGAGTTCAAGCCCCACTTTGACCGTGGAGACTACTTGAAACACACACACACACACACACACACACACATCCAAGGTTATTTTATTTTCTTTATAAAACCTGTATTTAATTTTTTGTATTGATGCGTTGAAACTAGTATTAAACAGTTAGACATACTTAAAGAAGAAAACAGTGACCAACACTTGTAAGATGACTACGCAAACAGAGCCCCTTATTAAGAGTTTGGTATATCTCCTCCCTATCTGTGTTCTATCCAGGTTTTTATCTTTCATATCTTACAAAATTGAAATTATACATCTATCACCAGTTGGTATTCATCAAGGTACCACAGTCTTCCACATCTAAATCTTCTCTCCTGATACATAGTATCCACAAAATTTCGAACATGCCCTGGTCCTTAGAAGCCCTGGATAAATGATGCCCAATGGATATACATATTTGCTATTATTGCTTTACAAATACAAGTTTCAACAATCACTCTAACTGTGTACAGGCAGGTGTAGACACTTTGGGGGAGGTAGGTGGGAGTGGGGGTTAGGGTGGGAGCCGAGGGGAGGGTGCCAGAATTATTCCTTAGTTTCCTGAACCATCTTCTCCACTAGGATTTCAAGAAAACCACAGTTTGCTTTAGAGGTAAAGAAACAAAGTGGACTTGGCTTCCATGGATGAAACTGGGCTCCTTTACCTGTGTGTACCAATTTCCTTAACTCTGATATGTCATTTTGCCCATTGGGACTTTAATTCCCTCCACTGTGCAATGAAAATAATCTCTAAAGTTACTTTCTCCTCCGATATCCTCCGTTGCTATCTTGTCTGCCTCACCTGAAGATCTCCCTAGTTAAAGTAAACTTATCAGCGAGACCAGCTCATCAACTCTACCTCAATGGAAACAAAAGAAACATGATGAAGGTTTAGCACGTTTGCTCCCAAACAACCTGACTGCTCACTAATGGCACTAAGAAGGTAGCGAAGGTCAAAAGCCTCTTTAATGTCTGATCACCTGGTGTTCCTGTCCTGGAAGCAGACCCTCTACTTGAGCCTGCGTGGTCACCAGTGTGGTCCCCAGAGACCTCATTTCTTACCTGAACACTGATTTTTCCCTTCCAGTTGGGTGTATACCCCATGCTGATTTTTTTTACAAAGGTGCTTTGAAACACAGTCCATTTAGAGTAGTGGCAGTTATCAGTGGCTTCCTTAAATGGAAGCATGTGGCAGTGAAGTCTAACACACAGGAGGTGGGTGTTCCTGACAGATATCACAGAGCCTGGTGCCCTTCCTTACCGCATGCCCAGAGGAAGTGTGGAATCCAGGATGGCTCAGCCTTCATGGGTAAGACTGTTGAAAGGTCAGGACTGACCAATCTGTGTCTAAATACCCAATTGGTATAGGAAGTTGCTTGGAACCAACCCTCTGACCTAACCCAAGCAGGATTGATTGTGACATTAATAAACCTCAAGATCCTTGATCCCCTCCCTTGCACTGGTTCCTTCCAAGGTTTAGAAAAGGACCTATGATAGAGTTCACGTAATCGTTTGTTTTTGTCAAACTTGCAATCAGGAGATATTCAAGCAGCAATTAGTTAGGACTAGTGTCTCCTTCCATTGCAATCTCACCTCCATCATATTTTCTTTAGTATAAGATTATATTGGGAGTGCCTGGGTGGCTCAGTTGGTTAAGTGTCTGACTCTTGATTTCATCTCAGGTCATAACTTCACGGTCATGAGATTGAGCCCCATGTTGGGATCCGAGTTGCATGGAGCCTGCTTAAGATTCTCTCCCTCCCTCTCCCTCTGCCCCTTCCTGCTCTCTCTCTTTCTTTCTCTCAATTTCTCTCTCTCACTCTCTCTCGTAAGTAAGTAAATAAATAAATAAATATTTTGAAAAGATTATATTGGAGTGGCCTTGGGCATTTTGGGGACTTCACAAAATGGAAAGTTCAATTGAAGAATGTATTTAGTTTGGGTTCAGTGGGATATATTTGTGTGGTTCTAAGTCATTTCTGGCAGTAATGATGTTATTGTTAGATGTCCTCATGAAGGACCGAGTTCTGGTAATAATCTTGCCATCCATTGTGCTGACCTAAAGGAGCAAGGTCAGGGGTCTAGTGCAATATAAATGTGTCCCACGGCACTAGGCACTAGACGTATGTGTATCAAAGAGGAGAGTCAAGGTTTGAAATATACGTAACCAGAAGCTAGTCTGTAGAGAATTCTCCCAGTTACCAGATATGGAAAACTGCAAGCAGAGGGTTTGGTTCTTACCAATGCTTATTCAAAACAGAAGTTCTCTCCTATCAGAAGTATACTCAGCCATGCAGCATATACAGTAACAAAGGCACTGTACGTTTTTAAGGGGAAGTACCCCAAATACACTTTATATATTTATAGTTTATCAACTTGTAGTAGTTCTGTAAGTAATTACATTTTTGTAACTCCCAATTCTAAAAATCAAACAGTGATAATTGCATTAGTGGAGAAATTATCTTTCTCCTGTCTTATCAAAAAGTATATTACAAGATTGTTGTAAAATGAAGAAACGATCAGAGTGTATGTAGTCCAAAAAACGCAGGGGGAGAAAGTATTGGAGAAGGGTGGTAGGTACTTAATAAAACAGTAAGTCACTTTTCTGGATTTCTGATATTTGTGGTATTTGACAGCTTTAAAAAAAAATTTTTTTTTAAAAAAAATTTTTTTTTTCAATGTTTTTTATTTATTTTTTGGGACAGAGAGAGACAGAGCATGAACGGGGGAGGGGCAGAGAGAGAGGGAGACACAGAATGGGAAACAGGCTCCAGGCTCCGAGCCATCAGCCCAGAGCCTGACGCGGGGCTCGAACTCACGGACCGTGAGATCGTGACCTGGCTGAAGTCGGACGCTTAACCGACTGCGCCACCCAGGCGCCCCAAAAAAAAATTTTTTTAATGTTTATTTATTTTTGAGGCAGAGAGAGACAAAGCATGAACGGGGGAGGGGCGGAGAGAGAGGGAGACACAGAATCTGAAGCAGGCTCCAGGCTCTGAGCTGTCAGCACAGAGCCCGACGTGGGGCTCGAACTCACGGACCGTGAGATCATGACCTGAGCCGAAGTCGGATGCTCAACCCACTGAGCCACCCAGGCGCCCCCTTGACAGTTTTTTTTAAGTTGGTAATTTGATTCGTTTTCTCACTGCAAATGAATATTCGCTTCCGTGTCTAATGTTATATTCATAATTGTATAACCGTTTGTTAGGAAGGCTCCTTGATTGCCCCAGCCCGGGAAACCTAGATCCACCCCTGCCCTTCACCTAACCCTTGCCACAAGCATATTTTCGTACTCTGCCTCTTCTCCACCCTCCCAAGTTCAAATGGCCTCTCTGTGGGCTCCTTGGCCTCCCATCTGGCTTACATCTCCTTCCCAGACTCTTTGCCTCCTTATTCCAAATTCCATCTTCGCTGCTACCTGCTGTCCCCCACTCAGCTCTGCTCACCCTCAGCTCTGTTTTTCCAGTCCAAGTCCTGGAACCTAAACACAGGACAGAGCCCTTCCCCCCTCACCCCCCTCCCCTCCTGCTCCCCTCCTTGCTTGGAAAAGGAGTTCAGGCTGGCAGCGGGGACAGCTTGGAAGAGTCTAACCTATTCCTTGATCAGGTGCTCTATGCCTCTCAGGGGAAGAACGGGCAGAGAGCCTGAAATGCTCGGTCGGTCACACCATGGTGGCTTAGCCATAGGAATTCACGCTCCAGACCATCACAACAGCAGGGAAAATGAGCTCTCCTCACCTGGTAGAGGGCATACATAATCTGAGAATTCAAATTTGCAAATTTAAAACTCAGAGTGGGCAGAGACAAGGGAGGAAAACAAAGAAGGCTGCTGTTCAAAAGCACTTTCCTAAAGGCCTCCCGTATCAATAACTCTGCAACCCCTAGGGAAAGGTAGGTTTGGTACAGGTTAGCCGGCTACACTCTTGCTGTTTTGCTTTGCAAATGCAAGCTGAGAAGGCTTAGAGGCTTAGAGGCTACTCCACCGGAAAATCTTTGGAGGCTAAACCTGGGCCATCTCACTCACAGTCATCTTGCCACCCTTTCCCCATCCTGGGGAGATACATTTTTGTCATCTTTCAAACAATGATGTCTTAAACCTATGGCCAAGCATAACATCTCCCTGGGAGTTGTGACAATGATAAGCAAACAAATGTTACAAATGCCCAAAAGTATTCCTGTGGCTAAATCTTACCTATGCTTCTACAAGAACTTACTCCTCCCTTCCTTCCCTGCCTCCCTCCTTCCCTCCCTTCTTCCTTCTCTCTCGTTTCTTTTTTAATTTCTAGCAGGCAGGGGACGTTGGGTAACAGAAGACAATGAGATTCCCCCAACTATTGAATTATCTTCAGAGAGAAGGCGTTTAAGTGCACTCATATATCAAGTAGAACAACACACAGTTAAAAATCTGGGCTTTGGAGGCCAACAGACACAGGTATGAGTCCTAGTTTCAATAGGACCTTCAGGTCCAGGCAAAAGCCATCAAGCTGGTTCTAGGAACGGGAAGAAATTTCAACAAGTGGCAAAGCATCGGGTTGGCTAAATCATCTCAGGGGCAAAACTATAGATTTCATATAGACTCAAGTTGTCTCTCCTTTGTCATAAAAGTAATTTTTTTAAAGATTTATTTATTTTTGAGAGTCAGAGCATGCAAATGGGGGAGGGGCACGGAGACAGGGGACAGAGGATCCTAAGTGGGCTCTATGCTGACAGCAGAGAGCCCAGTGCGGGGCTCAAACTCACAAACCGCAAGATCATGACCTGAGCCAAAGTTGGATGCTCAACCAACTGAGCCACCCAGGTGCCCCTGTCATCAAATTAGTTTTTGATGTGCTGTGTTAATAGCCTCAGTCAGAAAGTTTAGGACACATGGATTCCACTGTATGGAAGGTTATAGTTACTATTTCCAAAATGTTGAGACATGCTGGTTTACACAAGTTCAAGTTTTCTTGACTGATTTCTTTGCTCCTTTCACAGGCCAATGTGTACTGCGAATCTGTAAGAGGAGGAAATCGTGGGTAATTTTTCTCAAAGTTCTTTAGCCATAGGATCCATTTTTTGTGGAGTATGTCAAGGAAACAGTGTTCTGTGGGGTATGCTTTTGGAAATAATCACCAGTCTTAGGAGATCGCACCATGGCTATTGACTGTATGTATCCCCAACAGCAAACCATTTTTGAGCCACGTGGATGTCAGCAGGCTGGTTTTTTAGTTGCCCCTTGATCCCTGTCTACATCCCTCTGGGTCCCTGTGAGTCCCCGGGACCATATCCCTATGCAGAGCCACCAAAGCTCATCTACTCAACTGAAGATAACTGTCCTCACATTGTGGACTACTGCAGAGTGGTCTAACTGGCCCTTGTGCTGTTGAATGCTCTGTGCTCTGGCCCTAGTTCTTTGGTTAAATCGAATTTTCTAACATAAATAAAATGGGGAGATGTTTTAAAAAAATATCTTCTAAGAGATGGAAGCCAAGAGAGTATGCCATCGGTCCAAACTCCAAATAAACTTGGCATCCTGAGATATTCAACCGCATCGTGTCATTACTCCTGCTAATGGGAGACAGTGCCCGCTAATTGCCAAGATTGAATCATTCCATCTGAGGGCAGAGTTACTAACAGAGGCCAGACCAATTTACTGCTCTATAAATTTTAGAAATGAAAATACTGATAGATGCATCAACCTTCCAAACACAAGGATAATATTTCAATAGTAAGTAAATATTGTTGCCAGGAAAATGGGTGTTTTCTACTTCCTCGCCATGAAAGGAATGTACGGGCTCTGAGGCACTTTGGCTTAGGTGGCAGCCAATATATTTCAGGCAGAATGCCCTCTCCTAGTAGGTCCCCCTTTCTCTTAAAGCTTTTAAGCTCAAAAACTGTCTTTGACATTTGCAACAGATTCTTCCACTTGCATCTGTATATAGATCCCAAAGTATTCTAAAAATAACCAAAAAGAAGAAGTAAGAAAAGAGTGACAGCCTCCCTAAATCATACATATTATATATGCATATAAAAATCAGAAGTCTATACAGTAAAACCTTGGTTTGCTAGCATAATTCGCTCCAGAAACGTGCTTGTAATCCAAAGCCCTTGTATATCAAAGTGAATTTCAAGAACCATCGGCTCAGTTGTGATTCTGTGACGTCACATACGACTCGCATTGTAAGACGTCTCTCGTTTATGGAGTTAAAATTTATTAGAAACGTTTGCTCGTCTTTCGAAACACTCGCAGAACAAGTTACTCGCATTCCGAGGTTTTACTGTATTTTATATCTGTATATAAAAGCACGCGCGCGCGCGTGTGTGTGTGTGTAATATACATAATCTCATTGAGGCGTCTTTGAGATGAAGAGGTAGAATTTCTGAAAATGGCAGATACCAACTACCCAAAACGTTTCTGTCTCAGCTATCAACAAAGGCTCTTTCTCTGAACTCCTAGAACACTTCACTGAACAACCTATTCAGTAATTGTCACCTCTGCACTAGTGATGGCTGTTCCGCTCTCCTCTGAGCACTTGCGAGCTTCTTCCGCGTTGAAACCATGCTCCAGCCCCTTGACGGCATGGCAAACCCATGCTGGAGGCTCAGTCGGTGTTTGTGGGACTGAGTTATTTCAGACCTGCTTGCTAGCTTTGCCTCTACCATTATATCAGTATGATTGGGGACGAATTATTGGGTTAGGGTTTCTCTCCTTTTTTTCTAAGTGCTCCTCCCTGTGACCCGTGGCTGGGGACATCTATAAATGTAGGGCGATGGGGTAACCAGCCACGTGATATGCTTAGAGAATGCTCGAATGGCTTTCCCTTTCATGCTGTAACTCCTGTGACATGTCAGCTGAATCTCACAACAGCAATCCCTTGTATTTGGTTAGTGTTTTATATTTTACACAATACTGTCTCCTATATTTTCTTTGGATACCCACGGTTACCTTACCAAGTAGGAAGAGTATATATTATTCTTACATCAGAGATATGGAAATTGGGACTCAGGTACATTCATTTGACTAGTAGCACTCGGTTAGCTATGAATTCAGCCTATGTTTTCTTTCCACTATAGTCACTCTCTGAGCTTAGGCATCCGGGCTGTGAAGTGCGTCTATTCTTTGGGTGGGGTGAGGCGGTATTTAGGACCCATATGTTCAGCCTCTTTCTGCACAGGCATTCAGTAAACGTGGTTAACGTCTCACACATCCAGGTCCCAGGGCTAACGTGATACCAGAAAGTAATCCAGTATTTTCCACCATGTACTTCATGAAAGACTAGCATGATGAGATTTCCCTGAAAAAAAGAAAATCTTGCAGTCAAACCAATTATGTTATGTTTATATTTAGGACCCTTTGTGCATGAAATATTACTGGCAGATTTCTGCCCACAGACCCTCCTGAGACCCTCCTGCTGAGAAGCAATATATGAAAGTATGAAGAAGACAAATTCTCACAAAAATAAAGAAAATGGACAAAGTCACTAACAGACAAGGAATGTAGACAAACTTGTGGAGGAGAGAAGGCAGCTAGGAGCATGCCAACGGGCGATAGGGGACACAGAAAGCTATTGCCCAGAATAAATCCCAAGGGGGCTACAGAGGAGGTGGGGACCATGCTTCCTGCCAGGACCCTGGAGAAACATGGCCAGTGGGTGGGAAGCGCAATGTGGGGTTCAAGTGGGATGACTCATTCAAAGTCTGTCTTGGAACAACTACACTGGATGACAGCCAAATGCCTCCCCCAGCTGGAGATGACATTTACCTCCAGGCTCTAAATGGAAGGTTCTTCTCAGGAGGCCGTCTGATGAGCAGAGGGAGAGCTCAAGCTTCACGGTATGGGCATGGCAGCACCGGGGTAAAGCCTTGCTCACTCTGGCATTTGGAAATCCGCTCCCTTCCTGCTCATCCTGAAGTGAGGGTGGTTGATTTGACTTCCTCTGTCTCTCTGCCTTCATAAGGTGGCATGGGAACCTTTGACAAAGGACCAATTAGAAAATAAGGCCAGAATTATTAGGAATTAAAAATGTATCTGCTGGGGCACCTGGGTGGCTTAGTCAGTTAAGCGGCCGACTTGAGTTCAGGTCGTGTTCTCGCGGTGGGTGAGTGCGAGCCCCACATCTGACTCTGTACTAACAGCTCAGAGCCTGTAGCCTGCTTCCGATTCTCTCTGTCTCTCTCTCTCTCTCAAAAATAGTAAAATATAAAAAAATTTTTAAAAAACGTACCTGCCAAAAATAAAAAATCAAATAGAGCTGCAAAATAAAGAAAATCTTTCAGAACATAGAGGAAAACAGAGAGAGACAGATAATATGAGAGAAATAACAAGAAACAGAGGCCAAACCCGGAAGGGACAACGTCCAACTAATGGGAGTTACGGGAGGTTTGGAAAATACAGACAGCAGGGCCCTGCCTGATACACCACACACTCGGTACGGCCATTCCTGTGCCAGACCCCAGACAGGCAAAGCCCCTGCCCCTGGAGCTGGCCAGCATCCTACCAGCACAGGCAAAAACAGTCAAGTGTAATGCCAGGGGTGGAAAGGAAACAAGAAGATAAGGGAAGAGGGCAACAGGAGGTGCCGCTGGCTTGGACGGTGAGGAGGTAACACCGGACACTGAATCAAGTGAGGGATTGAGCCATGTTCCATCAGTGTTTGCTGCGCAGAAGAAAGGAGGAAAGTGCCCAGATGGAAGAGGGATGTGGTGCTGAGCAAGGACCACCTCACTGTTCTCACTTGTAAACTGAGGGCTTCCACTAGATAATCTCCGAGCCTGTCGTGGTTAGAAAAGGGCCTTCGCTCCCACCCAGTAAATCCACTTTAACTGGTGAGGTCAGCATTAGTGGTTTCAGGGCACACATCACATCTGATGATGTGTTATGAAACACCAGGCAACACTTTATCTCAGCCTGTGCTTCTTTTCTGGGCGAACTGTTTCCTCCAGAGGTCCCGGGACTGGGGTTTTATACTGTGGCTATTTTTAGTCGCTGTCCGCGGTGGCTGCTGGGACCTATTGCCTCAAGAGGCTGACAAGAACTTTCCCCCCGGGGTGGGGGGGGGGGGTGGGAGGAGGCATTCCGTTCTGTAATCTTGCCCTGTAGAGCTCTCTAATTGAGATTTGACGATTTCCAACTCGGAGAACTAGATACTTCCTTCATGCATTGCGAGATCAGGTAGCTGTGCTGTGTATTCAGCAGTCAGCAAGAAACTAAGTTATTTTGGTCGGTAGAGCCATAGCTCTATTCAAAACCTTTTTGCTGAAGTAAAGGGGACTGTTTTGCTCTGGGTTGACTGACGCTTGGAAAGTGTTGGTTGAGGGAGGTCCAAGGATGATGCCCCTCCTACTGATTTTTCACAAGAGCTTCCCAGGGCCTGTGCCCCCAACGCATGTTCCTTCCTTACCAGTCAACCAAGACACCGACTGGCATTCAGGGAAGCAACTCGAAAGGTCTAGTCGGGAGAGTCTGAGCTAGCTTTTTAACCTGTTAGTGCTGACACTTCCTTCTCTGCTCCAAGATAATACAGGCAGGAGCGGCTGTAAAATCCCCCACTGCCAAAATCATCTTCCCAAAGCACAGTTCTGACCTTGCAACTTCCTAGTTCAAAACCTTCAGAAACTCCCTGCTGTAGACCAAATACACTTTATAAATCTTAGCTGCCATTCCAGGCCTTCTTCAGTCTCCAACACGATCCCCAGGTATAATTTTGTTTCTCCATGCCTCTACCTTCAACCCCCGTATACCCCATCCAAACCATATCACTGAATGTTCCCTATAAAGGTATTTTTCCACTCCCATGCCTATTATGGACTGACTGTGTCCTCTCAAAATTCATATGTTGAGGCCCCGAGTCCCAGTGTGGTAGTATTTAGAGATGGGTTCTATAAAGAAAAGGTTAAATGAGATCATATAGATTAGATTACCAATTAGATTATTGTCCTTATATCAAAAGAAGAGACACCAGAGAGCCCATTCTCCTCCCCATGGGGACATGGAGAGAAGGCTGCCATCCATAAGCCATAAAGAGAGCTGTCACCAGCCCTACAATGCTGGCACTTGGACCTTAGGTTTCGAGGCTCCAGAACCGTGAGGACATAAATGTCTGTCCTAAAACCTCCCAGTCTGTGGTACTTTGTTATGCAGCCCAAGCTGACTGATACAATGTCCTTGCATGTGCAATCCCTCTTCACAGAGTGTCCCTTTCACTTTCCATTGGACCAAATCCTTCAAAGAAATTCTTCCTTTTCTGGGAAGTTTTCACAGATCTTCTTAGCCAGAAATATCTTCCTTTTACAACTTCCCAAAGAACATTGTCAGCACTTTAAAATTGTTTTCATTTTCTGACTAATAGTTACTTGAAAATATGAAATCTTCCCTACTGAACTGAAAGTCCTTGAAGGCAGGGACCTTGAAGGCAGGTACTTGAAGGCAGATACTCATCCGTGTGTCTCCCATAATTATCTAACCATCATCTTTAACATGTGAAAAATGATATCTGAGCATGTGAAAAATGATATCTGAGCTTTCTCTAGGCATGTGTGAAATGCTTTCTGCATTTAGTTGGAATCTTCACAATCACCTTACAAAGAAGGTATTGTTATTCTCATTTTTAAAATAATGACATTTACTGTATAATTCCACTTTTATGAGGTCTCTAGAATAAACCAACTCATCAAGACAAAAAAGCAGGATGGTGGTTGACAAGGACCAGGGGGAAGGGAATGGAGAGTTAGTGTTTAATGGGTACAGAGTTTCTGTTTTGCAAGATGATAAGAGTTCTGTGGGTATATGGTGGTGACGTAGCATGACAACGTGAATGTATTTAATGCCACTGAACTGTATGCTTAAAAAAATGGGTTAAGATGTTAAATTTTATGCTAGGTGTATTTTCCCACAATTTTTTTAAATAATGAAACTGAGTCTCAGAGAGGTAAAGTAACTTGCCCAAGGTCGTCCAGCGAGAAAGGGGGCATGCTTAGATTTGAGCCGTCTCTGCCCACTCTTCTTGTTTTATTTCATTTTGGTGCATCTTCTTTCTCCATTGTATAAATTCTGGTGTTCCTCAAGGCTCTATCCTTAGCTTTCTTGGATTCTGGGTTCAGAATTAGAAAACGATGAACTGTCTGGGAAAACAGAGTAGAATAATGTGCCCCCTGCCTAAGCAGCATCCCTACAACAGCTGGTTTCTTGGGTAGACTTGAATGGATGCCAGCCCTGCCTCCCTTAGACCAGCACCCCTGCATGAGGTGTAACCTGCACAAGTAGTGGTGTGTGTAATGGGTTGTCCCAGCTCATGAGAGCCAACTATGCACATCTCTTCCCAACTTCCTGTTCAGTGATGCCACACTGGCCGCTGGAAATTGGCTTTGGTGGGAATATTTACATTATGGAAACCAGCAAATACTAAAAATGAAGACATTTCTCCCCAGAGAAACTGTTGCTAAGATTTACCAGCACACTGCTGTGCACAACGCACAAACTGGCTTTCTTGGGGTCTCTCCTCTCCCCTGGCTTGAACTTCTTTACATCAGTTGCTACGGCTGTTATTTCCATGTGCCAGCGAGACCTCTACATCTATTCTTGTCCCTCTTTCTACTTTTAGACCCATAGGTCTGCCGCCTTATTGGGCACATCAACCTGTATATGCCAGCGCACATTAAAATGTTGAAAATCGCTCCCTTCCTTCAAATTTTCTCTTCCTTAAACTATAGTGTCACAATCCCCATGGTCTTCCACATCCAACTAGGTACCCAGTCTCAGAAGTTCTGTCTCCTAAATAGTTTTCACTGACTCCGTGTTTGTCATTGCTTTCTGTATGAGTTCAGACTCTCATCATCATCATCATCATCATCATCATCATCATCTCTCACCTTTGACATAATATCGACTGTTCCTCTTAGCCGGCTAACTGGTCTACCTGCTTCTTCCATCCTCCTTATTATATCAGAGGTTCACAGCTGTGCAAATGGAACCCATCATTATTCTGCTTAATTTTTCATGATACCCCATTCACTACAAGGTAAAATCCAACTTCCCTAGTTTAGCACACAAAACCTTTCACAGGAGGGCCCTAACCTTGATTTTCAGTGTCACCTACTGCTTCCTGAAACATAGTCTGTGAACCACTTGCTCATTTCAAATACCCTCAGATTATTGTTACTGCTATCAGATTGCCTTCCTCTCCCCTGCTCTACCTGGGTTCCCACACGACCTTTAGAATCCAACTCACGTGTCAAGTTGTGAAATCTTCCTGGGCTTCCTCCCTCCTCCTGAAAGATCAACCCCTCCTTCACCACACATTATCACCTTGCATGGTGTCCCTCTTCCCACCTATGTTGAGTGTTTGTGAGATTCCTGTTCATTGGTATAATCTTAGTACCTCACAGAACTCCTGGCATATAGCAGATACCAAATATAAATTACCTGGAGACATAAATTTGAAGTGAAGTAAAACGATTTCTGTTCTTAATGATTAGAAAATGTAGAAAATCTTTCCATCTCTTGAGCTCATGTCATGTATCCGTGATTCAGTTAGGCACTTCACTCTGTGCTCTCCGTGACTAGCCTCTGTGGTGGGGATCACAGCTTATCCTCCAAATAGAGATATTAGTGTTCAGGGATGTCAGTCGATTTCCTTCGAAGTTAAAGAGTTAGTAAATAGCAAATCTGATATTTGCACGCAATTCTAACTCAGAATTCCATGTGTTTCCCACCACTCCATGACTCGATTGAACAAGGAAGACCTTTGTAGGAACAAATAATGATGACTAAACGTAATCGGGGCGATATCTGGAACATGTGCGAAGTTCCATGGGCACAATCTGCAGGGAGCCATTGAGTCTGAGTGGGAGGGGACTTGGAGGTGAACTTGTGCTCTGTGCCAGATATTGCTTACTCAAACCTTTCCATGGCTGGCATGACTGCCCTCTACTATAAGACCAAAAAATATTATGCTTCTTAGACTCCCTCGCAGTAAGAATCTAGATGTCTGGTTTCCCCCAAGCAAATGCGCTATGTGTGGGAACTGACTGGCAGAAATGAACCTCATGTAGCAGCAGGGTGCATGGTATATGAGATCTGATGGCCAGCACTGTGGCAGAGGCATTGGGTTTTCCGGGTTGCAGGTCTGGCGGAAGGTTTAAGGCCTAGCCCTAGTGTCACAGAGGCCAGCAGCGGAAAGCAGCAACAGCGGGCTTTCCTCTAGAACCGTCCCAAGATATGGTTCAGTGTTTCTCCAGGCTGTTTTGTCCCTGGAGGCATAGCACTTAACCCTGGCTCCTGGCCAACCCAGAAAAATCTGTGAATTCCCTAACACTGTGTAATAAATCCCTCTCTTCTTAAACTCTTAGCGTGGATTCTCTTGTCTGCCACTAAGCCTGCTTACCAATACAAGTACTGTCGTGGACAGTGATCGGCTTGCTCCCCCCCATCCTGGAGAGATTATTACAGAAGCGTGTAGCCTGTCTTAGCTATTTCACGAACAAGGCCACACTATCCATCGATCAGCAGTTTGAGCTCCATGTGAGGGTTTAAAGCAGATACATATTTGTGTTATTCATATTGTTTTAGTTTATTTTTGTGTTTAAGTTAATTCGGATGGTATGATATTATTGTTCTAAGCAGAGCCAGTTCAGACTGGAGGGAATCCTGCCTCCTTCTTAATGTGAAATTAGCCTGAGGAATTGAGTAGCAGCGATGTGGCTCCTTCTCAGAGAGGGTGGTAATAAATCCAACTTGCTGGGATACTTGAGCGAGCTCCTGCCGCATGCCAGGCATTAAGTCAGATAACCATGGTTTAATCTTCTGAGCAAGTCTGTGAGATGGGCATTGATGGAAAATGAGGCCCAAGAACTTACGACGTTTGCCCTAGTTCAACTGGTTTATAAATGGCCTCGTTGGGACTATCACCAGGGTTGGACACAGAAGCCCACGGTCCTTCCATGTTGCCACTCTGCCTGCAGCGGGAGCGAGGAAGTGAAGCAGGATCATCGTCCCTCTTACACTAATGAGATGCTCATTAGAACGAAAAGTCCCAGCAACAAGGGAAAGAAAGGCAATTGAGGGGAGGTGGCAGGCATGGTTTGTTCCCTCCCCAAGAGCACTTCCCTTCAAACTTCCTTAACATATCCTACTTTTCCAGGTGCTCAGGGGCCCTCTTTACCTTGAAGAAGGTGGACTCAATCCCTGTTCTACAGCGTGGCCTCCCATGTGACTGAGAAGTGAGGAGGGCTGCTCTCGACCTCATCGTGGAGTCGGCTGACCTCACCCCAACAGCCAGGCTCCAGGACTCTCACCACACATGAAAAATAAAACCCTGCTTTTAAAGCCATTGTCGTGGTTCCTGTAACAAGCAGGCAGAAGCCCTTCTTGCTCATACAGGGGTTTATAATTCATAGGAAATCTTAGGAGTGTTTGATGAGATGGCAAGAAGACATGAACAGGAACCCACCCAGAAAGTGAGGCTGGGAAGTTATATTATGTCCTCATCTCAAGCTATGAAACCACTGAGAGCTTGAGCAAACCAGAATCACCTCATCAGCAGATCCTGGTCAACGCGCTCCCCAGCATCATTACAAGGCACGAGCCAACCATAATCCGGGTTGGTTTTGGCCTGACGTGCTGTGTCCCTAGATTGCAAGGACGGGGCAAGGCTTCACAGGTTCCTCTGCATTTCCTAGGGTATCGTTCTCTTAAAAGAACCAACGAAGTGATAGACTGTTCTCGTTAACGCCATGACAGCGGGGACTGTGCCTGAGGCGTTCACCACTGGACCCCCGACATCCGGCCCTAAGACAGGCACAGAGGAGACACTAAACGTCATTCAAATGGGATGGAATTGAATTACGTTAGCGTCGCCAATAGATGTCGGGACCAGGATTTGACTCACATAGTCTATCTAGTTTCATGGTTTCTGCTATAAAACACTCTGATGAACTGCCTCCTAACATGACATAGGATTAAAAAGGACAATGCATTGCTGAGGCCTGGAATCTCCTCCCTGATTCCTCCCTGCCACCCCAGTGCCCACGTTTCCTTCAAAGTTTAAGACCTGCTTCCTACATGAAGCCTTCCCAGATAAATCCAGTCTCCTTCATCTCCGAATGCCTTTCGTGCGTATTGGGTACTATGCATCATATGTTCGAGAAACTGTCTTGTATCAATTTCTAAATGCCTTATAATGTTAATCCTTCTTGCTGAGCCAGCTGGTCACAGTCTCACAGAAATAATCCCATCGGAGACTGCTTTTCTGTCTCTCACAGTATCAGCACGTGAAGTACAGAGTACATGCTCTATAAAGATTAATTGACCTTCGATTTGAAATGGATGAAAGGGATGCCTACAAAGGTATGGGCAATTAACCTGCGCTCATTCTCACAGCTATTAAATTTTTTATTATAGAATAAGAATCACGTTCACAAGAGAATTGTCCAACCTTCACCCTCACATTTTCTTGGTAAACAACCCCCTCCCCTAGCCCAGCTGACCTTGCCTCCTTTAACTTGCCGAGTTATTTTGAATAAGGAGAAGGATCCTGGTCAGTGTGTGCAGGTCTCAGGATTAATACTACATTTGGCTCTAGTGGCTGAAGGGGCAGCCTCTTAGATCCCCAGAGTTATGCTTCGGTGGAGAACCCTTGCCACAGAGAGACCTGCGGGGAGCCTGGGCATGGCCAATGGATATTGACAGCTTTACTGACATTTACAAGAGCTGATTATTAGTTGAAGAACTTTGCGTAAACAGTCGCCATTTCAAACCAATTGATTTCTGTGAACTTATAGCACAGGTACTGCTTATGAATGTCAATACTTTTCACTGGTGATTTCTTTATTTTGTGGGCCTGACCACTCCTCTGTCTCACTATGAAGCCCAACCTCTTATTTTCAGATGAAGGAATAAAGGCTCAGAGAGGGACCTGTGACCACACAGCTGATTGATTTTCATGCCAGATCTTAACCCATCTCGCCCTACAATAACACTGTCCTATAGAAACTTCACCAATAATATTCCATATCTGCACTTTCCATGTACTTAGCCCCATGTAGCTGTTGAGCACGTGCAATGTGGCTATTATAACGGAGGAACTGAATTTTCAGTATTTTTTTTAATTTAAATTAATTTAAATTTAAACAGCCACATACGTATGAGCGTCCGGCGCTTGACTTCAGCTCAGGTCATGATCTCATGGTTTTGTGGGTTCGATCCCCATGTCGAGCTCTGCACTGATGACACAGAGACTGCTTGGGATTGTCTCTCTCCCTCTCTCTCTCTGCCCCTCCCCGACTTGTGTTCTCTCTGTCTCTCTCAAAATAAAGAAACTTAAAAAAATTTTTTTAAAGGTTTTATTTATTTTTGAGACAGAGAGAGACAGAGCATGAACGGGGGAGGGGCAGAGAGAGAGGGAGACACAGAATCGGAAGCAGGCTCCAGGCTCTGAGCCGTCAGCCCAGAGCCCGACGCGGGGCTCGAACTCACGGACCGCGAGATCGTGACCTGAGCTGAAGTCAGACGCTTAACCGACTGAGCCACCCAGGCGCCCCAATAAAGAAACTTTAAAAATAAACAAATAAACAGCAACATATGGCTAAAGACTATCGTTCCAAATAGTACAGCTCCAGAATAACCGACCCAATTTGTAGAGGGTCGGTATAAATATAAAAAGGCTATCTACCAAGTTCCTTCCTTTCTTGCCCCACAGAAGAACAGGGCAAGAATGTTCCTGTGGAAGGACAAAGCATGCAGTTACAGTGCAGTCAACAAGAGGCACTCGTGTCAGTTACCCATCACCACCCCACATATTTGCTATGCAGTTGCTATCGTCGAAACCTCAGAACGTTAGTGGTTTCCCAAACAATGCATTCTCTTATTTATTTTGGCTGTTGCCATGTTACTGCTGTGCACGAAGCCCTGGTAAAAATGGGAGGCTGATGGCTTGTGACAGGCCTGTCACTTCTGTTGACCCACAGGCTCATGAAGGGATGTGGAACGCTCTACCATAAAGCATAAAAGTGACGCGTGGCTTAAAGCCCAGATTTCTAATCTTTGTCTTCACAAGATCTTTGTCTTGCACAAAACACTTGGTTTCAGGCCCCCCTGACAGGGGAGGTCATCTCATATTTTTGAGGGAGTATCATCTGAGAATAGAGCTGCCAGTTAATGTGTTTTTTTATGTACACAAATTCATCCTGGACACTTGGGGCCTGGGTACTGGAAGGTAGCTTGAAAATAGGATTCTCTCTTGGGAGTAGTAAAGCCCCCTCCTCCTGGGATTTTCCAAAAGAACTCATAGAATCACCAGGTCTGAATGGTGAGAGGTAAAAAGATGAGAAGGTGACGCTGCATTCTGGCTTGTGTTGGTGAATGATTAGCTGTGACATCGGTTCTCCTGTCTCTTCACTGCTGAGAACATTGAGGCACAAAATAAAGACTTTGCAAGCAACAACATACTCTTCAAAGAGAAGGGAAAAGGAGGAAGTTTAGCGAGCAACCTTGGCCTGCAAGCCAAAATTTTTGCTATGGTTGTCTCCCACAAAATCACTTTCATGTCATTATCATTAGATGTTAGTCCAGTTGACGTTTATGACTACATTCCAGGCTGTGATTCGAACTTGAATCCTTTCCAGTGTTTGGAAAGAAAGGAGAAGCCACTCAAAAGAAGTGGGAATCTTAAAGTCGATCGGGACAACCTCCACCTCTGGCCAGAATGGAGTATAAAGACCCAGATTTATACTTAATAACCAGAACATTACTTTAAACAACTAGTAAAGCAGGCCAACTATATGAAGTGTTGGTCTTTAGACATTGGGGAGGGGCAGCACAGAGCCCAAATAGAGCCTGATGGTCTCTCTTAGTTGAGGAGATAACCGAGTTTGGGGTTTGGAAAGGTCAGGGCAGCTAGAATTCACAGATCTAAATACCAGAGTGGATGGAGCTAGAGTGAGACAGCAAGAGAGAGGAACTACCAAGTGTGAGGAAAGAACGGGAAGTGAGTAGGAAAAACAATTCCAGGATCTCACATAAGACTGGTAATAGTTTGGTTCCCAGCAGTCAGAGTGGAAAGACCTCCTTGTATGCGGTAGTTGGAGTCCTCAAAAGGGTATTCCTTCCATAGTAGAACCAAATTGGCTTTAAACCATTCTTAGGGTAGGATTTTCTGGACCCACCCTCGCAAAGAGTACAAGTAAGCTTCAAAAGGATCAAATTCGTTCCAAGTAACTTAACTGCATTTCAGAATGAGGTCCAACATTACTTAAAGGAACACAACAAAATCCAGTATCAAACAACATAAAATTCACTGTCTGGCAGCCAAAATATATTATCAGACGATGCAAATAACTACAAAAACATAACTCATAATTAAAGAAAAGGCCAATCAATAAAAGGAAACCCATATATAGATAAGATGAAAAAATAAGTATACAAAGACATTAAAATTATCATTGAGGGGGTGCCTGGGTGGCTCAGTCGGTTAAGCGTCCGACTTCGGCTCAGGTCACGATCTTGCGGTCCGTGAGTTTGAGCCCTGCGTCGGGCTCTGGGCTGATGGCTCAGAGCCTGGAGCCTGCTTCCGATTCTGTGTCTCCCTCTCTCTCTGCCCCTCCCCCGTTCATGCTCTGTCTCTCTCTGTCTCAAAAATAATAAAATAAACATTAAAAAAAAATTTTAAAAGATTCTCTCTCTCTCTCTCTCTCTCTTTCTCTCTCTCTCTCTCTTTAAAAAAAATAAAATAAAATTATCATTGAGAATAGACTCCATATGTTTAAGAAGGTAAAATAAAACATGAATATAAGGAGAGAATTGGCAGTAAATTCAACATTTAGATTAAATCAAATAATTTGAGGGATGGGAATTACCAAATCGATCTACAAAGAAATATATCCCTGGATTTCCTTATATCTATTAAATACACTGAATTTTCAAGGGGGGGGGGGGAGGTGGAAACCTCCCCACCAAGAAATGTCAAGTGAAGATGCCTCCACTGGCAACTTCTACCAAGCTATCAAAGAAGAAATAGTACAATTCTACAAAAGGTCTTCCAGAAAACAGAGGAAGAGGAAACACATTCTCAACTCACTCTGTGAGGCCTGCATTACCCTGATAACAACACCAGACCAAGAAATTAAAAGAATAATACAAACTAATATTCTTCATGAATCCAGATGCAAAAACTTCAACAAAATTGTAATAAATCGAATCTAGCAATCTATAACAATAATAAATCATGACTAAGTGAAGTTGATCCCAGATGTGTAAGGTTCGTTTAACACCTGAAAATCAATGAATTTATTTCACATTAACAGAAAACCAGATGATAACCTCATAGCTGGAAAAATTCAACACACATTCATAATTTAAAAACTCTCAGGAAAAAAAAAAAACTAAGAATAGAAAGGAACATAAGACATCTGTGAAAGGCATACAGCTAATATCATCCTTAACGATGAAAGATTGAATATTTTCCTTCTAAGAATGGGAACAAAGCAATGATGTCTGCTCTCATGGCTTCTGTTCAGCAATGTCCTAGAGGTCCTGGCCAGTTTTGTAAGACCCCATCCTACCAGGGGGGAGTGGGGGGAAGAAAAAAGAGAGAAGGAAGGAAGGAATAAAAGAAATAATACAGATTGGAGACGAAGAAATAAAGATATCCTTTTTTACAGATGATGTGAAAATAGAGGAGAAAATCTTCATGACCTTGGGTTAGATAATCATGTCTTAAGAAGGACACAGAAAGCATAAACCATAGGAAAAAAAAAAGGAAAAATGGACTTTCTCAAGGTCAAAGACTTCTGTGTTCCAAAGACACTATTATGGAAATGAAAAGTCAAGCCACAGACTTGTAAACTATTTGCAAAACACTAATCTAAGAAATTGTATTGTGAATCTATAAAGAACTCTTAAAATTCAGTATAAGAAGATACCATACTAAAATAATAATAACTCAACATCATTCATCATCGGGGAAATGCAAATTAAAACTACAATGAGATATTAACCTCACATCCATCAGGATAGCTAAAACCAAAAATACAAGAAACAACGAGTGTTGGCAAGGATGTGAAGAAAAGGGAACTCTTGTGCACTGTTGGTGGGAATGCAAACTGGTGTAGCCCTTGTGGAAAACAGTATGGAGATTCCTCAAAAAGTCCTTAACCATTCCTTAAAATTCCTTAAAAATAGGGGCACCTAGGTGACTCAGTCGGTTAAGCATCTGACTCTTGATTTCGGCTCAGGTTGTGATCTCTTATTTCTTGGGATGGAGCCCCACATCTTACTTTGTGCTGACAGAGTACATCCTACATGGGATTCTCTCCCCCTTCTCTGCCCCTCCCCCCACTCACGCACATGCTCTTTCTCTCAAAATAAACATTTTTAAAAAGAAAATAAGAGAAAAAAAAAGTTAAAAATAGAACTACTTTATGATCCAGCAATCACATTACCCAAAATACAAAAAGGCTAATCCAAAGAGATACATGCCAAATTGTGGATGCAGACCAAGTGTCCGTCAGTTGATGAACGGATGAAGAGATGCCGTGCCTATGTATACACACACACACACACACACACACGCACACACACACGCACATATACATACATACACACACACACACACACACACAATGGAATATTATTCAGTCATAAAAAAAGAATGAGGTCTTGCCATTTGCAATAGCATGGATGGGGCTAGAGAGTATAATGCTGAGTGAAATAAGTCGGTCAGGGAAAGACAAGTACCATTTGACCTCACTCACGTGTGGAATTTAAGAAACAAAACAAATGAACAAAGAAAAAAAGAGAGAGGCAAACCAAGAAACACACTCTTAACTAGAGAGAACAAACTGATGCTTACCGGAGGGGAAGGAATGGGTGAAATAGGTGATGGGGATTAAGGAGTGCCCTTGGCGCGATGAGCACTGGGTGATGTACAGAATTGTTGAATCACTATGTTATACATCTGAAACTGATAGAACACTTTATGTTAACTATATTCGGATTAAAATCTTTTTTTTTATTTTTAATTTTTTTTAACGTTTATTTATTTTTGAGACAGAGAGAGACAAAGCATGAACGGGGGAGGGTCAGAGAGAGGGAGACACAGAATCCGAAACAGGCTCCAGGCTCTGAGCTGTCAGCACAGAGCCCGACGCGGGGCTCGAACTCACAGACCGCGAGATCATGACCTGAGCCGAAGTCGGCCGCTTAACCGACTGAGCCACCCAGGCGCCCCTCGGATTAAAATCTTAAAAACGTACTTTAAAGCTGCAAGGAAATAGCATTATACTTTACCAGTGCACCTAAAACTTAAAAGATTGAAAATACCAAGTGCTGGAAAGAAAGCAACTAGAAGTCTCATACAAAATATAGTAAGTCACTTTGAAAATAATTTGCAAGTTTTATTATAAGGTTAAATATCCACTGACCATATGACACAATAATTCCACTCCTAAATATTTGCCCAAGAGAAATGAAAACAGAATCAGTAGAAAAGCTTCTGTGTGTATGTTTATAGTCGCTTTATTATAATAGCCCCAAACGGAGAAAGAGCCCAAGTATCCATCAACTGTTGAATGCATGAACAAATTGTGGTATATTCATACAATGCAATACTACTTAGTAATAAAAAGGAATGAACCGCTGATATATATACTAACATGGATGAATTCAAAAGCATAATGCAAAGTGAGAGAAACCGCACACAAAAGGTGACACAGAGTTTAATTCCACTTGTGTGACAGTTTTTAAAAGGCAAAACTATAGTGATAGAAAGAGGATCAGTTGTTTCCAGGAGTCAGAGGGCGGCTGGAAGGAGACTCACAGCAAACAAACAGTGGGGAGCTTTTTGGGGTGATGGAAATATTTTACATCATGATCGTGGTGGTTGTTACACGATTGTATACATTTGTCAAAACTTATTGAAGCTTACGCTGAAAATTGCTAGATGCATGCAAATGATATCCCAAGAAAATTTGTTCCAAAGAGGCAAGGTGCACCATAAGGTATACAGTAATATCATAAGTGTTAAATAAAAGGCAGAAAAGGAGAGAATTTCAAATATGTACCCATACAGGCTGGAATATGCACAAAATATCTCAGGAAGCCTATACATGAAATTTTTAGAATATATTGCTTCAGAAAAGGAAATGGGGCATCTGAGGGGGGTATGATGGAGCAGAGACTCTATCTTTTGTAACTTTCAAATTTTGAATCATGCAAATAATAAACCTATTCAAAGGGGGAGAAAAGTCCGTCTCGTTCTAAAACCTGCTGTTATTCAGTATGATTTGAGTCAGAATCCTGTTCTATGTGTGCACATCTCTCTTTGTTACTCATCATTTCCTCCTTCCCCTGTTTTAAAAATCACAGGACTGCCTAAGAGTATATTCAATATATACTTCGGAGCATGACAATAAAACAAGTTTAAAATGTGAAAGAGAGAGGGTGCCCGTGGGATTGAGACAAGGTTACCACAGGGTCGAATGAAGTTCCATGCACAGCAGGTTAGAACCAGTGGGTGCTTTCGAGCTCATCTCATACACCTGTTTTTTATTTTTTGTTTTTTGTTTTTTGTTTTTTTTATGGGGAGAAATCTAAAGCCTAAAGAGTGCATGGGACTTCCCTAAAGGTGCACAGCTAGTCAGTATCAGAATCCAGTTGGGGCTTAGCTCCTAAGTCTTATTACAGAAATAATATCAGTAAAGCAGGCAACCTAGCACAGTTCAAAGTACACGTTCAGTAAAATGAGTTTCCCCTTCGCCTCTTCCCCCTGTATCAGCTGGCTTTTCGTCAGGACTCGCCGTCCACCCATCCCCAACTCAAAGTCAAACATCAATGGAAACAGGAACCTAGGGTCTTTGCTTTAATGCTGACCAAATTTCCCAGAATACACTAATAAGTTTTCCTTTAAAAAAAAAGAACTTAATTGCCCTTCCCATAACCAGCTCAATTTTAATCCATTTGACAAATATTTATGAGCCTCCCCACCACCCAACCCCAACTACGGGCCAGGCTCTGGGCTAATGGTGGGTGGACATACAGAGGTGAATACGATGTGGTCCAGAGTGCTTTCCCTATGGTGCTTACAGACCAGTGAGGAACAGCCTTACCCAGGTGATTGTAATATTAGGGGACACATGGTAAGATGGAGACAAGGACAGAGGCAGTATCACATAGAACAACCTGGAGTTTTAGAAATGGCTTCACGGGGAATTTGAGTCCAGAAAGATGAGGACAAGGTGACAAGGTGACAGAGGGAAGGAAATGCTATAGACAGAGGAGTCAGCATGGGCAAAGCCAGGTGAGATTGAACATGTCCAATTTGTGGGGAGCTCGGTATTCCTGGGACATACCGAATGAGGCAGGATGTGATGGGAGGAGGGACCAGAGAGGCTGTTAGATTGTTAGGAGCGAGGTCAAGGCCTTGGTGACGCTCAAGGGTGGACTTGATGTTGTTGGCAAGGGGCAGGGTTTAAAGCTGAGAAGTATCTAACGTACAATTCTGTTCCAAGGGATGGTCTTTACTCCAGTAGGTGGCTGAACCATACTTGACAGTTTCCATTACTCTGACCAATATTTATGGAGCCCTGATGACAGTCCCAGCAGCCCGCAGGACACTGTGCTTCAGAGGTAAGTAAAATGTGGTCCTTTCCTCAAGAACCTGACCATCTGATAAATTACTCTTCAGAAAATGGGAGCTCAGAAAAGGATCTGTCACCCACTTGTCCAACCCTGTGCCCCTCCCCCAATATTCTGATTGGTAGCGCCCTCCTGGTCAGTTGGTGTTCTCTCCCCCAGTGTTGACACGACTCACCTTCTCCTGGTTAACGTGTTTGGTTTTGGCCTCTACGTCTATTGAGAAGACAGTGTTAGGTCAATTATATAGCTGCAGAAACACAACGGCAGGCCCAGGAGGGAGGACACATCGCATTAGCTACGGTGACATGGTTGCCACAGGCTGCTCCTTGTAATGTTTAACACTGACAGCTGTGGGAATCCTCAAGTCCTTTGATTTAATGTTCCTTCAGAGCTCAACAAATCAAATTAAGCGCTCACATAGTGGCCTTCTGCCCAGCCTCAGGATGATGTTAAGAACGTGTCAGGCATTCTCATAAATGGCTGGGAACCAACGGGAAGGTACAAACCGTCCACTTCTCACAGAACCCCTTGCATTTGGTGGAAATACGGATCCCAGGAATGGCTGTCCATGTTCCCATGCTTCAACTCTACCAATTCCCGCCCTGTAGGGGCTGGAGCGGGTTGAAGAGTGCCTCCCTCCCCAAAGGTGGGTCCAACCAGAACCTGTACCTGCTACCTTATTTGGAAAAAAGGGTCTTTGTGGATATAATGAAATTAAGGATCCTGAGACGAGATCATCCTCGATTAGGAAGGGCCCTAACTCCATTGACAGGTCTTTACAAGAGAACGGAGGAGAAAATAGAGACAGTTAGAGGAAAGAAGGCCATGTGATGTGGAGCAGAGAGTGGAACAATGCAGGTACAAGCCATCAGAGGGGATGCCAGGAGCCACCAGAGGCTGGAACGGGCAAGGAAGGATTCTCCCCTAGAGCTGTCAAATGGAGTGTGACTCTTACCCCAGAGCTGGGAGGAGGAAGGAGCCTAAGCAGGTTACCCTTGTACCCTCCTCTTCCATGCAAGCAGAGAAGCCCCTGTACCCCCCACTTTCACTTATAATTCCCATTCAACATTGAATAAAGAACTGCCATGGGGATGGGTAGGGAATTGGGAAGCAGGGATTATGACTGCCACTCTTAGCACTGCTGAATTTCGTGAAAAAAAAAGTTCACACATCGGAGCTGAGGTCTCTGAGTGAACAATCATTTTAAAAGGAATGTAAACTGAAAGAGTTAACTCCAATATTTGCTTTCGGGAACTACAGATCTTAAGTAACATAAGACCACACGTTACTATCAAACAGTTTTTCCTGTTGCTAATGCCAGCTGGAGATTCCAATAGTTCCGTTTCCTCCTGCTTCTGTTTGGTTCAACACCAGTGGCAGGCTAATTTCTAGTGAAATCAACACTTTGCCAAATTTACAAGTGTCTTCATGTGCCCATAATGATGATGACGATCCACCTTGTCTGTTGCATAAAGTTGCATGGATGCTTCTGTCCTGAGAAAAATATACCTAGTCCTCACTAGGAGTGGGGTTTTGTGGTCTTTTCTTTTTTCTTTCCTTTCCTTTCCTTTTTTCTTTTCTTTTCTCCTTTCCTTTCCTTTCCTTTCCTTTCCTTTCCTTTCCTTTCCTTTCCTTTCCTTCTTTTCTTTTCTTTTCTTTTCTTTTCTTTTCTTTTCTTTTCTTTTCTTTTCTTGTTACTAACTTAATGGTGGATATGGAAACTGGAAGACTGCTTGAATGCACCTGCTTGAATGTCACCTCCTTGGTGGGACCCCTCCTGACTCCTTCCTGCACTCTTGAACACTCCATCCCCAGTACCCACAGCAGTCAGTTAACTCCTCTATTTCACTGAAATTAACCATGTGCAAGTCTATGTCCCGCACCACGTTGCTGATTTCTTGACAGCAAGGTCCCTCCCTGTCTTCGTACCCCTTTTCCCCCAAATGCTCAGCATAACACCAGGCAAGTTTTGACAGGTACCTAAGTAGAAGCCAAACACTCTGCTAGGTGCTTTTTAAAGACTGTATGGTAGAAAAAAGGAAATACAATGTACACACAAAACAACTAGGGAAAAGTACAAAGTAAAAAAATAATAATATATGAAATTGGCAAATAAAATGTATTTTATTGGAGGAGTAATTGGAAACCACAAAGGGGAGAAATAAGCATGACCTGGGGGCTTTGTGGGTTCATTTTATTAGCCAGAAATAGCATTTGCTAATATGCGGTCCTCAAACTAAGAAAAGTGTAAATATGAATATCATCAGGGAGTGGACGTTGGGGGAAAATGTTCTGCCTTCTTGATTAATAAAGATGATTTGTCTAGCCCAGAATGCTTTTTTATGTTCTGATAAATCGTAATAGTCTTTACTGTACATGGTCTGTGTGTAATAAATAGACTATTTATTATAATATCAGTCTAAAACAAAGATTTCCAAAGTTCTCAGTTTATATATCATAAGCATTAAACATTAACACTGGCTGTTAGTGTCTTACTACTACACCACTGAAATCATTTTACTTCATCAGATAGTTTAGTTATATTGGTGTCAAAAGGGCAAACTCAATGACAGAGGTTACATTTATTGACCATATATCTGAAGTATCTGTGACCTTAGAAATGCTAAGAAGGAAAGCCCAGCACCTGACTGTTGATTTGACTTCCTCTCACCAGCCTTGGTTTCGTTTTTGAAAATCAAGTTGACAAAGGAAATTTAACCAGACAAGAAAATGTACTTAACGTCTGTCACAAAGGTAAGGATTTGAACTGCATTTTCTGCTCACTTGTAAGTGAACTTTTAAAAAAATACTTTGCCTATGGTATATAAAAGTCAATGATTAGGCACACAATTTAAATGCACTTTCCAATGCTTATACTTTTGAGCAGTCCCGCGTGAACTCTGGAATGACTTGTTTATTTTTTATTTTTTATTTTTTTTCAATATTTATTTATTGAGAGAGAGAGAGAGACAGAGACAGA
Source organism: Neofelis nebulosa (assembly GCF_028018385.1). NCBI lineage: Eukaryota > Metazoa > Chordata > Mammalia > Carnivora > Felidae > Neofelis > Neofelis nebulosa. The sequence goes on from NC_080787.1 coordinate 47,409,019, forward strand.
GACAGAGGGTGAGTAGGGGACGGCAGAGAGAGACGAAGACACAGAATCCAAAGCAGGCTCTAGGCTCTGAGCTGTCAGCACAGAGCCTGATGCGGGGCTCGAACCCACGGACCGTGAGATCATGACTTGAGCTGAAGACACTTAACCGACGGAGCCACCCAGGCGCGCCTGATTTTACTTTTTGACTGGGGGAACACAGCAGTCACATTTTCAAAATTACACGAACAGAAACAACATTCTAGAACTAAATTTTGACAGTCATTGTGACATTACTATATGCACATATATGTGTGCATATTTTTATACCATGTATTTGACAGATATCAAAATAAATGCCTTTGATATATTGTTGAAACTTAATTTTCTTAAACAAATAAAAATATAAATCATCTTTTCTTTTTCTTTTTTTGTTTTTTTAATGTTTATTGTTTATTTTTGAGAGAGAGAGAGAGAGATAGGGCTCAAGCAGGGGAGGGGCAGAGAGAGAGGGAGACACAGAATTTGAAGCAGGCTCCAGGCTCCCAGCTGTCAGCACAGAGCCCGACGCAGGGCTTGAACTCGCAAATGACGAGATCATGACCTGAGCCGAAGTCAGATGCTTAACCGCCTGAGCCACCCACGTACCCCTGGAATGACTCATTTAACCAGCCATACTCTTGAATATGTCTGGAGGTCCAAGGACCATGACATCATGCATCTTTCCCTGGACACTCAGAAAAAGAAGTCACCATTTTCTCCATTTACACATGCAGAAGTGCCTACCAGAGACAGCACTTACCTTAACAAAGAGGATAATCTCAGGGTCTGTGGAAGTTGATTCACTTTCTTCCAAACCATCAGCAGCAGAATGGCAGGTGGAGGAATCCTTGCTGGCAAAGAAGGCCCTACTCTGCTGGGTGGGGAAGGTTGGAGAGGGCAGGCCTTTCTCCATCACGCCTCCATCCTCCTGGGGTTCCTGGGCTGGTGAGGGTACTTCTTCCCGGTCCTGGGCTGGTGAGGGTACTTCTTCCCGGTCCTGGGCTGGTGAGGGTACTTCTTCCCGGTCCTGGGCTGGTGAGGGTACTTCTTCCCGGTCCTGGGCTGGTGAGGGTACTTCTTCCCGGTCCTGGGCTGGTGAGTGTAATTCTTCCTGGTCTTGGGCTGGTGAGTGTGATTTTTCCATTGAGTTGTTCCAGTCTTCACTGGAGACTGGTGGCTCACCCGGTTGAAGATCCTGGGACTCAGGACATATGTCACCTGGCAGGAGGTAGTCTCCTGCTTCTGGTTGGGAAGAGGTCAAGCTGTACTCCTCACCCTCAGCAACATCAACTGACACAGAGTCATATTCATGGTTTTCCAGCTCAGTGGCATATGCATCATCTTCTGACCTCAGGCCTTCATAGATGTTATCATAAAGAGGGACTTCGTTTTCTTCTGGTGTTTCTGGAACCTCATACATCCTTTCTTTTTGGACTGTGTCATAGATGCTGCTGCTATCTTCACCATTCATGTTCATTGATCTGATAGATCTTTTGCAGGCAGACTCGAATAGATCAGAAATGAATAAAGGACTAGAGGATGCTGCACCACCTTGCAGAGGAATCAACAAGCTTTTGAAACACGGCAACTAGCAACAGCTACCAATGACAGGTCTCTAACAATCATTTACCAGAGGCTTTAATCAGTAAGGCACAAGTCCATTGGACACCAGATAAAGCTTACACACTCAGTTAACTCCTTCACTGCTAAGGATAGTTTCAAGTAGAGTCTGGGGTTTTCCTCACTGCCAGTAACTCCAAGATTCTTTGGATTAACCGGAGGTTGAATTATCTTCCCAGTGCACGCTTAAATTCTAAATATTTAGCCATTGGTCGCTAAGCAGGGCTCCCTCTTCTAATTGCCTCCAAATGTTGACAACATTCAAGAAGTCCCTGCAATTCTCTTCTTCACCATTGTCACTGATCTGTTAATGGCTGAATTCATTGCACAAAACAATTCCTTGAGTATCAGTACCCTGTGATGCATGAGCTGTACATGCTCCAGCTAGGTGACAAATTCCATTTGCATTTCTTATCTGGAAACACCAGCAGGTGATTAAATGGCAGAAGGGAAAGGAGATAAATGCACTGGCCTATAATTACATCGGTACAGACCACCCAAAAATAAAAACTCAAAGATTTATGGCTTTGAGTTTTACGTTTCCCTCTTAAATCCATATGATCATCAACAAAGTCAACGAACTTTTATACCGAGGTTCTGCTATGCACAGGATACTGAAATGAGCGCTAGTCCTATGTCTTAGAAGATTCATTCTCTGCTGTTGAGAAACTTCTTTTTTTTTTTAATTTTTTTTTAATCTTTATTTTTGAGAGACAGAGAGACAGAGTGTGAGTGGGGGAGGGGCACAGAGAGAGGGAGACACAGAATCAGAAGCAGGCTCCAGGCTCTGAGCTGTCAGCACAGAGCTGACGCGGAGCTGACACGGGGCTCGAACTCACGAACTGCGAGATCATGACCCGAGCTGAAGTCGGACGCCCAACCGACTGTGCCACCCAGGCGCCCCTCTGCTGTTGAGAAACTTCTAAACATAGTTGGAAGACTAGAAAGAAAATCTAGACCCTAATGGGCACAGAATAAACTATCCAAGGTTTTCTTAGTGCAATTGCCCCAGGTCTGGGATAAACAGTAGGAACTAGATGTACAAGGGTGCCTAGTTGATGTCACTTACAAATGCCATAAAAATACAGGCTCCTTGTTTCCAATCTGGTACTCTATTCTGTTAATTCCCATTTCCCTTCATCACACCATGTACGTGGTTCTCTGTGAAGTGACAACCAGAGAGGTTGTAAAGGGACTTTAGTGTCCAGAAATCATGTGAAAATTAGGAAGCAGTGCAACTGTGGACGTAGAATTTGATGAACATCTTATTAACAAAACTACCTTGTACCCTTAGCTCCAATAACGTATCCAGGAATCTTCTGCAGCAAACTAGAGCAGTATTTCTAGAACTCTAGCTTTGGGGATGGCTCAGAGACTAGATGAGTGGAAGGTGACTAGAGACAGACTTTAAGCATCTTGATGTTAGTTAGCCCTTTCTCTTTTTTTTTTTTTTATAATTTTTTTTTTCAACGTTTTTAATTTATTTTTGGGACAGAGAGAGACAGAGCATGAACGGGGGAGGGGCAGAGAGAGAGGGAGACACAGAATCGGAAACAGGCTCCAGGCTCCGAGCCATCAGCCCAGAGCCCGACGTGGGGCTCGAACTCACGGACCGCGAGATCGTGACCTGGCTGAAGTCGGACGCTTAACCGACTGCACCACCCAGGCGCCCCATCCCTTTCTCTTATTGAAACATGAGGTTCGGTGTGTCCAAATCCCTGATAAATTACCATAGGTTCTATAATTAGGCACTTATATCTCAATGGAGCGCCCCCCCCACCCAATTCTATGCATAATATTAGAGCTGGAGAAAACCTAAAATGTCATTCAGTCTAACGTTCATTTTACGATTGGAAAAAAGCCTGAAACCTAGAAAGGGGAGGTGAGTGGTCCAACTTCACACAGAGAGTTAATGACAGCTGATTTCTGTTGCGATTTCCTAACTTCCAGCTTGGTGATATCTCAGCTACTCCCTCCTGAAGTCAGTGTTTTCCAATCTACTTTCATCATCACACAAGCCTCCCCTCCTACCCCGCCAAGGAATCATTTTTAGATATTTCCCCGCCATGGAATGAAAGTCAGTCAACTGGGCTCAAACTCAGGTAATGGCTCCCCATTTCTCTCAGTAAAAGAGCCAAAGTCCTTACAGTGATCCACAAGGTCCTAGGAAATCTGCAGCAGCTTTCCTATACCTTTCCCGCCTTTGCCTACCCTGTTTCAGATGACCTGGCCTCATTGCTATTCCTGGAACATTCCAGAATCGCTGCATAGGATCTTTACATCGGCTGTTTGCTCCACCTGAAATACATTTCCCCTGGATGTCTGCATAGTTAATTCCCCAAACTCTTCTAAGTCTTTGCGTATACATACTCTTGCCAATGAAGCCACTCTGTCCTGTTTAAAATGTCAACCTATCCCAACTCCTTTCTGTAACCCCTCCGTTGCTAAAAACCCCTACTTAATGTTTTTATTTCTTTTTCCATAATACCTATCACCTTCTAACAAGACGCATACATTACTTATTTTATGTCTAGAATTTATTTTCTGTCTCCTCCCACCAACATGTAAACACCCTGTATGGTCACAAATTTCTGCCTGCTTCTTCATCATTATCTCAAGCCTTTAGAGAAGTGGCTGGCAAGTATTAGATACTCAAAACATTTGTTGAATAAATTTTTGTGACTGTTTGATATCTTTATCCCTCACTGGACACGTAAGTTCCATGAGAACAAAGCCCATGACTATTTTGTCCATCAGTATATATCTAAAATTTAGCAAATATCTGATGTATCGTTGATGTTTACTAAATATTTGTTTTATAAACAACTAAAATGGAGATGTGCCTAGAATTCATGCCCTTTTACTCCTGGTCCACTTTTCTTTCTGTACTATGTGTATAACTATTATCTCCGGATTATATTTAGACTCCTACAGGAAAAGAACATACCTGGGTGTTTCACAGCACTTTGTCTAAAATGGTACAACCAATTTGTAAAATTGTGTGGCAGTTTATTATAAAATTAACCGTACATGTATACATGTACCCTATGACTCAGCAATTCCAGCAAATATTAGAACTATATCCAAGAAAAAAAGTAAAGTGAAAATCATCACAACAGGTTTGTATGAGAATGCTTAGAGAAAATTGATCCGAAACACGGGAAACTTCTCGCAAGAAGATAATGGGCAAACTGTGGTGTACTTAATGTAATGAATGTTGCTCAGCAATGACGAAGGAATGTATTACTGATACGGACAACAAAATGGATGAATCTCAAAGACACTATGTTGATTGAAAGATGGCAGACATAAAATAGTATATACTGAATGATTCCATAGAATTATGTCAGTGGAAAAACATACAAAGGGTTACAGGATTCCTAATCATGCTTTTAATGGGCACTTGAGCAAAAGATTTTAAGGATCACTTCTAGAGCCGATGGGTAAGAAATGTCCCATGTTAACAAAGGCCTTAGATTTCCAGCTCTGGGACTGGAATGGGAGTGGAATTTCTTGGGTTACTGTCATTAAGTCATGAGAGTTAAAAGCACCTCCTTCTCTGGAATACAAGCATCAGGTTGAACAAACCAGGCCAAAGAATTTACAGTAAGCCCATGGTGCTGGTGACATCCTGACCACCAGGGCTGTTAGGTGACCATCGACAGTGTCATTACAAAGCTTTCAGAGTAGGGGCGTCTGGATGGCTCAGTTGGTTGCTCATCCAACTCATGATCTCATGGTCATGAGATCGAGCCTTGCATTGGGCTCTGTGCTGATAGCACGGAGACTGCTCAAGACTTTCTCTCTCTCTCTCTCTCTCTGCCCCTTCCCTGCTCACTCTCGAGCATGCTCTTTCTCCCTCTCTCACAAAAATAAATAAAGAAAGAAACATAAAAAAACCTCACAGGATATGTATAAAACACCCAGGAATTGGTTAAGAATGCCCCAATCTTTATATGATAGGAAAAGATAGGACTCAGTAGGCAGAGGGGGATAGATTAGGATGTGAGGTCCCTGGGTGAGGGAAAAACACATATTTTGGAACGATGCTGGGAGCGGCTGACCACAGCAAACCCCTTAGGGAGTAAGGTTCCTCTTAAGAGTGTAATAGACCCTACCTACACCCCTTCAGGTTTCCCTCAGGAATTTGACAAAAGATCTGATTAAAAATAGGTAGACCATAAAACATATGACCCACAAGGAAAGGTATGGCCATAGGCCACCCCTCATACAATGGAAATGAGCCAATCAGGAATGGACAACCCAGCACCTAGAGCTATCAAGTGAATAAGGGTAGGACCTGAGAAGGAACAAGGGGGAAAGGAAAGGGAGGTGTGACCAGAACCCTGTAAAATGAAGACCCTTGCCTATTGTCGCGAGTGTTCACCTTTGAATGTGCTCTGTCAAGAAAGCTTTCATACTATTCTTCCTTTCTAATCTCATACTCTAATAAAGTTTTGCCTGCTGCTCATTTTGTTCCACCTCTTTATTCTTCGAAGAGTCGAGACAAAGAATCCTGGGTATCGAGGTAAAAAAAAGAAAAATCCTGCAACACTTATGCACCTGAGGAAATATGTCTTAAAATGTCCCGTTTCATAGATTCCTTCTTCATCCTTTTCTCTGAATCTCTGCCCATCTATGTATTATTCAGATGCAAAATGCCACCTTTTCATCAGTTTCTATAAGAAGCATCCACTCACACCCCAAAATCTCACGGAGATTCTGGGGTCACAGGCAGTAAGTGACGTGAGGTGGCACCATTTCACTGGCCCCACCCCCATCCCTACCCCTCTCCTCTCCCTTCCTCCACTCTCAGAGAAGCCACCGTTCTTCTAGTTTCTTCCACAGATTACTCATCAGACTAACTCCACTCACGTTTGGTTTGGGGGAGGGGCCTCTTCACCTTCCTTCTCAAACAGAATTTTAAAGAATGTCTTCAGAACATACCCAGTACTCTCTCTGAAGAGAGTCCCGACGGATATGATGTTCTCCACCTTGCTGCATTTATATTCGGATTTGACAACTTCCTAATGAGATGTTTGGGGCCACTGAAGACCCAGTGGCCATGAATTTCCAAACAGAGGCAGTATCTCTGGATCGTTTGATGTTTAAAGCATGGACATGTCTCGGCTCCCGGAGAAAATGGGCATAGCCAGAGTACTTCAGACTGAGGGAGCAAACCTCCAGCATCGTTCTGCCTTGCTCTCCCTTCTCACAGTTGTTCTTATCAGCGGTTTGCAGATGATGGGGGAGGGGAAAGGAGGATATGTCAAAAATGTCTGTTTGAAAAGGGCTTGGAATCTGTCTAACATTTCGAGGTTAAGGGGATGAGGAGAGTTTATAGGCCTAAATTTCCTGCAGGGACCAAGTATCTGACTTTCACTGGGAGTACTCAATTGAGTTGAATATCAGTTGTTTCCAGCCAATCTGAAAATTATCAAACCATAGGCTCCTAGAATGGGAAGAGGTATAGAGGCCATACCTTACAACAGGTTCTGGAATGATTGATTGGGCCCTGCTACATGTATTAAACCTGAGACTTAAAACATGACCCCCTTGCCTGAGGTAGCTGAGTTAGGTAGCTGAGTTAGCAGGTGGGTTTCAGGAAAATCAGCACAAATGGTTGGCCTCAGACGAGCAGGAAAAAAAGAGAGGGGAAAGACAAATGAATGATATTAAGAAGGGCAAGTTTATCCCCAGTGCCAGCATCTCCCCTTGATTTTCTGCCTTCGTCTCTTCACTTACCCATCCCTTCATCCACCGCGTTTTCCCTCTGAGGAGCCACCTACTCTCGACAAGCCACTGGCTTACCTACCCCCTCAGTAATTTTTTCACTTCAAGAAATGCAAAGTCTAAGTCAAAGGAATGAATGGCTAATGGTAAATATTCATTTTCCACTCTTCAGGGAAGAGCTACTTCTCACCTCATGTCTTCCCTAATTCTCCATTGCCCCATATGTAAAATGAGGTTTAATAGTATGTGTTATAGTAGGATTTACTTAAACACTGTTGGTAAGAAGCTTATTGCAGTGCCTGGCTGTCTCTACTGTTACTACTACTGCTATTGAGTTTATTGCTTAGATAACAGTATGAGTTCTGTTGTCTTCTTTGGAGGAACAAGCAAATACTGTGGATCCATCCAAAGATAGGAAATCTGAGACCACAAAAGTTATGAAAGGGCTGTAAAATATAACCTACGGCTTTCAGAGTTCAAAATCTGATGGAGCGTAAGATATAATGCTGCAGCAAAACAACAACAAAAAGTTAATTAGCAACAGGAGGTATCCTGTGTAGCGACAAATAAGTGAGATTGATCTTTGGGACAGTAAGATTTTAGAAGATGGTGAGATAACCCCAGGCTGGGGGCTGAGGGACCAGGAAAGTATCTTCGGTGGTAGATGAGACCCGGGTTAAGTAGAGAAGAGAGGGAAAGGTTTGAGATATGATGCAGAGTTGAGAATTCACAATGGTAGAGAGTAAATTCGATTGGATGGAGTATGCCGATTATGGAAACAATAGAGACAATGAGCAGTACTGGCTTAGGCTCTGGGCAGTCTTGAATGCCAGACTCAGAAATCTGAATTTTATGCTCAGAGGATGATATTGAGGATGAGCAGACACAGAACACAAAAGGAAGCTCGATTCCAGAACCGTTTAAACGCTAGCTAGCTTCAAAACAGAGACAGGTGCTCAGCTTGGTCTACGGGCACATCCCAGCATGACATCCACATCTCACTATGGCCACAGGGAAGAAACTGTGTATAAGCCACCTGAGAACTTCCGATGGCTCCACTGAGTCATTCCCATCACAGTAAATACGCCCCTCTCCTGGAATTCTCTCCTCCTTGGCTCTCCACCAAACACCATTGTTCCCAGTCAACACGTAACCTTCATCTAGTGGTTCCAACCTGCTGAGTTTCATGCCTCATGAATCTGACTCTGGCATAAACCCCACCATAGATCCCTCTTGCTTGCATACGAACCCCCTGATTTACTGCACTTTCTCACTTTCCAAATTGTAAACAGTCATCCACACCTTGACTCATCATTACATTGGTTGATCCACCTTGGTGCTGTCTATTTTAGAGTGTGCAATCTGGAGGACCTCCTGGAGGAGTCTCAGGTGAGGTCATTTAGGATGTTTTATTAGTAGAGGACCTGCATAAAGAAAATAGGAAAAGAGGGACCATTAAATGTTGGGGGGAGACAGATGGAATCCTATTCACTCAAATAATTGAACATGAATGGGAAGGGAAAAGAAGTTACTGAAATAATTTAATCAAAAAATCGACTACCAAAAACAACATCATTTTTGAACAGGATTAACTGTATGCCCTCAAACTCTATGCCTCAGGCAGGGCAATCCTTGTTTCATCCTCTCCCCGGCCCTAGCACTGCCCAGGCTGGGACTACACATCCGAGCCCAGAACCCCGCTCTCAAGGATACCCTCTGCCTGTCCCCTGCCCTTCCCCCTTATTCCGAGTGTGTCTGGTTTCCTCCCTTTGGTGCTGTTTGCAACGTGACCAAAGCCTCCTTGTCTGACCTTTTTGGTAGCTCTGTGTCAGCTCCCGAGAACCTCCACTAGAGGGAAAAAGCAACTGACCACAGGTTAACTCACAGATGCCCAAAGACTGGGGTGTCTCCACAGTCGACCTCAAAGCGGGACGAGAGAGGTGCGCATCCTCTTAGCCAGGCTTCTGCAGACAACGATAAAGTCACACTGCATAAAAATGTTGAAGGAACGTGCAGAAATGCTAAGTTACTTAGTTCACTTAGTGTTTATTTAGTATTATATGTATTACTTATATAGTAGCTTAATGGAGTGTTCCTGGACTATTTTTCATCGCCATCATTCTGCCCAAAGGGAACATGCTTTCCTTCTGCCATAGACAACGTGACTCTATTGAGCTGTTTCACCCAGTTACTTCCTCCAGTATATATTTTCATCTCTGGGGATTTTATGTCATGATTAGAGAGGTTTCAGGGTGTGAGTGTGTAGGGATTTTTTTTTTTCTCTAAAGACATCTGGGAAGTTTGTTTCTGTATTATAAAACCAAAAGCAACCTATCTCAGGAAACTTCTGAGTAACCTCTGCATATTATATACTTCCCTACATAACAAACATAATGCCAACTGTTACCTGAGCCGTCCAGGAAAGTGGGAGAAAAGGCTGTGTGTTTTGAAAATGCAACTTGACTCCTATAACTCCACTGGGTGGGAGACACCTGCCCCAAGTAAGCTGTCCTTTCATACCTGAGTTTTGCATTGTCTAAATAGTATTGTCCAAGCCTACTGCCCTACTGCCCTTGTTATTCCACAAGAAGCACAAGAAAAATATAAAAATATTTTTATATTAAGATTTCTTTCCGATTACAAATGTAGCTCACGCTCATTACAGAAAAAAGATGATAAAAATCGTCTGTGATTGCACTACCCAAAGATAATTATGTTAACATTCTCTTATTCTTTTTCTACCCATATATATATATATATATACATATGGGTATATACATATACACACATATATATATATACATATATGTGTATATACATATATATATATATATAGTTTTAATTGGAATTATGTTTTATCTTTGTATTCTGCTTTTTATTTTTTTATTTTATTTTATTTTTTTAATTTTTTTTCAACGTTTTTAATTTATTTTTGGGACAGAGAGAGACAGAGCATGAACGGGGGAGGGGCAGAGAGAGAGGGAGACACAGAATCGGAAACAGGCTCCAGGCTCCGAGGCTCCGAGGCATCAGCCCAGAGCCTGACGCGGGGCTCGAACTCACGGACCGCGAGATCGTGACCTGGCTGAAGTCGGACGCTTAACCGACTGAGCCACCCAGGCGCCCCTGTATTCTGCTTTTTAAAATTTGACATTATGTAGTGTATATACGTGAAATTGAAGCATATTACCTATGACCAGCCAAGTATTGGTCAAATAGTAAACTCAAATATTAGCTGACATTATTTGTGGATTTAGAAGATTCAAAGATATTTTTCTTTATCATATACCCAATGACTTCTTTTTAATTTATTTTATTTTAAAATTTATATTCAAGTTAGTTAATATACAGTGTGGTCTTGGCTTCAGGAATAGAACTCAGTAATTCATCTTTTACATATGACACCCAGTGCTCATCTCTTGAAAAGTGCCCTGCTTAATGCCCATCATCCATTTAACCCACCCTTTCCCCTCCAGCAACCCTCAGTTTGTTCTCTGTATTTAAGAGTCTCTTATGTTGTGTCTCCTTCTCTGTTTTCATCTTGTTTTTCCTTCCCTTCCCCTATGTTCGTATTTTGAGTTTCTCAAATTCCACATATGAGTCAAATCATATGATAATCTGTTTTTCTCTGACATTGAACTTTCACAGCAAAAAAAAAAAAAAAAAAAGCTGTGATCAGTAAAAATTTAAAATTTATGCCCTGTAAAAGTAGGTCTATAGAATCAGGGAAATTATGAGATGCCCATAATTCAACCAGAATTATAGGTGATGCAGTAAAAACGAACATACTTTTTTTTACCAGGGCGAACACAATATGCAGGAAAGGATCCAGTTCAAAAATCACCCTCAGAATTTGGAAGTCTGAGTGCTTTCTGCGTCCATGGTCCACCAGGGGGCACTGTTCCCCGCCTTCTGCGGGGATCCCTGCCGAGTCTGGACCAATGTCCTTGCAGGCTAAAAAGCTAGGTGACAGTTCCAATTTACAGATACCCAGGTCTGATGGCTTTACCCCATTTCCCAATTATTTTTATTTGAGGATAAGATGGCTCCTATTCAAAACATCTTTAAAATATTGTATCTGGGGGCACCTGGGTGGCTCAGTCGGTTAGACATGGGACTAAGGCTCAGGTCATGATCTCGAAGTCGTGGGTTCCAGCCCCGTGTCAGGCTCTGTGCTGACAGCTCTGAGCCTGGACCCTGCTTCAGATTCTGTGTCTCCCTCTCTCTCTGACCCTCCCCGTTCATACTCTGTCTCTCTGACAAATTCAAATGTTTGTGAAAATCTGAAACTATCTTAGTACTAATGCCTTCTCTTTATAATGGTTAGGTAGGGGCGCCTGGGTGGCTTGGTGGGTTAAGCGTCCGACTTTGGCTCAGGTCATGATCTCACTCTCCGTGAGTTTGAGCTCCGTGTCCGGCTCTGTGCTGACCGCTCAGAGCCTGGAGCCTGTTTCAGATTCTGTCTCCCTCTCTCTCTCTCTGCCCCTTCCCAGCTCTGTTCTGTCTTTCTCTCTCTCCCTCTCAAAACTAAACACTTTACAAAAATTAAAATATTGTATCTATATGTGTCACATTAGGGCTCAGTACCCCAGTCCCCCTTTAAAAATTCCTTACAGTTCATTTAATGAATCTTACATTTTTAAATAGAGGGGGAAAGGGGTTTGTGAGGAACACTGGGTCTTCAGGACAATCCAATAGGACAATTCATTGTGTTTGTTTGTTTTTAATTTTTCACCTGAGGGAACTGAATTTCAGAGAAAGTAATTTGTCCAAGGTCAGGCGGACAGTAAGCAGAAAAGCCAGACCCCAACCCAAGTCTGTTAGAATCCCAGCCCCAATTCTTTTCACTATTCTCTACTTTATAATAACTCCGCTTCCCAGGGGAAACTATTATTAAATTCAAATAATGTCTTCTTAGACTTGTTAGACAGACAGTAACAAATGGGATGGCATTTTTTAAGTATGCAGATCACAAAAATCCTCAGCCTTTTTTTTTTTTTTAACTTTTTTTTTTTAACGTTTATTTATTTTTGAGACAGAGAGAGACAGAGCATGAACGGGGGAGGGTCAGAGAGAGGGAGACACAGAATCGGAAACAGGCTCCAGGCTCTGAGCCATCAGCCCAGAGCCTGACGCGGGGCTCGAACTCACGGACTGTGAGATCGTGACCTGAGCTGAAGTCGGACGCTTAACCGACTGAGCCACCCAGGCGCCCCAAATCCTCAACCTTTTAAAAGTTTTTCTCTCTTGGGGCTCTTAGGTGGCTCAGTCAGTTAAGTATCTAACGTTGGCTCAAGTCATAATCTCACCATTCATGGGTTGGAGCCCCTTGTCGGGCTCTGTGCTGACAGCTCAGAGCCTGGAGCCTGCTTGGGATTCTGTGTCTCCCTCTCTCTCTGCCCCTCCCCTGCTCATGCTCTGTCTCTATTTGTCTCTTAAAAATAAATAAAAATGTTTAAAAAGATGTTTTAAATAAAAAATACATAAAAATTTTTCTTTCTTTAATTACTTTCCCCCCCCCCCCAGAGTTAATCTGCAAACTAGGTTTGAATGTGTTTCATTCCTGTCTTGGTTTATCTCAGTAATTAGGTACCCATAAAACCCCAACTTTTAGCTTCTAGCACTCATAATGTCCAAACTAAGCAGAAAATATGGAGTGGTATCTGTCTAATTACTAGAATCAGAGTTGTTCTCTCTGTCTCTTTTTTTTTTTTTTTTTTTGGTATGGGTATACATGTTTGTACGTAAACACATAAAACTGTATTTGTGGGTTTTAAACAATTATTTATTTATTTATTTATTTAAGTAACCTCTATGCCCAAGGTAGGGCTCAAACTCACCACCCTGCGATCAAGAGCTGCATGCTCTTATGATTGAGCCAGCCAGGGCCCCATAAAACTATTTGTACTCCACTTCCCTACCAGTATTTTGTGGCGTTGTTGCTGTCCTGTGTCTCAGTGTTTATGGTTTCCTTGTCATCACTAGAGAACGTCTGCTGTCACTGCTAATAATCATGGCACACAGTATCTGTCCTGTGTACGTCCTGAAGTCTCAAACTAAAATAAGACCGCTACTTGAATGAATGAACCTATCTGCATGTATCCACGTATATATACGCTCCGTGCGTATATACGTATGTATACGAAAGACTACTTACATATGATGTGCCGTTACAAGACTGGGGATCATGAGGTCACTGTAGTTTCCATCTTTCTCTCTTATTTGGGCTGTCGCTCTAATCCAAAAACTCTTCTCTCTCTCTCCTACCACCCCTCTTAATCTAACTCCTGCTTTTTGCCAGGTTAAGCATCCTACAATGCAGCTAAGATTGCACAAATCTTCCTCCTCCCTTCTTATCTATTGCTCCTGACCAGATAAGTGATGCCTTCCCCATGAGGGCCTCTTTGATCCCTCCAGACTTTGTCTTCATGTCTGTTGGTGCAAGCACTATGTTCCATCCTTCATAATAGCGTTGCTTCTGTGGGTACGCTCCCTGCCACCTTTTCTATCCTACTCCATTGATTGAGGACAATGATCGTATCTTATTTATCTTTATATCCCCTCAAACAGTGCTTCTTAAACTTGAATGTTGCATAAAACCCACCTGGAATCTTGTTGAGATGCAGATTCAGATTCCCACAGGGCTGGGGTAGGCCTGCGATTCTGCATTTCCAACAGATTCCCAGAGAATGTGCATACTACTGGTCCACGGACCACACTTTGAGTAGTGAGGCGTTAGTACCCCCTGCATAACATTTTACATGCGGCAGGTGTTAACTCACACCTAGCAGAACGTTAAAAGTTAAAAAGCAAGAGCAAAATGCAAATACCATGAGAGAGCCCCATGCCCATATGACCTCACCAAACATTGGTGAGGATGTCTGAGTACCTGGCTTCTCATAAAATGTTCATGGGAACGTTAAATAGTACACCTGCTTTGGAAAAAGATCTGGCTGTCTTTTTTTTTTTTTTTGTAAACAAAATAACGTATACATATCCCGTGACCTAGCAGTTCCTTTCCTAAATATTTATGTGTCCACAAAAAGAGCCGTATGAGAATGCTTGAAACAGTTTTATTCTTAATAGTCAAAGCCCCCAAATACCCTAGGTGTCCCTTCACTGGCAACTGGGGGAAGTAAACTATGGTATGTGCAATGTTGACATCTATTCTATGCCAAGGGATACTGGCACAAGGCTGGAGTCGTGTAGGGCAGAGCTACAGTCCTCTGAAGGCTTGCCTGGGGCTGCTGCAGAACCTGTTTTCAAGATGGCACCCTCATATGGCTGTTGGCAGGAGGCCTCAGTTCCTTGTCACATGCTCCCCTCGCTGAGCCACTGGAGTGCCCTTATGACATGGCCATTGGCTTCTATCATGTGAGTGATACCAGAGAGACCTGCTGTGGCCTAGCCTGGCTCCAAGCGGCTGCCACACCTGCTCTGAGGCTTTCTTGGTCAATGTTGGGCCACAAGCCTCCTAATGAAAAGGTATGGATTCCTGATGCCCAAACATATGGGTGAGTCTCAAATGCATTATACTGAGTGAAACAACCAGAACCAAAGGCTACTTACATATGATTTTATTCACTTTATATGAGGTTGTAGAAGGCAAAACAAATCTATAATTAAAAAAAAAAGAAAGAAAGAAAAAGTCAGGGGCGCCTGGGCGGCTCAGTCGGTTAAGCATCCGACTTCGGCTCAGGTCATGATCTCACGGTTCGTGGGTTTGAGCCCCGTGTCGGGCTCTGTGCTGACAGCTCAGAGCCTGGAGCCTGCTTCGGATTCTGTGTCTCCCTCTCTCTGCCCCTCCCCCATTCGTACTCTGTCTCTGTCTGTCAAAAATAAATAAACATTAAAAAAATTTTTTTTTTAAGTCAGGACTGCAGTTGCCTGGAAACGGGTAGGCAGGGAGGATTCTCAGGGAACTTTCTGAGGTGGATGGAGTGTTGTATGTTTTGTAGCATTTTCAGTTACACAGCTGCATGCATTTGTCAGAACTCAGGATCGTATGCGTAAGATTTGTTGTACATGTGGGTCTTCGTAAATGTTTTTTGAAAAGAAAAAGAACCCTCAACGAATTCTGAATCGTGACGATACGCTGCTGAAATGTTCCGAGTTGCGGGGTACTGATCTGGCAACTTAGAGTGGCTATAACAAGAGAGCTAGTCAGACAGTTGAGCTACATCCTTCCAGGCTCCTAAGGATTCACAAGAACCCTACTGAAATGTCTTGATGGTTAAAATTCAACCAACATTGACAATGTTTACTTAGAAGTGCCTGCCATTCTACATATACCTGGACCTTCAGCATGTGTTGTTACACTTAAATCCATGTTTTTCCTGCTGAGTTAACCTGAATTGGTATTTTTGTTCATCAGTTTCAGGTGGAGACCAACGAGGAGTCAGTCATTTGTCTTAATCAGTGCTGGACCATCTGATGGGGTGTAGACACATCTCCTTCTGGGTGGAACACTGGTTCCCCAAACTGGCTTCCTATTAGACTCACCCTGGAGAGCTCTGGAAGCAATCACGATGCCAGCCCACCCTAGGACAGCTGGATCAGTATGGGAGGGCAAGTAGGAAGGAGGTCTGGACATCTATACTTTTTAAATGGTCTCCTGGGTATTTTATTTATTTATATATTTATTTTTAGAGAGAGAGAGAGAGAGAGAGGGAAAGAGAGAATCTCAGACAGGCTCCACACTCGGCACGGAGCCTGATTCGGGGCTCAGTCCCTCAACGCTGGGACCATTACCTGAGCTGAAATCAAGACCCAGATGCTCAACCGACTGAGCCACCCAGGTGCCCCACTCTCCTGGTTATTTTAATATTTATCACATAACTTAAGGTCTATTCATTTTTTTAAGTTAAAAAAAATTCCTTAAAAGACACTGCAAAGAAAATATAAGTCTACTTCAAACAATGCTGTTTAGGGTCAAGGTTCTTAAGGTCAGTGGGCATCTTTTTCTTTCAGCTCTTTGAGATCTGTATCAAAGTGTGACAGGTCGGTAAGTTTGTTCATTGAAATAGAACACACTTCAGTTTTTGACTCCTGGGGAATAATAGGATCTCACTGGCAGACGTTATTTGAATATTATTGACACTGATATCTATGAAAATGGTAGTAGTTTCCCAAATTCTAATGTGTGTATGTCCTGTGGGCATACCTGGATTACCCTATAGGTGAGCCAAGCATGTGTTTAGGGCAGGCAACAAAATATGTGTTTGGAAAAAAATTGTATATCTGATATTTTATTTATTTTAAATGTTTATTTATTTTTGAGAGGGGGGGCAGAGAGAGAGGGGGACAGAGGATCTGAAGCAGACTCTGTGTTCACAGCAGACAGCCTGACACGGGGCTTGAACCCACAAACCTCAAGATCATGACCTGAGCTGAATGAGACACTTAACCTACTTAGAGCCACCCAGGTGCCCCATGTATCTGATATTTTATTTTATTTTTTAAATTTTTTTTCACATTTTATTTTTGAGAGAGAGAGGGAGAGAGAGAGAGAGAGAGAGAGAGAGAGAGAGAGAGAGTGTGAGCAGGGGAGGGGAAGAGAGAGAGGGAAACACAGAATCCAAAGCCGGCTCCAGGCTCCGAGCTGTCAGCACAGAGCCCGACGCGGGGCTCGAACTCACAAGCCACGTGAGATCATGAACTGAGCTGAAGTCAGACACTTAACCGACTAAGCCACCCAGGCGCACCCCCCATGTACCTGATATTTTAAAAGTTAGTATTGGAGGAGTCATTGTACTTTTTAAAGAAATTAGAATTATATTGGCATTCCTTACACTTATTCTATCTCTGGGAGGCAGGGAGGACCGACGGCCTTGGCAACGATGACCACCATGAAAGGCGCTACCAGCCTGGTTGGCGGAGTAGACGGGGCTTCTGAAGGGAAGGCATAACCAGTGCTTCCTGCCCTGCCCCCTCTCTCCAGCCAGGTGTCAGTACCAGTCAATTACAAAGTCAAAGTACCCGAGGAGAACGGAGAGAGCTTGTGCCTGGCCCAGAGGGTTTTACACTGTGAACTAGATAGAGAACAACATGCTAATTGTTCTTTGTTTGCTGAGCAGGGCCTGCTGCCAGCGCAGAGCTGGCCCTGAGAAGCTTCCAGAGCCTGGTGACCAGGTGTGGGGAACCAGCACTGACTGCCCGCCACCCTGCTGCCTGCTGGGGGGGGGGGGGGGGGGCACACAGCAGGCGCATAATAGATGGATTAGAAATCCCGCACAACTTACAGGTTTCAGAGTTTTTGAACTTACAGGTTTCAGAGTGTATTCTAGAAAAGGACAGAAAATGGTTACAAAACTTAGGCTGGCCACACTCCTATCAACACAGTAAACTCCAGGAAGGTGGGGGGTTTAGAACTGTAAATGTGCAGAGATGCCCCCCCAGAGAAGAGTCTAGCCCAAATGTCAAAGCTCTTCCCGGCCTTCAGATTGTTTGACCTGCAGAGACATGACCAGACCCAGTTGTCACAGACACTGTGGACTAATCCTTTAACTGCAGGGCAGTCCCTAGGTTGTGAATAAGAGAAAGGCTCCAGGAAGGCAGCCTCCGTGGAAAGCGAGACTTTCTGGAAAGCAGAACATAAGGTCTTTGTGACGTTATCACTGGACATTGAAAAGGTAAAAATTCTACAGCTATGATTTTGCTGTTGGTCTTCTGGATGTATCTAGACAGGAAAAAAACGTAAGTATATGCCAAAGAAAACATACTTTTCAAAAATACATGCACATAAAACTGTCATGAGCTCTGGGCATTAGGACTGTGGAAGAATTTTTCTTTTTCTAAACTTCTAGACCACCTTACTTACTTTAGGTATATACACATTTATGTATTTATACAAAGACCGCGCATGTCTAAAACTCAAGAGACGTATAAAGCTAGTTCTATAGTAAAATCAGCCTAAAATTGCAGAGCCCCTAGTTGGGGTCCACACTGGGCGTGGAGCCTGCTTGAGAGTCTCTCTTCCTCTCCCTCTGCCCCTCACCGTCCTCTCTCTTTCCAAAAACGTAAAATAAAACACAGACATAAAAAATAAAAGGATCGAGGGAGAGATTTATGTCTCTGGAAAAGTCTCTCATGCTTTCCTGTGGTAATTTAGAATTCATAAGACCATCACGAACAGGGCAAGACCTCTCTTCTGCCGCTCTGACACAACGTCACCGGTTTTCTTTCCTTGGAAATGACGGTACTTAGCTGCTGTTCTTAGCTTTCCAGAGACGTCAGGCAAAAGGAGGTCATTACAATGTGTATCAGTCTGTCGACTCATCCCAGTTGGGATCCAGTCATTTTGTTTACCTTTGACCCTTCACCTTGTTTCAGTCTCTAGTTGCTAGGTCACAGCAATGGTGCACGGAAATATCAAGTAGCCAGGAAAAAAACAAAACCAAAGGAAAAGAACAAAACCAAACCCAGGTCCTGTGAGTTCGCTAGGACTAGTATCATTGCTCCTACTCTCATGTTGAAGATGAGACAACAGACTTGGAAAGGTCCTGGGATTTTCCCCCAAGTTATATAGCTCCCCAACTTGGCTCCAGAACCTTTCACCGTGGTGGTGACAGAGGCTGGCCCATGATGCCGTTGGCACTGGCACGGGCTGCAGGAACTACCCTACCCATGCTTTCGATTGCCATCCCACCCTTTCATCTGACGTGTCCCCTTCAGCATTCCAGCCCACATTATTAACACCACAGTGGCAGCCATTTTGGAGGCCCAACTGGACAGGTACCATTCATGGACTCCATTTTATTCTACTTTTTAAAAGCCATTTTATATACTTTTTATTTTAAGCTACATAAGAAATACATGAGTACAGAAACAACATAAGACCTTCCAATAACCTAAAAGAATATAAAGTAAACAAGTAAAAACTCATCTTAACCGTCTCTCTGTACTCCTCCTGAGAGGCCTGAGAAAATTGAAACTTAAAAGCTTAAGTTACGGGAAACTGAAACCTAACCAAGCTTAACCAGCTTGTTCCCCTTCTGTACAATTGCTTGGCGCGCCCATGTATTCCTGATCAATCATTGTTGCCTGGCACATCCGTATATTCCTGATCAATCATTGTAATACCCGTACCCCTGGTTGTGGTCTGACCTAAAGGCAGGAACCAATCGAATACTGTTAAGTGTCCAACTTTAAACACCAACCAATCGCAGCTCTGTAACTGTGGAAAATTCCTGATTTCCCCATGACTTGTTTGTACCTGTCTATAAAAGGGGTGTAAAAACCTCTCTCAGGACCTCTCAGCGTCACCAGCAACGAGGGCGCAGAGGTCCAGGTTCGAACCTGCAATAAATGACCCTTGCTGCTTAGCTTTGACTCTGGACTCTGGTGGTTCGTTTTTGGGGGTCTCTTAGACTCTGGGCATTTCACTCCATCTCCTGCCTCAAGACACGTACTCTCAGTCTCACTCACCTCGCTGGAGGTAGCCACCGAGATCATTGGTACGTAATGTCTAGCAAAACAATTGTCAAAATGGTTGCCACAGACTAGAGATTGCCATATGCCCCCTGTTCTCCTAGTTCTGTCCAGTTCAATGTCATGTAAATATGAGGGCCCAGGCTAGGCTGGCTCAGAAGTTCCAGGTAGGGTGGGTCACAATGTGGATTTGACCAAGAGCAGTGGCCATGGAAATAGCCCAGAGGACACAAGCACAGTGTGTCTATGATCACCTCATGGCCTGACTAGTTTTCCACCTCTCATCCACTCCTTTATCATAAATGGACCTTGAACATCTCCTTTCTCATCTCTAGAACCAGAGCTGGCCTTGAGAAGGAGAGTTTTAATAAGCACTTCCCCAGCTCTCTGTCACTCAGCATCAAGTCGACTTTGCTTTTGGTCTTGGCCGAACCTTGTTCCTGGTTTTCACAGCGTGTCTGCAGGGCCCAACCCTGATTTCATATCCTAGATCTGATCAGTGGATCCACGATATGTCACTTTCTTGGTAACACGCACGGCAAGTCAGATCCTCTTAATCTGATAGCCTGTCCTTGCTCTCACGTGTCCCCGGCCCTTGAATTCCAGTCCAAGAGCAGAGCCTGAGAGCCTACAGTAGACCTCCCCGATACAGGACTCTGTGTGCCAGAATGAACTTCCTCCTGCGTCCACAACCCTACTCATCTCTTTAGCACTCTCTGCCCCACGGTGAATGGGTTTAGTCGACCGGTTATGTCCAAAGAGACGGCAGGTCACAAAAACAGGAGAGAAACGGGTGGCAAAGGTGTGCTGCCAGCTCTCTTGACCACATCAATTGACATCTTAGGCAGAAGCGGCCCGGATGCGTGGTCCAGAACACCTGTGTGAAAGCTGGGGAAGGAGTGGAGGTCACTGGCAACCTCGCAGCGGGGTCTATGCACGCACTGTACAACCACTGGTGCCGGCTGGCCACCGATGGTGTTTGGTGGTGTTTTGCTTCTCCGTCCATCTGAATCCCGTGACCCACGCACAGTATCGCAGGACAAGTGGGGCCTGATGCGCAAGGACCAGCGCGAGCCATCAGCTGGAGGGCAACATCGGAGTGCTGCCACCCTAAACTTTGCCTTCAGATGAAGAATACAACCGTGAGAGTGAGTAAAACAAGGAAGTGTTCCCAGTGCTTTCCTGGGCTGCCTTAACATTGGTGCGAAGCTCCCAACAACTGCCGTCTGGACCTCAACGTTAGCTGCCCAGGCACAACCGCTCCCGGGGACCAAGCTCTTGCCTAAAGGCAGAGGGAGTTAGGAGGAAGCGTGGAGAGAACTCAGGAATTGCAATGGGAACCCAGGTGGACGTCCCAGCTCTGACGGTGACAAGCCATCTGGAACGTGCCCCTCTCTGGGCCTCAGCCCCCTCACCTGACAGCAAGTAGGAGTAGCCTCACACACTTTCTAAGGTACTTTCTGGCTTTCGCATTTGATGAGTCTCTGTTTTTCCGCGTTAGTGAAACATGAGAAACCACTTAGTTTCGTTCTTACCCCAGCCATCCACCATGTCATTAAAACCAAGAAACGGCCTATTTATACATTTAGTCAAGATGATATCTGACTACACCATGCAGGCATTTGCGTGGTGATATTCTCCCAGTTGGGGTGATAGATAGATAGATTGCAAGGTCCTTGCAGGAGCACACTCTTGCCTGTTCTTCTTTCCTGGGCTAGCACAAAGTTATGCACACAGTAGGCCCTCAACAATATAGACAAGATTTGAACTGAGACATCCAATCTTTCCCACCGAATCCATCACGGAGCAAAGAATGTCCTGAGGAAACTTTGGGGGTTTGGAATGCATCTTGTAAAAGATAAAACTCTCTGTGCTCATCAAGTTGAACCTGGCTTGACATGCACTCTGTGCCAACATGCTAACTGAACAAATCTAGACACATACATCTGTTCGGATGGAAATCCTCAGTTTACAAGGATCCACTGCTTAGATGGTTCCTAACATGCCCAAGGAGCATGGACAAATGGGCCTCAGGAGACCATTCAAAGGAGCACACCATAATCTGACAATCTTATAATGTCCTCAGGGAAGGAATGGGTGTTTCAAATTTGGCATTTAGAACGAAACAGGTTATTAAAGTTTCTTATATGTAAAATGCAGGTTTGGATTCAATAATCTCTGAGGAATTTTTGTTTTTTGGCTTTCTTTGATTATCCATACACTTACATACCCTAGAAATAATCATTTTATACACGATGCTATATGCCATTCTTAGGGAAAAAAATATTTTTAGGTTCATTGCAGTGCATTCTGCACATATTGAGAAATCAAAAAGAAGAAAAAAATGCGTGCGTTTGGGGGCGGGGTGAAGGGTAAGGTAATAGAGGGAGAAACTCACGTCCGAGGTCATTTTAAAATTTTCTGCTTCCTTATTTGGAAAATGGCTCTAGCCATCTTCACGTTACAGGTTGGAAAGAAAGGACTAATAAAATACACATCACAGAGGTCAAAGTGTAGTTGAATTTTTAAATTAAAATTTTAAAGCATGAGTCAAGTATACAAAGGACAGGTGCTTTTTAAAAAAGTATTTATATGTAGCTTCACCTTGTTCCAGAAGGGACTCGAGGTGGCATAATATAAACAAACTAAAAGTAAAATTCAGAGGAGGGAGAAACAAGGTTGGGTTGGGACAGACGCCATTACAGAATGCCATGTAAAAGATCAGTAATATCTATATATCTATCAAATTATATCTCTATATTATATATGATTATATCTCTCTATATAATATAGATCTGTCTACATAATATATAGATATATATAAGATACAGATATATAATTATTATATATATATATATATATATATATATATATATAATATCTGTATCTCTCCCTTGTGGAGAGGCACATACTCATATATAGCATGAAATATACAAGGAGTTAAAAAATTTCTCTCTTTCTTGACTTGCTCAATTCTTTCTCCAAGTATTCTCCCATGTGAACATGTCCCATGTGAAAATCCCACAGCTTTTTGAGGATGGCAAACAGAAAACTTGCCTTTTTACAAGGGACTTAAAGAGATGAAGGAATGCACCTGTGGTCACATAACTCGTTTTCACGGAACTAATAATTAAGATCTTTAAAAGAAAGAATGGGCTTCTGAAAAATTGTGTATAATTTCCTTTCTTGCAGGGCTTTGAGAAATAAGATAAATAACTGCCTACCTAGGGTACCTTAAATGGAGCTCTTCCTGAAAAGAACATTAATTAGAATACGTTTTATCCCTGTAACTTACAGCTTTTACAAAGCCACAGTTTTCAAACATTTGAAGTTATTGACAATTGTGTGAACTATATTTAGTAAGAGAATATCAATTTAAGCAGAGATTTAACAAGAATTGGGAGTATGGTGTGTGAAGCTTGCGTGGAGGGTTGCTTCTATGTCTTTGAGAAGTTGGAGAGGCCAGTTTGTCAGGAATGGTGTGTACGTGTGGGGCGCCTGGGTGGCTCAGTCGGTTGAGTGTCCAACTTCGGCTCAGGACATGATCTCGCGGTTCATGAGTTCAAGCCCCGCATCAGGCTCGTGTGTGACACGGCGGGTTAGAGGGGACTGAGGTCCAGAAAATACTGCGGTGGACAACTGCCATAAACCTCTGGGAGCTCCTGCACGGTCTGAGTGCTACATATACGTAGCTGAGGGAGACTGTTGAGTCCATGGGAGACATGGGACAGTGATACGAGGTTCATGAGTTGCTGGGGGAGAGGCATCCTGCAAATTACTGGGCGGCCCTGGCGAAAATCGAGATGATGGCAAAACAGTTCATTGGCACAAGAATGACAGGGTGCTGCAAATGAAGCAGACATGGGACTCTGGTGAGCAGCTTGGTGACTCCAATG
This sequence comes from Neofelis nebulosa, assembly GCF_028018385.1. Taxonomy (NCBI): domain Eukaryota; kingdom Metazoa; phylum Chordata; class Mammalia; order Carnivora; family Felidae; genus Neofelis; species Neofelis nebulosa. The sequence goes on from NC_080787.1 coordinate 47,432,715, forward strand.
AGTCCCTGGAGGCTGGATCATAGCAGGTGACCTTAGAGGACATCTGTGACTGTGGTTGAGAAGCTTGGGAGGGCAGCCGGAAGCCATGATGCAGAACGTCACAAGGGGAGTTAGGCCTGGGTGTTGTGGGTGGAGTCAGCAATGGTACCACCGTCATCTAAAACAACAGAGATGAGAAGTCAGGACTCCACCAGCTTCTGGTAAAGGGGCCAGAAAGCCACCTCCTTCTTCACCCAGGCGGTCCTTGGGTGCCGAAGCTGACTTTCTCTGCTTACCAAATATTGGCTTTACTAACTTTTCTGCTACCTAATCTGTTTCTGCGTCTGCAGAATCTGTTAGGACCTGGCCTAGGCTGGGCAAGCAGCCTGGATGAGCCACTCCAAACCCTGTGCTTTCATCTAACCCTATAATTTTGTAACGATCATCTTTTCTCTTTTTTAAAACTTTCAAGTTTTACTCTAGTTACATTGATTAAAAGTTTCCATTTTGTTCATATGAGTTTACCTTCATGACGCGCTGACACAATTAAATTAATGCTAACCAGTTTGGTACTCCTTCTAGGAAAGTGACTTCTAGGAGACAGAAGCAGCCTTCTGTTTGTCTCTGGAAAACATTCCAACGAAACAAGTATGTCTTTGATTTTTAGTGGATGTCAGATAGCATCACAATACACGGGATTCCCGCCCCTGGAGCTAAGATACTTACCAATGTCGAACAAAACCAGTTACATAACTCACCCAGATGCCTTAGGTTAATAAGCAAGGCAGACTGCATTCATGACAGGTCAGAAATGGGAAAAATCCCAGCCAGCTTTGCTCATGGCAAAGAAGAGGGGAACGGGTATCTCCCAGAATGGATATTATCCTCAAACAATCCAAGGCAGTTGAAAGCAATGTAAAAATATCTCGGAAATCTTGGGTACAATTATGAAAAGGCGTGTGATTTTTTTTCATCCTCTTCTATAATATACCTGTATTGTTTTATTAGACTGTATGCCACAGCGTGTAAGAGAGCTGGTCCCTGACCCTATTACTCTGAGTTTGAGAGCATAGCCATTACCAAACCCCCAGGGTCTGCAAGCAGCTTCAGAGACAATGTGGGGCTGGCTGGGTTCTATCGATTATTAGTTCGTACCTTCACAAGTTCATTCCCATTGCAGACCTCACGGCCGGCCTGTGAACTGGTGTATTGGGCTCCTTAGATCCGTGGGGTGTCAGAGCCGGCAGGAGTGGCAGAGGCCATGTCGTTCAATCCCTAGAATCTGCCAGACCTGAATTTTAATACTCTCTCTGCCACTCAGTAGCTCAGCAATCTTGGGCCAGTGTCTCAACCTCTTGAGCCTCCATATCTTCATCTGTAAACCAGCCTTCTTACAGCACCAACCTCTTCGGGTTACTGTCAAATGAATGAGATAAAGCAAGTGAAGTGCTCAGCACAGTACCTGGCACATGGTAAGTGTTAGCGATCATCATCACTCTGAGCAGAAAAACGTTCCCCACCCTGAACAATGGTCAGGAAAAGTCTGAGTTCCGGGGAAATTTATGTAATGTCCAATGTAGGGGAAATTAATTTTTTTGGCATTCTGACACGAGGTGCATGACTGCTTAAAGAGTAGACAAAACCGACTGATACGAAGGTCAGATGCGGAGCGTAGATGGCAGCTGGATGGGCACTGGGGAGAAGGTTCCCTTCATCCACGACCACAGCCCATGTGGCTGGGTCAGATCAGGCATGAAAGCTTGGCTTTGACGTGAGTAGGCATCTATTGACCTCGAATTACTCCTTGCCAATTTGAGGTCATGAGCACAGAGAGTCCCCATGTGTCATATTACAACCTCTTCCTAGATCCAAGGGTCCCTTGGTGTCCTGTCAGCTACATTCCACTGTGGCACACAGGAGGATACCAGGTTACTAACTGGCACCCAATCCAATATTTCCTGAACATGCCTCATCATGAGACATCCAGCGTTCACGAAAAACAGAGTTCTCAGATGCCACACAAGATTTATTGAATCCAAGTCTTGAGGGGAGGGACTTGGGATCTTTTGAACAAAAGCCACAGGTGATTTGTGATTGGGCAAGTTTGCAAAACTGCAATGCAAAAAGCCCGAATGCAAATGTGTTAGTTAACTAAGATGTTACTCTCTCTGGACTTAACCCAATTAAAACATCCAGCTTCTTAAACGTCCCAAAGGTGTTACACTAATTCTGGAAATTCCAAGCAGAACCCTAGGGAGGATTTATGTCTGAGTAAAGAGAATTCCTTAAATCTACTGTTAGGAGGGATGTTTATTAAATTTTACCTACATTGTTCTGTAGCTCCATAGTTGAAGAGAGTTCTGAATATGCTTGGAAGAAAAGCTGTAGAATGATCAAATGGTTAGAAACACCAAGCAATAAAAAAAGATGTAAAGTAATTAAACTTATATAAGCCCCCAGGGGTACCACTTCAGTGAAAGTCTTCATATTTGAGAAGAGATGTTATCCTACTGATCTTAAAATATACATTCCCCCCTACATTTCAACATCTCTGAAACCAGAATGTATCTTACAGCTGATTGGCTATAGTTTTTCTTAGCGATACATCAAATTACAGGGTTTCTTAACACAGTATCTTGTAGTCAATGAAATACTGAAACCAAGCACGCGACAATGACATTCTCCTCCATTCCTACGCACGCGCAACAAGTGATCTAGGTGTCCCCTCTTGCCTGTGCATCTCCACAAACAAGCCTGACCACACTTGAAGGTCCAGCAGCCAATCAGTCTAACCCATCCGCTCACCCAGACTGCAGGATATCTCTACTCCTATAGCTCTTATTATCCGTACAACCTATTTTCTTCTGTTTCTCTTGCTTAGCATATATGTTGCAACATAAATCCTGCCTGATCGATTAATTTGGATGCTACCCTATCCCTTTATAAACATCTCGGCCTCTAAAACTAGGTGGTAAACAACATGAACACACAAAATTTGCCTGTCTCTTGTTTTTCCCCCGGGGCCTAACACAGAACTCCACCTGACAATATTCAATAAATATGAAAGATGATGGCACTTCAGTAGGGTGACCATATACTTCATCATCCAAGCCAGGACGTTTTGGAAAGTGAAAGGGGGCACTGTGAATATGGATGTGAGATAACGGGCATAAACGGGAACTATCCTGGGCAAATGTGATTGATCCCTCTATATGTGAAAGTTTCTCCTACTCTGTTGTAAACCTTTTTGAGGGCAGGGACAGTGTTGTACTCACTCCTATTCCCACCATACAAACAGCACAGTGCTTCATACCTCATTGCCAAATTGGGTATAACTCCTTCTTTATGTAAAAAATAATATGGACTTTTTAATTTTAATTTTTTAAAAGATTATTTTATTTTTGAGAGAGAGAGAGAGAGCATGCATGCAAGCAGGGGACAGGCAGAGCGAGGGGAAGACAGAGGATTCGAAGCATTCTCTGTGCTGAGAGCTGGGAGAAAGGAACCTTGCAGGTGTGATAAGATAAGGACCTTGAGTTGGGAAGTCGTTGTCCTGGATTACCTGGGTGGGCCCAAATTAATGGTAATCAGAAGGTTCTTTATAAGGAAAAAAAGGACAGAAGAGTCAGAGTCAGAGAGATTAGAAGCTGCTACACTGTTGCCTCGGAAGCTAGAGAATGGGGCCAAGAGTCAAGGAATGTACTTGGCCTTGAGAAGCTGGAAAAGGCAAGGAAATGGATTCTCCCTGAGAGTTTCCAGAAGGATCGCAGCCCTGCCAACCTATTCTAGACCTCTGGCTTCCAGAACTGTAAGATAAAACATTTGTAGTAATTTGTTACAGCAGCCAGAGGGAACTACTCTACAATCTAACCTGTGAGAACCAATCAAAACCCAGCTCGTCCTCCATCCATTTTTGGATTCCTACAGCTGAATGTAACCTCTGCATGATTTAACCTCTTCCTCTTTTGGGCTTCCCTTACAGCATTTACTTTACCCAATAGGAATGTAAGCAAATATTAGCTTTTCTTATCCCCTTTTGAGATGTTAAGTGATAGAAACCTAATTAAAATTAGCTTAAGCAAAGGGAGAACTTACTGAACCACGTGAATGGAAAAGCCCAGCGATGGAGCTTCAGGTAAACTTGGATCCAAGGACTCAACATCATCGGGTATCAGGCTCCTTCTCTCGGCTCTGCATTCTCTGTGCTGGCTTTATTCCCAGGTAGACTTTCCATTTACAGTGACAACACTGATCACCAGCAGCTGCCACAGGCTTATAGTCTACCTATTTAGCAGCAGCTCCTGAAAGACTGACCCTCAACTGTTTCAACAAAAGTTTCAGGATTGACTCTTTTTGCTTTGGTCTGGGGCATGTCTCCATCACTGAACCAAGTCCTGTGGTCAATGGAGTGGAATTGGCTCTCCTAAGCCAGGCTTGGGTCAGAGTGAGAGTGACCAACTCATTCCAATTTTCCTGGGACTTTTCTGGTTTCAGCACTAAAAGTTCCGTGCCCCATGAAAGCCTTCAGTTCCAGGAAAATTGGGATCGTTGGTCACCCTAGGCCTCCATGCTGGAGATGAAGGGAGATGTGGTTAGCCCCAAATGACTCCCATAGACTAAATGTGAAAACAAAGTGGTTTCCTGGAGGAACCACCGGGAGAAGAGGAAACGAATGTTGGGCAGGCAAACCCAACACAGAGATGTCTTCTCCATTTACCCTTCTAGATTAGAGGTCCTTGAAGGCAGGTACTGAACCTTACTTATTTTTATATCTTTTTAAAAATTGGAGCATGTTTCTTTCTACCTAGGAAACCCTCAAAAGACTATACCTGCACAACTTTATTAAATACTTGGAAAAAATCCTTTAGAGTGAGGAATGTCGAACACCGTATAGTTCATGATGGATAATACAGATTCACTTTTAACAGGAGAATTTAAAAATAGTTTACCATCTTACTTGATTGAGATTATTAAAAAGTAATCTTGCAGGGGCGCCTAGGTGGCTCAGTCGGTTAAGCGGCCGACTTCTCTCAGGTCATGATCTCGCGGTCCGTGAGTTCGAGCCCCGCGTCGGGCTCTGTGCTGACAGCTCAGAGCCTGGAGCCTGCTTCGGATTTTGTGTCTCCCTCTCTGTCTGACCCTCCCCCGTTCATGCTCTGTCTCTCTCTGTCTCAAAAATAAAAATAAAAAACATTAAAAAAAAAAAGTAATCTTGCAGAAAATGGGGTGGGTGGAGAGTTTTAGTTAAATAAACTTTCAAAGATCACTGAAGCACTGTCATTCCCACCGTCCTTTCCACCCCCTATATTAAAGATAAAACAGGCTTCTCTTTACATCACCATCTAATATATATTAAAAAGTGAAACTTAAAATACTGTAAGTGATTTGAGATTCGATTCACTACTTTCGGTTTTGTTGTTTAATCCGAGGGAGCAGTGGACAGGAATTGTTTTCTTTTGGGCAGGGTGTGGCTTTTCCTCTGAAACTTTGTTTCCGTGACTTCTAACTTCTGACCCATTCCTGCCAGCAATGAGTTAGGCGCCCCAATTAGGAGTTTAAAAAGGAAATAGCTGCATAAAGAGCAATGTCTCTGATCTAGAAAACATGATAAAAAAATTTAAGTGTTTTATGCTAATGCTAAATCTTGAATCTAGTAAATGGGGGGAAAAGGAGAAACTGCCTCTAACATACTGCTTCCAAACCTGACTTTGGCTGTGGAAGCAAAGACTCGAATTGTAATTCGTTTTTGTGAATTTAGCCAAGTCAGTTCTCTTGGAGGCACAACATTCATTTGCAAATGATGAGTTTGGATTCTTGCTCCTTGCACATTTCAGTCTCTAACACAAAATGGGTTTCAACTTCCTCCATATTTCTAAGATTTATATAAAATTCCTTTTCAAGGGGCTCCTGGGTGGCTCAGTCGGTTGAGCATCTGACTCTTGCGAGACCGCAAACTTAGCAGAAATCAAGAGTTTGAACCCTTTTCCTGGCTCTGAAGTGTGCTGTGCCTGCTTGGGATTCTCTCTCTGCCTCTCCCCCACGCACATGCTCGGGAACACACACACTCTCTCAAAACAAATAAATTAACTTAAAAAAATTCCTTTTTCAAGAGCTAAGCTGAAAGAACATTATAAGTGAATGTTATTAGATTGCCAGCTAAATAAAACAATTATATATATATGTCTAAAAATCACTTCAGAAATGAAAAATTCATGATACTCTTACGCTTTCTTTTATTATCATTAAATCACTCCAATGAATCTATAGTATGCTTTGTGGTGGAGTTTCTTTCACTTACTCTGCCTCACTCCCGTCGAGCAAGGAAGCACGGTTTGGGAAAGATCTCATCTCAAGGTTTGGACTGAATTGATCGCCTGGTAATTCCACATTCTTTGCTGGCTTAGATTTGGGCATATGACACAATTCTAGTTCAAGTAACCGAAGGAGATGGTTGCTGGAGGCTTCTGAGACAGAGGGAAAAAAAACCCTAGAAAAAACCCTAGAAATCACTTCTGTTGCCCAGTGAAGTGAAAAATGAATCATATGGCTCCTTTTGCAACTGTTATATTTACTACTAGAGGAACCAGATTCCAAGTCTGTTAATAGCCCAGTGGAGAGTTAAAAGAATCTAGTACACGGTGACACTGTTGAGTTGCTAACATAATCAGTCCTGAAGCCTACATTACCTCTGGACTTCTTGTTTCACAAGATTATAAATATCCTTGTTAGTTATGTCCATCTAAAACACATTTTCAGTTGTGGTTGAAATAGTAAATATTTGAAGGATAACAGAATCTTGGTGCCAAAACATCCTTAGGAATCATTTTGTCCCCCTGTTCTCAACGACATTATCTGTAAGAAGGAAACCAGACTGCATAGGACTCCCCATTCTGACCCCGCCACGTGGGCTGTGGCCGTGAATGAAGGGAACCTTCTCCCCCGATGCCCATCCAGCTGCCGTCTCCGCTCCACATCTGACCTTCGTATCAGTCGGTTTTGTCTACTCTTTAAGCAGTCATGCACCTCGTGTCAGAATGCCAAAAAAATTAATTTCCCCTACATTGGACATTACATAAATTTCCCCAGAGCTCAGACTTTTCCTGACCATTGTTCAGGGTGGGGACCGTTTTTCTGCTCAGAGTGATGATGATCGCTAACACTTACCATGTGCCAGATACTGTGCTGAGTACTTTACTTGCTTTATCTCATTTACTTGACAACAACCCGAAGAGGTTGGTGCTGTAAGAGGGCTGGTTTACAGATGAAGATATGGAGGCTCAAGAGGTTGAGACACTGGCCCAAGATTGCTGAGCTACTGAGTGGCAGAGCGAGTATTAAAATTCAGGTCTGGCAGATTCTAGGGATTGAATAACATGGCCTCTGCCACTCCTGCTGGCTCTGACACCCCACAGATCTAAGGAGCCCAATACACCCGTGCACAGGCCGGCCGTGAGGTCTGCAATGGGAATGAACTTGTGAAGGTACGAACTAATAATCGATAGAACCCAGCCAGCCCCACATTGTCTCTGAAGCTGCTTGCAGACCCTGGGGGTTTGGTAATGGCTATGTTCTAAAGTTCAGACCCATGGTGCAAAACTTAGACCTTGGTTTCTAAGGTCCACTATTGTAGGTTACTAATCCAGGTGCTGGGTTTACACCCAGGAAATCCTCAATGCCTGAAAATAATTGACATATGATTCACATTCTTAATTCATTTAATTGCATATTTTAAAGTACCCACTGGAGCTACAGTATTGAATATGAAAGAAAATACCCTCTTGGAGCTTTGTTTGTTTTTTTTAATGTTTATTTATTATTGACAGACACAGACAGAGCACAAGCATGGGAGGGGCAGAGAGAGAAGGAGACACAGAATCTGAAGCAGGTTCCAGGCTCTGAGCTGTCAGCACAGAGCCCGAGGCAGGGCTCCAACCCACACAGGGTGAGATCATGACCTGGGCAGAAGTCAGACACTTAACCCACTGAGCCACCCAGGTGCCCCTTGGAGCTTGTATTTTAAAGTGAGGGAAGGCAAGAACCAAATGAATCAAAAGCTCCATTAAATTCAATAAACATTTAGCAGGTACCTTTTCTGCTCCAGGTTCTGTATTTGGCACCGCAAATACAAAGAGAGAAGAGATACTACCCACTCTTATTAAGTATACCAGGGTGACCCAAGTGTTAACAAATAAATCTTCTATTTGGTATTCTTTCCAGTAGTAAGTTTAAAGTTGCATTCTTCCGCTTCACAAAGCTTCCAATTAAAGGCAGGAGCACAGTCCCCTATGTATCTGTCGAAAGAGGTGCCCATTTCTCAGCTGGCTCCCTACCACAAGGGTTGTGTTTCTGTGTTTCTTGTAACCTAACTGGTAAACTGCCTAGTACTCAACTTCCCTTGTAAAGGTGCTCACTTTTCCAGTAAAACAGGTGCTTTGGGTAGAATCACATCGTATTTATTCCAATTCATTAGAAGTGGCTGAAGCTGCTCCAGACATGGGCTGGGCTCTGGTGCAGCCAAAGTCGTTTTTCCTGCGGACACCGAAGCCAACAGGTGCGTATTAACTGGGGGCGAAGCAACAGCCAGGGGCCTTTCCTGGACTCGTTGGGTTTCAGCTCCCCTGAAGGGCACCCCGCCCTAGGATGATATGAAAGGGGCGTGGCGGAAGATAGAAAAGAACCTCTTCGAGGTCCAATGCTAACCCACCGAAGCAGAAGTCTCCAGGTGGTACCGGAATCTAACCAATCGCAAAGGAAGTTACATTTAACGCGGCTCCGGGAACCAATCAGAGGAAACGTCTCAGCCCCCGCCGCCCGCCGGGTTCCAGCTGGTTGGCAGCAGGTTCCGCTGTCGCCCGCCGGGCGGCTGCGCACAATCCGTAGCGGCCCCAGCCAAGCGGTTCTCGGGGAGGTTGGGGCTGTTGACAACCGCGGCTGGAGGGCCCGCCATTGCGCAGGCGCCTTAAGAAGATTTCTGCCTCGCCGGTGTCCCTTCGGGTCTCCCTTGCCCCCAGGATCCACGAGCGCCGCGTGCCGACAGTTCTGAGTTCCGCGTGCCGGCAGCGGGTGAGTGTGAGCCTAGCGCGCCCGCCTTCCGGAGGGAAATGCCCCCACGTCCTCAGTCGCCAGGGGATTTGACACTGGAGGTGGTGAGAACCCCCTCCCTTCCCGTCTCCCAGCCTCAGGGGAGCTGGCGGGGACGTCCCCGAAGGGACCCGGAGGCGCAGGGACCGAGCTGAGCACCGCGAGGCAGAGGGCGTGTGGGAGGCGGAAAGAGCAGTTGGCAGGTGCTTTGGGAAGGGGGCGGGGTGTGGGGGGGGAGACTGTGGTGTGAAGGGCGGGGAGGGAGGGCAGTGGGCTGACGGCGGCGAAGGTGGGCAGCGTTGACAAAGAGGGGAGGCGGGCGGCGGGGTGGGCGTTTGCATCTGAATATTAGATCACAGCTCATGGTCATTATATAATCAAATGTAAGAACTAATTTCCTAGAAAACCAGTTAGCAAAGATCACATGTACGTGCTTTTTATAGGCTGGACGCCCTGTTAAGCACTCTCCAAACAACGCTTCCTTTTCTCGGTACAGCAACCTTATGAGATAATAGCGTCCCATTTATATAGATGAGGAAATTCAGGCTCAGAGAAGTCAAGCGACATTCAACATTGTGCAGCGAGTGACAGATTCAGGTTTATACCAGCCCAGACCCCAGAATGGTTTTGCTTAACCACCAGGTGATCTGCTGGACTGAAGCCTGAACACTTGCCCAGTGTTATAGGAAGTCAGCTGTTCGTTTTAATGTTACGGTTTTCTTTCCTTTCTTCCTTTCCCCCCAGAGGTTGTTCCAAGCTATTTTAAGGAAATTAAACTCACTTGAAAGCAAGGAGGAGCTGTTTTAAGTATTTGAGTATAGCCACAAAGTAATTTGGGAGAAGTTTTGATGAGAACACAAGAAACACAAGAAGTAGCTGTTTTGAAGACACTAGAAAATTTTGTGAGCCCTTGAAAATTGGAGAATAACTTAGACTCCTAGCATTTTTAAGACTGAGTAAATCTTCTAAAGAGGAGTTACGTTTTTTCTTTAAACACCAAGAAAATAATAATAATCTAGAGGAAATCACCAAAGTTCCCCAGGCCCATAGACAATAATGTTATTTTATTTCAAAGCTGTATAAAAGTTTAATTATACATATTTGTAAAGTCTTTAGAGCTTTTGTATTACAGAGCAGATGGCAAGCTAATGGTGACAAATACCTTTCACCATTTCCTGTAACTGTTACAGTCTCCTCTCCCAACTTCACACGGGCTAAGAATGCCAGTGCGAATTGTCTGACATGCATTCCACCCAGGTAAAAAAATCATCCCAGAAGACTTGGAGCATGTTCTGTCCCCTGAATTGAAGACAACTACTTACTACTTCTGGCTGCTGTTGGGATGTTTGAGTATAGTCCGGATGAGTCTGCTTTTTTTTCTTCCCTTTGCTATTTTTTTTTTTGGTTTGAAAAATTACAGAATTTTTCTCAAAGTTTAGTAATATGTAACGTGTAGTGATTTTGAGTTCTTGCAAATTACTTGAGAACTTCTCACTGGTATTTTGTGGCGAATAGATTGACACCCCCTGTTAGAACGAAACAGAAGGCAGTAGACATAGATATGGGCACTGTTAATGAAGGAGGCTCTGACATGAAAGGTTTTGGTAATTGCTGGGAGTTTATTACTAGTTTTGTGAACTCGCTGTTACTAGACTTGTAAACTTGTTGAGGGCGTGAATTAGTAAGGGCATAGTAAAGCTGCTAAATTGCTTTCTGAGCTTGGCCAATCACTGGACTTCAGCTCCCTTACATGTGAAAAGAAGGGGTTGGACTAAATTATTTCTAATTATTTTTAGTGGCACAATAATGTTATTCTGCCCATCGTAGTACAGACTTTCTCCTAACATAACAGCTTTGTAACTCAAATGGATAAAGGGAAACTTAAACGTGAGAGCCTGTCCTGTAACACTGTATGCACCCCCATTTCACAAACACTGAAACTAAATCTGAGAGAAGTTAAATCTGCCCACTGTTGCCCATCTACTAAATGTGAGCTCAAGTTCTGGGATCGTTCTGATTTCGGAGCCTACAGTCTTTCCACTCTGTGCTTCTAAGCCTGGGGACGAGGATCCTAACAGTGTGCTAACACATTCCTGAACCCCAGGATAAATAGCACGTATACCTTGAACATCCTTTTCATTCAAGATTTGGAGAGGAAAGATTTTGACTTGTATGTTTTTTGAGAAAGAGGGTCAGACACAGGTTTTCGTTTTGCTGTTGTTTTGCATTTGGAAGGTGGTATAAGACATTTTCATGTTGAAACACCCCAGGTCTGTATTATGGAGTACAGATTTCACACAATTTTGGAGGTAAATTGAGACATCAAAGATGTTTCCCGTTTTCTGGCAGGGCATTTCAGATGCTTTTAAGATGACAATTTCATTCCCTCCTTTTTTGTTGTTGTTGTTAATACAATAGTTTTATTGAGATAGAATTCACATATTATCCAGTTCACTCATTTAAAGTGTGCAGTTTTGTGGAGTCCTGGAGCCATCACCACAGTCAATATGAGAGCAGTTTCATCACCCCCAAAAGATACCTCCTGCCCATTGGAATTTCCTCCTCATTTCTCACCAGCCCCTTGGCCCAGGCACTACTAATGTACTTTCCATCTCGAAGAGATTTGCTTATCCTAGGTATTTCCTCTAAAAAGTCCTACAGTAAGAGATCTTTTGTGAGCACCTTCTTTGACTTTGCATGCTTCAAGGTTTCTCCCAAGTTGTAGCGTATGTTCATTCCTTTTTATTGCCAAATAATATTCCATTGTATGGCTCTGCCATACAGTGTTCAAAATGCAAGTTCCTGGCTTTTACTCCAGTTGACTGAGCCGGAATTTTCCAGGTGTAAAGACTGGGCAGCTGCACTTGTAAGGAGCTTCCCTCAGTGATTTTTAGGTCTACTGTGCTGTCATAGATGATATGCAAAGAGAATTGACAAGGCTGGCAACAGGGCAGCTTTACCCAGGGAGGCTCTGTGGTGAGACAACGGGGAGGCTGTTTTACAGGTTTGGGGACCTAAGGAAAGGAAAAAGACTTGGAGGTGCAGAGAGTGCATTCGGCCTGGTGTGCATCAGACCTGACTTGCCGTGCGGTGGGATTGGTGGCGAATGTCAACTGGTTACTGAGGGAAAGAGCCAGGGCAGTAGATTATGGTTTTAAAAAATATATTTAGGGGGCGCCTGGGTGGCGCAGTCGGTTAAGCGTCCGACTTCAGCCAGGTCACGATCTCGCGGTCCGTGAGTTCGAGCCCCGCGTCGGGCTCTGGGCTGATGGCTCGGAGCCTGGAGCCTGTTTCCGATTCTGTGTCTCCCTCTCTCTCTGCCCCTCCCCCGTTCATGCTCTGTCTCTCTGTCCCAAAAATAAATAAATAAAAAAAAGTTGAAAAAAAAAATTAAAAAAAAAAAAAATATATTTAGGAGTGTCTGTAAGATACCGCACCACCTGTTTGCTGTTGTAGTTCACTCTTTCTGGAAACAAACATTTGTGCCTGGGAATGTAGCTGTACCGCAAGAGAAAACAGGGAATCCGCCAAGTTCAGCTTTCATGGTCTCCACACAAGTTCTAAGATTGCTGGAACCCAGGGCAGCAGCCTGCACAGCATTGTGGTATGGCCGCACTTGTGCTGACGGTCCGAGGGAGGAGGCGAGTTGTGCCTAAACACTAGGTCAGGAGCACCAAATACCGAATGGAAAGAGAAATGCTGCTGTCTGTCTTGATTCTTGAGAGTTGATATTGCTGAGCTGTAGCCGGGGCTGTGTCTGTGCAGAGTGTCTCTTAACTCTTTTCTTTGGAGCAGTGATTTGATTTTGCCATTCTGTACTGGTTTTGGTTTCCTGGATGGCATCAGCAACGGATGGTCCGTGCACCACACCCCGAAGGTAGCCCGTCTCGGGTTAAAATGGTAGACTTTGCAGGCCCAGAGATCCTCACCGACAAGATTCTGTGCCTTTCTGATGTTTGCAATTGTTGAGTCCTCTGGTTCCGAGAGGGTCACAGCTTCAGTCAACAAACGTTTGAATGACTGTACATACAGAGATCATCTACCTGGTGGTGTGTTTGAAGGAAAGAAAGTCTCTGTCTTCAAGTCATTGCAGTTTAGTCGGGAGAAAGAAGAACACCCAAACGGCTCATGAACTTAATCATCATGTCAGCTCACTGCTGCTTACACCTGGGACCTCCAGGCACATACCCCACCCCCCGCCTCTCCGGCAGCCATACCTTGGGTCTTATTCTGAAATAGTGACTTCACTCACCTCACTCTGACCAGTCTCACATTCTTGCAGCTTCCATCAAAACCTCCGGTCGGGGGGCACCTGGGTGGCTCAGTCGGTTAAGCACCAACTTCGGCTCAGGTCATGATCTCCCGGTTCGTGGGTGCGAGCCCCAGATCGGGCTCTCTGTTGTCACAACAGAGCCCACTTTTGATCCTCCGTCCCTGTCTTTCTCTGCCCCTCCCCCACTCACACGCACATGCTCCCGCTCGCTCTCTCAAAATAACTAAACTTAAAAAAAAAAAAAAAAAAAGAAAGAAAAGAACCTCCAGTCCAGGAGCCTTTCCACTTCGCACATCTGTATCGGTTTCATCTTAAGCGCTGCAGTTCAGACTTCAGTCACTCCGTAGGACCTTCAGCTTCCTTCATTATACTTCAGTTTCCGGCAGAGTCTCACGCGCAGGCAGGATCGGCTGCCTGTTCATGCCTGTGCTGGGGCCGCCAAATTGCTAGAGAAAACCGGTCAACAGTGTCTCTAACAATTCATGACGCCCGCGGTCAACTTTGGCCACCAGTCCTCCCTGTTTCCCTGTACCCTCTCCCGTTCTCCACGATGGCCACTTAGACATTCTCTGTGATTCTCAAAACCCTGAACCTTTTACCACCCTACTCGCTCTCAATAATCACCCCTACCTCTTGGAACACAGAGAACGCAGCTCCCTTCATCTCCACCCCTCACACCTGTTAGCTAACTTAGCCTTCGCTCCCTCTCTCTCCTATTGCAATGAAAGAGATATCCCCTCCATCTAAAGTGGACCATCCTGCTTAAATCACCTACCCTGCTTTCTTAAGGACCAAAGATGATAGAGACTGAAGGCAGGGAGATTTATTATGGGAAAGCTATTTTTATAATCAGTGGGTTGTCAGAAAAAAATAATGAAAAATCAGGGAGAGCTATGAGCCTGGGGTGTTAGGGAGAATGGTTATGTTCTTGATAGTAAAAAGGAAGTTTAAGGGATATGGTGATGAAAGTCATTTCAGCAGCTGTTGGATTTCTTCAGAAGTTAGTACAGCATCCAAGTCCCTGTAGGCTTTGTCTGTCAACCTCATGTAAATACTGGGAACGTATAGATTGAGACGAGATCTTTTACTCAAGTAATATTTATTTCTTATCCTTCTTTTCCTGCCAGTATCTTCAACAGGAACTGGTGATGAGCCAATATGGTAACATTTCCACCACTTATTTCTGTGGGTTAGAAGGAACTTGGGGGTGGGGGGCGCCTGGGTGGCTCAGTCAGTTGAGCGTCTAACTCTTGATATCGGCTCCGGTCATGGTCTCAGAGTCTTGAGATCAAGCCCCATATCGGGCTCTGTGCTGATAGCGTGGAGCCTGCTTGGGATTCTTTCTCCCTGTGCTCACACATGCGTGCTCTCTCTCTCAAAATAAATAAGTAAACATTAAAAAAAAAATAAAAGGAACATAGAGTACTTGTCATTAAACTGGAAAAATAATCTCCTCTGGAGCCCCTGAAGGCTTGGTATTATTTCTGTTTTGTGCAAAGGGATCATTTTTCTTTCTTTTATCTGTTCTTAGTAAGTCTTTTTTTTTTTTTTTTCCAAGATTTTATTTTTAAGTAATCTCTACACCCAACACGGGGCTTGAACTTATACCCTGCGATCAAGAGTCTCGTGTTCCACTGAGTGAGCCAGCCCGGTGCCCCTGTTCTTATTAAGTTTTTAGGATAATTTCTGTTACTACAGACAAGCAAGGCCACCAAACAGGAATATCTGTGTGGAGTGTCAGAGCGGTCTGTATCCCCTCCAGAGCATGAAGGGTGGAGCAGGACGTACATAAATAGGAAATTGGACAAGTAAAGACCGTTTTCGCCCCCAATTTCAGCTTTATTCAATTATCTTTCAGTAAATGGCATTATGTAATTTTGAGTAGATATGAAGCTGGTATATGAAAGTTTATAAATTTTGATTCTCTTCTCCTGATGGCTAAACTTCTGAAACTGAATCCAAATCAAAGCAGCACTACTACTTATGAACTGTGTTTTTATATTTTAGGAACCCTGATTGCTCTCCTTCAACACATTCATTATGAAGTCATTAGTAATACTTTTATTTTCTGGACTTATAACTGGTTGTAGAGGTAACTCTTCCCATAGTTTGCCACCCAAGTTACTACTGGTGTCCTTTGATGGTTTCAGAGCTGACTATCTACAGAACTATGAATTTCCCCATCTCCAGAATTTTATCAAAGAAGGAGTCCTGGTGGAACATGTTAAGAATGTTTTTATCACAAAAACATTTCCAAACCACTACAGTATCGTGACAGGCTTGTATGAAGAGAGCCATGGCATTGTGGCTAATTCCATGTATGACGTAGTCACGAAGAAACATTTTTCTGACCTTGATGACAAGGATCCTTTTTGGTGGAATGAGGCCGTACCTATTTGGGTGACCAATCAGCTTCAGGAAAACAGATCCAGTGCTGCTGCTATGTGGCCTGGTACTGACGTGCCCATTCACAATACCACACCTTCCTATTTTATGAATTATAGCTCTTCAGTGTCATTTGAGGAGAGGCTAAATAATATTACCACGTGGCTCATCAATTCAAATCCACCAGTCACCTTTGCAACCCTCTACTGGGAAGAACCAGACGCAAGTGGCCACAAATATGGACCCGAAGATAAAGAAAACATGTACAGAGTGTTGAAAGAAATAGATGACCTTATTGGTGAGCTAGTCCACAAACTCAAGGTGCTAGGATTGTGGGAAAATCTGAATGTGATCATTACAAGTGATCATGGGATGACCCAGTGCTCTAAGGACAGACTGATCAACTTGGATCGCTGCATTGATAATTCAAGCTACGCTCTTATAGATTTGACTCCAGTTGCTGCTGTACTTCCTAAAATAAGTAAGTAAACTTTTAGCTGAGGGATATTTGGGAAGGGGGCAATTGAATGAGGAGGAGGGCGTGTCAAAGAATGCGGCTCTGGCTTTCTGTAGTACGGTACCATATATTCGTAAACTTGCTCAGAGTGAGATTCTGGGTTTTCCCCCTTAATTTGTAAGTCTTGAAGCAGTTAGTTTAAGGTTCATGTTCAAGGAGATTATTTCTCTGCTTTTTGATGTGTTTCTTCATTATTCACACTAATGGAAAAGGACATTTTTGTCCTTTAAAAACATCTGGGATATTTGTGTGAGATATATTCTTTTGTCTACTGATCTTAGAATTCGTAATAATATGTAATTATTTCATCTTTCCTTAGGAAGCTATACATAAAAATTGTCCCCTTTTGTATAAAAGCCTACCAGGGAGAGTCACAAAATGAAAAAAGAGATATGTGAATGCTTGGAAAGATAGAAGTGTGTCTGTGTCTGTCTGTCCATCCCCAACAATGTCACATAATTATTATTGCTCTGAATTTTTAAGAATTAAAAGTGATTTAATCGATGGTATTGTTCAGAACTTATTTCCAATCATTCTAGTTAGAAATACTTATTTTCCTTATCATTCAATTATGATTTTTTTTCCTTTACTGTTTCCTTTTTCTTCCAGATACAACAGAGGTTTATAACAAACTGAAAGTCTGTAGCCCTCACATGAATGTTTATCTCAAAGAAGACATTCCTGCCAGATTTCATTACCAACATAATAATCGAATTCAGCCTATTATTTTGGTTGCTGATGAAGGCTGGACAATTGTGTTAAATAAATCATTACCAAAATGTAAGTATTTAGGATATATCTGTTGTATCCTGGGGATAAATCACACATTGTGACATATTTCTATTAACAGCGTGCTTTGATTTAGAGACTTTAACACTGTATAATCCGTTCACTTTTTGACTGGATAATTCGTAGGTTTTCATTCAACAGCAATTTAAAACCGTATTTCACCTTTAGAGAAGGGTGGGTGACCTTGAGAGCAAAGGTGTAGATGTACTTTCTTACCCACATTGCGGTTACTGTCAGTAACGTTCAAGGTTGGTTCTCTTGACTTGTAGAAAACGGCAGAGAAGTAAAGAAACGGTAAAGGGGGACAGATTCGATAGTTCAAATGCCTGTTTATTTTTTGTGTGCATTAATAAACATTGTCCAAGTATCCCGAAGTCTTTCCCCAATGATGAAGTCGTTTACCTGAGTGCTGTTGCTCTTTGGAACACTGGGAAAGATTCAGAAGGTAAACAAACAGAAACCTACCAAGTACACAAAACAGGTGTATCAAAATCTCTCCTAAAGCTAAGGAAATAATAGGGGAGAGTTACAGGTCTTCCCTGAACCCAAGCTTATTCATCCATACGTTAAGTTCAATTTGAATACTTTTTAAAAAAAACTGGCTTTGTACAAGTCTGTAGCAGGAGTCAGAACATTTCTGTAAAAGACCAGATAGTAAATATGTAGGCTTTATACGGCAGCTGGTCTCCATCTCAGCTACTCAGTTGCGCCTTTGCAGCGGGAAAGTAGCCCTAGGCATTATGTAAACGAACTGACGTGGGGGGTTGCAGGGAAATTTTGTTTACTGAAACAGGTAGGGGACTGAATTTGGCCAGGGGCTGTCATATGCAGACCCCTGATCTACAGTACATCAGAAGCTTCAGACAAGATAAGATAATGGTTATTGGAATTTATATGTTCTTTACGCTTATATACTCACTGTTGAAAACTGAGAAAATACAGAAAAGTTTAGAAACGAGAAAAAAAAAACAACTATCCATAATCCCTCCATACAAAGGTATGGACAGATGTGAATTGTGGGAGTTTCCCCCTTCTATACTTTTTTGCTATTACATATACATGTATATTTTTACACTGCTGAAATCGTAATGTCTATATATAGAGTTTTATTCTGTTTTTATTATATTGATCACATGCATTATTTTTATTATGAAACATTTCAAACATAAAATTAAAGGCTAATATAACAAAAACTGATCTGCCTTCCACTCAGTCATTTGCACTTCATATGAAACCAGGAGCTTATCAAATCCAACTGGTGTACGTTAAAAGGGACTATTTGCCAACACAAAGCCAAAACCTGAGATTGTGGTGTTGGGGTCATATCAGAGACTATCCTGTCATGTTTTCCTTTGAGTTAGATTTGGAGTTACAGGTTGGTGATCTGGTTAGACTTCACATTCAGTACAAGAATCCCTTCTGTATTCTCAATTCTGTGGCCTCCGGATGTTAAGGTGTCCATTAACTGTCAGTAAATCAGTATATTGTATCATCCCGTCTCTTATCACGGGAGCAATTGACGTGGGTAAGGCTGCAGATTCACTTCTTCCCCATTCACTGGACGCACTCACTTTTGCTCTCCAGTTATTTAGGACCCTCAGCCCACCCACTCTTTTTCTTTTATAATCACTAGTGCTCTTTGCATGCAGACGGTTCTGGAAATTGAAGGGTGAAATAAGTGGGGCCAGAACAGAAAGATAGGTACCTGAAGTCAAGAAATAGTTTTAAAGTCTCAGGTCATGACCACTTGGGAAAAGCGGTATGTGTGTCTGTGTGAAATGGGGACATGGCTGAGTTGAAAAAATTGGAAAATTTTATTTCTAGCCCCCATCTGGTCCAAATTAATCGGAATTAATTTTAACAGATGGGAATTACACTGGCAAGAATCAGCATATTTCCATTGGAAGCAAGTTATTTTGTAATAGAAAGATCATTCTTTCTGTTAAGAACTAACATAATTTTGTTCTTTTTTTCAGTAGGTGACCATGGTTATGATAATTCTTTGTCTAGTATGCATCCGTTTCTAGCTGCCCACGGACCTGCATTTCACAAAGGCTACAAACACAACACAATTAACAGTGTGGATATTTACCCAATGATGTGCCACATCCTGGGATTAAAACCACGTCCCAATAATGGAACCTTTGGTCACACTAAGTGTTTGTTGGTTGACCAGTGGTGCATTAATCTCCCAGAAGCCGTTGGAATTGTTATCGGTGCGCTCTTGGTCTTAACCACGCTAACAGGCCTCATAATAATCATGCAGAATAGACTGTCTGTACCCCGTCCATTTTCCCGACTTCAGCTGCAGGAAGACGATGATGATCCCCTAATTGAGTAATACTTGCTGGAATTTATACAGAGTATCTTTAATTATACATGAAACCAAGGATACATTCAAGGGATGGTGTTATAACTATAAAAAATCTACTTTGAAAGACAAAGAACTTAGACCAAGCATGCTAGAGTTATTTTGTTTTTCCCTGTGCTTTGTTTTGGTGCATCAGCTAATACAGAAAAGCCCTGACCATAGTTAAAATTGCTAGTAAATCATTAGCTAACACCACCTAGTTCTCTAACTAGAAACTTTTTTTAAGAAAAATACTGCCTCTGCCTTTTTTTTGCAATGAAGATTTGACACAATTTTAAAGGAAAATATACCAAAATTTAGTAGGCATGCTTTTCTAATAAATTTTTATATTTGTAACCGAAACAACAGAAATCTTTATGCCGTTAGAGGATCTTGTGTATCAGGAAGGAAAAGTTTTCTATATTTTTATACTTATTAACCTTAATAGAGTCTGTATCCTAAGTTCACCTGTGACGTAGGAAAACCTCTGTGATGGTTAATAAAATCAGTTAACCGGTCAGAACAGATCTAGCATGTGAAGAAATTATTTTAAGAAAAGCTATTATAAAACACAACACAAAGACCATGTGATACAAAGCCTCAGTCTCCACCATTGCGTCTTTGTTTAGACCCGTAAGCTGTTGAAGCCTCAAAAGATCTCTTTTGAAGATTGTTGCTAATAAGAAACTAAGAAAATAGAATTGCTTTCCTCTGTGCTTAGCGCCTTCGCGTAAGTTACTCATTTGTGTGTGCGCAAGTGTGTTTGTGTGCACGAGTATGCAGACTTCCTGTGACAGACAGAAAGTGTCAGAGGTAGGCTGGTCTGTAGGCTGACTTCCACAGAACGTGGCTGTCAGGCAGACGGTATAATTGCACTTCATATTTGTTTACTTTCTTCTGACTCACAAGCTAAAATCCTAACTGAAGAAAATTCATCGGCTTTTGTTACCATTTTTTACTTTCTCATGTTTATTATGGCCAGAGCTATCCAAGTCCTGCAGAAAAACTGATGACCTGAATACAAATCTGGTTTCAATTGGGTCAGAACGAGGAAGAGAGATTTTGATACCTAACCTTTGGGACATTATGCCTTACTTTTTAGGCATGGGATTTGGTATCTTTTGATCTTTTCCACTATTCATATGTTAAGTGGCAGAATTTAAGCTTAAACTCTAAGCACTGTTAACATTCTGTAGCCTGAGTGCCACCTCTGATTTTTTTTTCAGTGTTTGGTTCATAGAAATAACCACTCTGCTCCTGTTTTTGTAAACATACGTGTTCAGAGCTAAGGATTTGCTGTGAAGAATCACCATCCCACCTTGCTAGGTGGTACTTTCTAATAATCAAAATTAATGTGCGGAAACTGAGTTGTATCTGTTAAAGAAAAAACTGGCTTTAAGAACCATCCATCAGGACCTGAGGCAGGCCATTAATAGTGTGAACTTGAAAGTTTTGACAATATAAAATAAACTGGGTATCTGTCTTTCAGATAAAAATAAATTATCTACAGCAAATATGCAGCCCAGTTAAATGTTGATTTTCTATGATAGTAAAGAAAAATGCTGCCAGTCATCAAACATATAATTCATCCTATTTGGTCACTGCTAATTTTGTGATCCTAGCATTTGATGCCTATTGTTTTGGGGGTTCTTGAGAAGCATTTCTACAACCTGCATAAATAGTCCATGCTATTGGTCATAAGTGGACTGTGTTAAGAACAGCATAATAAACAAATGAAATAAAACCAATAGGACTAATTTTGCTTTTTGACAAATTTTGATTTTTTTCCCTCACATAAAAGTTACCCTAAACTTAATAGTTTTTCTGAACAAAATAAAAGAAAATTTTCTATTTCAATTTCCATTAAAAAAAAAAAAAAAGACTGGAACAGCCACATTTAAAACAGTAGACACATTTTGAAGTATCTAAAATAGCAGAATATTTCATACTAGCCCAATAGAGCTTGGTCCCTACAATGCCGTGAGTTTTCGTGATCGCATTAGTTTGGTGGTTAGGAGTTTCAGAAATCTATACACAGCATCCAGCCTGTGGTGAGTGGACTTCATACAGGATGAAAGAGCCTGTCAGTGTCTTACCCTTTTGAATAAGACCTTTACATATTTGTCTTTCATTCCATTCTCAAAATATTAACTTTAATTAAAATTGTAAAATTTTTTATGTATATATGCTGATGGGACAAAACAGTATTTATTTGATCAAAGAGACGTTTATATATTATTGAACTTTGTGTTAATTCATTTGTATCTTTGAAAAATTATCATCGTTAAAGCCAATGACTCCTCTCGTGCTCTGAGAAAATCTTTTAGCGAAGCCAGCCCTTTACATTAAGGTTTTGGTGTGGATTTTGTTAAATAAGTGACTCCTATATGTCCTGACATGTTTTCGGGGTGATAGGAAGTATTTGGCTCTGGGAAACACTTAACTGTTGATGACAACAATACTCAAAGGTAATAGGAACACTTTTTTTTTTTTTATTTTTTTTTAATGTTTATTTTTGAGAGAGACAGAGACAGAATGCGAGTGGGTTAGCGGCAGAGAGAGAGGGAGACACAAAATCTGAAGCAGGCTCCAGGCTCTGAGCTGTCAGCACAGAGCCCGATGTGGGGCTCGAACCCACAAGCTGTGAGATCATGACCTGAGCCGAAGCCGGACGCTCAACCGACTGAGCCACACAGGTGCCCCAGGAACACTTTTTATTAAATAGTTTTTGTTAATTCAGTGAGTGAATTCAGAGTAAGTACATTTATGCGTTGGTGGTATAGTGATGAGCACAGCTGCCTTCCGGAATAAGTACATTTATAAGGACAGTTCTGTTATTAAGGTGCGAGTTCTTCTGGTAAACAGCAATAGAATTCGAATGTAAATTATTTCAGTGCTCTGTATTGTAGGCCTTGTGTTACGGTTTCATCAAGCTTGGTGTAAGAATTTAAAGATAAATTCTTGGAATATTAAAGGATTAAACATGCCTTTGTATTGTTCTTGGGTGGCTCCCCCTCTTGTCCATATCTGGTAAGATTTAAGGATGATGGCATTTAATTCCTTTTATTTGGAGGTTCTGCTTCATTGCGAATGCATAAAGTTACAAGTGAAGGACAAAGATGAGATGGAAGGTGTGGATTTTATATTTATAGTCATTTCCTAAAATAGCGTGTAAATAAAATGACATGAGTATGCTTTAAAGAAGTCTTTATGTGGTGCCTTAAGTTGAAGTAAAATATATTTTGACTATATTGTTTGAATCCATAGTGAATGACTTTGCTTATAATTAAAAAATTTTATGTGAATAAAAACATTTTTACTGTAATTATTAAATATAGAATGCAGTGTTACTGATTTTTTAATTTGTCACCCTGCAAAATACACACACGGTGATAGATGTTGACCTGACCCAGTAATACTGCAAAAATCCACATGGGTGTTCATTAGAGACTTTTTAAATTTTTTATTTTTATTAAGTTTATTTATTTTTGAGACAGAGACAGAGCATGAACGGGGGAGGGGCAGAGAGAGAGGGAGACACAGAATCGGAAGCAGGCTCCAGGCTCTCAGCCATCAGCCCAGAGCCCGACACGGGGCTCGAACTCACGGACCGCGAGATCGTGACTTGAGATGAAGTCGGACGCTTAACCGACTGAGCCACCCAGGTGCCCCTGCAGACTTTTTTTTAAAGCCAGGATTAAGTATGTAAATATTTAACCAAATTTTTATTTTTCTTATTTTTTTTAAATATTTATTTTGAAAGAGAGAGGAAATGTGAGCAGGGGAGGGACAGAGAGAGAGAGAGAGAGAGAGAGAGAAAATCCCAAGCAGGCTCTGTGCTGTCAATGCAGAGCCCAGTGCGGGGCTCAAACCCACGAACTGTAAGATCATGAACTGAGCCAAAATCAAGAGTTGGAAGCTTAACTGACTGAGCCATCCAGGTGCCCCCCCTCAACCAGGTTTTCAAAACAGTGTATAAGTATACAATCTAGCATGAGGACATCATTGGAAAGAAGGCCAAGATAAATTTTGTACAGCTTCCAAAACTGTAACTTCTTCATGTACAGAAGGGAAGAAGTTTGAAAAAGCTGATTACAAAACTCTAGAGGTGAAGGGGGGATTATAGTAAACTATGTTTTGTCAATAGCCATAGAAGTAGTTAAACTGTGTTTTGTAAATAGGCATACTAATTGAGTATAGATTCCACAAAGTTTTCCTCTAGTAGAACAGTGATAAATTCATTCTCTATATTCATACTAAGCAAACACTGCTAGGAATTGTGGGAGGAAACGAGTAAAAGGTACTTGGGAATAGAGCTCTGCCGCATCTCACAAGTGGTAAAACTTCTATACCAACAAATTCTGTCTACTCATGGTTTAACTCTTGCTGCTGAGATCCTTGGATACAGAACCATTTTCCAGGCTGTGTGCTTCCTGAAGTTTGGATGCCAGCGTCACACCTCTTTCCCTGACCCCCAGCTTCCTTGGTGCCTGTACTTGGGTGTTGTTACCGTCCTCCCTCCCCCAACACACACACAAACACGCACAGCTTCAGAGAACAGGAGAATCCAAACGAGCCTGTTGGGTCCTGTCGAGTTAGGCTGCAGAGGACTGGTTTGCTTTTTGGCATAAACCCTTTGGAGTTTCATTTTTCATTGTTCCGTGAATATTTTTTTTAGTTGAATGGTTTGCTTCATATCTTTCAAGAAAAACAAAGACATTAAGGCAAAAACCTCCCACAGAGATGCTGATCAGAACGTGTTCCGTATTCTTAATGGATGTGTGTGTGCAGGGGGTGGTGGTGGCCAAAATAACTCAGAGATGTGACTCATCCCCCATGGCCACATTACCTGGCAAGGGCCGAGTCCTACCCAAAAATCAAGCCCGACTGCCAGGCAGGCCTTCTACTTGTCCAGGTATCTTCTACCTCCTTGACTACAGAAATCTGATTTCCACCATTACACTGAATCCAGGGAGCTCCTCGGGTGACAGCGCCCCAGTGATGGTTTACAGATGTCTCCAGTTCAGACTGCCCTCCTGTGGTAAAGAGCTGAGTTGCCAGGGACCCAGTCGGCATTCTTTTCTTTCCTACCAGGCTTACTCAACTTCACGTTCATAGCGGAGGTTGGTGGAAAGGATCAATGGAAATTAACCCCAAAGCAAATCCAGACAACCCCACTCTACAAACATATTTTGTAAAATGGTTCATACTGGTTAGACCCAGACCCAGTACTAGACTTACACGTTGTTTGAATTTTCCACCGAGGAGAGGTCTTGTACACCAAATTTTTGTTAAGCCTTTTTTTTTAAAATAATAAAAGTTCTGTTTTCAGTAAAATGATGGAGTATGTAATTCAAACCAACCCTCTTGGTGAGGACTCAGAAAAATCTGGACAAAGTATAAAAGACCTGTGCTAAAGCACTGAAAAATTACGAAGAAAGTGAGGGATCAAGAGGCCACAATTCACAAGAAGGGGGAAATGTAAAAAAAAAGGAGCCCCCGATGGCATCTGTAAATTCTGGAAGAGGCAGTGGAGGGCCTGGAAGCCAACATAAAAATCCGGGTGGAAGTGTGGAAGGAGAGAAAACAGATGAAAAAGAGACCAGCAGAACATTGAAAAATATTAAGCCTACTTTATAATATTTGGCACAAATAAGTTTGGAAATACAGACAAAATGGATGATTTCCTAGGAAAAAGATGAACACAACTGATTTCTGTAGAGAAAGGACACGAAAACCAATTTCTGAATCAGAGATTGGGCAAATTATAAACGATTGTACAACAGGGTACAGACCCCAAAGCTAATAATCTTGCTCATTGCCTCTTCATTAGGCTTGATTATCAATGTTACATTAGCCTCATAAAACATGCTTTAGAAAAAAAAATATGTGGGTTTTTGAGGTGACTATAACATGGATATAAAACCTGATAAAAGCACCCCCCCCAAATGAAACTATAGACCAATATAGAATGGGGAGGGAAGCAAAATGGAAACTCAACCATATCAATCACTAAATGTAAATAGACAACATTCCCATTAAATGTCAGAGAGTGTCAGACTGGATGAAAAAAAGAGCCAGCTGTATGTAGCCTACCCTTTAAATACAAAGGCAGATTGAAAGTAAAAGGACAGAAAAGGATACACCATGTAAACTAACCATGTGATAGCTGGAATAAAGTCATCTTCAAGACAAGAATTTTCAGAGATAGGGACACTTCACCACGACAAAAAGACAAATATATCAAGAAGACAATTCTAAGGGTTCATACCTAAAAGCAGAACTTAAAAGCTTGTGAATCAGGGGCGTCTTGGTGGCTCAGTCGGTTCAGCGTCTGACTTTGGCTCAGGTCATGATCTCTCAGTTTGTGGGTTCAAGCCCCGCGTCGGACTCTGTGCTGACAGCTCGGAGCCTGGAGCCTGCTTCGGATTCTGTGCCTGCCTCTCTCTCTCTGCCCCTCCCCCACTCGCACTCTGTGTCTCTTTCTCAAAAATAAACATTAAAACAAAAAAAAAAAGTTCGTGAATCAAAAAGTGATGGAACTCAAGAAAGACTCCATAAACATAACTGAAGAGTTTAGTTCTCCTTTCTTAAATAACTGATACAACTAGACCAAGAAAAAAATCAGTAAGGGTGTAGAAGACCTGAGTGGTGATATCAACCATATTCACTTACATGGGATTTAGAGATTACAGCCCCAACCATAAAAGACATGTTCTTTTTCAAGTGCACACGGAATTATCACCAAGATAGATCATATGCAAGACAATGAAACAAGGCTCAGTAAATAATCTCAAAGGATTGCAGTCTTACAAAGCATGTTTTCTGACCACAATGGATTGATAGATTCAGTAACAATGAGATCTAGAGAAGCCTTGAATATTAAACAATGCACTTCTAAATAGCATACCAAACTCTGTAGAATGTAGCCAACGCAGCACTTAGATAGACATTTCTAACTTTGAATGCTTGTCTTTGAGAGGAAGAAAGGTTCAAAATTAATGATTTAAGCCTCCACTGTAGGAGGCTAGTTTAAGATGAGGAAAATAATTCAAAGCGAGTGGAAAAAAATAATAAATATAAAATCAGAATTAATGGAATAGAAAAGACAAATAATAAAGCTAAATTTTGGAATTTTAAATGGTAAAACTGACAAGGCCCTAACAAGATTGACTGAAATAAAAGGGAGGTAGCACCAATTGGTAATATCAGTAATAAAAGAGGGGTCATCACTTCTAGATCCTACTTATTTCAAAAGGATATCAAGGAAATGTGCCATTAAGTTTGTCAATTTTGATAAAATGAACCAATTCCTTGAAAAATACAACTAAAACTGATATAAAATCAAAGAGAAAATCTTAATAACCTTATGTCTATCACAAAAATTAATTTCTTATCGAAAACATCCCCACAAAGAAAACTCCCAAGTCCAGGTGGTTTCCCTGATTAGTTCTATCATACATTTCTTAAAAAATCATTCATTCATTCATTCATTCATTCACACAGCACGCATGCACTCAGGGGAGGAGGGGAGGGGCACAGACAGAGGCAGAGAAAATCCCAAGCAGGCTCTGTGCTGTTAGCATGGAGCCCGATATGGGGCTTGAACTCAGGAAGCTATGAGATCATGCGCTGAAATCGAGTTAGGCGCTTAACCGACTGAGCCACCCAGGCGCCCCAGTTCTGTCACACATTTAAGGAGGAAATTATTTTACACAAGCTCTTACAGGAAACCGAGCAAAAAGAAACATATCCAAACTGGTTTTATGAGACCAGTATGACACCGGTACCCAAATCTGACAAGGATGTTAAAAGAAAACCACAGACCAATTTGCCTATGAGCAAAAATTCTTTAACAAAATACCTAATTGAGTTTGGCAGCTCTGAGTATTTCAAAAGGATAATACACATTAACAAGCAAAGTTTATCCCAGAAGTGCAACATTAGTTTTGATATTTGAAAGTCAATGTTAACCTCTATCTTGATAAGAAGGAAAACAAAATCATGTTAATAAATGAGGAAAAAGCATTTGCCAAAATTTAACATCAATTTATTATTAAAAAACCCCACACATTTGTAAGAGAACTTCAAGCTGATATATTTGCCACAGGCCTACAGCTAACATCACACTGAATCATATCATAATTATGTAAATATACCACTAACAGACTGAATAGTGAAATACTCAATGCTTTTCTTCTAAAATCTGGAACAAGACAAGGCTGTCCACTATCATCATTTTATTTAACATTGCATTGGAGGTGCTAGCAACTCAGTAAGGCAAGAAAAAGAAATCATATGACAATCGAAAAATAATAAAACTGTCACACCCACAGATGACATGATTACATACACAGAAAATCCAAAGGAGTCAGACAAACCAGAAGCTTAATGAAATTGCTTGCTATATGGTCAATATATAAAGATCAAGTGTATTTTAATGTATCAACAGAAAATGAAAATTTAAAACTGGTATCATTTATACTGATATCAACAAGCATGAACTATCTCAGGATAAGCCTAACAAAATACATGCAGATTTTTGCACAGGAAATTATAGCATCGAAAGGAATTGAGAAAGACCAAAATAGTAGAAGGCTGTGCATGATTATGGGTTGAAAGATTCAATATTGTAAAGATCGTCAATTCTCCTCAAATTGGTCACTGCATCCAAACAATTCCAACAGAGTTTTATTTAATTTTTACGAATTGTATTAACCGACTCAAATTTATGCAGAAAGGTAAAGGGCCAGGGCACCTGGGTGGCTCAGTTGGTTGAGCACCCGACTCTTGACTTCAGCTGCGGTCATGATTTTGAGATTTGTGGGATCGAGCTCCACATTGGTCTCTGTGCTGACAGCACAGAGCCTGGGTGGCATTCTCTCTCTCTCCCCACCCTCCCCAAATAAATAAACATTAAAAAAAATGCAAAGGGCCAAGACAATTTTGAAGAAAGATAAAGTGATAGCACGTACTCTACCAGATGTCAAGAACCATCATAAAGTTGTAATAATTCAGTATGGTATTGACACAAGGATAGAAAGAAACAGATGAACAGAATTGATGACCTTGGTTAAAACGAAGAATCCGTATACGTGTGGCCGTATTAGACATCCCCTGTGTCTCAAATCCACTCGGCCCACACCTTAACTCCAGTTTCATCCTGGCACAGACCAGCTTCCCACAGAAGCAACCTGACAATGCTGAGCTTTGTTCTTCCTGGCCCGGACACGATGGCGCTGGGTGCCTATGAGCTCACACTTGGAACTTGTGCATACATTACCCAGAAATCCATGGAGTCAATACCCGTGCAGCCACCCCTAACCAGGGGAGGGTTGGGAAGTTGACGGACAAATGTTTTGCATTCCTCAGGCAGACAGTTCTGAGATTTATTCCATAAGGCCCCTCTGAAGGTGCAGTGAGGTTGAGCACCAGTCATAACAACGGCCAACTCTCTGACTTCTGCTTGTATAGGCTTTTCCACATCTCTTTCACTCCTTGTTCCTCACTCCTGTTTCTTGGGATCAATTCACACAAAAATTGCCTGTATCCAAGCCTAGGTCTCTGCTTTTGGGAAAGTCTAGGCTAAATAGTGGATGTAAAGAATATATCCAACAAAAATGTATACGTGTATGCACCAAAAGACATGTAAGAGAATACTCAGGGCGGCATTATTCACGGTAACATCTAACCGGAAATGATTCAAATATCCAAAAACAGAATCCAGATTGTGGTATATTCACATAATGTCATTCCATGAAGCAATGAGAATAAACAAAGCAATGTGCACACAAGGACTTGGAGGAAAGTCACGTGGTCTTGCGTGGAAAAAAACAAACATAAAAGCATATCGTATGATCATAAAAATAAAATTTTTAAGCAGGGGAAACTCTTCCATTGCATTCCAAGTCAGGACAGTGTTTCTTGCAGGCAGCGAGGAGTGATTGGGAAGAGAACTGAGGATCTTTCTGGAGTGCTGGTAATGGTCTGTTTTCTCTTTCTCCTCTAAAGTGACAATTACATGGATTTATTCACTTCTAGAAATATATTTATTTACTTATTTTGAGAGAGTGTGTGTGTGTGCACGAGTGGGGGAAGGAGAAAGAGAGAGAGAGAGAGAGACAGAGAGAGAGAGAGACGGAGAGACTACCAAGCAGGCTCCATGCTGAGCCCCATGTGGGGCTTGATCTCACGACCATGAGATCATGACCTGAGCCAATATCAAGAGTCGGATGCTTAACTGACTGAGCCATCCAGGCACCCAGCCCCAATTCAACTGTACTTAAAACAAATGTTTATTATTTTTGAAAGAGAGAGAGAATTAGCAGGGGAGGGGCAGAGAGAGAGGGAAACAGAATCTGAAGCAGGTTCCAGGCTCCAAGCTGTCAGCACAGAGCCTGATGTGGGGCTCAAACTCATGGACCACAAGATCATGACCTGAGCCAAAGTTGGATGCTTAACCAACTGAGCCACCCAGGTGCCTCACAACTATACTTTTGAAGGGAAAAATATTTCCTTGTTCCTTACATCTGCTCTATCCTCTATTTCTGGAATACATATACTATTTTACCTGTTCATTAGCCAGCTGGTACATTAATATACACAAAATCACAATACTATCTGTGGGCCATCTGTCTATAAGCTGGGTTTTTTTTTTTTTTTTCCCGAAGAAAGCTGTTCTTTCCAGGGTCTTCTCTTTCCTCTAAGAAACTGCAGGTAAACCATAGGTCTCCCCAGCCTGACTACTTCAGAGATCTAAAGCACAGCTTTGGTGGTCGGGATGAGAAGAGCTGAGTGTCCAGGCAGATGATAAAACTACACAGGTGGTCGAAGCCTGTGACCTTGGCTTCATCTTTGATCTCACGGAGCACCCGGTGAGGGGGCATCCAGATATTTCATGAAAATAAGGCTATGATCTCAGCTCCCCTTGCTTTGATACCCGTCCCCTCTAGGGGCTATTTTGCCGATTTCTGCCATCAGGCGTCCTTTAGCACTGCTCTGGGTACAGTGTGAACATCTCAGGCACAGTCCCACCTAATGTTCCTTCCCTAGCTCCTCACAGCCCTTTTTGAGAATGGAGTGACCTACACAGCTTGAGCTCTCTCTCGCCTGTGGATCTGCAAGTGCTCAAATCTTTTTTTTTTTTTTTTTTTAATTTTTTTTTAAACGTTTATTTATTTTTGAGATAGAGAGAGAGACAGAGCATGAACGGGGGAGGAGCAGAGAGAGAGGGAGACACAGAATCGGAAGCAGGCTCCAGGCTCTGAGCCATCAGCCCAGAGCCCGACGCGGGGCTCGAACCCACGGACCGCGAGATCGTGACCTGAGCTGAAGTCGGACGCTCAACCGACTGAGCCACCCAGGTGCCCCTGCAAGTGCTCAAATCTTAAAGATGCTCGTACTCTCTCTTCCTACACGTTACCAGAAAGAAAAGAAACATCGTTGTATCTAATTTGATTTTTAATGTGATTAGCAGTGATTCGGTTTTCGAAGGAGCAGAGAATTACAGAACAAGGGAAGACATTGCTGAGGTGGTCCCCAATCTCTTCTGTTCAGAACAGGCCAGTGCTGGACTAGGTAGGAAGGACATCTATGTTTATGGTGTCTTCATTATTATATAATCAGAGCAAAATGACTCATCAGAAAATAAGAACAATGAGTTTCATGACAGAAACAGTATGTTTAGGACAAACTTGTCAGCACTTGAGTCTTTTTTTTTTTTTTTTTAGGAAGCATAAAATGAAAACCCATGTCTTTTAAAAAGAAGTATGAGAAGAAATGCCCACAGATGAGTCCTGCTATTGGGAATGCGCCTTTCCAAACTTCAATGTACGAAGGTCATCACATTTAATTTGCAACAGTTTTGACTTTCTTCTTGCACTCCCAGTATAAGGGGATAGATTTCTACAGTATTCAGGAATTGTTAGAAATTTCATTCAGCTTGAACAAGAAATAACAAGTATTCTGCGACGTTGGCCGAAAAAATTGTCTTTGTCAACCAAGCTAGAAGACATAATTGTCAATAAAGTGCGTTTCGCATAAAAGTACCCTTTCGGAGAGTAATTTAAAGTGCAATGTATAAGGAACTTTAGATAGTGCAAAGTTGCTAAATATATACATTGTATGTGCCAAGTCCAAATAAAGCAGGATTTTATCTACCCCTAAGCCAGAGAAAGCCACAGAAATATACTTCCTCATTTTAATCCTTTATAGGTATGGGCATTTGGTCTATGTGTGTGTTTGATGTATGTGTGTATGCGTGCGTGTGTGCGCGCGCGTGTGTGTGTGCGGGAGGTGGGGGGGGGGGGGCTGTGCCTGCATATGTATGCAACTGTTTACTGATCTGCGCGAATGTCCAAAACTGGTTTCCTAGAATTTGAAACCCTTAAACACGGACAGCATTACACAACCTCCACTTTAAAGTAGCGTTAGGCTTGTAGTAATGGTTGAGCTATTTCAGCCTGCATATCTGGTGAGGCAGGTACTTGACTGCGAATTAAATGTTTGATGAAAATTACAAAAAATACGAGAACCAAAATGCTGCCAAGAGAGACCCCTAGGAAATACGCATACGGCGCCTCGTGCTCATCTTCCCTTGGCTTGACCCTACCATGGAGGAGGGTGGGCCTCTGCGTGTAAGGAAACACTCTCGGGGTCGTTGAACTGAGCAGATCCTGGACGCCCCTCAACGACCCGTTGTGTGCCATGCCAGTGATATTGAGCAGGTGGCAGAGTAGCGGGTACAGATCTGTGGAGTTCATGGCTTCTTTTGTGAAATTCTTTCTGAAGGCAGGACCGTGGGCTAAAAATATTGGACGCATTTCTGCTAATGCGTTATCGTAACCGTGGTTGCCTACTGGAAAGATAAGACGGATGGGTAAGTTAGCCAACCAGATGGCATTGATACAAAAGTAAGTGGTATCACCAAAGTCTGACCTTGAATGCAACATGTATCTAGTCTGTCTTTTAAAAGAAGATAATCTTTTATGAACAATCTCTGTTGTCGTAAACATCACCATTCACTTTAGAAAATGAAAAGTCACATGATCACAAATCTTTCACGCAGGCTGAAAATACCTGAAACAGCAGAGGAGGAAGAGTAAAGGGCAAAGCTGAGCCAAGTCGGGAAAATCAGTGACTGTTTTGTTGTTGTTGTTGTTGTTGTTGTTGTTTTGTGGCAGGTAAACTAATGTTCAGCAAATATTTATCCCAATTATATTCTCAAGATAAAGGGATAAAGGCGTTCTTAGTCATAAGGACAACCAATTTATAATTAACCAATGAAAAGGGAAACACAGTAAATTAAGAAAACAAAAGATGCCACAAAAATCAAATCCCTAGCAACAGCTTCCGTCCACTAGTGACTTTTGGTGGTTCGGATCAAACTACAATTTAGCATTGTGTGCGTGTGTGGCCGCACGTAAAAACTTTACAAGCCTTCGGATTTGTCAAGAGATATAAAATTGATGGACAGAAATTCCTGCATAATAAAAACTGCAATTTAAAGGCATGTGTGCCTGGTGTATCAGGGTGTGAGGGGAAGCAGCCACAGGTGGTAAGGTGGCAACCTAAGACAATTGTCAGGCTTTATTTTATCTTATTATTATTTTTTAAATTGTTATTATTATGATTTATTTGAGAGAGAGAGTACGAGCTGGAGAGGGGGGCAGGGGGCAGAGAGAGAGAATCTCAAGCAGTGCCACAATCAGCACAGAGCCTGATGCAGGGCTCGATCCCACGACCGACCCTGAGGTCGTGATCTGAGCTGAAATAAAGAGTCAGATGCTCAATGGACTGAACCGCCCAGGCACCCCCCCCCCCCCCGCCCCGTCAGGATGTATGTTAAAGGTGGTGAGAATGATTAGCAAATCGGTCTCCATATCCCACATTCACTACAGGGAAATAGGCAATTGGAACACAACACTGTGAAAGAGAAAATCCTAAAACAGCTCCTCTGAAAGTCATGAGCTCACCCCGAGTCATCTCCTCAAAGTAGTTCCATATCTGCCTGGCTCAATCCATCAGAAGAAATCATTCTGAATGCCACAACTCTTTTTTGAGTTTATTCAGGTAAAATAATGTTGGATTTATGACATCACTAATTACCTGACTAGTATTATACATTATTCTAGCTAATTAATTGATAGTAACCCTGGGAAATATGCCATTATGTAATTTGTAATGGGCTAGATGATAGCTGTGCTCACTTCCGTGAAAAGTTGGGATCTAGACTCTCAATCATGAAGGCAAAGATAATTCTCTCATATCACACTTCTTCCTAGAAAATCAGATTTGAAGTGAACTCATGCCTTCTAAACCCTTTCCCATGAATAGGGACTTCATTTTGTAGTGGCCCCAACCATATCTGCTTGATCCAACAGACGATATTTAATAATGGATGCCTGAGGGCAGTGGTTCTCAAACTTCCTTCTGTGTGTGAGACTTCTTGGCTGGGGGACACGTGTAACACAGATTGTTGGGCTCTACCCTCACATTTCCTAGTTCAGTAGGTCTGGGTTAGGCCCGAGATTTGCGTTTCTAATGAGTTCCCATGTGATTTGGATACTGCTGGTCCAGGGAACGTATTTGCGAACCACTGCTTTTGGACAGTAGGATTTCGTTCTCTTGTGGAACTCAGGATGAGAAGGAATATACAGGCCAGTACTTATTTGTTGAAGAGATAATTATTTCATATATTCATTGAATAAATAATAACATTGAGGGGGCACCAGGGTGGCTCAGTTGGGGAAGCATCCAACCCTTGATTTTGGCTCAGGTCATGATCTCACGCTTACTGAGTTTGAGCCCCACGTCAGGCTCTGCGCTGACAGCATGGAACCGGCTTGGGACTCTCTCTCTCTCTCTCTCTCTCTCTCAAAATAAATAAACTTAAAATAATTATGTTGAACATAATACAACATTAATAGGAGCGTTATTAAGGTTTTCTACCAAAAATAGGTGTGACCAATCTATTGTGTCATTGTAGTGCACCAAACCAAAATTTCAAGAGAGCACCTTAAGTTTACATTAACTGTAAAGTACAAATCCCCTCAGAGATGGAACAACCCCATCTTCTGAATGCAACTCGTCTAACATAAAAGCTCTCTGCACCATACATAAAAATCTGAAAATCTGAACATACAAAGGCAACAATTATTCTCATGCCCCTCCCCTCAATTTTTTTTTTTGAAAAAAAGAAATGATTTTTAAAGGCTTTCCTAAAACAGCTCCCCTGGTGTGATTAAATATTGGCTTCAGATCCTTATCTGTATGGAACACCTGTTTCGGGAACCAGAAACCATGTTCCTGTATATATGTGCCACTATGACTCCCATATGTACCACAAATGCCATGGCCAGGCAACCGCATTTCTTTGCGTCAACAGACATGATAGGAACCCAATTCTACCTAAAGGGACATTTCTGTACCTCTCTTGGATATATCAAGGACCAATGCTGAAAAAAACATGTCTATATGGTTTTGATATACTATATCAAAACTTCCTTCATCATCCAAGTAACAGGGGAGAAACGACTCCTAGTGAACTGGGCAGCAGTCATGTTAATATCCACGTCAACCAGGAAAGCAGAACCTACCCACTCAAGGTAGCCCAAAAGGGGGAATTTCATATGGGGGCCAGTTACAAAAGTGTTAAGAGCGGAAAAGCACACAGCGATGGCAAGGTTACCCAAGGATGAGGAATAGTAGGAATCTCCTATGTCCCATGTCTCCTATGTGAGACCAAGGTCTCACAGGGCTGGAGAGACAGAAGGGAAGAGGTGGGGTTAACCAGAGCCCAAAAGTCAGGGCTGCCCAGTAGGAGCTCAGGCTGTAGACAGAAAAGTTGTCCAGAGGGAGCTAACAGAGGAAATGAAGTCACTGTGAGAGACACAGCCTAAGATAGAGAACATGGGGGACAAATATCCTGGCTTCTTCCAAACTCCTGCCTCCCAAACTCCTGTGACTGTCTTCTATTGGCCAACTGGTCAACACTTACCAGAAGCCAGTTTGCAAAGGAGCCTGTGAAATTTAGTCTGTAGAAGTCAGTCACTGGCAATACAAAGCAGAGTGGGGAGAGGGCAGGCAGTTTGAAAGCAAATATGCAAATGACAGACCCAATAAAGAAGAGTGAAATCCTATGGATGGCTTTTCCATCTCACTAACTTGTTAAAAGCTATATAAGAAAAAAAGTACACATTAAGGATGGCAGAAAGCACATTATTTTGCATGTTTGAATTTCGAATGGGATTGCCATTGTATCTGACATTTATTTTCCAAAATTATATTGCTAGGTATTAGAAAAATATATCTTGATATATGATTATCCATGCCAGATGCACTTCTTTTTAGAAATGTTTCCAAGGTACAAAACAAAGTTGGCCTATATTTGGTAGACAGAAGGGCAAAAAAAAAAAAAAAAAAAAAAAAAAAAAAAGAAAAGAAAAAGAAAAACACCTAGAAAGCTAATTAAATTAGAATGCAGAAAGAGATTAAATTATTATGATATCAGAACATAAAACAGATGCAGAAAATAATCCAATTTATACATTTCAGTTATGTTTTTCTCAGGAACATGACAGTTATAATTAGAGGTATAGGGCACTCTGCATATCTTTGGTCTGACGACTTCAAGAGAAATAAACATTTGGGAGACTACCTCTTGTTTAAAAATTTATGTTTGAGAGAGAGACAGAGCATGAGCAGGGGAGGGGCAGAGACAGAGAGGGAGACACAGGATCCGAAGCAGGCTCCAGGCTCTGAGCCATCAGCACAGAGCCTGATGTGGGGCTTGAACTTACAAACTCTGAGATCATGACCTGAGCCGCAGTTGGACGCTTAACCAACTGAGCTACCCGGGCGCCCGAGATTACCTCTTTTTAAAGCCCCAGGGATCTTTGATTTGCTATTAATGTATGACACCAACTAGTTATTCGATCAGGAAATAAACTGCTGTATTACCCATAGCCTCTACTTTAGCAAATAACAATGCAGAATGGGAAGACACAATATAACATACTCACACAGCAAGTTGTCTGACTTGTTCTGTAAGATATACCACCCTTCATCAGCCACTGCTATGATCGGTTGAATTCGGCTGTTGTATTTG
The DNA here is from genome assembly GCF_028018385.1 of Neofelis nebulosa. Taxonomy (NCBI): domain Eukaryota; kingdom Metazoa; phylum Chordata; class Mammalia; order Carnivora; family Felidae; genus Neofelis; species Neofelis nebulosa. The sequence goes on from NC_080787.1 coordinate 47,469,196, forward strand.
TAATGCCATCTCTCCGGAATCTCCTCTTTTTTGTAGACAGTAAGATTAGGATGACTATGAGTGAGTGCTTCATAGACTTCATCAAATTTACCTAAAAGAGGAAGGATGCAGAGAGGCACTCAGAACAAGCCACTGTCACAGTCAAAGAAACCACCATGGCAACAGGCGTCAAGGAACATTTCTTCCTTGCAGACACCCCATTGAGGTAAAACGCCAGCAGGCAGAACGTAACGAAAGAGAGCCAGATACCTGAGAATTCCTACCCCCTTAAGGAGAGAATCTTGAGGGGGAAAACAGACATGATTCATCTTCTGTTGTAAGTAAATTCACTTTACGGAATTGAGAGCACAGTCTATAGAACTAGAAATCTCTGAAGACTTAACCACACACATGCACGTGTGCACACGCACCCCCCAACTGGTGGCACTAAGTCAAATGTCTAGGGCACTGAAATACCCAAATAAAAGCAAAGAGCTAAGTTCTGAGAGATATGAGTGCAGAGAGTCTCTAGACCAAAAAATATGCTGACTGGAAGGTGAGAGAGCCATTGAGAAAAGGACAGATTCGCGGTGGAGAGCAGCTTATAAAATAGAAAAGTTCTTCAGTTTTTAAAAAAATTTATCGATTTCTGTCAGAAAGATAGAGAGAACGGGGGGGCGGGGCAGAGAGAGAATCCCAAGCAGGCTCTGTGCTGTCAGCACAGAGCCTGATGCAGGGCTCGAACTCACGAACCATGAAATCGTGACATGAGCTGAAACCAAGAGTTGGACACTTAACGACTGAGCCACCCAGGTGCCCTGAAAAGGTTCTTTAAAACCCTGGAGGTGTGGCAAAGTACTCCCTGTGGCTTCAAGCAGCGAATGTGGGACCAGAGCTTTAATCCTTTTCTTGTTTTTTACACTGATTTGTTGGGGCTTCCTCTCTGCCTCCCACCATCCAAACAGGGAACACACTCCAAATTTACAAGGAAAACTGAAGAGTTAATGTGACTCTTCTCAACAAAAAAACTTGCTATTTTATACTGAATTTGTTAAAAAGTCTGTGCACAGGTGCCTACGTAGATCTTAACATTCACCGTTTCGTATTCCCTTGTAAGGAATATAATGCTCATTTGTGAGATATTTGGTTTTTCAAAATCTGGTCTCATTTGATACCTAAGTTAACTCTAGATGGTGACAAAACAGAAGGCAAAAGTCCGAGTTTTGCTCTGCACTTCCTTTGTGAACTGGGGGTGTTAAACCTGAGTTTGTTCACCCGTCTTTACAATCGAACTAACACTTAGGTGACGAGGTTGGTATGAGGCTTTGAGGAAAGGTTTGTAAAAAGTTCAGGGTATTGTTATTACTTCCTCTACTTATAGACAGGAAAAACAAATCTTCAGATTGGCCAACGCTTTCTCCTTCCCATACTGCACTGCTTCCCTATTAAGTAGGTCCTGCAAAAGGATCCATAGAAAGCTTTAGAGCTTCCATAAAATCACTGGAATTGCATGCAAATTCTGTATGTTTTTCCATCTCAATTTTTCTGAGAAAGGAGGCTGTAGCTCTCATCATATTCTGTGACTCCAAAATGGTTGAATCCATCTGCCGTAAGTATATAGAGGACATCAATTTCAATACTCTTGGAAAAAGTGAAAAACCACATGCCGAGAAAAGAGATTTTGTCTTTTCAGAGTCTAAGGGTTAAATCCCAGAATATTACCAATGCACAGGCACGCATATTTAAATTACAGAAACAAAAATTCCCCTCTCCACTGCCCTGGGCACAAGTAGCCCCAGCTCCAGACGGCCACCCGTCTGGCCACCCGGTCAGACTTACCTTCTTTTGGCAAGATGGCCGCTACTGGAGATTGGTCGATCAGAATATAGTGGTCTTTATCCAGATACTGATCAAGTTCTATTACTCTTTCTTCAGAGCACTGGGTCATTCCGTGATCGCTTGTGATAATTAGGTTCAGAATGTTCCACAACTTTGCCTTCTTCAGCATTTGTATGAGATATCCCAACTTCTTGTCAATATCCGAAATGACAGGCCCCATGAGCAGACTCTCAGGTCCCAAATGGTGGCCCATATCATCGGGGTCTTCCCAGTAAAGAAGCCCGAGATTTATGGGCTCTTTTGATGTAAACCATTCAATAATTTTGGCAACTCTATCTTCAAATGAGACAGATTCATTGTAAGGCATGTAGTGAGTAGGAAAGCTATTATGTATTTTTACATCTGCTCCAGGCCACATGGCTGCACCACTAGAATGTCCTGCCTTCTGATTTGTGATCCATATTGGCGTTGCTTCCTCCCAAAACTCAGAATCATAAATGGTCATGTTATCCAAGGAGAAAGATTTATTCAGAATAGGATCAAACATGTCATTTGCAACAATCCCATGATTCTCTGCAAAGAGGCCAGTTACCAAAGTATAATGGTTAGGGTAGGTCTTTGTGATAAAAATATTAGTAACTTGCTTCACATGAACACCATATTTCATGACATAATGAAAATGGGGTGTTGGAACTCTATATAAGTAATCCCAACGGAATCCATCAAATGAAACCAGGAGAACCTTTTGCTGGTCTGGTTGGAGGGAAAATGTAATTGAAAATATTAATGCAGCAAGTATGAAGGATACCCAGAGAAGTTTTGCAGTCATTTTCAAAGTATGTGATCAGTTCAGGGCAAGATAATCTGTATAAAAAACATATAGAAGTTAATGGCAATAATTTTTTTTTTTTTTTTTTGGTATACTTAATACCTTACCCACAACTGTCAGTGATGGTACCTAGGAATCCCAGTAAGACCATAAACCACAGCCTGTGAGAATTACGTTGCGCCATTTCAAACAAGAGACCGGGGACTACCTGAATAATAAAACTAAGTTTAGTTGCATTTTAGAAACTTCTCCTTCCCAAGAATTTTAAAACATTTCTCAAAGTAATCACTTAACTAAACTCCCCAAATATCATTTGAAAATAGGATATCATTTACTTTTTTCTTATGTTTATTAATTTTTGAGAGCGCTAGCGTGAGCGGGGTAGAGGCAGAGAGGAGACACAGGATCCGAAGTGGGCTCTGTGCTGACAGCAGAGAGCTAGAGACGGGGCTCGAACTCTCAAGTTCATGACCTGAGCCAAAGTTGGAAGCTCAACGGACTGAGCCACCCAGGTGCCCCTGATGTCATTTACTTTTAAGAAAAACAAAAGCTTTTCAGAAACCTTTGCAGAGGACCCAGACTTCTGGTCAGAAAAAATTATATAGTCAAATACCTATGAACACATATTTATCATTATGGTTAGACCAACTACAGGAACCTAGAAATAAGGAAGCACCATTAGCAAAGCCAACAATAACGCTTTAAACACACACACACACACACACACACACACACAGACCTCTATTTTCAAAGCCAAGGCCTTATGTTTGGTTCATCATGGTTAGGGATATTACTGGAAAAAGGAGAAAATAGATGAACTTGTTCTTCTGAAGTGACATAAAATTTGTGACACTCAAATATACTTGTGAAATGTAATCTGCATTCATGTAATAATTAAAGCCATAGCCTTCTTAAAAACTAAAACAATTAGTTTCTGACTTAAGTACAAACAGAAACTATAATTCTGCAATTTGGTGTTGACTCTCCTGATGGTAAAATTCACCCGCACTTAATCTTAGGGATATGAGAGAAAAAGGCACTTGACAGGATTAAAGGCTCTCCCCGGGTCAAGGTTGTTGAGTGGCTGGTTGTTTAAAATCTGCATAGACTTCTAAAAAGCGGTGATGCTATTCAAGAAAGCTAAGAAAACACAATATGGATAAGCAAGACATATGTAAATTCTGTCAGCTCTCAATGGGCTTGCACGTCAAACAGGATCTTTGGTTCCCTCCTTTCCTTGTCCCTTCTTGCATGAAGGTATTTATAAGCCCACCCAAACTTGGATCCATCCACGCTTTGTGCCAAGAAGTCTCCCGAATTCAGCTTTTGCCACCTTCCTAATTTGAATATGCTGAAGATACTTTTTTTAATGTTTATTTATTTTTGAGAAAGAAAAAGAGACAGACTTCTAGTGGGGGAGGGGCTGAGAGCCAGGGAGACACGGAATCCGAAGCAGGCTCCAGGATTCTCCAGGATTCGAGCTGTCAGCACAGAGCCCGATGCGGGGCTGGAACTCACAAACTGCGAGCTCAGGACCTGAGCCGAAGTCAGACGCTCAACTGAGCCACCCAGGCGACCCGAACATGCTGAAGATATTGTTAAACCTCAAACACAGATCCTGTCTTGCCTTCTTGCTATATTACAGGTACAGGTAAATAAAAACGGCTCAGCATGCTCGCTTTGCTTTCAGATGCGGTAAATTTTAACTATGATTTCACCACACCTAGAACATTACCTAAACCGAAATTGCTTTAAGTACTGGTCTCCATACAATGGTTCAAAAATTAAATTTAAAAAACTCTTTTCTCAAATGACCATAATGTTTCCAGCTCTGGAAGGAACGTTAACAAATCAGTTTCAATAAGGAACTGCAAATATATTGACTACCATCTGGCTGAGGATGCTGTTTCCTCTCCCCTCTTCTGTTCTCCCTCACCTTCCAAACACAAGGAAGTCTGTTATGAAACAAATATAATTTAAGGCTAATAAAACAATCAGCTACATGAGACACCTGATTTTTCCTCTAAGTAAATTAATTTAGCAACTGTGGTAAGCAGGAAAGAGCTCCTTTCCTGGACAAAGGAAAATAAACAAAGGCTAAGTGTTGCCTACAGCTTAGGAATGTTTGGTAAGAACCAACATTATCACATCGATGACATAAAGCAATAAACAGAGAGGTGGGGGGTGGGGATGAAAGAAATCTCAGATTTCGTTTCTTCCATACACAATATGCTGCACGGTGCAGTGGAATCCCTCGTTCTGGCTCCAGATTTCACCTGGCTGCTGTCCAGTTCCTCCTCCCCTCCAATCCTTCCACCACAGACAGCCTTAGAAATAGAGGAAAGGGGCGCCTAGAAACGGGGAGAAGGAGTCCGTGTGTTATCGGGGGAAGAGACGTCGAGAGGAGAACGAAGTAGCTCCCCATCTCCTCCCCTGGGATTCCATCCTAGTCACTGGGATGGGGCGCGGGTACGGTGCGTTCCCAATTCGTAGACCCCTACCGACCGAAGCCGGCCGGTGACCCCACGTGGCTTGTGCGCTTGTGCAGTGGAAAGTGGGGGGAGAGGTCTGAGAGGACCACAGGACCCGTGTGAGTCCCCTGGAGGCAAGCCGCCCACTCCCCTGGACTCTTACCCTCGCAGCGATCCGGACGGTCCGCATGGGCTTGGGACAACTGGAGGGTGAGTCTGGAGGGGCCTCCCGTGGGACCCGTGCGGAGAGCTGGGAGGTGGCGAAAGCGAGCGGAGCCCCTTGAACTTGCAGCGGCTCACCTGCAGCCGCCTCGGGGCAGAGCACCTGACCAGCACCGCCTCCCGGCCGCAGGTCCCGCCTCTTGGCTGCCATTGGCTGCGGTAGGACAGTTCCTGCTTGCGTTAGGAGGGTGAAGGGGCCACAGTCCTCGGGAGCAGAGGGTCACGGGGAGGCCCCAGGGGCGGGGCGAATGTGCCCCGCGATCGGCTCCAGCTGAAGTCCGCTCTCAGCCGGGTCACACAGCCTCCTGCGGTGTGCCTTTAACTAGCCCCGCAGTTTGTGTTGTAGTCGGTGATGCAGAAAGGTTATAAAATGCTACCCCAGTGGTTTGTCAACACCGTTTTGGTTAAAAGTACTTTTATTCTCTTATCTGATCTCTCAAGTTTTTTTGGTCATTTTTTCTTCTTATCAAAAATTGGTGACTCCATACCCTAGACTTTGCTCAGAGGAACCCTTGAGCACCCCAGGGAGTCAATGGGCCAATGAAATTTTAACTCTTTATTAGTTGGTGTGACCTGCTTTATCTCAGAAAAATCTGATTTAAAAGGGTTTAATTCAGTCAGTTCTGCAGCCCCAGTGTTGAAGGTTTTTTTTTGCACTATAAGCCCCAGGTTTTTGCAGCATGAGGTCTCTGTGGTTCGAGAGACTGCTCAAAGTCAACCAAGCCAGGTTCAGGGTTAGGTTAATCTGCACAGGGGGAGAGGCTACTCTGATAGTTTCATCTAGGCTCTAGACTCCGCTTCTAGCTTTTTTCCCAAATGCACCATCAGGCCACAACCATCAGGTCTCATTTCTCTTTCAGGAAGTTTTCTGGTTTGGTGGTGGCCGTGTTTGCGTGTGGGCATTGTGCAATGGTTTGTCAATTTCATCCCGGCTGTATTTACCATAAATTGTAATAATGACCTGGAGCTCCTTTGAAAGGACTTGTCCATCTACGTGATCCCCAGGCCTAATTCTGACCATTTTGCAATGGCAACTAATATCTGCTTGATTGTCACAATTTCAGTTTCCACATCTAATTAGCCCACAAAACTGAGCACAACCAGTGGCTTTAGCTCCTCTCTGGAGCTTCCGTTCCCTGTCCAGTGTGCTGGCACTGTAAACTGAATAGACATTCTTGCTGGTAATTAAGGGTAGATGCTTAATTATGGGAATGTTGGGAAACATTTTGGTCTTAATTTTTTCTGTTTCTCTCAACTTCTTGTGGAGGGACAGCCCCTGCCCCAATTTGCTTTCATCTGATTGCATCATATCATCCCAAAGGGTATCTGGGCACTCACTCTTCCATGGCCTTTTATTTGTAGTACTTGGGTTTATGGTTTTCCAGACGCAGGGCGGGAATTAGAGAGGCTGGTTTCTGTGTTTAGCCAGACCCAGTGACAGTGAAGTTGGACAGATTGTTCCAAGTTCCCTAAGCTCTGTCCTTTGAAATTGCTCAACCTTGGAACGGGGTGGCCTGACATTATAATTCCTCGTCCCCCCACAGACAGGCCAACCCTGTGTTCTCCCAAACACTCAAAGAACAGCGCATGCTGACTATCGAGCAGAAGGAGTGAAAAACCAGATTTTTATCCGGGTCACTGAACAATGTTGAGTTCTGATCAGATGATGACACTTGGCCTTGCTCCGCAAACTTGTTATGGAATGCATGATTGCGTTCGCCAGCCACCCTGGTGAAATAGGTACGGTGCACCTGTTAATCACAGCACCCAACACGAACATGACTCAGGAGGGGCTCAGCAAGTGCCAAAGACTCTTCCCAGATCTCCCTATAATGACGCGTAGTGTTGTACTGATAGGCTTGTTGTATATCTCACGTCACTACTGGGGAGAAACTCGGTCTTGAATAGTGTAGATAGAGGAATGATTGTAAACATGTGGAATTTCTACTCACACATCTGTACCACATCGTCTGCCCTGTTGCCTCGATTTCTATCCAATTGTAATAGCTGCTGAGCTATTGGTAACATAAGCTACAGCCTGTTATTGACTTTTGTGGACCGCCTAGTCCTTTATTTTATGTTATTAAATTAATATAATCATCACTGAGCTAGTAATGTGTTTCTGAATAACAGGGTACCAGAAGAGCCAACTTCTTTCATGAGTTTTGGAGCAGGAATGGGGTCCCTCTGCCTATCTAAGGAAGTTTAATACTGGATTATTTTCTTCCTCAGGAGCTGGAAGAGGTGTTTTTGCTAAAACTGATATATGAAGTGTGATTTATGAAATAGCCAAGGCTGGCTCTGCCACGGCAGTTTTGTTTTCAAAACTGGTCTCATGGCAGGGGAAATGAGCAAACTATTTTACAATTAAAAAAACCCCTAGGATGCCTGGGTGGCTCACTCGGTTAAGAGTCTGACTCTCCATTTCAGCTCAGGTCAAGAGCTCATGGTTCATGGGTTCGGGCCTCGAGTTGGGTTCTGCACTGACCGTGTGGAGCCTGTTTGGGATGCTCTGTCTTTCTGCGCCTCCCCTGCTCATGCTGTCTCACCCTCTTTCTCAACAAACAAACAAACAAACCTTTAAGGTTGGGTACATTGTACCCCAAACTGCCAAACTAAAAGAAAGTCGACCTCATGATTCTTTATAGAACAGTCTGCCAAATGTGGGTCTCCCATATTCAACAGTCATGGGTTAGGAACCGTTGGGACTCTGGTTCTGGACTGACCTTGATTCTTGATAAAAAGTAGGTCTTCACTAATTTGGACTTACTGATGGAAGTTCAGTCTGATGAGTGTGAAGTTGAATTAGAGACTTAGTCCAAGTATTTTATGACTATTAGTAATTTAGGCTGCTAATGATATATCTGTACCGATGAGAACTATATTCTCCCGCCAACAATTACTGTGTGTTTTATCCTCCGAAAGCTTTAGGTAAGCCAAATGTAACCTTATAAACTTCTTTGTATTCTGGTGTTTTGTAGCTTGTATTCCTGTGTATCATTTTTATAGGGCCGCTGTAACAAACTCCGAAAAGGAGGTGGCTGATCACAGCAGAACTTTATTCTCTCACAGTTTTGGAGACTAGAATTCTGACATCAAGATGTTGGCAGGGCCACACTCCCTCCGGAGGCTCTAAGAATCCTTCCTGTCTCTTCCAGCTTCTGGTGGTTTCCGACGTTCCTTGACTTGTTGCAGGGAGCTCCAACTGCTGCCTCCGTGGTCACATGGTGGTCTTTTCTCTGTCTCTGTGTCTCCGCGTGGCCTCCTATAATGACACCAGCCACTGGAATTAAGACCCACTTCAATCAAGGAGGACCTCGTCTGCGCACAAGTAATTGCATCTACAAAGATCCTATTTCCAAATAAGGTCACATTCTGAGGTTCAAGGTGAAACGTGGATTTTGAAGGGACCCTATTCAACCCGGGAGATGTAGCTGGCAGACATGTTCAATTGCTTTATTTTGTTTAGAATGTGGAGTTCTATAGCTCAGGCTAGATAAAAAAAATTCGTGAAGAATTATTAAAATGGCTCACATCGAGGAAACTGACAACGTTTGGCCCTGACGAGGATGCAGAAGGATCACAGCTATCCTGCATTGCTGGTGGGAATGATGCAGCCACTTCGGAAGATAGTTTGGAAGTTTCTTATAAAGTTAAATATTCATGTATTACACAAGCCAGGAATCCCACTCCGAGGTATTTAGACTAGAGAAGTGAAGACAGTGACCCCTCAAAGCTTAGATGCAAATTTTAGTAACAGCTCTGTTCGTGATCATTAAAAACTAGAAACAGCCCAGATGTCCTCAACTGTGAGTAGATAAGCAAATTGTGGTATATCCATGAGTGAAATACTATTCACCAATAAGAAGCAATGAAGTGCTGATACATACAATAACATGGGTGAGTCTCCGAAGCATTTTGTAAAGTGAAAGAAGCCAAATACAAATGACTATTTACTGTTTGATTCCACTTATATGACATTCTAGAAAGGGTAGAAGGATAAGGACAGAAATCAGATTTGTGGTTTCCAGGAGCCTGGGGTGAAGGGAGGGCATTAGCCTCAAAGGGGCACAAGGCAACCTTCTGATGTGAAGGAATTAAAAAAAATTTTTTTTAATGTTTATTTATTTTTGAGAGAGACGGAGACAGAATGCGAGTGGGTTAGGGGCAGAGAGAGAGGGAGACACAGAATCTGAAGCAGGCTCCAGGCTCTGAGCTGTCAGCACAGAGCCCGACGCGGGGCTCGAACACACGAGCTGTGAGATCATGACCTGAGCCGAAGTTGGACGCTCGACCGGCTGAGCCACCCAGGCGCCCCTGATGTGAAGGAATTTTTTTAAAAAATGCATAATTTATTGTCAAGTTAGCTAACGTACAGTATACAGGGTCCTCTTGATTTCGGGGGTAGATTCCCGTGATTCATCGCTTACATACAACACTCAGTGCTCATCCCAACAAGTGCCCTCCTCAATGCCCATCACCCATTTTCCCCTCAGGAATTTTTATTGTGATGGTGGATGCCTGACTGTAAGGTTGTCAAAACTCAGAGAATACACCTGAGAATATTCAACTTTACCATATGTAAAGTATACCTCAGTAAACAATAGCAGCAAAAAGTTAAGTCCTATTCTGTAATGATCCTCCCGAAAGTTCGTGAATCGGGCCTAGCGGCGTTTGACTGTTTCATTGGTACTTTTTGGTGTGTAGAACAGCACATATATACATTCAGTCTGTAGGATCTAAGAACTTGCAACTGCAGGAACCCCGTGGGGCTCCTGCTCTGCTGGTTTTCATGTCCTTCCACCTCATGGAGGGAAGTGTGGAAGTTACACAGCAGAGAAACGATTATTATTTTCTAGGCTAGAGCTGGGTGTCATCTGTTGAGTAACTCGATCAGTCTTGCATGTGGTAGTGTCGGCAGAGGGCACTTGTTCTTTCGCTATCTGGTTTGAGGCTTATCTGGAAAGGCACATTCTCAATGCAAAATTGCACGTAGACTCACGGCGTTTGGGGTGAAAACATTTGGTCACGACCACATCCTTAGTTCTTCATAAAGAATACATTCCCTAGGAAGCCTCAAAGTACTTAGTTTAACCTCACCGTTTATTTTGACAAGTATTGGCTCATCATGGGTATTATAATCCTGCAAATTCACTGTGAGTTGGGGAAGGGCCTAAAAAATACCGTCCTACACTTAGATCAAAAAAGATATTTTTTCCCGCTCTAGGTATTACCTTTAAAACATAAATGTGGGCATCCTTTGTAACTATTATGTTGCTTGAGGGTACACTGGGTTCTTTGGTAAGTGTGACAATATAGCAAGAGGCAAAGCAGGTAGCAATTGCTCTATAGCTTTATGGGTTTCTTGGAGTGGCAGCATGGGGCACATCAGGGCAGGCGTCCCCCTGCCCCCTTCCTGCATGGCTCCAACTCCATAATCGGAAATTCATCACTTCACCTTATGGTGTTTTTTGGTTTTTTGTTTTTTTCCCCAGGAGCCATGTCAGATCCACTTCCATTAGCCATTTACTTACATGTGTGTGTGACTCAAAGTCTCTCTGAATCCCTCAAAGTAGCATGCTTTGCTGGAGAGAAAGGCTGAGAAGAATGGGTCAGTAGGCTGGGCGTTTTCTTTTGAGAGATGAGTAAATGGACTGGCACCTAGAGGAAGGTGAAAGCAGAAACAGAAAGTAAGGGGCAGCCCACCCAAAGCTGACATCTCCCATAGCTTGCTCAAGGCTGGCTCTGCTCTTTGACCGTCATTACACAGCAGGCCGCTGAAAGAAGGTATAAAGCCACGGGCGACAAAGAGGACGCTTGGCTTATGGACGTTCGAATAGTCTTTGGCCTGGAAAACTCATCTTAAATGTTGAGATTCGTCAGAAAATTCAACATCCTTCTCATAAATTTTCCGATATGACATCCTTGAGAGCTTCTTGACTCTTCAAGTCACTTTCACCTTTATTCGTTTACACCTGTTGTCACCTGTTCTCCGATTTCACAAAGGACTCCATCCATCTCCACCTTGCCTGGGTATGAGCCATCCGCTGGCCTAGTTCCTTCTCTGCTCTCTAATGGGGACTCTGTTTCATAGGAGAATCCATCTAGTGTGAATGGCTTGTTGCTGATTTACTCATCTGTTCTTGCTTAGAACTAAAGGTGTATGTTGGGGCACCTGGTTGGTTAAGCATCCAAGTCTTGATTTCATCTAAGGTTGTGATCTCGTGGTTCGTGAGATGGAACCCTGCGTTGGGCTCTGTGCTGACAGTGTGGAGCTTAGGATTCTCTCTCCCTCTCTCTCTGCCCCCCACTCCTGCCCATGCATGTGCTCTCTCTCTCTCAAAATAAATAGATAAACTTAAAAAAAAAGAACTAAAGGCATATGCGTGCCTGAATTCACTGGCCAGAGTGAGCTATGTTGCTCATGGTAGTGGGGCAGAGTAAACTCACTGACCCATCTATAAAGATTTAAGCTACTCTTTTCTAAATAACAGCTTCATTGAGGTACAATCCACATAAAATAGAATTCACCCATGTAAAGTATAAAATTCAATGTTAGCCACCATTTAAGGTCTCCTAGGCCTGCTTTAACCAATTGAATATTCATTCATAGGACATGAATAGAATAAGGAGACTATTTTACATTTGTATAGTGCTTCATGGTTTTTGATGTACGTTTGGAACACCTTCGTCAATGTTGTTGAGTTTGTTTCTCATGGCCACGCTCTACATTCAGTGAGAATGAGTGTCTTAACCAAAGCTACATATTTAAACATTTGAAAACAGGGCAAAACATGGTATTTTCTACAAGAGAGGAACAGACAGAAGTGATACAGATATATACCGGACTGAGAAATTAGCTGTGACTGAATAAGACATTGGGATTTCATGGCAATAGTAGGCAATGGAGAGGCTAGTGTTCAAGCAACACCTTGAAAGACAGGCGGGATTTCAATAAAGTAGATGGAACAGAGAAGACAGCAAGCATTTAAAATCATGAGGTGAGAAAGTTCAAGGTATATTTGGGGGTAGCAAATAGAGACCCCCATACCAAAAGGCCTTGAAAACCGGACCAGGAGTTTGGAGTTGTCCTTGTGGACAGTGGATAGGGGGGCAGATGAAGGTTTTTGCTGAAGGGCACATTGTCACCAGAGCAGTAAATATCATTTTTCGATCACAAGTGGTGCTAGGTGGCACAATGGCCCAGCACACTGACATTTAACTGATGTCAAGATGTAATTGTCATTGAAATGAACATCACTTCTTTTTTTTTTTTTTTTTTTTTTTTTTTGAACATCACTTCTTTAATTCATTTGGCAGGAGTTGCCAGTTCTCATGCCATGGGTCAGGCTCACCCGTTCTTTGGACCCTTGTAGTGAAAAATGTAAAGTACTTGAGCTTTTGGTTTTGTGCATGTTGAGAGTCAGTATGGTTTTCTTTTCTTGTTTTTTGTTTGTTTGTTTTTGTTTTTTCTTTTGGTAACATCTGTTGGCCCATTCCTAGTTTACTGTGTGTCACATGCTGTCATGTCATGTGTTTTCAGTGCTACCACAATTTTAGGATATGAACCTGTCATTAAATCACAGACTTGTGAGTCAGAAGAAATAGGCACGTCAGCACACATGGGTGTATGCTTTCCAGTCGTTTGTGGACGTGACTTCATCGTCACATACTATAAGTTTGTTTGCACATTTTTTATTAATCATGAAGTCAATAAGAAAGGGGATGGTGTACAAGGCAAGGTGAAAAGTAGAAGGGGCATTTAAAAAAATCCAAGAATGGGTACTATAGCCTCATTGAAAAAAGATATTAAAATCCACTAGGGAGCCGGATGTAAGAGTAGGAGGGACATAGAAGAGACGGGGACAGTGGGACAATTATAAAGCTGGAATAATGGTCACCTGCACGGGAGGGTAAGTGGGCATGAAATGAAGTAAATAACAGTATTACTAAAATAATACTAACAATATCTATTGTTTAGTGGAAACCAGATACCAGCCACTGTGCCAGGCAATACAACAGCCTTGTGAAATACAAATGACTCTTTTCTTATGACAGCTCAGGAACGGGATCTTGGGGAGACAGAGTAACTCATTTAAGATCGCACAACTAGTACGTGGCAGAACCAGGCTATTAATGCATCTCAGTAAGACCCCAAAGGGTGGACATCAGAGAGATATTCTGGGGACAGACTTGGAATTCAGGCTGACAAGACCTTAGCTCTGTAGAAACCAAGCCCATGTGTTTACTGGCAAGGTGTCTGTGGTCTTCAGAGTGGGGGATTCTAAATTTCCTTCTAGACCAGGAGGTTTCAATGGTATGAATCTGCAGGGTGAAGAGCACAGTGGAGGAGTGCCAGGGCTCAGTCTTGCATCTACGGAAGGAGGATTTGGTATTTTGCCAGTCAGTTTAACAACTCAGTTCCCTTATCAGGTGATATGGAAACGTGGAGCTTTCATAGTCTCTTTCTTCAACAGCCATCACACAGATACTGTGTAAGAGAGAGGTAAGCAAACGGCACTGGAGTGGTCACTCAGCGAGGAGCCATCTTTAGAATTGAAATGTCACTGGGTTAAGGATGGCTGCTTTGTATTGAAATAAAAGGTAGAGTATGAGTTTGAAAACCTTGGTGTCTAATTGAATGGGATTCTGCTCACCAAGGTTTATCCAGCCTGAATGTCACCAGCCTGCTCACCAAGGTTTATCCAGCCTGAATGTCAGCACCAGAGACCAATGCTAAGCCCTCAAATGAGGAGAACAGCAGCAGTTTTTCCCTACCAGAATTTATATCTACACCAGTTACAAATCAATATCTCCATCAAACGGCATCTGGATGTCTAGTCTACCAATGTGGTATCCCGCAACAACATTTCCTTAGATGAGGGACCAATTTCACTGCAAAGGAGGCAAAACCAGGGCTTCCTGGTTTCACCATATACCTTATCAGCCAGAAGCAGCTGGTCTAGTTGAATAGCACAGTGACCTCTCAGAGAACACACCATGAGGACTAGAGTGTAGTCCTCTGTGTTGGAATATATGTATTAAAATAAGGACAATATATGGTGCCATATCGTTAATAGTTAGAGTACACAGGTCTAGGAACCAAGGGGTGGAAGTAGGAGTAGTCCCTGTAGCTTTGATCCCAGTGACCCATTTGTGGAATTTGTCCTTTCCATTTTCATAACTTCAGGCTCCACTAGGTTAAAGGTCTTAGTTCCCAGAAAGAGCTATGTCTAGAGTAGCAGACAAATTAGGGGTTCTACTAAATTTGAAGCTGTGTCACCATCGGGCCACTTTGGGCTTCTCACGCCAGTGGATCAGAAAAGAGTTACAGTAATGGGGGGATAATCGACTCTGATTATCTTGAGGGGGGAGGGTTGATACCATATCATAAAGACAAGGTGGAGTATGCTTAGCTTTTCTATTTTAATCCTTCTGGCTACTGAGAGATTTCCTTCATGTCTGATTTTCCAATTTACTAATTCATTCTTTAGCTGTATCTATCATGTTCTTTATCTCATTTTTTTGTGTATTTTTCAGCGATTATACCTTACAAAATTCCATTTTTAATAATTTCTTATTCTTTTTTTTCAATATATGAAATTTGTTGTCAAATTCTTATTCTTTATAAAGTAATATTACTTTATTTCTTTAAGAATATTTATCGTGTTTACATAAAATTCTTGACCCTCCTTTTCAATCTTTTGCCTCAGATGGAACATCTTAGCGATTTCTGTCCTTTTTTGAATTTGAAACAATTATATTCCTTAGATACATGGCAATTTTGGAATTCAAACTTAGGTTTTTCTGTATGTTAATACGGAATTGAGAGGAACTGAAGGCCAGGATTTAACTGAATCTGAATCAATCCTGATGGGTTTAAAAAGAATGGGAGAGAGTCTGAGCCTGAGGGCAGATGCTTTTTCCTATAAACTTATAATTCAAGGCTCTCGAACTTCTATTTACACATCTTTCTACCATCCAGAATGAATTTTTGTGCATGGTGTGAAATAGGGATCCAAGTCGGTATTTTTTTTCCCATGTGGATATCCAGTTGTTCCAGCACCATTTGTTGAAAAGTATTTCCTTTGCCTTTGAAATTTTTTTTGGTTCTTTTGCCAGGAACAATTTACCACATACATACCTATTTCTGGACACTATTCTGGCCCATTGATCTATGTGTATTTCCTTATGCCAATACCACAGGGACTTGGTTACCAAAACTTTATTATAAATCTTGAGGTAGGTAGGATGAGTCTTCAGGCATTGTCTTTTTCAAAATTGTTTTGGCTATTTCAGTTCCTTTGCTTTTCATGTAAAGTGTAAGAGCAGCTTGTCCATTTCTTTTTTTATTTTTATTAAAAAAAAATTTTTTTTTTAACGTTTATTTATTTTTGAGACAAAGAGACAGAGCATGAACGGGGGAGGGGCAGAGAGAGAGGGAGACACAGAATCGGAAGCAGGCTCCAGGCTCCGAGCCATCAGCCCAGAGCCCGACGCGGGGCTCGAACTCACGGACCGCGAGATCGTGACCTGAGCTGTAGTCGGACGCTTAACCGACTGAGCCACCCAGGTGCCCCGCAGCTTGCCCATTTCTATAGAGACGCTGGCCTGGATTGAAATGAAGATTTCATGGAAACTATAGAGAAGTTAGAGAGAAGATTTACCTTAGCAATATTAAGTATTCCAACCTATGAAGGTGGTAAATACCCCCAAGTTTCAAAATGAGCAAATGGTTTAGAGAGCCTAGGTGACCTCCTAGGGTTATAAAACTAAAGCAGCAGAAACTCTCTTAATATATTCACACCTAATGGACTCACCAGAATCGCCTACCTTCTTACTTCCTTCTGCAAATCATACTGACTGCTACCCCATGGCATTGTAAGCCATGCTGGCTCGTCTCTATTTCCGTCTAACATTTCCGCTTCTGCCAGGTGATTCGAAGGCTTAACCAAAGTCAGCTGTGTTTTTCCAGTATCAATTTTTGCAGTGGTGCTGGCAGTCATCATTCACTGATTTAAGGGAAAAAAAATATAAATTCTGACCTAGTAAGTCTGTTTTTGAAGAATTTATCCTGTCAGAGATGGGAAACACAGATTTTGGCATGACATTGACCCAAGTCTTAGTGGGTCCTCAGTAAGGAACGACCTAAGTGACTTATGAAAAGCAATGGTTAAGAACATTTTGATATTTTCATATGACGGCTGCAATTCAGCCATTAAAGAGCATATTTTTGAAGAATATTTAATAATAAGGGGAAATTCTTATGACAAAAGAGAATAGCAGGTTAGGAAACTCTCTATGTAGAAGGATCCTGTTATTTATAATATTCATATTCTTGGTTTTCCAACTACCCTTTGCTGAGTTTTCCATGGTCTTTCGTGTTATTTAGGGGGATATTTCCGTTATCACCTCAGTTCTCTGTGTGAGGCACTCATGTGGTAAAGCTGACACGTCCACACTGACTTCTTACTCCTCCAACCCCAGTGACTTTATTACCAGTGATTCCTTTTCATCACCGTCCTCCCCACCTGTGCCCTCCGGACACATCTCTTTGTGTCCTGTACCATCTCTTTTGATGTTCAAAAATATGAGCTCTTGGAAAGGCCAGTGAAGACAAACTGCCAAAATCTGAAGCAAAGGATATCCTTCTGGAAATTATCTTGATTTGCATATGTAATCCCTTCCTTAGTAGAGGGACCAGCAAATAAAATCTCTCTCTCTCTCTCTGTCTCTTTCTTTCAGAACAATTCAATACTGGAGACTCAAGCCACCTCTGCAAGTCCTGCCGGAACTCTGACCCCATACTCTGCCCCTTATGTGCTCCTCCCTCTTCCTCGTATGATGCCCTTTATGCTGTTATGAATGCTGTGAAGAACAGTCTTGCCATCTCCCATAATTAAGGGCATTTCGTGACATTTAATTTCCTCTATGAGATCTTAGCATTATCAGGTAGAACATTCAGTGGTGTGTTTTGTACCCCAGAGCTGGCCACATGAATTTCTACTTCTTAGAAATGATGTTAGATGAATCCTCTGGCATTCTACACTAATGGTTGTGTCACTCTACTGGGATCGCTGTTTATACCCAAATGATGAGTTCTCTTCCTCCATATCAAACTGGGCAGAAAACAAAATGAACAGGACCGACCTGACCTCAGGATTCTCGTATCTTTTATTCGTTCGTCCATATATTCCCTGAGAAATTTTGAAGTGCAATACATTAGACTCACTGTTTAATCCTTGTCACATCGGAGTTAGAAAGGAGAGGACTGCAGGCCCGGAGGAAGGTAGAAATGAAATCGGGAGGTCATTGAGGCTCACACATTCACACCTGGAGGGATGAGTTAGCCTGTGCCATCACTGACTCAGTAAAAGACAGGAAACCGAATGGGTGTCATGGATTGCTACTGCACTTTCCCTACAGCTCTTGAACAGGTTGTGAACATGTCTGTTAAAAAAAAGCACAAAAAACCTACAGCTGCAGCATAAACTCATGAAGGGGCCACGAAGCATTCCCAAAGTGATCCGGTGGTGATCCCCTGACTACCTTCCATCTCTGTCCCTCTGTATTGATAGCATTCCAGCACCTGGAAAACACGATTTGCTGGGGGCCTTGACAAAATCTCCCTGGAGGAAGCTACTCATCAATTAACTAATGGCAGAGTGCCTGTATCAAACGCTTACATAAGCCATTTCCTCCCGTGAATTTCTTTAGTTCTCAGTGACCTGGCTACTATTATCATTCCCCATTTTACACAGGAGGAAACTGGCCCAGAGACATTGAACCGCTTGCCTGGTTCACAGAGCCGCTAGGTGTTGTGTCAGAGCTCAAATGTGACCCTAAGAGGTTTGGCTCCAAAGTGCCACTATCAACTCTGTCCTGCCTCTAGTACATCCTATGATGCTAACAGCCCAAAGATAACTTTTTTTAAATGTTTATTTATTTTCGAGACCGTGGAGACTACTTGAAACACACACACACACACACACACACACACACACACACACAGAGCATGGGTGGGGAAGGGGCAGAGAGAAAGGGAGACACAGAATCTGAAGCAGGCTCTAGGCTCTGAGCTGTCAGCACAGAGCTTGACGTGGGGCTCGAACCCATGGACAGCAATATCATGACCAGAGCTGAAGTCGGATGCTTAACCGACTGAGCCACCCAGGCATCCCACCACAAAGATAATTTTTGAAGCAATTAAATAGCTTGCATTTCCTATCTACCACTTCGGCATTTCTTTTAAGTCTATTTACAGGTGATGTCCTTCCTTCCTTCCTTCCTTCCTTCCTTCCTTCCTTCCTTGCATTTTCTATCTACCACAAAGATAAATTTTGAAGCAGATAAATAGCTTGCATTTTCTATCTACCACTTCGGCATTTCTTTTAAGTCTATTTACAGGTGATGTCCTTCCTTCCTTCCTTCCTTCCTTCCTTCCTTCCTTCCTTCCTTCCTTCTTCCCTCCCTCCCCTCCCTCCCTTTCTCTTCCTTTTCTGGTTTTGTTTCCTTTTGTTTTGCTTTATTTCATTTTGTTTCCTTTCTTTTTCTGAAGTGACTAGTTTTCAACCTATCAATAACATGGGGATGAATTTAGGAATCTCCTAGTTTCACTGGTACATGTTTAACTTGGACTTACTACTTAACGCAAAACTAAATATACAGAAGAGCAAGCTACATCCTCTGTTGTCAAGCTATGCAATCTATTGAAAAGAAAAATCAAGAACAAACAATCCCAACCCCTTCTGTAACATTTCTCCCCGTTCTCGGGCAAGCATGATGCTTCCAGAAAGCAATACTATTCACGGCTATAGATGAAATAGCTGAGGTGAGAAATCTAGTCTGGATACACCTCTGTCTACTCTTTACCTGCCTACCGCCTTCAAATTTTTAAAGACCAAACTCATGCCTACCTTCTTCCAGGGAACCTCCGCCTCCCTCAGCCCTGCCTGGATATGCGCCTCTCCCTCGTGCTTCCAGGGTGCCCTGCACACCTCTGCTATTGCATTAAAAGTGTTGGTTGGTGCGGCAGGTAGCTAACACTGGGCCTGACAAGCCACATGCGCCTAATAACGGCTCAGTAAAAGTTTACTGGAAAAAAAAAAGTATGAGGGAGTAAGGAGGATGGTGTTGAGTTGCCTTGTTGGGTTCTCAACTTTGGTGTCCCTTGTAAATAAGGACGATGCTTCCTTCACAGCACCAGGCCTGACACAGCAGTCTTGTTCAACGTTCTGAGCTCACTGTTCTTCACCACTTGAGGATGAGACTGTTCATTGAGTGACACAGGGCTTGTGTCCCAATGGTCTGCCACACTTGCCAGCCATGTAGTCACAACAGCTTTTCTACTGACTCATTTGGTTTTTTAGAGGACATGTATCTGGAGTGTTTCCAAGCAGAGAGATTGGCATGCTTAACAGAATGAACAACTTATGTTTGGCTGATAATGATAGGGCAACTAATCCTGTGAGGAGTCCCCGTGGGAAGTCAAGGGGGGGGGTGGGGAGACAGTTGTGGAAAGTTCTAGTAGCCAGCCAGGCCAAGCAGTTTGTGCTTTGACCTGTAGGCAAAGGGAGACCATGGAAAGCTTTTGAGTTGTCAAATAACAAGAATACATAGTTATTAGAAGAGATTTTCTTAAGTTTATTTATTTACTTTGAGAGAGAAGGAGAGAGAGAGAGAGAGAGAGAGAGAACAAGCGGGGGAGGGGCAGAGGGAGAGGGAGAGGGAGAGAGAGAATCCCAAGCAGGCTCCGTGCTCTGTGCTGAGCCTAATGCGGGGCTAGATCTCACAACCGTGAGATCCTGACCTGTCCTGAAATCAGGAGTCAGAAGCCCAACCAACTGAGCCATCCAGGAGCCCCTAGAAGAGATATTTAAAAAAAAAAAAAAATTAACGTTTATTTTTGAGACAGAGAGAGACAGAGCATGAATGGGGGGAGGGTCAGAGAGAGAGGGAGACACAGAATCAGAAGCAGGCTCCAGGCTCTGAGCGGTCAGCACAGAGCCCCACGCGGGGCTCGAACTCACGGACCACGAGATCACGACCTGAGCCGAAGTCGGACGCTTAACCGACTGAGCCACCCAGGCGCCCCAAGAAGAGATATTTTTTAAAAGAAGCTTAAATGAGTCTATTATCTGCTTGAAATGTATCTTTCAGCCACTGAATTTGGGGCTTTATTGGCAGCCACAGCTTAGTTACCTAAGTAATAGCTCAGTGCCTGTCACACAGTAGGAACACGATATAAATATAAATATAAATATAAATATAAATATAAATATAAATATAAATATAAATATAAATATAAATACAAATACAAATATAAATGTATGATGACGTCCAGAAAATTAGTCACTGCAGAAAATAAATCCAAGGAATAATGTTACAAGTGTTTGCAGACCAGAGACATACAGCAAACAGAAAATGTAAACTCCATTTAAGAATCAAAATGAATGGGGGCGCCTGGGTGGCTCAGTTGGTTAAGCCTCTGACTACGGCTCAGGTCATGATCTCTGGGTTCGTGTGAGCCCCGCGTCAGGCTCTGTGCTGACAGCTCGGAACCTGGAACCTGCTTTGGAGTCTGTGTCTCCTTCTCTCTCTGCCCCTCCCGTGCTCACGCTCTGTCACTCTCACAAAAATAAATAAACATTAAAAAAAATGGAAAAAAAAAAAAGAATCGAGATGAATAGATTAGTGATCTATCAGATGAATCAGATCTATTCACTATGAATAGATAGTGATCTATCTATCAGAAAGAAAGGATACAGTGGAGCAGGGGTCTGCAAATGTTTGCTGTAAAGAACAAATGGTAAATATTTTAAGCTTTGTAGGCCATGTACAGTGTCTATTGTGTTTGGATATTTTGGTGTTTTGGTTTTTTGCCATCATTTCAAAATGTAAAAACATTCTTAGCCCAATGGACTATATAAAAACAAGCTGCATGCCAGATTTGGCCCATGATCTCTGTTCTAGAGATCTAGGCCACTAATAAAATTACTCCTGACCCCTTTTCTTTACATCATTATCAATGTTCTTTTTATTTATAGGTCACAGTAAATTCAATTTGTGGTATTAACTGTTTAATTTTGCTAAAGCCTAATATTAGTAACCTTATGAAAACCTAATAAATAAATACTTAATCTCAGGGACAGAGTCTCAAGTAGGAAACAAGAGACCAAGAGAAATGTCAGTCTTTTTAAGGTCTTTGTAAAGAAGGGGGAGAAAGAGACAGAGAAGGCAGGGGAAAAGAAAAAGCAGCCGTAGAAACAAACAAAAAACCCAGATTAGCCCAGGGCTACTTACTAAGCATTCCTGAGTGTTTGTTTAAAAAAAGAAAACAGGGGCGCCTGGGTGGCTCAGTCGGTTGAGCGGCAGACTTCGGCTCGGGTCATGATCTCGCGGTCCGTGAGTTCGAGCCCCGCGTCGGGCTCTGTGCTGACCGCTCAGAGCCTGGAGCCTGTTTCAGATTCTGTGTCTCCCTCTCTCTCTGCCCCTCCCCCATTCATGCTCTGTCTCTCTCTGTCTCAAAAATAAATAAATGTTAAAAAAAAATTAAAGAAAGAAAGAAAGAAAGAAAGAAAGAAAGAAAGAAAGAAAACAAGGAATTATTCCTCCAGGTTGAATTTTGACCTAGATTCAAATAGTGCCCAAACAGTCCCATTTCTTAGAGTCATGGAGCATATTTTCACAGGAAGCTGTTTTAAAAATGAGATACTTTTACCTTTATTTTGTAAAACCAGCCCTGACTGAAGGTGAACCACAGAAGCATACAAATTGCACAACTTACTTCAAAGAATAGTAAATAGAAAAATGTAACCGATTCCCTGTCTTAGCCTTTTTATAAGGAAGTAGGCTCACTGACCTCAACTTTTTGGAAGATATTATGGACAAGAGAGAAAGTATTTTTGATAATGACCTTGAGGTCTCTTCCTGGATTGGCTGTTTAGAGAAAATAAATAAGCAACTTGATGTGTCATGTCATCAACACATCGACTGACCCCGTGGAGACATTGAAACATCAAGGCATCGTGGAGCTGAGCCCTTCCCTCCTCCTATTTTGAATATCCTGGTGTAATTTCTGGATTTGGTGGGCCCTTCAGATGGTGTTGACGCTTTGGAGCTTCTCTGGCCTGAAGTCTGAAATAAAGGAAGAATGAGATAGTGAAATGATCCAGAGGGATGTCTTCAGGAAGAGAGGTGACGGTGCCCTTGAGTGAGCTCAAGGCTCTCCCTGGGTTCTTGGTTAGGTTCGAAAAGTCTTGAGAGGAGTACGGATGAAATTTCTGCAGGTGTACAGCCTGAAGGACAGACTTTGATGATCACAGGGCATGTGGGAGAAAAGAGTGCAGGAGAAGTGTTCAGAGAAAAGAACAATCACCCTGCTTACAGCACGCTCCATAGTCAACTCACTTGTTGGACGTTGGTTGGTGATTCCAGGCCTTTCCTTTTCACAGGTGGCTCACACGCAGGTATTTGTTTAAATACACCAGCTATCCAGCTGTCCTCTTGCTCAGTTAAGAGATAAATCAGAAAGAAATCCAAGAAACTGACTTCTCCTCCTTTCTTCAGCAACGTGAGCACAGACTGTTATTCCAAAATGCCCTTAAGCAGAAAGTAGCAATAAACGCTTTATCATATTATCTCTTAAGAAAAATAGCAGAGGATCATACTGGGCGGGTGTTAGAGATAGAAGTCTTGAATAGAAAGGAAAAATTGAAAAAAGAAAGCATAAAAAAAAAAAAGCGCCAAAGTCGCAGAAGAGAATGTTAGCAGTGGTCCTCCCTGCCTCTGCCTCTTCCCTGCCCCATGCAGCCCTTTCTCCAGCAGCACAGCAGAATGGACCATGCTTCTGCATTGCACATCTTGTATGCGAATTTTACATCACACTGGACTGAGCCCAGTAAGCCCAGGCTGAGACTGAGATACAGAGTCCAAAGGAAATAATTTCTAGAAACTCATGGAACTCAGAATGATCTTCCTGGAAGCTATCTGGGACATAGAAAGAGTGGGTGTCAGTAGGAGGTTACTCCAGAATTGGGCGAAACTATGCTTTAGGACTCACTTAGACATTGGAATTTATGTAAATATAAGGTAGTACTCCTGCGTTCTAGCTATTTATCAATGCCAACGCAATAAATTTTCAACAGCTTGCCCAAAGTCACCCAGCTAGTAGGTGACAAGAGCAGAATTAATACTGTGGGGGCTCACATGGAACCTCAGAGTTAGTATAGATTCTTTTAAGCTGCGAACATTTGAAATTCAGCAGCTGTAGAAAGAAGGCTTCTCAGCTTCCCTTATCTGACCAAAAGCAGAAACTTACGCGAAATGAACACTGATGTTAGTTCCACCTCAGAAGCAACTTCTACTCCCAAGAGAGCGACCAAGAGTAAACCTGCCATAAATCCCCTCTCTGGGGGGAGTATTACGGTCCTAAAGAAGACAGAAAGACCACTCGCTGTCCCAAACTTTGTCTCCTGTTCTTCTAAGACCCATTCGTATTTCCTAAAGAAACCTATTTGCTCTTCCCACGGAACCCTTTCTCCCTTCTCCCTCTCCTCTACTGAGTTAGCGGTATAAACCTTTAGCCATTTAATGAGCCAACCCTGGTGTGCAAATGAATATACCCTTTTCTCCTGTTAGAACCTGCCTGTTATCAGTTTAATTGGCAGGATCATCAGCGGACAGAGGAAAAAGCTTTTCCTCCCCTACAAAACCCAGACATTCTGGCTACAGAATCCATGCTTTAAACCAGGGTTTCTCAAGGTCAGCGCTCCCGACATTTGGGACTGGAGCATGTTTTGTGTCGGGACTGCCCTGTGCATTGTAGGGTGTGAACAGATCCACTGGCCTCTGCTCACTAGATACCATTGGCATTTCTTTGTGATAACCAGACATGGCTAAATGTCCCCTGGGTGGGGGTGGGGGCAAAATCTGGCCCTCTGGTTGAGAACTACTGTTCATTACACTGCCACCCCTTTTACTCTGTTGTCTCATTTCTGGGGAGGGCTTTCCTTTTTTTTTTTTTTTTAATGTTTGTTTGTTTATTTATTTATTTATTTATTTATTTATTCATTAAATATAATTTATTGTCAGATTGGTTTCCATACAACACCCAGTGCTCATCCCAACAGGGGAGGGCTTCCCTGATTCTCTGTCAAGGCTCAGTCAAGTGCTCTGTGATTCCGTAACACTCAACACTAATGATTACTGATACTACTTGAGCTCTTACTATGTTCTGGGTGAAAGCCCAGCTTTTTACATGTATTTGCTTATTATTCCTCACAAGAAACCTATATGGCAGGATTTATTGGTGGGATGTATCGAGTTTGGGGACATCAGAGGCTCCATTTTGAGACTTGGGTTTCTTCTCCAGCAAATGAACTCTTGAACTGGGCCAAGAGCGGCCAACTGTTTTACAAGCAGTCGCTCAGAAAGTTTCCACAGAGTAGCTGGCACGCCGATCATCGGACAGTGAAGTTAATCGATACGTACCAGGGACGGTTTCAATCGACAACACCCAGGAAAATAATCAGTAAGACAGAAATCAGAAATGGCTCAACTGCTCAGCACCAAATTAGCAGGGTTTTTTCTTCTCTTCATTATCCAAATCATGTGGTCACCCTTTCCCTCTTTCTCATAAAACCCCCCTACTTGACCCACACGAGTGCAACACTTTTCTGGTTACTCCAGAATCTGTGCTCCCCAAATTGCAATGCTGAGACCCCAAGTAAAGGCTTTTTGTTCTTGGTCAGTTTTGCCTCCTTTTCTGAGTCGACATATTGTGATTTGCTTCTGTAAATGAGAAAATGGACTTTGCAAGGTTCATATCTTGCTCAAAGACAGAGAACCAGGATCCCTGAAGCTGAGATCCACAGAGTCTGTTGCTTTCCACCCATGGTTTGTGCTCTGAGCCATCTTCTGCCCTACATTGCGAGGCCTTGTTTCTATCCTGGCTTCCTCCACTTGCCTGTGGACTTTTTGGGAGCAGATGCCAGTGTGGCCCTAACACCCACCACATAGCACTCAGCTCAATATTTCTTTTTTTAAAATTATTTTTAATATGTATTAATTTTTGTGTGAGAGAGAGACAGAGTGCGAGTGGGGGAGGGGCAGAGAGAGAGGGAGACACAGAATCGAAAGCAGGCTCCAGGCTCTGAGCTATCAGCACAGAGCCCGACGTGGGGCTCGAACTCACGAACCGCGAGATCATGACCTGAGCTGAAGTCGGTCGCTTAACTGACTGAGCCACCCAGGCACCCCTCAGCTCAATATTTCTTAAGTGAGTAAATAAAAGACAGTGGATTAAAATCTTTTTAGCTCCGAGGGCAATATTGTGTAAACCACGAAGCAGAATGTCCAGGCCTTACCTGATATCAAAACACTCTGCATTAGAAAAACGTTGAGAATAATATGGGATATGTGTCTGGATGTTTCTCTGTTTTAAAACGTGTCTTTAAAATTAATTCAAGTGACTAAAGAGAGAATATAATTAAATTAATTGCACATTCTCCTTCAAAAAAAAAAACAAACCAGAAAATCAAAGAAACCATACATTCCTTTAGGATTTAATCACTTCATTCCAATATGGTTTAATAATTTCTTTCATCCCAAATAGGATTTTATAGGTAAGTATGTTTAATGAAATGTTATAACCAGCTGAATTAAGTCTTGGCTCTGTTACTGACTAGATGAGTAACATTAGGCAAATCTCTACTTCTCTGGTATGTTTCTTTATCTGTAGAATGGGGAGTTTCCTTGATCTTTTTCTTGTTTTTTTCCTAGTGCGTCATAAGGTTAAATAATAAAGAAATGTATTAGTTACCTTTTTAAAACATTCTAATTTCCCCTACGTTAGCAGGGAGCTGAACTGCCTCAGGGCTGTTGGAAGTGGCTACTGGAGAGAATGTTTTCCAAGCAGTTGTATGAGGGCCTTTGTGTGACTCCCTATTCCTTTTCTGGGTGGTTCCATTTTTGTGTTTGTCACTCTCCCTCCCAGACACTATCAGCATTGCGGGGGAAGCCACAGAACCGTTCTTGGGGGCATTCATCTGGGGAAAGTTACACTGTGTTCTCTCCTGTCCCCAGCACCCACCAGCCCCCGGCCTGAGGGAATTGTAGTTGGTGGCCTTGAGAGAATAAAGGAACCATAAAACGTGTGACCAGAGGGATTTGTGGGGCAGCAGGGAGGGGCAGTCCAATGACGCTTGGTGTGATGGTTTGGTGTTTTCTGAACCAATCGTATGTACATGTCCCTCCGGGGTTTTTTGTTTGGTGTCTTGGGTTTTTTTTTTTTTTTTTTTTTTAACGTTTATTTGTTTTTGGGAGAGAGAGGGAGAGAGCGAGCAGGGGAGGGGCAGAGAGAGAGAGAGGGAGACAGACACTCCAAAGCAGGCTCTGCGCTGTCAGCGCAAAGCCTGACCCGATGAACCATGAGATCATGACCTGAGCCAAAGTCAGCCGCTCAACTGACCGAGCCACCTGGGCGCCCCCCTTCCAGGGTTTTTTATGCTTGTGTTCTCTGGGTAACTTCTCTCTCCATAACTAACTTGATTTGGGAGAAAAATGATATTTCTTGGGCAAGGTCGGATTTACCATGTGTAGGAAAAGATACATGTTCTATTTCTATTATCCTGTCCCTACTTTCTAGCTGAAATCACTCAGCATGGATGAAGAATCCATTTGGTCTTTCAAAAAATGAGATTCTACAACTTTTCTTAATGCCTGACTCTACACGTGGCATTCTATTTCAGAGGGAGGAGTTAGAGCAGGTTAAGAAATGGGTCATTAGTGTCTTTATTTCTGAAGAGACTGGAAGAAAGCTCCGATACAGTTAGAACGATGAAAGTTATCCTTCTGATTTTTTTGCATGCTGCTGTTTTTCTCAACAGAAGTCAAAGGATGTGCCTACAATATTGCTTCACCCTCATCATTAGGACTTTTATCATCTTTTTTTTTTTTTTTTTTTTTTTAATTTTTTTTTCAACGTTTTTTATTTATTTTTGGGACAGAGAGAGACAGAGCATGAACGGGGGAGGGGCAGAGAGAGAGGGAGACACAGAATCGGAAACAGGCTCCAGGCTCCGAGCCATCAGCCCAGAGCCCGACGCGGGGCTCGAACTCACGGACCGCGAGATCGTGACCTGGCTGAAGTCGGACGCTTAACCGACTGCGCCACCCAGGCGCCCCAGGACTTTTATCATCTTAAACAGTTTTCCACACTGTGGTTTCTCAACATGGAGAAAGGCCTTTCTTTCTGGAAGATAATGACAAAAGTTGTGTGCCCACACAGACATGCAACAGACACCCAGGCAGAGTCATGCTGTCTAGCCAGGCCTTGGAATGGAGCCATTTCTTCCCAAGCAAAGAACATTTCTTCCCGATAGAACGTTTGTTGTTGCTGTCCTAACTGGGAATTGAAAGAAGGCTTTCTTCTTCAGTTATCAAGAGACTTTGGACAAATTTCCTTTTTATTTACACATTCTGGATTCTAGAATCACCATCCACAGGAGAAAGAAGAGAAGAGAACACCGTGAGAGATTGTGTCCCAATTAACTGGCTCTGCCAGAGAGGGGCCGAATGGATCCTGTTTCTCTCCACCCTATGTGGGAATTGGCGATCCAAATGAAGTCTAGGAAAGAACCTGGGTTTGCTACCATTTTTTGCTCCTTGGATTGTGACCCATTAGCGAGCCCTGAAATCAATCCAGCTCGAATCACTTTGGCTCCATGACTTCTTTGGAGATTCCAGAGTCAAAGCTCAGATCCCCAACACCCAGGCCAGACAAAGATGCTGGCTGCCATTTCATTAGGTGCCCCAATTCCCTTAGGTGTAATTCTGAGATTGTTTTTCAACCCGGGGTTTGTGGTTTATTGGTTGTCAAACTCATTTAGCAGGTGGTGACAACATTTTAAAAATAATAGAACTGGGGTGCCTGGGTGGCTCACTGGGTTAAGCGTCCGACTTCCGCTCGGGTCATGATCTCGCACCTCCGTGGGTTCGAGCCCCGCGTTGGGCTCTGTGCTGACATCTCAGAGCCTGGAGCCTGCTTTGGATTCTGTGTCTCCCTCTCTCTCTCTCTCTCTGTCTCTCTCTCTGTCCCTCCCCAGCTCACACGCTGTCTCTCTCCCTCTCTCAAAAATAAATAAACGTTAAAAAAATTAAAAAAAATAAAACAATACAATGAATTGGAATAGAAAATATCAGAGTGCGTCACACATGACAAGTACAGGCATTATTTTGTAAAAACTTTATTTCAATGTATACATACCCACACACCCAAACACACACATATATGTATTCATGCATTGAGTCTCATTGTAAAATGTGCTTTCTTTAAAAAATTTTTTTTAATTCTAGTATAGCTAACATAGAGTGTTGTATTCGTTTCAAGTATACAACACAGCGATTCAACAATTCTGTTCATTACTCAGTGCTCATCATGATACATGTACTCAATCCCCATCACCTATTTCACCCATCCCCCACCCACCTCCCCTCTGGTAACCACCAGTTTGTTCCCTATATTTAAGAGACTGCTTTTTTATTTGTCTCTTTTTTTCTTTGATGGTTTGTTTTGTTTCTTTAATTTCACATGAGTGAAATCATACAGTATTTGTCTTTCTCTGACTTAGTTCACTTAGCATCATATTCTCTCCAGATTCATCATGTTATCGCAAATGGAAAGATGACATTCTTTTTATGGCTGGACAATATTCCACCACCTATCTACCTATCTATCTATCTATCCATCCCATACCACATCTTTATCCATTCATTTATTGAGGGACACTTGGGTTGCGTCCATATTTTGGCTATGATAAATAATGCTGCGATGAGTATAGGGGTGCTTATATCTTTTTGAATCAGTGTTTTCATATTCTTTTGGGAAATACAAAGTAATGTGGTTACTGGATCATATGGTAATTCCATTTTTAATTTTTTGAGGAATCTGCATACTGTTTTCCATAGTGGCTGCACCATCTTGATGAGATTTGCAGTAGAGTTTGGGAGCAAACCACCAAGAAAGAATTCTTGAGACATTTTTAGTGCAAAAAGGTGGTTTTATTATAGCACAGGGACAAAAGCTGTGGGCAGAAAGAGCTGACTGAGCTTGTGAGGAGTGACTGATGATATACTTTTAAGTTAGTGCAGGGGAGTGGTGGGGGGATAGAGATCATGTTAGTTTCCAAGGAATTTCTGTATGCTGAAAGCAGGGTCTTACAGGAACCTGAAGATTTAGCTATTGTCAAGATGAGGTTGCTTTTAGTTTTCAATGACATGTAAACATTAAGGCATTAAAGCAGCCGTGAACTGGTTGAGGAATGTTACCCCTCTGTGGGTGTCTGGTATCTATCAGTGGGCTGTAAGCTGCAAGGAGATTTAATTTAAACTACATATTTCTTGCCTTTGTTGCTCTCATCAAGCTTGCATTCCCACCAACAGACAAGAGTTCCTTTTCTCTCCACATCCTCGCCAACACTTGTTTCTTGTGTTTTTGATTTTAGCCATTCTGACAGGTATGAGATGTTATCTCATTGTAGTTTTGATTTGCATTTCCCTGCTGATGAGTGATGTTGAGCATCTTTTCATGTGCCTGTTGACCATCTGGATGTCTTCTCTGGGGAAATGTCTGTTCATGTCTTCTGCCCATTTTTTCATTGGATTATTGGTTTTTTGGGTGCTGAGTTGTATCAGTTCTTTATATATTTTGTATATCAACCCCTTATTGGATATATCATTTGCAAATATCTTCTCCCATTCTGTAGGTTGTCTTTTAGTTTTGTTGATTGCTTCTGTTGCTGTGCAGAAGCTTTACATTTTGATGGAGTCCCAATAGTTTATTTTTGCTGTTGTTTCACTTGCCTCAGGAGACATATCTAGAAAAATGTTGCTTCTGCCAGTGTCTAAATTGTATTTTCAGTTACGGGCCCCAATGTAAACAGATTTACAAAAACGAGGTGGGGCAGGAAAGAAAATGCAATAGCCACACTTACTGGGCTGGCAACCTTCTCCACCCTGATGGTGCTACCCAAGCCCACCTTCAAAAAGACAGTCTTTTCTCTTATAGGCTGGAGGTGGGTGAGGGGGTGAAGGTTAAGGGCCTCATGGTGCTATTTTGTAACTAAATCCCACTGTGGAATGTGCCTAGTGCCTTTAGAAAGGAGGAATGGAGGGGGTACTTCTCTCCTGTCATTCTCAGAGTCAGGGCCTCAGCTGGATATGGAGAGAACTGGAAAATAGGCTCCATCTAGACATCGGGAGTACAAAATAAACAAGACAGCCAATGTAGCTACCTGGGGGAGCAATTCTCCAGCTTCCTGATGACTACTTTCTCTGCGGTGGGAAGAGCCTCTGTTTGAGAACAGATAGGGGCAGGAAACCACAGAGTGGCCTCTGGGAAGCTGAAAAAGAACATGTCAGATGAGAACCAGCAACCATTTGTGAGCCCTCACCTACAATTGTACCCCTCCCCCCCACACCCGCCATGTGGACCAGACCAGAATGTGGATCTTAATGAATCTTACTTAAGGAGATAAATGTAACTCACAGACTGGTAGACGTGTTGACTGTCAACGCCCCAAAAGATCACTAGAAAACCTATCATTCAAACAAAGATAAGTTTAGTAGACCCACTGGAGTGAAGGGGAACTCCACTTTAACAGAGTCTTAACGTGTCCCAGGGGGGTGGTCAGAGAGATTATTTGTTGGATTTTGTTGATTGGGGTCCAGTGGGTTAAGGCAATTCCTTCAAGGCAGAGAGCTGACTGAGAACTGGACAAAGATTATGCATCATATATTCTGGATTAGTGGTTGCAACCAAGCATGTGTCTTGAAATACTGTTTGGTTGGTGAGCAGTTTGCCCAGGCAAGGACTCCATTGTTCCAAAAGGAGAACCTCTTCTCCATTGAAGCAAACTCTTTGTCTGGACACATGTATGTGCGGGAATTTCCTGACACAGTCAAGTTCTTTATTGGTGAACAGTCTCATTTTCGTGAACAAGAATTTTCTGGAATGAACTGTTAAGTAATACTGACCCACGAATAAAACGTTTACTTATCTTGACCATTGAGAAGTTGCTGAGACAGTCAGCATCTCCAGACAGAAAGAGTTTGTAATGTTTTAACAGTGTATTTGTACCCTGCCTAGTGTTTTTGGAAAGAGTAGAGGTCATTAATGATATATTACCATATAGCACTATTGTATTTAAAAACTGTGTTTGGGTAAATGGGAAAGAAGAGGTGTGCTTGGAATTGGAATTAGGTTGTTGAATTTTACTGGAATTTGTAAGTATTGAAAATTTCCAAGGTAGAATAAGGAAACTCAAAATAAGAATATTCTAGAGTTGTTGATTTTTTTTTTAAACAAATAAGTAAGTGGTATTATAACATAAATAAGTGGTATTTATGTTGTATGTATTATTCTTCTTTTCAGTTAGTGACATGTCTTGGGAGTAATTTCTTATATAATTACTTATATATAAATGTAAGACTATATAATATGTGTAATATCTGTATTTTGAATAGACAGATTATCAGTGGGAAGAATCCTCCCCTGCACTGGATGACTGCTTTGCCTGGTCTTAGGCAATGACATTTCTATGGTGACTTCATAGGGGCAAACCCAACCTTAGTTCTGAAATGCTGGTGATTGGGGTATGTTCATACAAATACAATCATTTAATTAATTAATTAATTGAACTTCATACAACTACAAATAAATTATTGCAGGTAGCAGCTTGTGATTTCTACTAAAGGGGGTGGCTGGAGTTCCCACGGTTATAAAGAAGACATTATAAAGACGACCTCCAAAGGGTCTGAGACCTTCTTCCTATTTCTTTTTCTGCCTTTTCCTAATTGGCTCTGTTCCTCCCAGAGGATCTTCCCCACTTCTCTTCTTAATCCACGCTTTACGCGTGGGATAAGGCAATCAACCCAATTGGTATGTATGTGTATTTTCCTTTTCTTAAATCCTCTTACCCCAAATCGTTCTGTGAAAGTTCTTGGATTTCTTTATGGAAATAGAATGGTGTGGTGGGAGGCAGCGTATGTGAGAAAGAGTTCATGGAATTTGGAATCAGATGGATATTGGTCTGGATCTAGGCTCTGGTTCTCTCTAGCTTTGTGATTCTGGGTGAGTTATTTAGCCAGGTGGTGCTTCCGGTTCCTCATTTGTAAGCTGGAGAGAATTTTTTTGAAGAACACTATGAGGGAATGTGTGTGCGTGTGCGCGTGTGCGTGTGTGTGCGTGTTGTGTGTGTATGAGAGAGACAGGGACAGAGACAGAGATGGAGACAGAGACGGGGACTGTTACTTACCTGGCATAGTACTTGGAGAAGTGTGAACCCTCAAGAAAATAGTGATAACTGCATTCTGCACATGAAATGTGAACACAGTGTAGTTGTTAATTCTCATAGGAAACTGTGTTATCATATGCTTTAGAAACCCACGGGTAATCCAAATATAATCAATTTTCGTGAAGGACGTTACTATTCAAATTGATTGAGTAGCTGATGATTTTATGAGCATTTCCTTCGCCCCAGCAGTGTGTCACAGGTAAGAGTCAAATGATTTGGCATTGCTGCTCTTATCAAGCTCTCTGTTTTGTGAGGGTGGTGCACATATGCAGGAAAACGATGAGAATATTGCAAAAGGGAATAGCATCAGAAGATGATGCGAATTGCAAAATCTTCTATAAGAATAATGGCCAAAGTGACCCATTTCCATTTAGCTTATCATCTGTATCCTTATTACCTCCTCAGGTAAAAAAAAAAGTCGATGGTGGTGTCCAATAGGACCTAAGCTGCAAGTAACATTACGCTTACCTCCAGGTGGCTTCAACAATGGCATTTGTTATCTCACTTAGACATAAGCCTGGAGAGATGATTCCAGGTTTCGTTATTCAGCGGCGTAACCAGGTGAGGGACCCAGCTGCGTTCCTTCTTTCTGGCTCTGACTCCCCAAGCTTGCACCATGTGGTAAGCTGAATAATTGCCCCCCAGAAGATATCCCCATCCTAATCCCTGGAACCTGCGAATGTTATTTTATATGGCAGAAAAAGACTCTGAGGTGGGGACATCTTTCCAGATTTTCTGCCTGGGCCCTAAACGCCGTCTCAGGTGTCCCAATATGAGGGAGACAGAGGCAGATTTGACACCATCCAGGAGAAGAGAAGGCAACGTTACTGCAGAGGCAGAGACTGGAGTGGTGTGGCCACGCTAAGGAATGCCAACGGCCACCAGAGGCCAAAAGAGTGAAGAAACCCAGGCTCCCCTAGAACCTCCGGAGGAAGTGTGACCATGCTGACTCCTAGCTTTGGACCCAGTGATACCGATTTTGGACTTCTGTCCTCTAGAACTATAGGAGAATACATTTTCGTTGTCTTAAGCCACCAAGCTTGTGATCATCTGTGACAGCAACCATCGGAAACGAAGATGGGGAACAAAATGGACATTTCTTCTCATGTGTTTCCTTTTCCAGAGAGAAACCCTTCCCAGAAAGCCTACCGCCGACTTCTCTTTAGATCCTATGAACTAAGTTCGAGCTTCAAGGATGCAAGAAAATTAGTATCTTATCTGGCATTTTTAGCCTCTGTACGCCTCTGTTGGCAAGGACAAACTGTGGTGTAGTTTGGGAAAAGCAACCAATAGCATCTGCCGTCGAGTAAAGTGACCACTTCATGGGCAATAGCAGGGAGATGCATGTGGAAAGAGTGTACTGGCCAAACCCCAGAGTCAAGCATTGGTCATATGAGGACCACCAGCATGGGAGGTTCACACTGTCTTTCTCACCAGGCAAGTCAATGGATTCCCACGTTCTGCCGTGAGGGAATGATAGACACATTGCCAAAGAAGCTGGCCACTTTTCCCAGGGTGAATTTTTACCCAGCCATGGCTTGGCTGACCTTCCCGAGTAAGCACACAGCAAGGAAAATCCTTCTGGGGGTAGGTGGGTTTCCTTAGCAACTTCAGCCAACAAATTCCGTCTTCTGACTCCTGGTCTGTCCTCCTAGATGCTGTCCACGGGCAAGTGAAGTATGGTCTCAGCTTCACCCTCCCTTATAGATGGCTTCCCTATGTTTTATTCTAAAACAAAAGTCTTGTCATTTGGAAAATGCCCTTGTTTTCGACACTCACAAACAGGACTAAATTTAAAAGGAACCCGCAGAGACCACCAGGTAACAGAATGGCTTTTTGCCCCAAAATCGTTTAGAGGCAAATGCTTCTGCTGACCCACAACCTGGGCCTAGTGAGGTTTTAAATCTATTACTTATGGGATTGTAACTCTCCTACTGGGCCGTTAATCTGATTGTTTATTAAAGCTCCGCTGACTTGTTCATTTAATGAGTTTCTCCCGCACAGCCGATGCTCTTCAGAGAGCAAATGCTATGCGACTCCAGGCTCTTAATGGAAACCGACAATATATCACAGGGGATGGAGGCCTTGAAGGCTTCAAGAAGAAGATGGATGAGGTCCTCTACCTGTAGCTCATTTCAAGAGTAGTTCAGCAGTTCCGTGACTGAGTTAACTGCCTGGGTCTCTGCTGTGCGGAAAAACATCTGTCACTTTGGTTGCATTTGCTCACTTTGCAACAGGAGTTCTAGAGCAGTGGCCCCAGGGCATTAAAATCCTTCATCACACTGGGAGGCTTGGAAGGAACTGGAAGAAGCAGCCAAGTGAAATAGCTCATGGAGACCAAACATCCCTGGGAAGGTGATCAAGGCAGACAAATAGTACAAGAAACAGAGAACAGCACGACAAGATGGGTGGAATCAGCCCCAGGTGGGATTGATGGTCTGAAGACAATTTGTAGCCAACTGTTGTAAGGATCTTCTCTTTTCCTCCACACCGCCCCCCCCCCCCCCAGCCTCTCATAAACCTAGTTAAGCCTGCTCTCCATTTGTCAGAATCATGCCCACTTTGTGCTTAGACCTATCTGCCCTGCACATGGAAATGTCCGCATCCAGTGGCTAGTCTGTTGAGGCTCAATTCTTTTAATCTGGTACATGAAGTTGGGTCATTGTTCTTCTGAGAGCCATGTTCTAGAGCAGTACTCTCTCGTAAAAGTGTAGTAAGAGCCATATGGATAAAGTAAAATTTTCTATTGACCATATTAGAATAATGGACACAGGTTAAATTGATTTTGGAGCAGGTTTTATTTTATGTTCTAAAACTTATACAAAACATTTTCATTTCAACATGGGGCACTGGCCACGCCTCAAATGCTCCATGGCTAGTGGCCGCTGAAGTTCTAGAACCAGTCTCTTTGCCATGTTCTCTGCACGGCAGCAATTCTCATGGCTGCATTTTCAGGTAAGTCTTGGCATTTCTAGGCAGGACTTGGACTAGATATTTTGTAGCAGGTGAATCCTCACTGAGCTCTTATACTGGTTCGGCACAAATTTACTTTGCATATTTGCCCATTTGATATCTGTATATGTAGGTCTTTCACGATCCTAAAATGTCACTCTTGAGAATTCTTAGGAAGAGATGAAATGAGGGGGGGAAGTTTCATAATAAATATACTCCTGTAGGTAAATTCTAAGATCGGTTCTCTAAAAACTTTGGAAATGAAGTGCTGATGCTGCCTATGGTTATA
The DNA here is from genome assembly GCF_028018385.1 of Neofelis nebulosa. Taxonomy (NCBI): domain Eukaryota; kingdom Metazoa; phylum Chordata; class Mammalia; order Carnivora; family Felidae; genus Neofelis; species Neofelis nebulosa. The sequence continues at coordinate 47,505,130 of NC_080787.1, forward strand.
TCAACATACTTTTCTCCTTCTTCTTTTGTTTGTTGTCTCGGAAGTTCTGCCTTTTTTTTTTTTTTCTCCTCACGCCTTTTCTCTTTGATGCTTCTTTGACATAATATTAGAGCTTTGAATATGGTGAACTCTTTTCAAGGTCAGGAATATGCTTTTGAAATAAATGTGGTAAATTTAATAAGAAGAAGAACAAATAAGGGTGCCTGGGTGGTTCAGTCAGGTAAGCATCCAACTCTTGATTTCGCCTCAGGTCATGATCTCACGGTTCCCGAGATGGAGACTTGTGTTGAGCTCTGCACTGACAGCATGGAGCCCGCTTGGGGTTCTCTCTCGCCCTCTCTCTCTGCCCCTCCCCTGCTCACACACACACTCTCTCTCTCAAAATAAATAAATATTGAAAAAATATAAGAGGAACAAACAGAGCATATTATAAAGTTCACACAATTTCCTTGTGTTTATACCATCTATAAGAAGCCACCTAATGTGGAAAAATAGAATTTCAAATATTGGATTGATGAAGGTCGTGACCTTGGTCCAGATTTCTGGCCTAAAATTTCAGGTAACTGAATTGCAAGGTATTGAAACACATTATCTGTGAGGAGGGCTTTCAACCTCAGACAACAGACTACCCGACAGAACAATGGTTTTCGCACGACAAGGAGCCTGAAGGCAGCTGGATATTGGCCTTGGTTCTGCTGTTTGGCAATGTCATCAGGGACAGAAACTCTTTCTGTCCACCATCTTTTGTGTGTGGCTGTTCAACCACATGCTTGTTATCTCATGGATGCAAATGGCTGCTAAAATTGCAGACACTGGATCCATCTGTCTTCAAGGAAGGCAGGCGTTCTTAACGACAGAAGCACGAAACAATTCCAAACCTGTGTCCCTAGATATCCAAGGCTATGAAAAGGGTTGGAAAAATGTGTGTTTAGCTTTTTAGCCTCTAATGTGGAGGCTTTGAGAAGAGACTTCTGAGGTAGTAAGCGAACAAAGATGGCCACAGTGTGGCTCTCTGATAGCTCAATAGGAGCAAACATGTACTGAGGGCTCATATGATGTGAGAGAATATGCTAAGCTTTGTACAGATATCATTTCATTTTATCCTCAGAACAGTCCTTTGACATATGTTTCCTATTATTATCCACTTTTTTTTTTTAGTTTAAAAAACTAGACCTTAGAGAGGTAAATTAATTTACCCAAATCACACAGGAATCCCCTTTAGGCGCCATTATCAGCGAATAACAACCCTTATGACTATGTAGGTCCTCTGTCACGTGACTTACAGTTTATCCAAATACTTGTTTAATATTTTACTCTGTGAAGGTAGGGAAAGAGAGAAAGGAAGGAGTCAGGGGTAACTTTGTAGTTTCTGGCTTGAGACACTACTGTAGGATGGTCTGTCACCTGGGAGAGGAAGAGTAGTTTTTGGCAGACATTATGTAAGTTCTGTCTAGGATGCGTTTGATAGGTGGTTCTTGTCAGTCAGCCAAGTGGCTGAGGATAACGGGTATGGGGAGTGCAGGAGAAATTGCACAGTTAGAATTTCTCACTTCTAAGAGGTTGACAGTCACAATGAAACCGATATCACCTTCTTCCACTTCCTTTTCTTTTCTTTCTTTTTAAAAAAATGTTTATTTTTGAGAGAGAGAGAGAGAGAGAGAGAGCGCGCGCATGTGGGTGAGGGGCAGAGAGAGGGAGACACAGAATCCGAAGCAGGCTCCAGGATCTGAGCTTTCAGTACAGAGCCAGACATGGGGCTTAAACCCTCGAGCTGTGAAATCATGACCTGAGCTGCAGTTGGACACTTCACCTGTGGGCCCACCCAGGCATCCCAAGACTTCCTTTCTTAAGAAACATGAAGATAAATAGCTCTTTCAAGAATGCAGAAGAAACTTAGAGATGACTGACACATCACAGTGGCTTATCTTCTGCTCAGTAATACTGTGGTGGGTAGCTTCTAAGAGGGTTTCTGATGATGCCCATCTCCTGCTATTCACAGCATGTAATCAACACACAACTGCCTTGAGGGGTTTGGACCTAGTGACTTGCTTCTGATCAATAGGACAATGGCAAAGGTGATGAGATGTCATTTCCGTGATTAGGTTACAAGAGATTGTAACTTCTGTCTTGCCAGCAGCTTCTCTTTATATGCTCTCTTAGCTCTCATGCTTTGCTGAAGTAATGGACATGTTGGAGAGGCCCATGTGGCCAGGAAGTGGGAATGGGCTTGGCCAACAACCAGCAGGAATCTGAGGCTCTTAGCCCAGCAGCCCCTGGAGGAAAAATTCTGTCGACAATCTGAATGAGCTTGAAAGTGGATCCTTCCCCAGTCAACCTTTCAGATGAGACTTCAGCCTTGTCAACAACTTGATGCAGCCTGTGAGAGACCTGAGGTACAAGACTCAGCTGGGCTGGATCCCTGACTCCCAAACATGGAGATAATAAGTCTGTGTTATTTAAATAACTGACATTGTGGTAATTTATTCAGCAGTAATAGATAACAAATATAAACACCCCAAGTTCAGCTGTGAGAGCAGAGACCAAGCCCATGCATCAGTTAGCTGGGTTATATACTTACCTATTTCCAAGACCCAAGGGGAAGGTAGACGGTCTTTGGTGATTCAGAAATACCACAGAGAGATTGCTTATACATGGAAACAAATTACCTTGTTGGCCAATTGAAACCAGAACTGAAAATCAAAGCATTTGGTTCATAGGAGAAACAAGAAAACCCTGGGAGGGCTGTAGCTATATTTAGGCCAGACTCTGAGCGGTGGTAGCTGGCATATGAACTAGGCCGAGACTTGCTTTGGGAGTAGGCTATGAGCCTCAAGAGGTAGATAAACATTAAACATAACCATGCAGTGAAAGCTTTAGACAGGGTTGGGAAAGCTAAGTGATCAGCAAGGGAAATATCAAGGGAAACTGTAGATTTTCCTTTACTGGAATCCATGAAAAGTAGAAATGATCTTAAAGATCTTATCTCCAAATACAGTCACATGGGTGTTAGGGTTTCAGCATATGAATTTGGGGGGATGCAATGCAATCCCTAAGACTTTCCAACCACTAAATGCTATAAAGACTTGAATCGTCTCTTCCACCAAGATGTCTTCTTTTTCAAAGAACTATTTCAGCGCCTGGAGCATAGTAAGTCCTCAATAATTGTTTGTGGAGTGAATGAATGATGGTATCATTTTCTTCCATCAAATGGAGATTGCAGTTGAGGAAGTCTATGAAAATAGGTCAAGCAGCCAAGTATTTATTCTTTCATGGCAAGTTTTCATGTGGTCTTGTATAAAGTTTTTGTTTTGTTTTGTTTTATTATGATTTGTGCTTATCATTTGGATTTTGAATCATCTGATTTATTTACCCATTTTGGTCACCAAAGATTTATTGAACACTTACTAGATGCTCAGCATAGGACCGGGTGCGGCAGGTCAAGCTAAGCAGAAGGGACCATCCTTGCTCTCAGAGCACTTGCCATGTGCTTATCGAGGGATGTGGTCAGCACAAGAAGCAGTTGTGTAACCACGCAATTATATTATATACAACAGAACCATTGAAAGGATCACACTTCTCCCTGAGGACTAATACAAGAAAACAGTCCTAAATAAAATACAAAGGATACCTGCTAGCTAACTGTAGTGATTTCTTTTTTTTTTTTTTTTTTAATTTTTTTTTTTTTCAACGTTTTAAATTTATTTTTGGGACAGAGAGAGACAGAGCATGAACGGGGGAGGGGCAGAGACAGAGGGAGACACAGAAGTGGAAACAGGCTCCAGGCTCTGAGCCATCAGCCCAGAGCCTGACGCGGGGCTCGAACTCACGGACCGCGAGATCGTGACCTTGCTGAAGTCGGACGCTTAACCGACTGCGCCACCCAGGCGCCCCTGTAGTGATTTCTTTATGTCAGACTGCTTAAGGATTAATGGAAGCAGCTCAGGTAAGCTCAGGAAATGCTTTAAAACTCACTAGTATGAAAGTCTACTATAAGGCAGTTGAGATAATCTAAAATGAGCCTTTGGCGATGGGCTCCCATCTTCTGTCATAATCTCATACGCGAATAGCAGCAGATTCAAATTTTTTATCTTTAAAAGTTCAGGAAGGGGAGAAAGGAGGACAAGAAAAGGAGGGAAAGGCCTGGGGGGCAACCTGTCTCCAGGGGCAGGTAAGGGGTGGGAGGGTCCCCATGTTTTTAGGATTCCCCCTTGCCTGATCTTCCCAGGCTGGGCCAGCATCTACAATGAGGTCCCTTGAATCTTTGCTGCTGTTTTGGGAATATCAAACGGCCACAGAACCCAGAATTGTCCCTAGTTTTACTTAAGCTAGAGAACGAACACTACGAGGTGGTATCACCTCACAGCCAGACCTCCAGAACCCACCGCTGGCCAGCTACTCGGACTAGCCCACTCACTCATTGGTCTCAAAATAATGTGACTCACATTTTACATATTTGCATTTTTGAGTTCCACTTATTTTATTATGATTTCCCCTATAAATTTATGAATTGGCTAGCTACCCATGTGCCCTGAATAGATCAGATACAATCCTCTCGGGGCATAGAACCCTGATCCCCAGCCTTTCTCACGTTTCTTTCTGCTCCTGGATCTGTGAATCACAGGAACGACCGTCCACTTCTGCGTCAATTTCAATTTCAGAAACGTCAATTTCAGAAAAAAAGAATGACAGAGAGAACGAACAAGGATCTGAGATCTCCTCGCTAAAGTGTGCCACTCCTGGAGACGCCCGCCTCCCTCTGGGACCAGAAACAATGTTAGACACGAACCGAACCTTCGTGCTGTCTTGGAAATCACTGAGCTGGGAGCAGACCCAGAGTGGAACTTGAGCGGATCCAGGGGCAGGAGCAAAGGTAGTGCCCGAGCACGACTGCCATTCTCTCTGGAGATCTCACACGTTGCGGTATCTTTGCCAAGCTCTTTGGTGTGGGTATTCCACCCATGGCATCAGCTAGTTTCCCGTGCGTGTTCGATGAGGTCAAATAATACAGCACGTGTGAGGGCACTTCACAAACCCGAAGGTCCAATGATAATGTGGGAGTTAAGCTGCTGTAGCTGCTACTGTGCCATCGGGAGTGGAGCGCAGTTTCTCCTTTAAAACTGTGGGCTTCGGGGGCCCCTGGCTGGCTCAGTCGGTTGAGCTTGAGTGTCCAGCTTTGGCTCAGGTCATGATCTCACAGTTCGTGAGTTCGAGCCCTGCATTGGGCTCTCTGCTGTCAGCTGGAGCTTCTGGATCCTCTGTCCCCGCACCCCCCTGAACTCCCATTGTTCTCTCTCTCTTTTGAAAATAAATAAACATTAAAAGAAAACCCACAAACTCCCCCCCGCACACGCACACACACACACACACACACACACACACAAACCTGTTGGACTTCAGACCCAGACCATCTGAGCTTGAAGACTCGTGCTTTGCTAATCCAGACTTCCTCATCTGCAGATTGGAAGAATAAGAACAAAGGTCAATTTTGTGGTCTGTCATGGGGATCAAATGAGGAAAACCATGTACAGGACAGGACTAGGAACAAAGTCGTCAATAAATGTTCCTTTATTGTTCCTCCAGTGAACAGAGCTGGTTGCTGACTTTTCTTTGGTCTCCTTTCCTTTAGGCGAGGTTTTGAGTCCGTGCAATCACGTAGATCGCAGTGGTCCAGCTAAAGGCCAGAATGAGGTACATTTAGCTATTAGGAATTGTAACAAAACAACACAAAGAGGTAACACGCTTCTGTAGGCTGGGGGAGATCGTCGCCCTGAGGCAAATCATGTGTAAGGCCTTGGGAAAAGCACCGGCTGTCAGAGGACTTTCGTCTAGTGCTCTTACCATTTGTGGGGAACTGATGGAGGTTTAAAATCTACCTTTGCTTCTCTCTTCGCTGGCTTCACTCAGGTAACTTGGAGACACATTTCTTATTGTGACACATTCAATCGGTAAAAGAGCCTCAAGTCCCACTTTCAGAAATTCTGTAATTCTTCAGAGGTGAGAGCGTCTGAACGACTGACCATGCACTAGAATGGTCCTTTCGAGAGGACACCGTGCCTCTGCGCCTTTGGTAGTCTAAGGATATCAAAGTCTTTCGGTCAAAAGGATGCATGTGAAAGAAATCCACTCCAGTTTCTGGCTACACATGGTGAAGTAAACTCATGAGTTCATTTTTACTTTCTTCAAAATCCTGATGAAAGAAAAAGATAGTTATAAGCCCACAAGTTCAAGGGGAATGGAAAAGGGGAATAACAACAACGTTTTGGAAGCTAGATAGCTGAAGAAAGCATGGTTGCTTACTTCCCAGACTAGGGAGAGCTAAAATCTCAGCAGGTGTAGGAGCCAGGCCGGGGGCTAGTTCATGGGGAGGGACCTCAGTAATATTAAGCACCAGCTTCCTCTGAAAGTGGGCGTTCAGGTGGGGTTAGTAAAAGGAAGATTATTTGAAACATGTAATAAATTAAAAGACAGTCAGAATCCTCACACAGCCTCCCTGCCCTGCCAGGCGCAGGATTTCACTTAATAGACTATGGTCATTTTTGACTGTAAAGATTCCTACTCCCCGTGGTGATATAATTTGATGCTTTCTGTTGTGGTTATTCCCGTTTCAGACTTTCTAGAAGCCAGAATCCCTGGGGAGACTCCAGGAGCAACATTCGGGTGTCAGGGATAGTGGGTACAGCTGGGGGTTGTGGCAGTGGGCGTGGTGAGCCTCTGTACTGAAAACAGTCCGCAGACAGAGGCTGTCTCTCTTATGCCTCCTGGAATACAGGTTGCCAGAGTTCAACCCTGTAGGCAGGAGGTTGGACAACTCTTCTCTGGATAAACTGATTTCCTATGAATGGTAGTTAATGATAATGTATTAATCTTGGTCCAAGTTCATCAGGGCAGTCATAATATCCTGTTATTCCTAGCCTGGTATCTGAGAATATAAATAAAGACAGAGGTTTTCATGGTGGCTCACATACCGTGGCAAGCGGAGATGACTTTAGTCTTATGCTAGCCCAGTATATGCAGTGCTGGGGTGCTTACCTGAGACTATTCTGTTATTCCTAGCAGCACCAGGAGCGGCTGTTTCCCAGAACTCTGGCGTGCTCCTGGGGTATAACTTCCTTTCTGGAAATCACACGGTAGCTTATTCAGAAGCACATTTGCTGGAAATCATTGGAATGGCCATTGGCAAAGCTTTATCGGAGCCTGACACATGGCAGTGATACCTGGGTATTTTAGTCAAAACACCGAGGTCAGCAAAACGTGAAGGATGGGCTGTGGACAGATGCAGAGAAGGCAGCTTGGCCAAACAAATGATTATTGCAGAAAGGGAAATTATAGACTTAGAGCATTTTCTTTGGCGAGCACTCTACACATTGAAGCAGTTAAAAGTATTGGGTCTACGGTCGTAGCTCGGCCATGATTTGATTTGGCCCTTGATCTTGAGTGGTGTTTAAAGTGTGTAGGAATCATGGGAGTGAGGATCTTGTTTAAATGCAGATTCTAATTCTGTAGGTCCTGGTGGGGCTGAGACCCTGCATCTCTCACCAGCTTCCTGGGAAGCCGATGCTGATGCGGGCAGTGCATGGAGCACCCTTTGAGTATCAAGTATATAACACTTCCGGGATTTGGTTGCCTCACATGTAAAATGAGACATCAGTACCTTCCTCATAGGATCGTCAAGAAAATTAATAAGAATGTAAAAAACTTAGAAGAGCAGCTACTGCAGAAAAAGCCTGTGATAAACGATGACTGTTTTTTTATGAAAAATGGGAGCCATGAAAGAACCACCGTGAAGATTATGTGAGGCTATGATGGTCAAGTGCTCCGTGTGAGGCCTGATGCATAGAAAACATTGGCCATGGACTTCCTATGTGCCCAGCCTTGGTGTGTTTTCTTAATTCCTCTCACTCTGTGAGGCAGGTACTAATATTCTGCCCTCTTAGCACAGGTGCAAACCAAGGTTTAGCTTAAGAAACTTGCAGAAGATCACAAGTTGATTGAGTGGCAGAGCTGAGGTTTAGGCACCAGTCATAATTGCCGTCATTAGTATTGTCATATTAAGTCCTCACAACCAAGGTGGGTTTTTATACCCCTTTTATAGGAGAGGAAACAGGTTTAGGGACTTTAGTAAACTTGCCGAATGTCATATACACAATGTCTATCCCTTTCTCACATTCAAGGCACACAGGTCAGAATTTGTGGCCTCCTTTCCTTGCCACAGAGCCCTGTGTTTTTCATAAGGGCCTCCAACAGAAGCTGAATGGGTATTCCCTATCTTTCTCACACCATGGGGGAGATTGGGAGAAGCCCTCCTTTCTCACCATGGGACTTTGGGCCAAGTTACTCACATTTCTATTCCACGCCCCCTGAACTCGGCTGAACAATGCAGCGGAACTTTCTTGTACTGCTGTTGGCAAAGCTACTAACCCCGGTATAATGGATCCATGTTAGTCATGCACAGGGAATGGCATGAATGCAGAAAGGTGACACAATTCTAGAGAGCTCGAAGCGATGGAGAGAAAGCAATTGAGGTTATGTTAGACTTGTTTCGTTGGGACACAGACTCTGAGAGCGAGATGCGCATACAGGAAGTTTGCTGGAAAGCCTTTGGTGTCCACACCTGTGTTGGGGTGAAGGAGTATGTTTAGGCAAAGGGAAGAGTGGAATTGAGATGCAGAGACCCCTCAGGTGGCCCCACAGGTGGCTCTGGAGCTGGGGTAGCCCTTCTGAGCCATAAGATGGGGCCTTCCCACCTCCCGCATGATGGGCTACTTCATACACAGTGTCCTGGGGTAGGGGGTGGGACCATGGGGAAGGATTCTGTTCCAGCTGAGTGCAGTGCCTGGCCACTCGGTGGAGGGTCGTGAGCCACCAGCGCCCCAACCTCCAGGGGCATGGGTGATGCCCCTCTGAACGGGGAGCTGGGACTTAGACCACAGTGCCCACTCACTACGGCACATCACGTGGGCTGTCTGGTGCTGAATGTGGCAGCACTATGGAAACAGCTATACCCTTGCTTTCAGAAAAAATGACCCCACAGACACACGCAGTCTCTTTGGGAAATCATAATGATGTCACTAACGACTGCAACTTACCAAGGAGGCCCCACATTTCTGCCCAGCCTTGAGAGTCCTTCCAACTCAATTATTGAGAAGGGAAAATAATGCAAAAGATCCAGGGAGGTATTGTGCATAAAAATGCTCAGCACAAAGTATTTCAACCATTTCAGCCAATTCTGGGTTTTCTATTTCCAACTTATATCAAATGCGCTTGGGTACACACACACACACACACACACACACGAGTTAACCTTGGATATGGCTTCCTTTTAGAAACATAAAAATCTCCTGAATCAGCTCCAATAACATCTCCCAAGACTATCTTTGAAAGGAACAGATGAATGAGTTTGACAGAAAACTTTTGCTTGAAATTTTCCCCTTTCTCAGATTGCATAAATTTGAGGGGAAAGCCTGCCAAGTGTTCAATGACGCTCTGCATGGCGGCTTCTGGCAGGGACACTCTGTATCAGCAGCTAAATGGATGTTTTTCCTGAAACACTGACTTCACATTCTTTATCACTTGCCCTGTTCCCCCTTTCCTGCACCAAGCTCTTCTAAATGACTTGGGTAAGAATAGAAAACAGCAACAACAACAACTTTTCTAGAACCGTGAAAGATACTGCACGTTGATGGGTGCGGAGGGTTCACGTGGCAGATAAGATTGCAGTGATGATGAACCCAGCTATTCAAAGCCATCTTTTCAAGCTTAAATTGGGTGCTAGGGGGTCAAGTCCTCACACCGGAGTATCTATCTGGACATTTAGGGCTGTTGCTTTCTGTTAGGATGCTTCTCTCAGAGCGGGGTGTCTTGCATGATGAACCGAGGCGCATACTCCCTGGCTGAAAACCCTTCTCTTGCGCTTTAAATGAATCCCAAGCCCCCCAGCTTGGCCTGCCACGTTCCACAGAGCCCAGGCCCGGCCCTCTTTCCCACCCACATTTAGGGCATGCTCCCCCTCATCCTGTGCTCCCCTGTGCTGATGACACCCTGCGGGCTCCTTCCACGTGAGGAGGACTTTCCAAATCCATGGCCTTCACCCCTGCTGCCCAGAATGCTCTTCTCGCCCTTGGATGGCACATTTTTCTTCAGTTCAGCTTCAAGGTCACCTCTTCGGAGAGGCTGACGCTGACCATGGTCTTCCACTTATATTCTCTGTCTTCATAGTGTGCTCTTGCTTTTCCTCACTGTGCTTGCCTACCAGAACTTGTCATTCTTTATTTGCTTATCTCTGTGTTTATTATCACTTCCCCACACTAGACCCTCCTTCCTGAAACGGCAGGGACAATACCTACCACGTTCACCACTGTTTCTGGTGTCAGGCACACAGTAGTTCCTTGGTAAATATTTGTCACCCGAACGAACAGTGCCTCACCCAGTGCTTAAGGTCTTTGCTTTCCATTCTAGAAAATACTTATAGATTTGAAAGGAACGCTGTGTATACGTGTGGGAGTATCTCCCAGACATCAGATGAATGAGATGTGTTTTTAGGCTGAGGGCATTCCAAACCCTTTTCGCGACCAGTCGTTCCTTCCTCCAGTACTCAGTTGAGGTATAATTTGCATACCATATACGGTGCATATTTGAAACGAGTTTTACATATGTATACATCCAAGGAGGTCTAGATGGAATGTTTGTAGCTCCTTTTAGGGGAAGGCTGGCAGGTGTCCCCTTTCATTCAATACCCTCCAAAAGGTAACCACTATTATAATTTCTATCTACATAGGTCAGTTTTTTTTAAATTTTTTTTTTTAACGTTTATTTATTTTTGAGACAGAGAGAGACAGAGCATGAACAGGGGAGGGGCAGAGAGAGAGGAAGACACAGAATCTGAAATGGGCTCCAGGCTCTGAGCTGTCAGCACAGAGCCCGACGAGGGGTTCGAACTCACGGACCGTGAGATCATGACCTGAGCCGAAGTCGGACGCTTAACCGACCAAGCCACCCAGGCGCCCCTACATAGGTCAGTTTTGACTGTTTCTTAACATCATAAATGGAGTCATACCTCACGTGTTCTTTCACGTCTATGTTTTTACTCAAGAGTATGATTTTGCGGGGCACCTGGGTGGCTCAGTTGGTTAAGCATCCGACTCTCGATTTCAGCTCAGGTCACGATCTCTCGGTTCCTGAGCTCAAGCCCCACACCGAACTCCTTGCTGGCAGCACAGAGCCTGCTTGGGATTCTCACTCCCTCTCCCTCTCAGGAGAAACAAACCTTAAAAAAGTAGGATTTTGAGATATATCCATATTGTTATATATCTCAGTAATTTGTGTTTCTTTTTTTTTTTTTTTTAATTTTTTAACGTTTCATTTATTTTTGAGACCGAGAGAGACACAGCATGAACAGGGGAGGGGCAGAGAGAGGGAGACACAGAATCTGAAACAGGCTCCAGGCTCTGAGCCGTCAGCCCAGAGCCCAACACGGGGCTCGAACTCACGGACAGTGAGATCGTGACCTGAGCCGAAGTCGGCCGCTTATCCGACTGAGTCACCCAGGCGCCCCAGTAATTTGTGTTTCTATTGCTTTGTAATTCTCTTCTGTGCGAATGTACTGCAGTTCAGTATTCATTCTACAACTGAAGGACATTCGGGTTGTATCCAATTAATGGCTATTATAAGCAATGCTCCTGGGGACATTCTTGTACAGGTATTTTGGTAGATGTGAGAACTCCTCTCTGCTGCTTGTATGTCCTGGGGCCCTGGAATGGGATCGCTTCCAGATTGGCATATGTTTGACCTTCAAACAGCGTTCCCAGGTGGCAGTGACAGTTTAGTTCGCCTCGTTCCATATCGTCACCAGTGCTTCATACTGCCTCGTGTTTAATTTTGGCCATTCGGATAGGTGTGTGGTATCCCTCCTGGAGGTTTTGATTTGCATTTCTCTGATGAGAAAGGACGCTGAATGCTTTTTTAACGTTTATGAACCAGATGGGTATTTTGGGTTTGGGTGTGTATGCGTGAGGTGCCTGTGTATATGGAGCGTCCATTTAAGTAGTTTGACCATTTTTACAAGACGAATTGTCTGCCTTTGTCTTATTGATTTTTTAGGAATTCTTCTCGTGTTTTAGTTCTGCGTCATTTAAAAACTATATGTATTGCAAATATCTTCTCCCAGTCTGAGACGCTTTCCTGTTAACTCTCCTAATGTGAGAAACAGACGCTCTTAATTGTAATGAAATACCATGTACCCATCTCGTACTTTATGATAGTGCACTTTGTGTTCTACATAATAAAACGTTTCCCACTTTGGGTTTCTTACAGTGCTTTAAACTAAAGAAGAGTGTGGGAGAGATGTTTCAAGAGGGTCCTTAGTACATTTGAAATGGCCTTTCAGACCGACGTGTTTGAGGCATGACAATAAGATAGTTCCCCTTATCAGAGCCCAACCCATCCCTTTATGCCTTGCTCAAATTTCCTGTTCCTTCAGGAGATGGTTGCCACCCAGCTTCCCCCTCTGCTCCTTTCAGTAAGAACTCAGAGAAGTGAATCTCACCTGTTGGTAACTTTTTAGAAAGACTATTATAGGCTGCATTGCACTCTTTCACAATTACCACTCAAAAATAGCTAAGAAAGACAACACAGAAATTATACTACACGGACAAAGAGTCATTCACCAGGTATATTTGAAGTCTAAGCTCTTTTGAGCTATACACGTGCACAAATGATTCAGTTGGTGGAAATCTCCCCTTCCCCTCCATATTTAAACTTTTCAGACTTAAAATAGTGATAAAGAGATTTGCATAATGTGCGTCATGGAAATGCTGAGGCAATTCTGACTTTCACAGTGCAGGAGGCTCTGCTGAAACCCTTCCGGGAGTCCTTCCAGTTTCTTACTGATCTCCTGGGAAAAGTTCCTCCTCCCCCCCTCCCCAAACCCAGCCTAATGAAAGAAGTACTTGACCTGAGACAGATTAACATCGAAACTTTGCAATCAATGTCACCAGGACTAACCAGTTCGGTCATACGCTCCACTGTGTTTTTATTTTGTGTAACACAGAATGGTCATTTTAACTTTCACTAAATTTGGCTGGAAATGAGTGATGGTACCTGCTCTAAAACACGTCAAAAATGATCTCCAAATATTTTTCTCAGCCCGATCTCCTTAGAACTTGCATTTTGAAAATTCTGAATAGTTTAGAAAGTCAAATGACCCTCAGAGGACTAAGAGATTCAGGACAAAATGGCCGACTGCTGCAGCTCTCCGTTAGTCTCAGGAGCTCCGAAAATATTTCTTCCACTAGAGGGCAGCATTTCTCCACTCCTAAGTCTAATCTTTCATTTGTTAAGGAAAAACCAAAAACCTCCACAGCAAAGGAAAGTCAAAGCATTTGCTTATTATACACTCCTCAGATTTTATTTTTGAAAGGAGCCTTCATTTTTCGTATGGCAACTCAGGGTTTTACAAGCAATGCTGTCCTCAGTTTCACCTGTACTGTGCCCAGTACTATATTGCTATATTCACAGTAGAACGGACTTTAATTTCTGAGTGATCGGTCTGTTTTAAGTTTCTGATGAAACTTACATACACCTTAGTCAAAAACCACGACAATCCTTCCATAAGTTGGCTATGTTCTTGTTCTTGTGTGTTTCTCTGAGGCTTGGGTAATGAAAGTATTTCCCCTCTCCATTGTAACTGGCGTTTGCATCTAAAGTAATTTGTTAAATGTACAGGAGTAGATGAGGCCTTGCACATATAGCAGAAGGTAATGGTTTTATAGGTGTATCTTCTGTAATGCACTTCGGGCTACAGAAATAGAAATATCACATGTGACGAAAACAAATGTTTTTGAGCAACATGGCCATTGCATGAGTAGGATTGGTATACGTTTATCTACTACCCTTTCCTTTTTCAAATGCTCAGTGGCTGCTACGTTCTGGCGATTTAGCTTCATCCAAATTGTCTACAACGGACACTTGTGCCTTGCCTTTATTTAAAAACAAGTGTTCTCGATAGCAAAGATGTTGGCTAATCATTTATATAGTGGCATGAGAAGTTTTGTGCCCTTTCAAAATTCAGCATTATCCATAATAGAGTGTAATATTATCAGATTATCTGTATTAGTATATGAATGCATTCATAAGCAATGCACGTATCATGTTGGTAAGCAGCTAATGGCTGAACAGTCACTAAATAAAAAACATCCAGATTTTAAAAGCACAGCTGAAACATTTGTACAAATATACAAAGAGAAAAAAACAATCATTCAGACACCATGAAACTTTTATAATAAATAGGTTTGTCTGAAATCGGTCTCTATCACCCTGGACAAGCCTCCCCAGTGAGGCTGGGAAAGTTCTATACGGAAGTGGTGTTCAAAATCTACTGAGGAATATCTTTGGGGCCAAGCTCAGTGCTGCCTCCAGGAATTTTAACAGAGCTATGAAGTATTGACTCAAAATAGTGGATATACCCAGACTTTTTAAGCTGGAGGATGCTAGTAAGTTTTCTAATCTAGATAGGACATGGCTGGATGCTGACAATCTGTGAGTTATAGTATATCCTCGAATCATGAAAATAAATGCTGGTGATCATGCATGTCCTGGGAATGTCGGGATGCAGAGGACTGAGAGAGACCAGATAGGGATATCTCATGCAGTCAAGGTCAAGTTTACTTATGGTCCTACTTAAGTGGCCAGGAAGAAACAACGCACACACGTCAGGACTGGGACTGAAACAGATCACAAACAACACAGGTGCTATTTGTTACTGATGTCTCTGGCTTGGATCAACAAGAGAGAGTGAAGATATAGGCTGTGCAGATTCTTTAATAAGAAAATACTACTTTTTTTTTTTCTAGAACCTTCTAAATAATGGATTATGCTTGATGGGTATGATATGATCAGGAAACATATCACCTTTTCCTAGCCCTTTTGTCCGAGAGGCTTGATTACAAGGAAGGAATCTCAAACAACCAAACACCCAGGGATTGAAAGGCAATTATTTTTTTTTTCGACAAACAAACAACAGAGGGGAAAAAAGCATGATAAAGAGGAGACAGATATTATCGTTGAGGCGGAGCGGTGAGCTCAGTTGGACACGGAGGGTGGCAGGCCAGGACGCCGGGTTTGGATGATTTTTGGCTTTGGGGAAGTCTTTGGATCCTCTTCTTCCTCTATGTCACTGTCACACACGTGCACGACGACACTTGGGGTGGACTCAGTCCCTGCATGGAGCTCATACTTCTCTCCTGAAAAGCAAGAAAAGTGGAGGTGATAAAGCGGAAGGGAGCTCGGAGCAGATTCTTCGGCAAGTTTCGTTCTGCAAGGAAGAAGACAGTGTCACATTGTCTCAGGAAACCTGGGTCTTATCCAAGAATGGCGGGGGGCACTGGAAAATGGAGTGAGATCACTCTGTCATTGTGTCCCTGTTCTACCACCTATAACCAGACAACCCTGAGCGGGCCACTCACCCTCTTGTAGCCTCAGCACTCTCAACTGTAAACTTCAACACGGTCGTAGCCACAACCCACAGGACCGTGGTGATGACATAGTAGGTCGGGTGGCGAGTTCTCAGTTTCTTCTGTTTCCCATCATTGTTGCTAATTGCTGAGTGACCTTGAGCCAACAGCTTCACTCGTTCACCTTCTGGACAGCACAGTCTCTAAGGTCTCCTCCAGCCGCATACTTCTTATGGCAAGAGCCGCCCCAGGAGGGAATAAGGCGGGATCATCACTCGTCTGGGATTTGCGGTGGTTACTGGGGGATGGGGTTCGATGGCTGCCGAGGTCCCTTCAAGTTATAAGAGTCTGTCCTTCTTGACTGGCGCATCTTATAGTCAGATGGCTGTTAAGCTGACTGGCTTCCTGCTTTTGTTTTGCCTCAGGAGGTATTTACTGAGCATTCCCCATGGTCTAGCCTATTGCTGGTGATAAGGGTACGGGCACAGGAGCACAGCCCTGCGGCCACACGCAGACACAGGAAGTACCAGAAGATACCATGGTAAGCACTAGCGTGGCAAAATATGTCAAGGACTGAGGCGCCAAACTGTAAGGAGAAAGTAACACTGAAAGGCTTCCCAGTAGAGGCGACGATTGACGTGGGTATAAATGACAAATAGAAGACCTCCAGGCGGTCTCCATCCGCATGCTTTAACTTCTCAATTTTTTTTTTTAACGTTTTTATTTATTTTTGAGACAGAGAGAGACACAGCATGAACGGGGGAGGGGCAGAGAGAGAGGGAGACACAGAATCGGAAACAGGCTCCAGGCTCCGAGCCGTCAGCACGGAGCCTGATGTGGGACTTGAACTCAGGAACCGCGAGATCATGACCTGAGCTGAAGTGGGATGCTCAACCGACTGAGCCACCCAGGTGACCCTCAGGGAAGCTATACTTCAACATTTACCAAGGTCAACATGACTCGGCAAAACCTCTAAAGCATGGGCTGTATTTCTGCCCTGAGCACACATCTTAAGTCAGCTTCGTTAAACAACAACAACAACAACAACAACAACAGGGGCACCTGGGCGGTACAGTCGGTTAAGCATCTGACTCTTGATCTCAGCTCAGGTCATGATCTCACAGTGTGTGAGTTCAAGCCCCACGTGGGCTTCTGTGCGGATGGTGTGGAGCCTGCTGGAGATTCTGTGTCTCCTTATCTCTGTCCCTCCCCAGCTGTGCTCTCTCTCTCTCTCTCCCTCAAAATAAATAAATAACCTGAAAAAAATAAAAATAAAAGGCAAAACAAAACAACGACAAAACCCAAAACACCAAAAAAAGAGACTTCCAAACATAAGAAGAACAAAAAAACCCCTCCCTGGTTCCCAGAAGATTAAAGTCGTACAGCCTTGCAAAGACTAAAAACATAAGATAAAGTCTGTACCTGTCTGGAGTGTCCTTTGTTGTGATGGTTCGTAACTCTTTCTCTAAAAAGAGATACCTAACCCTGTCCCCAAATGTTCCTTCCTCAGAGCGCTCTCTTCTTTGTAAAGACTGTGCATTCTGGGCAGCTGTCCTAACTTGGGCTCAAATAAAACTCTCTTCCTTTCTCTTTAACATTTTAGAAAAGGTGTGTTCACTCTTGTGTCCGCACGACCAAAGCAGCTACTTCTCTGGCCTAGGCTCACCTCTCTTTGCGAGCTTCCTAAGACCTGCCCTCCCTCCAGGATGAGAGGCAGATACCACCCAGTCCAGAAGCCTTGCCTGTCATCCCCAATCTGTAGTGGGAAGTGTCCCTTCTGGCTGGCCAGAGCAAGTACGGTCAGTTTCGGGGCTGGGGTGCTGTGTATGTGCCGCTGGGTACATCTTGGTGAGCACCCACGGTGAAAACAGCAAATGCTTACGAGGTACAGGTTTAAAATCTGGGCGCTGACATAAAGGGGTGAGGAGCACTACTCATGTAACAAGTGTCAAAGCTCTTGTAAGTGATGCTGGGAAGGACGTGAATGTTCAGAGTCTGCTATTGTTATGGGGTGAATTGTGTCCCCCCCTGCAAAGACGTCTAAGTCCTAATCCCCGGTACCTGTGACTATGACCTTACAGGGTTCTCAGAGATGATTAAGTTAAAATGAGGCCATTAGGGTAGATCCCTAATCCAGGATGACTGGTGTCCTTACAAAAAGGGGAAGTTGGGACGCAGGCCCTCACCACAGCCCAGGAGCTACCAGAAGCCGGGAGAGGCTCCTGGGACAGGTCCTTCCCTAGTGCCTTCAGAGGGAGGGAGGCCCTGCTGACACCTTGGTCCCTAACTTGTAACTCCAGAACTTGAGTCAGTACATTGTTTAAAATGTTTACTCATTTCTGAGAGAGAGAGAGAGAGAGAGAGAGAGAGAACGGGCAGAGAAGATCTGAATCGGGCTCACACTGACAGCAGAGAGCCCGACACGGGGCTCGAACTCACGAGCCAGCCTCGAGATCATGGCCGGAGTCGGAGTAGGAAGCTTAACCGACAGAGCCGCCCAGGAACCCCAATACCTTTTTTGAAGCCCCTCAGCTCATGTTTCCGTGGCAACCTTGGCAGACTAATATAGCCACATGCTGCTAAGAGTGTTCTCTTTCTGTTAAGGGTCAGAGAAGTCTTCGCTGGGCTGCCCTTGACATCCTGGTGTGGAGAGCAGAGGCTTTCCTGGGTGAGGGAGAGGAATAGCTCACAAAAATGGAGTGGTTCAGCTCCAGGATTTCCCCGGGGATTGGCAGGAGCCGAGAGTGACAGCACTGGCCAGAGCCATAGGAATTGGGCTCATAAAGACTCTATCTTTTTGAGTCTAGATTTGGTGAAATTGCAGGGAGCGAGAATTGCGTCAGCGGGTGTGAAATCTCTGGCAGAAGGGAGCGGAGGTGGACCGGTGTGGAATCGGGAGGGGACAGTGACACAAACAGGAGCAGAAGCAGGAAAGAGAAACTTGCCGCCCTCATTCATGCTTGGCTTTGTCTCCCTGCAGCGGGGATTGTTGGCATTACGGGAACCGCGTGGCAACCCGCTCTGAAGTCGTGAGAACGCTCACACCTACAGCTGTGGTGTATATGCGTCGATGCTTATTCAATGGTGCTCCACCCTCCTCTGAGGTATTTTGTCATTGTAACCAAAACCCCCGGGGCAGAAGAACCACACGCGAAGGACAGGAATCTCCATGACGTGGCTCCCGCGTAAAAGTTGCCTGCGAGGCTCCGGGCCAGGGGTGGGCAGACCTGGCGGGTGGCATCTCGGAGCAGGGCTTCTCGAGCTGCTGACAGCTTAGCGGTGCTGCCTGTTGAAAACAGAGTTGACCGCGGGGCTCCTGGTTGGCTTGGGCATCCGCTCAGGTTGCGATCTCCCCGGCTTCGTGGGTTCCAGTCCCACAGCGGGCTCTGAGCCTGCTTAGGATTCTCTCTCTCCCTCCCTCTCTGCCCCTCCTCCGCTCGTGCTGTCTCTGTCTCTCTCAAAAGAAATAAGTAAACTTAAAAAAAAATAGTTTACTGGTATGAGGATGGAACCCTGCCTATTCTGAGCGACATCTCCTTTGGTAGCCAGCATCCCCTGGTGCTTCTCGGTGTTAAAGGGCAGCCACCGTTCCGGGGGTTCAAGTGGCGGGCTGGAGGCTGTGGTCCCGCCAGGGCGCGGGCATGCACCCGGGGTGCCTCCTCCCTGCCTCCCTCCTGCATGCTAATTTTTCATCGGAAAGTGAGAACGGTGCAGGGAGAGGGCAGGAGGGAGGGACGCTGGACGCATAGCGGGAAAGCAGCCAGGACTTATCAGCTCGCGAGCCGCCCCCCAGCAGCTCGAATTAATCTGTGGTCTTCTTTCTCATCTTTGTTTTCTGGGGGGACAGCAAACCCCTCCGGGTGCCACCGCAAACGGCGGGCGATGACTTCGCTGTACCCAAGCTTTCCGAAACGCTCTCCTTCCTCTGGGGATGCTCTGCAAACTCTGAATGAGAGACGCCCTCCAACAAGAGAAGGAGAAAGGAACGAGTACACAAATAAGGCCGTTCTTTGTTTGCATCAGGATGTCTTGCAAATTCTCAGGTTTGGAGGAGTGGCACTTCTTGGAGGGACACCAATGGCTGCTGGAGTCCCGCGCGTCGCCCTGTCGCTTGCCATGCAGGGGGAGGCGATGGCAGTCTCAGGATGATGGGACAGAATTTGCTGTCACCCAGCAAAAGTATGGAGACTGTGAGGCCGGCAGGGGAAGGGGTGGTGGCAGGTCCCCAGCCAAGGGGCTGACCAGACACCCTGCCCCTTTCCTTACTCGTTGGCCAGAAGCTAGTTGCTAGCTTTATATGTATTTATATTCATATTACAGTTTTTTTGATGTTTATTATTTTTGAGAGAGAGAGAGACAGACAGAGCATGAGCGGGGGAGGGGCAGAGAGAGAGGGAGACACAGAAGCCGAAACAGGCCCCAGGCTCCGAGCTGTCAGCCCAGAGCCCAAAGCGGGACTCGAACTCACGGACCGTGAGATCGTGACCTGAGCCGAAGTCGGATGCTCAACCGACTGAGCCACCCGTGCACCCCTCTATTTATATTTGTATCGTAGTACAATGTATATAATGAAGCAAGCCTTTTAATTAAGTCACTTGTTTGCCCTGGCTTGCATAAAGAACACTGCTGTAAAGATACGTCTAGTTGCAAGGTGTTTACCAATTCCAACCTGAGTGCTTTCCTTTTAGGCCAGATGTGCCGGGGGTACACTCGGGATGGAACAGGAAAGCCCAGGGCCCTGCTCCGTGCGGGGCAGCTTTATGTTGAGCACGTGGAGCTAACAGAGTCAGACTACTTGGTCGTAGAGAGCCTTCATTGCTGTGATCCCTTTACCTCTGACATTTCACTGTTCTATATTTGGAAACTTTCTTACTATCAAAATCCAGCAAAGCTTAACAGCTGCTAAGAGCCCACAAAATAAAAAAGAAATAGCTTTGGTGTTGCTGGATTGAATTCTTCTTTTTTTGGCTTCTCTTTCCCTTTGGGCTTCAGCTAATTCCTCTACCACCAGGGCTGACGTCAATGCTGTCACCCTGCATGGTGACCAACTGGGCTTGGTGGGGGACAAGGAGCCCGTGGGGCCCTGGCCGCTCGGGGTGGGTCTGTCCTGCCACACCACACTGAGCCCGGCCACAGCATTTCTTTGAAAGGACAAGCAGAGGGTCACCCATCACACTCCCAATCCTCAAGTCTGTATTCAAACTGTCCTTTCCCCTGTGAGCAGAAAGGAGGCCGGAGCCAAAAGCTTCCAGAAAGTACATCGCGCGGGGTTTTCCACCTACCCCTGTTGAAGTGAATTGCCAGCCGAGCACGTGCAAACTCCTCCAGCACGTGGCCAAAAGTGAAGCTGTCATTCAGGCCTTTGGAAGTGATGTAGGTGTGGCCACTGTCCGAAATAAATGTCAGATTCTGTCGCCTCTTTTTCTGAGTGGATGGAGACAGGTTGATGACAAGGTCCTGATTCCTGCAGGTCTGGAGGACACGGAGGTGTCCACGGGCTGCCTCCTGTTCTCGGGAGGGAGAAGGTCACATCCCTGTCTGCCCGGGGCGGGGGGGGGGGGCACCTGGGGGATGTGGTGACACAGTTCTGGCACACTCACAGAGATGTGTGTTGGTGACCGCTGGTCCCAGTACCCCTGGAAGTTCTCCATTACGCTGCCCCCCTTGGCTTATGGGTCAGGAGTTGGCTCTTTCTTGGATTCTCTCTAAGATAATCAGTGTGATTATGCACAGTGTCTAAAAATCAGCATAATGAGATGCGTTAAAGGCAAGGAGATGTTACAGTGCTATATTTGCATATATTATAGCAGAGTTGAGACTGTTCAGATTCCTGGTAAGAAAACTCTCGAGATGGCAGGAAAGGGAAACCCTCCTGTGACTTGAGTGCCTCCTTGCACAAGTCCTTACCTGAGCTCTGCCAAAGAGACGGGACCCCTGTCCCAGAGGCTTTCAAAAGACCGCAGGGTCTAGCAGGCACGAGACTAGGGTTTGCTCTATTCCTCACGTGGCTTCCATTCATCTCTGAAAGATTCTCTCTCTGGAACATCATGAGCTCCCACTTTCTGTCTCTATGAGATGCTATGTCCCCAGCCTGGTCTCACACCTGCACCTCTCTGGCCTTAGGGATATCTCTGCAAAAGTCTTCTAGTCTTCTCCAAACTCACATATCCACAGAATTATTTATGTTCCCTGTCAATCTATGTGTCCTCTCCAGCTATCACATTTCTCGGGGAGGTTCCATATCCTAGGTGCCAAATCTGTAGAGTTGGTCACCTTAGAAGCTTCTCTGTCTTCCATCCATGGTAGTTAAACCATCACAGAGCATTATTCAACACTGCTCTGAAACATTTCTCCATATGCTCCCTTGCTACCCCCTGCTTACAATGCCTGCATTCACAGTTTACCACTTCCCACCCGAGTGCTCTCAGCTGATGACCCCACCACAGGAACTAACGTCCACTGCCGGAATAAGCTTCTTAAAGCAACGTTTGGAGACGTCACCTCATTCTGGGCCAGCGATGTGACGCTGAGAGATATATAACATTCTACGCCCCAGTTTTCCTCATCTGTGAAATGGGAATAACCATCACATCACCACGCTACAAAATAAGGAAATATTTGTCAGATACTTTAAAGCCCTCCTCAGATGCATGGCATGATTATTTAATGATTATTTAGGGTGATGTTGTGGTCAGTGAGGCTGCCCAAAATAATTTCCCATTTTCAGTGTGATGAACCAACCTGGTCACATGGCCAGACAGTTCGAGAATTAAGAAATGAATAATTGCAAAGAGTTTTTATTCAGCCCAGTCACTGTTGTAAGCAGCAAGAGGGGTGGATGGTGACATGCGGAGTCCCATGAAGGGCAGAGGGGTGTCATAAATCCCGACCCTCAAAATGAACTGATCCTTGTTCTCTTTACCACTCCCCACCCCCACTGGTAAGTTTCTCTCCTTTTTCCTGTCTCCCCACCCTTTTCCACACTTGTGTTCCCACAAGAAGGAAGACCTCATGTTGCTTTTGAAATGACATCTCTCTCTCTCTCTCTCTCTCTCTCTTTTTTCTTTCTGAGATCGTGTGAATCACTTGTGTGTAACGCCTAGTTATAGCACCTTTTCTATTATACGTTAGTTGTTTCATCTGGTGACGTTTTACGTTCCAAGCTGCTGCAGTGGTGGCCGTAGTGACGGATGCGGCTTCAGGTATATGTAAATGCTCCAAAAACATGTTACTGGGTCGTGACACGCTTTTGACATGCTTCTGCCATGTCCAGTAGGCACTCACACATTTGCCTCCTATTGTTTAACGTGTGTAAGCTTTAGCTTTTCGGCTGAGCAGAAAACCAAGCAAGGGCAGGTATTTACTCCGTTTCCAGCGTGCCAGCCGTGGTAGGACACGGGAGGTGTCACGGAAACTCGCCATCCGCTTTACACACGGCAACTATTTACCGCGCCGTCGCTAAATGCCAGATGCGTCTCTAAGTCCTTCACGCAAATTGGATATTTAATTATGACAACAGCTCTGTACTGTGGGTGTCATCCTCTCTAGGTTATGCAGGAGGAAACTGACATCACCAAGGAAGTCAATGGCAGAGCCAGGATTCAAACTCAGGCCTGTCTGACCTCAAAGAACGTGCTTGCAGTCACTCTCCGGCTCTGTCTGTCCTGACTCCCGTGGTGTTCACCTATGACAAGAGCTGGGTTTAACTTTCACTTTAATGTATCTTTAAGGCAACTTCTAGTTTAGCGAATAGTTGCTCTCTAGCTAAAGAGGAACTATTTATTCCTTCTGCGTCCTGCCTCTTCTTGTTCTGGCCAATTGCTAGTTATCCTAGGCATGGTCTCCTTGACAATGAATCTTCTCAAATGATAACACTTAATCATTATGAAAATAAATACTCTATACTATACCTTATAAAAGGATTTGACTTACATCTCTTATGGTAGCTTTGGTCTCTGGCGTTGGGGGGATGTTTCCTTCTGGATTTAATTTTATTACCTTTCATATGAAAGGCGAATTCTCAACAGGAGAGTTAGTGTCGTAGCAGACTGACTGTGTTTGGCAGAGATGGCCATCAAATTTCTTGCTAAACATTACTCTTCAAGAACCTTGCCACTCATTCATGGAGGACTGTTCCCACTGTGGTCCTTCCCCTCAAATCTGGACAGGCCTTTATTTAAAAAAATTTTTTTAAACATTTATTCATTTTTGAGAGACAAGAGAGAGCAGAGCGTGAGCGGGGGAGTGGGGAGCGGGGCACAGAATCCAAAGCAGGCTCCAGGCTCTGAGCTGTCAGCACAGAGCCCAATGCGGGGCTCGAACACAAGGACCGCGAGATCATGACCTGAGCCTAAGTTGGATGCTTAAGGGACTGAGTCACCCAGGCACCCCCGGACAGGCCTTTATGACTGACTGCCTTGACTAGTATCCTGCTGCAGAAGTAACCGGTGTGAATTCTGAGTCAGGTCACAAAAATGCCATGCACGTCCACCTTGCTCTGTCAGGATGCTCATTTCTGGAACCTCGCCTCCACGTTGTAAGGAAGTCCAAGCAGCCCACGAAGAGGCTCGCACGGAGAGGAACCAGGGGCCCTGACCCACAGCCCGTCTGAGCTGTCAGCCACACTGGCTTGCCAGCCCTGTGAGTAAACCATCTTGAAAGCAGATTTGCTGGTCCCGGCTGAGCTGCCCCAGGAACACTGCAAGCAGCAGATAAGAGAATGAGCTCTCCCCCAAGCCCTGCCTGAGTAGCAGATCCGTGAGCAAAATAAGTGGCTTTGTTTCAAGGCCTTCATTTTGGGATCGTTGTTACGTAGCAATCAATAAGTCATCGGTCATACATGCTCTCTTTGTTCGGAAGCAAGCTAAGCCATGAAATTGACTTGAAATTAATTGCCTGTGTTTTATCCTCTTTCTCTGCTCAGGTGCTACATTCGACTAGACACCACCCCAGTTCCCGTCCTTCCTTCCTTATGGACGAAGCCACACAGAGGGACCTCTCTCTGTGGCCGCTCTCTCACTCCCCTCCAGCGGAAGCGGAGAGGTGACTCTGGGGAAAAGAACTGCCCCTGCTCAGCTCGCCCTCTCCACTTTTCCCTTTGGGCCATCCCTGCCTGCAAAGGTCCTGTGCCCTTCTCTGCGCTGGGCCATGTGCTAAGGCCCCCGGAGGAGACCCAGCCCATGTGGGGTGGTCTGTGGCAGGCCTGGAGAGTTAAACTCTGGGTTCTGGATTTCAGTGTTAGGAAACCCGGGCTGGGGTTCACCTCGGTCACATTCTCAGCCTCAGTGTTTCATCAGAAACAAAGCTGGCACTACTCATCTCATCTGTCTTATTCTGACCTACCCTTCAATGAGTTCTCAACCCGACAGGGAAAACGAAGGCATCTGTTATTAATCGGCACTGAATTTAAGAATGGATGAGGGCTTCTCAAGGCCTGTGCTAAGAACACTTCCAGCAGGACCTTTGAACATAGATAGAACCATGCTGGGTGCTGAGCACTGAACTTTGGTTTAAGTCAAGAGCCAAGATGAGGAATTTTCAGTAAGATGAGGAATAGGGATTCTAATATTAAAACGCATTTAGGCTTATCATGTGTAAAAGGCACTGCAAACCCCCCTCCCCAGTATTTTTATTGTGAACGTGGTATTTTCAAGAGGAAATAGAAGCATCAGTTCTGATCTATGGAACAAGCAACGAGGAATTTCTATGTGTTAGTTTATCAAACATGCTGCCTGTTGATGGGACCGAAAACAGGGACTGAGGGCTGAGTTCAGCATAATTTGAAATGGGCTTGAAAGGTGTTCACACTTAAGGGGCACCTGGGTGACTCAGTCGGTTAAGCATCCGACTCTTGCTTCTGGCGCAGGTGATGCTCTCACAGTTTGCGAGTTCAAGCCCTGAATTGGGCTCCGCACTGCTTGGGATTCTCTCTCCCTCTCTCTCTGCCCCTACCTTGCTCATGCTTTGTCTCTCCAAAATAAATAAATAAACTTAAAAAAAAAAAAAAAGAAAGGTATTCACACTTAGATTCCCTTTCCTTTTACGTATCAGGTTTAGGACTTAAATTTGGCGGGGTGGGGAAGGGGAAGAAGGTTGCCAAGCCCCGGTAAACCTGTCCGTTGTCAACAGCAAAGACAGAGGCTGCTAGCCCTATGTAGCTCTCAGAGGACTGGGGAGGAGGGGCAGGACAGCCCCCCTGCAGGAAGCAGGGGTGGGGCGACCTGCACTTCCTTTCTTCCACCAAGACCCTGGCTGCTGTCTAAAGTCACCATGTCTTTTAAACCTCTCTCAATCTTGGCAGGGCTAATGCTGGTTTGATGTGGGGCCACAAGCGTTCCTCAAGAGAAAGAGGAGTTTTGGGGAAAAACATCAGGAAGCTTCCAGAAGCAATACTATCCTCCCCCTGCCCTCCATACGCGATTTAACAGTATTTTTAAGTTCTCTTCCAGCATTCTTGTCTTCCCCTATTTTTCCAAAGGGAAGCAAAGGGAGCGTGTGCGTGTGCGCATATGCGTGCCCGCTCACGCGTCTGGAAGGGGCACCGGCGTGGGTAGCACTTCTCTGGACGGCTCCCCTCTCTCCTCGCCCCTCCTCCTTCTGCTCCACACTGGTACCTCTGACCCCCTCCTAGGCACTCCTTGCCTCTATGTCTTTCTCGAATTTGAGACCCACCTGATAAACGCTGCAAAGGTGTAATTACTATGGTTCTCAAACAAGGGTGCTAAGTTTTCTTTTGTTTTTTGTTTTTCACAGGGACAGGGTTGGGTGGGGATGCTGGCATTCAGTAGGTGATGCGCGAAAATGCTAAATGGACCATAGGGCGTAGGGCCATCTGTTCCAAAATATCACAGATTTCACACTAAGAAAACATGGCGCTAAGAGCTTGATGCAGGCACTTACATTTTAACAAAAGGCTAAGATATGATTTAAAAATCAAGTGACCAAAACCAGGTAATACATATTGAGCATTCACCATGTCCTGTGCTGGACATGGAGATTCATTTGGGTTATCTAATTTGATGACTGCAACAATCTGGTTTTACTGTTGAGGCACAGAGAAATTAAGACACTTTCTCAAGGTCACACAGCTAATAAAAGGTGGTGCCTGGGTTTAAACTCACATCCCAAGTTGGAGTCATCACCGTAAAGCAAGAGAAATCTCTTTCTTCATGTTGGAGCCTCTCTGACGGCTACAAAAATAAAAGAGGAGATATTTCTGGGAGGAGGGGCTCTTCCTGGAGACTTTGCAAATCACAGCTGTCTGTTTACAAGCTCAGTCTGGGGGTGGAGAAAGAACTTATTTTCTAAGTAGAAGTGGAAAGAGGCTTCACGATTAAAAGAAATATTCCAGGGAGGAAGAAACATTCCAGAGAGAGAAGTCCTTTGCAGTTTTTTCTCTCGTGGATACCTCTGTGTTTCCATGAGCTCCCATCTCATTTTGATAGACCCCAAAGAAAAATGCTGTAGGTAGTCTTGAGGGTGGGGTCAAATCATTGAATAGCAACTCTGTCCCTTGTCCTTCATGCAGCAGCTGCTTCTGTTAAAGAATGCCCTAGAAGCTTGGGAGGCAAAGAGTAAAAGCAAAGCACGGACCAACCCAAGTCCATGGGAAGTTCAGAGAACAAACCCATGTGAAGAGCAACCGCGACCACCACAAAGGAGAGGGACACTGTGCTCGCTGGCAGGGAGACACTGTTCCAAGTGCTTTACATACCTTAATTCATGTAATGGCACAGAAAACATCTCTCAGGGGATGTCCTGCTAAACAGTTCTGTTCTGAACAGAACGACCACAGCAACCACCATGGATCTGATAGTTCCTGTGTGCCAGGAACTGGGCTGAGTACCTCATGTATATTAATTATTCCATCTTCACGATGATCTTGCATGTTGCCCAATGATCACCATTGAAAAATAAAGAGGTGCAGAGAAGTGAAGTAAATTGCTCAAGGTCCAGCTCAAACAAGTGGAGCTAGGATTCCAATCCAGGCATGCCGAGGCCAAAGCATGACCACCATGTTGCCTACACTCAGGTCTAGTGTGAGCTCATGTCAGGAAATTATTATCCACAGAAACGACTGGGGTTCTTCCTCCTTACCTCTCATCCTCAGTCCCAACCCACATCAAAGTAGGAAACCAGAAAGGATCCTTGGTAAAAGGGGGTAGGAAGAGAGGGAGAGAAGGGGCGGGGAAGAGAGGTAGAAGGACAGAGAACACTTCTGTAGTTGGGTTATAAGAGGTGTTCTGGTTCAATAAAAGAAAGTTTGTTTATCTTTTGGGGGTTTCCCTCTAAGACTGGATGAGGTGGGGCTGTGTACCTTCAATCCCACCTGAGTCATTTAGGACCTAAAGTACTTCATGGGGACAACTGATTGACTGAGGACCTGAATTAGTGGTTGAGCCAAGGAAGTAGAATCCTACAAGGAAGGTATGGACAAGAAAGACTAAGGAAACCGTGCAAGGAGGAGGATTGGGAAGATAAAGGGAGACTCTGAAGCCTGGGGGGCGGGGGGGGGGCTCATCCACCCAGGTGAGAGAAAAGTAGCAACATAGGGAAAGAAAGAGATGCTTGGTCAAAGAGGCATGAGGATTTGCTCTCTGGAAGTAACCATTGTGTTTGACCTTGGCTGATATTAGGGGCATGGCTAAGGGCATAGCTTTAGGGATGGTCAGGTGTCTTTTCTATTGTTCTACAATATGCATATTTTACCTGCGAAGGAAGAAAAAGAAGAATTTTATATTGCTACTCATCAGTGATTAAAAATAATTGTGGGGGCACCTGGGTGGCTCAGTCAGTTAAGCATCCGACTCTTGATTCTGATCGGCTCAGGTCATGATCTCACAGTTCAGGGGATGGAGCCCTGCATCAGGCTCCGTGCTGGCAGCGTGGAGCTTGCTTGGGATTCCCTCTCTCTCTCTCTCTCTCTCTCTCTCTCTCTCAAAAATAAATAAATAAGCTTAAAAAAACATAAAAATAATTGTGGAGTACATGCTGAGAAGAAAAGCTTTTCGAACATTAAGTTTTCCAGGGAAGATTCTTTGAAAGGAGATGGAAAATTCTGAGCATGTGGTCCAATATCACAAATCTGCGTGCCTCGGGTGGGGGATGACGGAGGAGATGGTGTGAGCGGAAATCCTGGAGCCTGACTGTTTTATTTGCTTTTCATATCTGTGACCAGGAAATAGCAGTTGTTGAACAAGAACTGAGGCTTATATAATAGTCATACATATGCACCCAAAATATAGGTGTTCATCTATATTTAAAAAATAGAATTTGCTCTACCTTTGAATCAATGAGCCTGGAATAGAAACTCTTTCTTCCTTATAAGTTACATGAATTAATGAAATATATTTTCCTTTTAGAGGAAACGCTGTATACTAAGCAGCAAACCAGCAAAACTGCTTTACTATGGCATGTTTTGATGGAGAGGAATTTGGAAAAAGGAAAAAGGCTAAATATAGCAGATGTTCGCAACTTGAAACTTGGGCACCATTTTAAGCCCTGCTCTGCAGTTAACTAAAATTGATCTCCCTAACAAGATCTAAAAATAGCAGGAGGAAAAAAAGGAACAGACAATGACTTTTCATATCGTTCCCTGCAGGCATTTTCAGTGACAATGAACATGACCTTCCAGAGCCATCCTAGAGAGCAGAATAAAGGCTGGCATCTCACATCTCACTTCTGATTTACCACCCATTTAGTACATTGTAACATCTTTGTGTTCCCATTTTTGCTGATTGGTATAGATAAGCTGGCTTGCTGGGCTGGGTTTTTGTGTTTCCTATTTTGCTGTACATCTGAAAAGAACATAGCACTGTACTCTTTCTGGAGTCAGGAATGACAGATGTATAAACCAAAATACATATTCGATTCATTTTCTTCTTGGTCTAAGCCCACCTTCTTTTGCCTAGATGATTGTTTGATGATGGGCTTCTCTAAATTCACCAGGAGGAATTATGTAAATGTAGAGGGCCTCTGTTTGATAGACACGGTAACTGTCCTTTAAACAGAGCAGAAGAAGGCAAATCCTGATTGGCATGTCCCGGAGGACGAGAGAGAAAAGCACCGAATGGACCTTGGAGGCCTGCGTGTGTGGTCGGGCACTTCCAATAAGCCCAGAAACAAAATGTGGAGGAACAAATTGTGTAAGTTGTTTCACATTTTTAAAAGTCCCTCTTGCAACACTCTTGAATTTCTTCTAGAGAAATTAATGTTACCGTTCAGGAGACCTCTCTGGCTTCTCACACTTTTCACTCCCTAGGACAACGGCACTGGCTCAATCAAATCTTTCTGCTTCTTGCCTATGGCAGAGGTGCCTGTTTCAATTTACCAGCTGTGTAGCCTTGGGCAAGCTACTTACCCACTCTGTGCCTCACATTCCCCAGCTGCGTAAATGAGGAGAAGAACAATTCCTGTGTCACAGACTTGCTGTGGGCATTAAATGAGATAATATACTAAGGTGTTTAGAACAGTGCCTGGCCCATTATATTAGTTAAGCCCTAATATACGTTTTAACCGTTATTTCTATTTAAAATGTTTTTCCTAATTTATCTATTTTACTTAGTTTGGATCAAAAACAGAACATACAGTCTTGGGGACAATAGTTAAGAAGGTTTGAAATTGTGCCTCTCCCATTTTCCTGATATAAACTTGTTCTCTCTGCAACGAATAGAACCAGACTTGCTTCTCCAGGGTGATGTGGCCCTTGTGTCTTAAGAGGTGTTGTAACAGCCTGTTAAGGATTTCAAAGGAATCCCACGGGCTTGGGTTTGATCACAGTTCCACTGTAATTGCACTCTCCACGCTTATTTCCGGAGCCTCTCTGGAAGTTCCAGGGAGCTTGCGCTGGCCCTCTCTGGAAGGGGGTCCCCAGGGTTCCTTTCCTGATGAAGGAAAGGGGGCACCATGTTGCCCCTGCTTGTTGGAGCCTCCGTGAAAGAGTCTTGGTGATGTCCGTCATTGCCTTTCAGGGTGGCTGGACGCGTCAGAGCTCCCACTGGGGTGGGATCCTGAACCTGGGTGCCATCTTGCCCCGGATCCCTGCTCCATGATGCTCTTTCTTCAGACTTAATTCTTCTCGGCAGCTTCGGATTTCCATGTCTCTAATCAGTCAGTCCGCTCTCCCAATTTTGTGGGGTTGGTCACCCCTCCCAGGCCAACCCCATTCCTCTGACCCTTTGAGTTGCTCTCTCTGCTCTCATTCTGCTGTGTTTCTGCACTCCTGGAATGGAGGCAGCCATCCCTTCATGTGGAATGAGTTATCATTTGTTACTGAAATGATTCTGCCAGAGGATTAAAAATGAATCTCACGAAATCATTTTTTTTTTTTTCCCCAGACGGAAACGCTAGAAGTCCTCCCCTTGGAGAAAACATTAATTTAGTGTTGCCTGATGCAGTCTGGCGAAAGCCGTAAGAAAGCAACAATTTGCCAGTGAAGGAATTATCTCTAGGCAGGCTAATGGCTCTGATCTAGTCACTCATTCATGCATGCATTCATTCATTCAATATTTATTGAACATCAACTAGTGTAAGGTGCTTTCAGGCGCTGGGAGTACCAGAATGAATAAAACATGCTCTCCCCCCCCTCAGAAAGTAGAGACTGAGAATCAGATGATAGAAAATCACCAGAGGAGGGAGCGAGCATTTGTGCCGAGGGCCAAGAGGAGACTGAAGAAGCAAGTCCTCACCCGGGCACCTCGTGGGGAGGGGAGCGAAGATGGGCATGGGAGGGACGCAGGGTGTGGCTGTGCTCCTTCACAGGTGCGGCGGAAATGGCCACCGGGGGCTCACGCTTCTAATATAACCTCTGTGATATTTTCAACTCAGTTGTTGGCTCCAGATCATCCGTCTGGGTGGAGCGAAGAAGCTTCAAGGACACAGGAAAAGGACAAATGGATCACTAAATAAAGAGAAGCAGCCTCAGACTGCTGGCAAAGGATGCAGAGAGAGCTAGCCCAGAAAACGCATCCGAATGGCAGCTGTTCCAGGGGACGCAGTGTCGGGCATCCCTAAAAAAGCAGAAAACCCTCACTATCCGCTCTTACACACACAGTGCACAGGCCTTCATTTGCACACTGGCCAGGCCCGGGTTTGGCCTTCTGAAAGTCACAGTGGCATTAAAGAGAACTGCCGACTCAGGGTCGGGATGAAGGTTTTGCCAGCATCCTAGGCCTGACGTGTGCTGAGGCCACCAGTATCCTCAATCAAAGGCCATGGGATCTGGCCCCAGATCTCATGGAGTCAGAGGAGCCAGGCTGGACACTTCTCTCTGCCACCGCCCAGCTGTGTCACCTTGGGCAAATTCGCTCACCTCTCTACAGCTTAGTGTTCTCATCTGTCAAATGGGGGTATTAATGATTGCTCTCTCTGTGCAGAACACTTCAGAGTACATTTACTTGGTAAAGGGAAAGTCAAGCCCGGAGTTTAGCAGCACCACTCAGGTAAAAGGGATGCACTTTAAACGGCTGTTGGTAAGTTCCTCACAACTCTAAAAAGAACCCCCTTTTTTCCTCCGCTTCTTTAAGACCATTTCATTCCTGGGGCGCCTGCGTGGCTCAGCCAGTTGAGCATCCGACTTCAGCTCAGGTCATGATCTCGTGGTCCATGGGTTCGAGCCCCACGTCAGGCTGTGTGCTGACAGCTTCGGATTCTGTGTCTCCTTCTCTCACTGCCCCTCCCTCACTCATGCTCTGTCTCTGTCTCAAAAATGAATAAACTTTAAAACAATCTTTTTAAGACCATTTCAGCCCTCCTTCCTGCCTCCTCTGTGCCAGGCTCTGTAAGCACCCCTTCTGAGGCCTA
This sequence comes from Neofelis nebulosa, assembly GCF_028018385.1. Lineage (NCBI taxonomy): Eukaryota > Metazoa > Chordata > Mammalia > Carnivora > Felidae > Neofelis > Neofelis nebulosa. The sequence goes on from NC_080787.1 coordinate 47,537,376, forward strand.
AAACCCCCACACTATCCGTTCCTTCTGCCTCCATCAGGTCCAGCTCTCACCTGCCCCTGGCAGTGTCTTCCAGACCTGGGACTCGGCTCCGTCAGCCAGTGAGGGTATCCGAGACTTGCCCTTATCTTGTCTTTGCATCCAGCTTTGTGAACATGAACTACAGACTAATTTCTTTCCCAATTTTGGATGAAACATGATTTGAGTTGACTGGGTTACCGGCTCCGAGTGAGTGGACCCGAGGCCAGCTGGGATCTGATGGTCACAAAGTCTGACTCTGCCTGGGCCTCCTTTGTTCAACAGTGAAGTAGGAAGATCACCGCCTTGGAACCCTGACTCTGTCCCGGCAAGTGATTTCTCCCCTGTCGGGGCCTCTCGGCTTCCTCCGCTGTTGTAAAATGCAGCTTGGCCAGTGACTCCTAGGTCCTCCGGCCACGACCTCAGGGACTCTCTGAAGGTCCACGTACTGCCATCCAAGCAACTGTACAAGGGGTTCAGATGGGTTCTTGTCAGTATCCGTGCGTGAGGATCAGGCGTACCTTGGCTCCAGTCGGTCCACCTAGGGGTGTGCCTTCTTGCTTCTGGAGTGTTCTGAATTACTGTGGGAAAGGCTTGCACAAGGCCTGACTTGAGAAGACCCAACTTATTTCAACTCATTTTATACACTCTCCATTTACCTATAGCACAGACACGCGTGGGAAGTGCATTGGCTCAGGATTCCTGGATACGGACCGGGCCTTCAGAGAAATAACGCGTCACAAATACGTCTCTCGTTATTACATCGTTTTTTTTATCAGTTCATCTTAGTCGGGCACCTACTGCTTCTCACAGTGGCTCTTTAAGGGTGGAACCGATGGCCGCTGTAGAGGCCCCAAGAAGCTGAGCGATTTGATGGTAATTAGAAAGAAACCCCAGAGGGGCGCCTGGGCGGCTCAGCCCTTCAAGCATCCAACTTCGGCTCAGGTTATGATCTCCCGGTTTGTGAGTTCGAGCCCCGCGTCGGGTCTGCAGATTTCAGGCTGTGCAAGAATCATCACGTGTGATGGTTAAAACCGCAGGCTTCTGGGGTGGGCGATTTGGGTCCACGTGTTTTCCTGAGCACACTGAGAAATACTGGGAAGAACTCATTATTAAGTCTCTCATGGCTGATATCTGTCACTTGGCTACCGGTGGTTCTTGATACAGATATGCACCTCAGGATCACCAGGGAGCTTGTTAAAAATACTGACACCTGAACTTGACCCAAGTCAATTAAATCAGAATCTCTTAGGGTGCAGTCGGGGCCTTGTGGTTATATTTTGAAAGCCCCCCCCCTCACATCAGGAGACCAGCTCATAGAGCAGACACAATGGGCATGATTTACCTTTGGATCCACAGTGCCTAAACCCTCTGATCACCTGGTTTCATCCCCTGTTCTTTCCACCATGTCCCCTCCTGCTATAATACAGGAAAAATAATGTCAACCGAGAAAAGAAGCTGACCTCCCCCCTCCCTCCAAAAGCATTTCTGTGGAATCTCAGAACTGTGGCAACCTAAGTAGTGCCCCCCACCCCAGGGAACAAAAGTCAAGCATTTTTAAAGAAAAAAGGGAATGCTTATATATGCTGTTTACAAAGGATTCTGGTGGGTGTTGGTGGCAGAATATCTTGGCTGAACAGAACTGGTTGTTAAGGTTGTCACTAAGCAAAATCTCTCCCTATGGAAAGTTGCCGGCTGAGTTCTTGCAATATCTGTGGTTTGGGCCAGTCCAAAAGTTCATGGTCCTACCGAGTGAGGATGTGCACAAGGCCCATCTCTGGGATGGGCCTCCCGGCGCTGTTTTAAAACGCCTTGGCATAAGCAACCCCATTTCATTTCACCTTTCTTAATACTTTAGAGTATTTTTCCAGCAAGATGGCAACATCTGCTGAAAGGTTTCACTCTTATGTGGATCCTGAGAAACTTAACTGAAGACCATGGGGGAGGGGAAGTAAAAAAAAAAAGTTAGAGAGGGAGGGAGTCAAACCATAAGAGACTCTTAAAAACTGAGAACAATCTGAGGGTTGATGGGGGGTGGGTGATGGGTATTGAGGAGGGCACCTGTTGGGATGAGCACTGGGTGTTGTATGGAAACCAATTGGACAATAAATTTCATATTAAAAAAAGAAAAGAAAGTGAGGACGATATCACTTGGGTACAAAATGTACAGAAATTCTGGGCAAGTGCATAGGAGATATGCACGAGGATGTTAACTGTAGCTTTCTTAAAAAAATGTTTATTTATTTTTGAGAGAGAGAGAGAGAGAGCAAGTGGGGAGGGGCAGAAAGAGGGGGACAGAAGATCCGAAGCATTCTCTGTGCTGACAGCAGGGAGCCCATCATGGGGCTCAAACTCACGAACCGCAAGATCACGACCTGAGCCGAAGTGGGACACTTAACCGACTGAGCCACCCAGGTGCCCCAACGGTAGCTCTGATTGTAATGGCAAGAAACTGGAGACTGTCTTAAGTGTCCAACTCAGGAGACTGGATGAGTAAAGCATGATTGCATATTCACCCAATGGAATACCGTACTGCAGAGAATGAGAGAATCTGAGCCTCCTGTACCAACCACCAGAATGAGGGGACTGAAAGATTTTTTTTTTTTTAAGTTAGAGGCTATTGTGATCTGGTTCTTGGGGACCTAGAGACTTCACTTTGGCAGGAAGATTGTCTTGTTTCAGAGGGTTCCTGGGCTTTCCTATGGCAGCAGTAAAAGAAGGTTGCATAGCATCGAAGCCTCGTGCCTGTCGCTAGAGCTCATTTTGCCTGTTCTGAGAAAACAAACAACTTCCTCATGGTATAGGAATTCGGTAGCTCTTCCCGGTCTTAAAGTATCTGCATTGCAACGCAGAAGTTGCACAGACAGGCATTTTAGCACCGGTTCCTGAATTGCAGTTAAACAGGGACAAAGTCCGGTGTTGCCTTCCCATCCGTCAGCCCTCTCGCTGTCCACACAGTGCAATAAACCCATTAGAAATGCCCATGTTACCGTGAGCCCCGGATTTCAAGGCTGTTAATCTTGTTTGGCTTTTCTAGGTTGCTGACGATGTTTCTTTCGCAAAAGGGTCGCAGAGCGTACCTGGTCCTAGTTTGGCCACGGCATAGAGGAGGTCGTAGTTGAGGACTGGCGTGGCATCACTGATGGGCTGCCAGCCCACGGGAGGAGACGCCGGGGGTGAGATGAGGAATTGTTTGGCAGGCTGTGGTGGAGCCAAATGCAGCTTGTCACCGTCTGTCTCTGGAGTCTGAACCTTTCAAAGAGAGAAAAAATGAAGACGCATTATTCATTAGGGCCTCAGATGTGCCGTGTTGGTACACGATGATGCAGAGTCGCATTTGGAGCCTGTGACAAGTGATCCAATGAAGCAGGCTATAATAATAATCACTACTTACCACACACCATATGCTCAGTTATCTTATTTCATCCTTAAAACAGTGGCTCTCAACTTTTAGCGTGCATCATAATTACCTGGAGAGCTTACTAAAAGCACAGACTGCAGAGCCCCCACTCCTGGAGTTTCCGATTCAGCAGAGCTGGGGTGGGGTCTGAGGATCTGCATTGCTAACAAGTTCCCAAGTGAGGCTGAACTGCTGGTCCCCAGGCTCCTTCCTCCCTCCTGTCCTCCCTCCTTCTCTCCTTTCTTTTTCTCTCATTCTTTTAATTGAGGTGATATTCACATAATATGAAATTAACCATTAGAGTAAACAATCAGTGGCCTTTAGTACATTTCCAGGGTTGTGCAATCACCACTTCTACCTACATCCAAAGCATTTTAAAAAAATGCTTATTTATTTTTGAGAGAGAGAGAGAAACAGAGAGAGAGAGAGAGAGAGAGAGAGGGCAAGCAGGGGAGGGGCAGAGAGAGAGGGAGACACAGAATCTGAAGCAGGCTCCAGGCTCCGAGCTGTCAGCACAGAGCCCGACGTGGGGCTCGAAGTCACCATCCGAACCCTGAAATCATGACCTGAGCCGAAGTTGGACGCTTAACTGGCTGAGCCACCCAGGTTCCTCTAAAGCATTTTTTTAATTTAATTTAATTTTTTTTTAATGTTTATTTATTTTTGAGAGAGAGAGACACACACACACAGTGTGAGTAGAGGAAGCACAGAGAGAGGGAGACACAGAATCCAAAGCAAGCTCCAGGCTCTGAGCTGTCAACAGAGCCTGATGTGGGGCTTGAACCCACAGAGACCATAACCTGAGCCGATGTCTGCTGCTTACCGACTGAGCCACCCAGGCGCCCCAACATTTTTTAAAAGTTTATTTATTTTGAGAGAGACAGAGACCATGTGAGTGGGGAGGGGCAGAAAGAGAGGGAGACAGAGAATCCAAAGCATTTTTATTGCCTTAAAGGAAACCCTGTACCCATTAAACAGCTACTACCATTTTTGCCCCTAGTCAGACCCTGCAACCAACAATCTGCTTTATGTCTCAATGGATTTACCTATTCTGGATATTTCACATAAATGGAATCATATGTGACCTCTTTGTGTCTGGCTTCTTTTACTTAGCATAATGTTTTCAGGGTTCATCTATGTGGTAGCATGTATCAATGCTTCATTCCTTTTTATGGTTTAATAACATTCCAATGAAAGATGGACCACAGTTTGTTTGTTGAAAGGTGGACCACAGCCACTGATGGACATTTGGACTCTTTCTACCCTTTCTACCCTAGTCATAGTACTACTATATATGAATATATGTGTACATGCATTTTTTTGAGGCCTATTTTCAAGCCACTTAGATGTACACCTAGGAGTGAGTATTTGCTGGGTCAGATGGGAACTCTATATGTTTAACTTTTTAAGGAAACAGGTGGGGTTTCATTAGATGAAGAAACTGAGGTTTCTACAAATCACATAGTTACTAGCAGCATGGGATCTGAACATGGGTCTAAGGCCAAAGTCTAAATTCTACTTATTTAGTTTTTATTTTATTTTATTACGGTAAGAACATTTAGCAAGAGATACACCCACTTAATAAATTTTTAAGTCTACAGTATATTATTGTTAACGGGTTTTTTTTTTTGTTATTGTTTATTTTACTTATTTTGAGAAAGAGAGAGCACGCAGGAGGGGCAGAGAGAGAGGGAGAGAGAGAGAATCCCGCACTGACAGTGCGGAACCTGATGTGTGGCTCAAACTCACAAACCGTGAGATCACGACCTGAGCTGAAATCAAAAGTCAGATACTTGACTGACTGAACCTAGGTGCCCCACAGCATATTATTGTTGACTATGGGTACAATGTTGTGCGGTAGATCTCTAAAGCTTATTCATCTCATCTAACTGAAATTTCATACCTGTGGACTAGTAACTCATCGTTTTCCACTCTTTCTAGTCCCTGGAAACTACCATCCTACGCTTTGGTTCTATGAATTTTATTATTTTAGATCCCTCATATAAGTGGAATCATGCAATATTTGTCTTTCTGTGAATGGCTTATTTCACTTAGCATACTGTCCTCCAGGTTCATCCATATTGCACAATGCCCACACTATCCAAAGCAAACTGCAGACTCAATGCAATCCTTATCAAAATTGCAATGGCATTTTTCTTTTACAGAAATAGTGAAAAAAAACAATTCTAAAATTCATATAGAACCACGAGAGACCACAAACAGCCAAATCAATCTTGAGAAAGATGAACATCACACTTCCTGATTTAAAAATATATTACAAAGCTACAATAATCAAAACAGCAAGGGACTGGCATTAAGACAGACACGTAAGCCAATGGAATAGAACAGAGAGCTTGGAAATTAATCCACACACAGAGGGTCAACTGATCTTCAACAAGAGTGCCAACAGTACACAATGAGGAAACAACAGTCTCTTCAACAAATGGTGCCGGGAAGACTGGATATCCGCATGCAAAGGAATGAAGTTGAAACCTCATTTTACACCATGCACAAAAACTAACTCAAAATGGATTAAAGATTCTAAACATAAGACCTGAAACCGAGAAAGTCCTAGAAGAAAATAAACAGAAAGCCTCATAACATTGGCCTTGACAATGTTTTCATAGGTATGACACCACAAGCACAGGCAACACAAATAAAAATAAACAAGCAGGATTACATCAATCTAAGTCTTCTCCACACCAAAGGATACTATCAACAGAGTGAAAAGGCGACCTGCATAATGGAGAAAATATTTATAAACCAGATATAAGACAGGTTAATCTCTCTATTCATGTATAGGATGAGAAGTTAAGGAACTCCTATGACTCAAAAGCAAAACAAACAAACAAACACCCAAACAAACAAACAAACACAAAACAAAACACAAACACAAAACAAAACAAAACAAAAACCACAAAAAACAAAATAAAACCCAGTAACTCAGTGAAAGCAAACAGAGTAAGGACCTGAATGGACATTTCTCCAAAGAAGATACATAAATGGCCAACAGGTTTATGAAAAAATATTTAGGTCACTAAGCACCGGGGAAATGCAAGTCAAAACCACAATTAGATATCACCTCACAGGTGTTAGGATGGGTGTTATCAAAATTAAATAAACAAATAAAAGACAACAAGTGTTGGCAAGGATGTGGAAAAATAGGAACCATCGTGTGCTGTTGGTGGGAATGCATAACGGCAAAACCACTATAGAAAACAATATGGAGGTTCCTAAAAAAATTAAAAATAGAACCGCCATCTCAATGAGTAATTCCGCTTCTGGGTATTTATCCAAAAGAATTGAATTCAGACTCTGGAAGAAATATTAACACTCCTGTGTTCATTGTAGCACTATTCACAATAGCCAAGATGTGTAGACAACATAAATGTCCGTCGACAGATGATGCGTAAAGAGAAAGTGGCATCTACGTACAACGGGATACTATTCAGCCTTAAAAAGAAGCAAAGTCTACGTTCTTTTTACTATGCCATCTTCGTAGAGTCCAAAGGTGGGAACAACGTTTAGTGACCGATACGAGATGGATCAGGATATCTAATGATGAAGGGAGGGCACTGATGGAACTAATATTAGGACATTGATCTTCTATTGCCGTGGACTTTGTGAGCATTGCCAAGAACTGTTCATCCCCATTTGGAATAGCCAGCACTTATTTTTGGATGAAATAAAACACGCAACTGATTTCCATATGTTTGTAATCTTTTCTCATGAATCGGAGTCATTGGAAAGATATACGGTCCACTAAAACTATCACATAACTGAACTTTTAATTATAAGCCTGCTAGGAAGTTTAAGAGTAGTTGGGAATAGACCATTCTTTTTTTTTTTTTTTTTAATTTTAAGTTTATTTATTTATTTTGAAAGAGCAGGTGGGGGGAGGGGCAGAGAGAGAGGGAGGGATAGAGGATCCCAAGCAGGCTCCGTACCAACGGAGCTGTGAACCTATGAACCATGAGATCATGACCTGACCTGAGCCAAAACAAAGAGTTGGACGCTTGACTGACTCAGCCACCAGGCGCCCTAGGTGTAGACCATTCTTATTACAAGTACTAGCTGATATTTGCTGTGCATTTACCAAACACTAGGTACTTTAACATGCAATAGTCCACTTAATCCTCGTAAAACAGCAGAACGGTGTGTGTATCATTCTCCCTCTTTACAGGTGAGGAAACTGAGGCCCACTGACATTGTGTAACTTGCCCAGGTGACAGCTCAGGCTGTCAGCCCTCAGAGCCTGCTTTCTAAACCTCTGTGATACCCCTGTCTGGGAATCAGGGCATAGGTTTATTTATCTGTGAACTAATTATAGACTACAAACCAAAGTAGAAAGGGCTCCATTTACACTTTTAAAAAGGCAAAATAGGGGTGCCTGGGTGGCTCAGTCGGTTAAGCGGCCGACTTCGGCTCAGGTCATGATCTCACGGTCCGTGGGTTCGAGCCCCGCGTCGGGCTCTGTGCTGACAGCTCAGAGCCTGGAGCCCATTTCAGATTCTGTGTCTCCCTCTCTCTGACCCTCCCCCATTCATGCTCTGTCTCTCTCTGTCTCAAAAATAAATAAACATTAAAAAAAATTTTTAAAAAGGCAAAATAATAATAATAATAATAATAATAATAATAATGTAGAGTAAGAATTACCTTACCTGTGCAAAGTAGAGTTTTAATTTTTTCCCTCTGAACTGGGTTTCATGAAGCTCTATCCTGGCTCGGGCTGCAGATTTGGGATTGCTGAAGTTTATTCGGACACGTCTGAAACTCTTAAATAGCTGGAAGGTCACACAGTCATCATAAGTCCGAAACAGACCTTCAAATTTTTCCTGATAAAACAAACACAGAGGAAAATCCGTGGGTCATGTATCTTGCACGACACAAATAATTAATCAATAAATAAGTAAATAAATAGGCTGTTCTCAACATAACATTCAAGCAGCACATTAGTAATGCATTTTTTTCACCTGTCAATCTGTTACCGGGTGTTAAACATGCCCGTGGATTCAGTGGAAGGATTCGCAACCTGGGTCTAGGGATCCTTAGAGGAGCAGTGAATGGGGTTTGAAATGCATAACAGACCTGAAAATTATGCAAAATTTTGAGGAAGTTTCTCTGTATATGTATTGTTTTCTGGGGAGAGGGATCATTGTTGTCATAAGATTCTCAAAGAAGTTCATTAACTCTAAAATATTAGAGCTGTTTGAGTAAAGTATGCAGTAGATATTACAAGTGACGACCCACTTTGGTGACACTAGTTAGATGGTGTCATGGGATGAGTCCTGGTCCATGAAATGTGTGCCGAAGGCAAGAAAAAGCCCTTGAGAAAGTTTCCTATCTTTCTCTGAAGATGCCGTGTGTTCCAAATGGTATACCATCGAGAAACAGGACTTTCCTCGGTCCCTCAGGAGATTCTCCTGGGTCCCTGAGGGGCTGTGTGGAGCAGAAATATCTTTCTCCCTACTCCCACCCATCCTAGAGTTGACTTTGCTTTGGCAAAACAAATAAACAAACAGACTTCTATCGCATTAAACCACGGAGATCTGGAGATTATTTTATTCCTACGGCATAACCAAGCCTATCACAATACAAAGTAATCATTTGAAGTTTTTGATTCAGTACAATTTTCAATTCAACTAAACACATCTCTATTAAATGCTCACTTATTTCAAGGCACGGTCGCTAGGCTTTAGGGGAGTACACAGATGAGTATTACTGCGTTCCAGCTCTCAGTGATCTAACAACCTACTGTGAGAGGCAGACACAGACACAGATATGAGAATGCCCGTAAGGCGGGCGCAAGGCACAAAAGGAAAATTAAAGACTTAAAAAATACATATATTAATACCATCTGTCTGGTTTCTCTTAGCTTTAAAAAATCCTTGTTATAAGTAACACAACCAGTGTATGCAAAGTTACTGTATGTGCTTAGCGGAGAAATTGTTGCTAAGTAAAGAACTTCTATGTAAACAAATCAACAAACCCTGATTCTTTTATTTCTACGACGGAAGGTATATCTTTAAGAGTGAGTACAAGTCGGAATGCAGATGCCCCAAGGTGCAGCAAGGTTCACTGAATTTGGTTTGTAAGGGCCCTAAGCCATTTCCTTCCTCACCTCTATCATTCCACAAACCAGGACCCTGAAGTCTGAAGAGACAAGGACCCGCCTTGGTCACATGGGCACTTAGTGGCAGAACTACAACCAGGCCAAAGTCCTTGTGACCCTGAATATAGAGACGCTTTCAATTATATAAAGAATCACACTGCTGGGCTGAGAAGAAGGGAGAGGTGCCGCAGCAGGAGCAAATGATGGGGATCAATAAACTGACCCAAGCTTGTGTGTGACCACATCTAGGAGAATCAGCGGTGTGATGCGAGGCTGTGACGTCACTGACCTCTGGGGTTTGCACAGGAAGAAGAGCCCAGATGGCAGAGAAGATCTCCCCGCCTGTTGGGCCTCCAGATGAACACGTCTCAGACCCTCAGATCCATGGCTCGCGACCCTTCCAAAAACGTGGCTCGTTTCTGAGATTCCCCAGGGCGTGCCTATGGTTCCTCCCATTTTTGACTCCTGTGTCTTTCTCTTTATGCCCTATCCGTCCGGTCCAGAACCACAAATGATACATTCAAAGCGAGTTCTTTTTTTTCAAGTTTCATGACGTTCACGGAGATTTAAGGGGCTCTTTCTCCCCTTTTCAGACTGAGTTCTCAATCCCCTTCCCCTAACAAGAACAAAACAAGGAAAGAACCAAAGAAACAGAACAAAGACAAGGATCTTTCCTTGTCTGTTCCTTGGGAAGTTTTTCCTTCAACTCTCAAGTCATGGGATGAGCCGACCCCTGGGCCTGGGGCCTCTGCCGCCACTCCAAGAGGGCTCATTAAGGAATCGTTTCCCAACAATATTGTGTTTTCCTGAACAGGGGTCCTGGTGAATACAATGTTTTCTGGTTTCTCACAATGACAAGTGCCCTCAGCTGCTCACATCACAGCTGGTGGTTTAATTAATTTGGGGAATTTTTAGGAATGGAAGGAATTAAGAGATTAAAAGCTTTTATTTCTATTTAGAAATAGTCGTATTTCTCAGGACAAAGTTCTTGGGTCTTCTTTGTAGCTCTATGTTTTTCCACCTCTGGTTTGGGAGTTCACTTCCTCATCTCCGCCCCAGCGCCTGAGCGTGGCCATGAAGACCAACTTGGAGGGGAGGTGTTCTTTTCCTTTGACTCTAGTTCCTTGTTTGCATTGTATATCTCTTCTTTATGCCTCGCATCTCAGTTGCTCAGAGCTGTTTGGCCTCAAGAGCCTGGATTAGAAAAACAAAATCAAGGGGTCTTGGCATCGGGCTTAGGGGAGGGCTGACAATGAATGGCCTATATGCCGACTCCTTGGCAGGCTTCGGCAGATGTCAGTAACCGAAGGCAATCGTTTTCTCCACCGATCTTCAAAAGAGAGCCCCAGGCAGCTCCTGCATCAAGCTAGAGTTGGCAAGTGAAAGGAACCTCATTCCTCTCCTTGTTTTGGGCCTTTAGGCTGATCATCAAAAGAGGTCGTTCCCCAAACCTGGACTCAGGGGCCATCACAAACTCTGTAATGATAATAATCATCATCGCAATAAACGAACATTTACTTGGCTTGTCCTCTCGGCACAAGTCTTTTGGGGACTTGTAGTGGCAGTGGCGACAGGCAGCTGGCCAAGAATGGGGGGATTCACTGGCCCCCTCGATTTGCTTCCAGGAGTGATATGACAACCATTTCGCTGGTGGAGGTGACAGAGCATGAGGAGAAATTGGTTAGAGGCAGGCGAAGCACAGCGACAAACCCTTAGGCAAAATGGTGTCCTGAACACAGGTAGCCACAGGGGTGTCTCACCTTCCTGTAGAGCAAATCTAGGGTTCGATGCCCCGGTTCCCCCCAGACACACAGTGACTGGCACCCCACACGCCCAATAAATTCCTCATTTCCTCAACAGTCAGTTCCCTTTGTAACCACTGGTTTGAAAAGAGTTCCACAGCAGTGATCTCAAATTCTGGTCTCTGGACCTCGCTATACGCTTAAAAGTCAGGGAGAATCCTAAAGAACTTTTGTTTTTTTTTTTTTTATTTTTTATTTTTTTAATTTTTTAAATTTTTATTATTATTATTATTTATTTATTTATTTATTTATTTATTAATATATGAAATTTACTGTCAAATTGGTTTCCATACAACACCCAGTGCTCATCCCAAAAGGTGCCCTCCTCAATACCCATCACCCACCCTGCCCTCCCTCCCACCCCCCATCAACCCTCAGTTTGTTCTCAGTTTTTAACAGTCTCTTATGCTTTGGCTCTCTCCCACTCTAACCTCTCTTTTTTTTTTTTCCTTCCCCTCCCCAAGAACTTTTGTTAATGCGAGTTTCACTTACCAATGTTCACTGTACTGCAAAGTGAAAAATATATACACTTATAAATGTATTTAAAAGTAACAATAATAAGCCCATTAGATGTTAAAATAATATTTTTATGAAAAATAACTCTTCCAAAGCAAGAAAAAATTTAGTGAGATCAGCATTTTTTTTTTTCATTTCTGCAAGTTTCTTTAATTTCTGACTTAATAGAAGATACCTGAAATCTCACATTTGCTTCTAGGTTCAATCTGTTATACTATGTGGTTTTGTCTGAAGGGTATGAATCAAAGTTGGCCTCACCCAAATACATGGTTGGAGAAGGGAGGAGTAACTTCATAGCCTTTCAAATATTCTTCGAAATTCCTTGTAAATATTTTTTCCTGATACTTCATCAAAGCTTGACAAGTGGCAGTTTCGTAAAGTATATTACAATGTTGACTCTGAAGCTATAATCAAATAACATTTTTATTTGATTATACTAAGGTCCATTTATCTATTTTTCACCTTTAATTTTTAAAAAACATTTTTAAAGTTTATTCATTTTTCAGAGACAGAGAGAGAGCGTGAGGGAGGGAACAGCAGAGAGAGAAGGAGACACAGAATCTGAAGCAGGCTCCAGGCTCTGAGCTATCAGCACAGAGCCCAATGCAGGGCCTGAACTCACGGTGTGAGATCATGACCTGAGCTGAAGTCAGATGTAACCGACTGAGCCACCCAGGCGCCCCTAATGTGTGTGTGTTTTTTTAAACCCATGCATGATTCTGTAATGACATACATTGGCCACTTGAAAAATATGGTTCCTTGCGTTATGTAGGTTTTCCAAATCCTCACCCATTTCATCACACAGTATAAAAAGTCACATTCATTAACATTACCACCTATCTTATCAAAAAGTCTTTAGAAAATGCAAAGATGTCAGATTCATGTTGGTAAATACAGGCTTTCTAAAATTCTAATTTTTGCTTGAAAGTTCATTCCTAATCACTGGCAACAAACACTGACAGTTATTTTCCTTGGCGTAACACACTCATCCATTCACTTTTGAGAAAATATCTGCCAAATATCTAAGTCTGCATAACTACACTTTGTCTGTTAGTTGTTCTTTTAAGTACAAATGGTGTTCCGTGAGAAAAACAAATGCCTAGTTCAGCTTCGGACAGCTTAGAATGTTTCCTCAACACAGACATTGTATCTCATTGTATCTCACCTCAAACATTGTATCCAAGTATACTTAGTGTACTCCCCGTTTTGTTATTCAGATTATTAAAAAGGTATATATTCAGGGACGCCTGGGTGGCGCAGTCGGTTGGGCGTCCGACTTCAGCCAGGTCACGATCTCGCGGTCCGTGGGTTCCAGCACCGCATCAGGCTCTGGGCTGATGGCTCAGAGCCTGGAGCCTGTTTCTGATTCTGTGTCTCCCTCTCTCTCTGCCCCTCCCCCGTTCATGCTCTGTCTCTCTCTGTCCCCAAAATAAATAAACGTTGAAAAAAAAAATTTTAAAAAGGTATATATTCAAGGAAAAAAGATAATAAAATTAATATATTTTATGGCTTCATCAGGGACATTCTTTCTTTTTTTAAGTTCTTTCTTAAAAGTTTATTTTGAGAGAGACAGTGAGAGCAGGGGCAGGTGAAGAGAGAGAGGGAGAGGGAGAATCCCAAGCAGGTTCCATGCTGTCAGCACAGAGCCTGGTGCAGGGCTCGATCTCATGAACTGTGAGATCATGACCTGCGCTGAAATCAAGAGTAGGACGCTTAACCCACTGAGCCACCCAGATGCCCCCATTAGGGACATTCTTAAGTAACACTGGTATTTTCTTTCTTTTTTTTTTTTTTTTTCAACGTTTTTTTTTTATTTTTTATTTTTGGGACAGAGAGAGACAGAGCATGAACGGGGGAGGGGCAGAGAGAGGGAGACACAGAATCTGAAACTGGCTCCAGGCTCCGAGCCATCAGCCCAGAGCCTGACGCGGGGCTCGAACTCACGGACCGCGAGATCGTGACCTGGCTGAAGTCGGACGCTTAACCGACTGCGCCACCCAGGCGCCCCTGGTATTTTCTTTCTTACTTTCTTCTATCTTTTTTTTTTTTTTTAGTACGAATAATACTGATATCATTTGCTGCCACTGCATTGACTCATACCAAAGCACCAGCGGCTTTAACTGCCATTGCTTTTGCACCATGGATATAACTGTCAAAACAGCTGAAAAGGAAAATAGTGTCTTAGCCTTATTGTGGAAATAGTTTTGACCTCATGGAAAAGCGTCTGTAGACCATCCTTTGAGAACAGCAGTACTATAATATCTCAGAGAAAGTAAGGATTTAGTTGGTTTGGGTTGAAGACAAGGGGTCTAGTGAGAATTCTAAGGACACAACATAATGGAAATCCAAGAAGGGCTATCATTCGAGAAAGTGTTGTTATAGTAACTGAATGCTGCAGAGAAGGTGAAAAGGACGAAAATGGTTTTGGCCAGTGTGAGACCACTGGTGACACTACTGAGAGCTCTTTGAACAGATGTGGAGGTGAAACCTGGATTATTATGGATTGAGGGGTGAACGGAGGGGAAAAGGTGGAGAAAGAGAGTGTGGTAACGAGAAAGAGGGAGGTGGGATGATAACTACATGGGAAGCGAGGTCACAACAAGATTTTTGGGAGTGTGGGGAGACACCTCCTGGTTGATAAAATGAAACTATGATGAAGGGGAGAGAGGAGACAGGAAAGAGGAGAGGGTAGTGGAGACAAGAAGAAGAGGCTTCAGAGAGACTTGTAGACACTTCTTCCCGTGAGAGAGGAGGTGATAGATCAGGATGGAGGAGTATGGAAATGGAACGAGCAAAACTGAAGATGGCTTTTCATCTCAGGGAAATGGATGGTGAGGTCCTCTGTTGAGGTAGGGAAGGTGAAGGGAGACTGAGGGCTTGAGAAGCTTGAGAAAGACTCAGAACAGCTGCTGTGGTCAGAGGTAAGGAGAGTAAATGTGGATGAGTCAAAGAACGGTGTAATGGGCTGAATTATGTCCCCTCCAAAGGATATGCTCAAGTCTCCAGTACCTGAGAATATGGCCTTATCAGAAATGGGGTCACTGAAGATGTAACTAAGGAAGAGGGGGGGGGTCATAGTGGCATGGGGTGGGCCCTCATCCAGGATGACTGTTGTCCTTATAAGAGGATAGCCATGGGAAGACAGGGAGACATAAGGAAAGTGTCATTTGAAGACAGAGGACTGGAGTGATGCAACTGCAAGCCAAGGAAGGCCGAAGATTGCTGGAAGACTGGAACTACCAGAAGCTAAGAAGAGAGCTTCAGAGGGAACGCCACCCTGCCGACACCTGATTTTGGTTTTCTAGCCTCCAGAATTGTGCGATAATACATTTCTGTGACTTTAAGGCGCTTGGTTTGTGGTATTTTGTCACAGCAGCCCTAGAAAACTAACATAGGCAGTTATGCAGCACTAAGGGACCGAATGAAACTGGGGATCCGATGGTTTTAACAGAGCCAGCAAATTCTGTTATGCCATCTTTTTCCAGGTGAGTGGGAAGTGGAAAGCGGGGTCATTCCAGGGTGGGGTGTGCAAGACAGGTGTGTGCAGTGGGGGGAGTGGAAAAAGAAGGAAGAAGGGAAACTTGGTTTCAAATATGAATACTTGGGGATTTTAAATTCCCTGCCTTTCAATGTGTTTGCTTAATAGGAACTGAGTTACAGAAATGAAAAAGGAGAACAAAGGTAGAAACATAAATTGGAGCCAAGAACGCCTAGTTATTCTTTTCACATGAGGAGTCTGTATTGTGAAAGATTTACAAGGGCAGTCCCTCTGACAGGACACCCTCCTGAACACCAGAAAAGCTTCTCATGGGGTCTTGAACACGCGTCATGCATGACTGGGGCAACAATGTGCTTCTAATCTTTCTCAGAGTGAACACGATATGGCACTCCCCACCAGCGATACAATGGTCTCGGGGTCCACAGGGTAGAGAGGAGCCTTGTCTTGGAACCAGGAGGAGGGATCTGTCCAGGGTCCTCACAAAGAGGCTCCAGTGATGGGAAGAACCCTGCCCTCAGAAATGATGGAACAAAATCAAGTAGCAGGTGACTAATTATAGTTTCCAAACAACATGGGAGGAACTATTGCTTTTTAAGCTTAGGAAGACTTAGGAAGGGCTCAATGCATTCTACTTGATTGGTTGATACAAAACCGTAAGGTAGCTTCTAGAAAGACTATTAGAATATTAAAATTTAACTCCAAACCAGACAGGCTACAGAAGAACAATTCTGTGTAATATATTATGTCCCCGAATCCTTGCTTATCTGAACTGACCCTCTGAGGGAGAGTTGAGGTTGTTATTGTCCTTGAATAACATATGAAGCAAATGGAAGCCAGAGAAGGTAATGACCTCCACAAAGTCACTCAACTACCCAGTTAGCAAAACCGGAACTAGTAAGCTCAAGTTGTTTACACGACGTAAATGTCATGCATTAGATGCAGGCAAGAGAGAAGTCTGAAAAACAAGAACAAGAAAACGAGCTTTCCTTGTCAGCCGGGAAGAATAGTGCTATCCTTGAAGATGCAGCTCCTGGAGAGGTCCGACACTGCCTTTATCTGCATTCCAAAAGATGCTGTATGCCTTTATATATTTTTCAATTTTCTCACTTATGAGCCCGTTGGGTATAAATTATCTTAATAAGAAATTCGGCTTCTTTCAAAATCACAAGACTCTCCTCTGTCAGATAATACCTCCCGGAAACTGCTGAAGAATGAAATAATTCATTTCGGTTTATCACCTCTCAATGGAGTCCACTGACAAGTCATGTGAAAATCCCATGTTTAAAGATCATATTGGATTTTACAGGCTGCTCAGGAGGGCCTCCTGGCACGGGGACCCGCTGTTATAAATCTTTCCTAACGCAGACTGCTTGTGTGAAAGGAGTATCAGGACTGCATGGGGGGATTTTTCCTCCTGGATTTTAACCTGCCAGGATTTCTTAGGCCAAGCAGATTTGTATTAAATGCCGTTTCGTTTCGTTTCGTTTCGTTTGTGGTCCCGATGTTACCTAAATAGAAAAATCAATATGAAAAGGAGGCTCTCAACCCTTTTTTACTGATAAAACAAGTGGACAGACCTTGTGCCACGTGACTGCTTTGGGAGAAGATAATTCACTGGCAAAGGCACAAAAGGCTTTGTCCCTTCCCACTGGGGTCCTTGTGAGAGTCAAAGGTCTAAACTCTAAAGGAACCCACTTTGTCCTAAAACCTCATCACCTGCTTCTCTCAGCAGAATGCTTTCCACGGCCTGTGTTCGAATCTGTTCTTTCTTTCCCACCCTAAGTCTCGCGGTGGCTGGATAATGTTTCTATGTGAGAGTACATTTTGACTTCTTTCTAGTGGAAGAAGTCTCCATTTTCCTGATCTCACTGTGCTGCCATCTACGCATATAGAACTGGATAAACAAACCCCTCAAACTCCTCTAAGCCAAGAATATGTACAGGGGCTACAATCTGGAATGTTCTTTGAATGGGGGTCAACCTAAGCTTTGTGGACCTTGAAGCTTTGAGAACTTGGGAAACCCTCTTTAGGCAAAATAATATTAAATAGGTGCCAAAGTGGGATATTGTTAAGTTTATTTTTATTTATTTTGAGATAGAGAGATAGAGAGCAAGCAGGGGAGGGGCAGAGAGAGAGAGAGAGAGAGAGAGAATCTCAAGCAGGCTCCACATTGTCAGCGCAGAGCCCAACATGGGGCTCAAATTCATGAACTGTGAGATCATGACCCGAGCCAAAGTCAAGAGTCCAACACTTAACCGACTAAGCCACCCAGGTGTCCCAAAGTGAAATATTTTTTTAACGACAGTAAGAAATCCTTAAAAATTAGTTTTATGTATTTTACCAAAAAATACATGATCACGTGAAACACATTGTCAGGGTCCTGCCAGGGCCTGGGTATAGGCCCATGCAATGAGGGTCTTAAAGCTGAAATTTCATTCATTTCCCAGGAAATATGCCTAAGAGAAATGACAAATATACTGTGCCATCACAAAGGAGTCTGGAGGCCATGTGTACAATACAGCGAAAATATGGTGTTTGTATGACTCTCGGGCTGATAAGGAACATGTCCCTATGTGTTTGGATCACCAGAAAGAAAGCCAAGAAACTTGAATTTGCAAAATGTCAGTTCATTTATCATACAGATGCCTGAGTATTTCCCTGCTATGCACACCAGCACCCATTTTGTAAATACCCAAGATGGAGGACTGGCGGGGGGTGGGGGGAGCCAGTAAGAGGGGTGCTCGGAACCTGTCCCAACAGCTGTACAGTAAGGGATGGGAAGTGTTAGATGAGTGGACCAAGAGGGAAACGTACAGGTGGCATTGTCCGTGTGCCTAGGACCCTTGCGGGGTCTAACTCCCTGAAGCAAATGTGAGACCCTTCTAGCACCTGAGCCCAGGGCTTGTTCTGGGAGGTCACTCTGCCCCCCACCAAGAGAGCCCAGGGGACATGGATCTTGCTGTACCAAGCAAGGTACCATTTGTGGATGGCTGCAGGCTCCCTGTCTGCCGCAGAACGTTTTTAAGCATCCCGAGGGGTCTCTGGATACCCAGAGAAGAGTGGGGAGGAGCACCCCACACATACTGGGGATGAGTACGGGGTCAATCAGGTAACCTGGAGACCTCTGAGGGAGGAATTATGAGCACAGATCTCAGATACAGGCCACAAATGGCACATATCTGCATGGTTTTAAATACAAAGGAAGGATCTGATGATCCTTTTAGAGCTGCCACATTGCAGTTTACAGTATCAATGGCTGCCTTGGTTCAGGGCATTTCCTGAGGGCTAATGACAGTTTCATCCTTCTCTGGGCCATCAGCTCCTCTTCTTTGATCATCAACCTGCAAAAGCGCCTATGGCTGTCCCCAGCCCTGACTAGATAGAAGCTCTCTCTAACTGTGCATGTGTGATTGGTGAAAGGCACAGCCTCCTTCGTAGCTCGTAAGACCAGGGATTGCATTTCAACTTCATTTAAATATCACCCTACCTATTACATTTAGGCCATGAGAGGGCCGCCTAAAGCCACGTCCCTAGCGTAGACTCTAGAGCCACGCTTAGCTCGTTCAAATCCTGAACCCAGGATTTGTGCCACCTTGGGCAATTTACTGATCTATCTGACACCTCAGTTTCTTTGTCTGTAAGATGGAATAATAACAGTCTCTATGTGATAGGGGTTCCCCGAACATCAAGTCAATGAGGATGTTTAAGTCACTTAGAAAGGTACTGAGCATTAGTGTGCTTGTACCAGATTGGAGGAGAAGCGATATTTTGTTCATATGTCTGTTCACAGGCCTGCTAGCCCTAGGTATGCACATCTCCCTATCCCCAGGTCGAGGTATACTTACATCTGTGTCTATATCCAACTGTATTTATACATCTAGCCTTGTTACCTGGATCTAATCCTTTACAGATGGTGAAGCGCAATTACAGGGATGCCCAGAGTAATAGCTCACATAACATTAAGTCTAATTATACTAATATGATTTTATTGATGTTATTATCTACTTAAGATGTAGAGTCCAAATTAACCATCAGTATTTCTTTCTTGGCTGCGGAGCTTTCAAAGTTTTCTTGACAAAAACGGCACGGTAAACGGAAGAATTCTGAGGAGGAATCAACTGGGTAATTGCTGTCGATTGTTCCCTTTGGAGATCCTGTACCATCAGCGGAGGCCAGGGCTCGGAGAGACAGTGAATACATGACAAAGGTGCCAGCCACTACCAAAAATGTTTGAAGTTCAGGTACATAAGAGATTCATTCAGCCCCTCCCTCACACCTGGCTCCTTTCGCCCCTCCAACGACACTTCACCTATTTCTTAGACAAGCCCATCTCCAGAACTCTATCCCCCATATTCAACTTTTTTCTTGGACATTTCCTTAGAGGCCCTAGCAGAGAATTTGGCTTTGGAACTATTCAGTTTAAGGCACCGGTTGGATATCTTTAATTCTGCTGCCCCCACCCCCCTGTCTCAATGAACGGTCTCCATACCCAGTTGCTCAAGTTAGGAAGCCGTGGGTCACCTGATCTTCTCCCTCTCCCCCACTCCCACATCCTACCGCAACTCAACAAGACCTGTGCTCTCCCAACACTTCACCCTTGTACCAATTCCTTGGCTTGCCACAGCTCGTCCCATTACTGCACTAGGTCTCTCTAGATTCAGTCTGGCAACACTTGAAACAACTTTGAAAGTCTGCCTCAAGAGAGGTCTTTCTAAAAGACAAAATTCTGATATATAAAATCCTTCAGTGGCTTCACACAGCTGTTCGAATATGGCTTGGCTTAGCATTAAAGGCCCTTTATAAAATGGTCCTCACTCACCCTATTAATCTCACATTCTACCCCTTCTCGACCCCATCCCTTATACACCAGCCACTCACTTCCTAACTTCCACTCACAGGTTCCTAAGGCAGGCACTTCTGTACTTCTGGCCTTCCTGCACCTGCTCCTTCTTCTGCCATTGACACCCTTTTCCTTCAGATAACTTTTCCCCCCATATTCTTTTTTTCCCCGGTTTTATTGAGGTATAATTGGCCCCTATAACACTGCATAACTTTAAGGTGTACAATATAATGGTCTGAGATATATACAGATGGTAAAATGATTGCCATAATACATTTAGTTAAAAGATACCACCTCAAATAGTTGCCAATTTCTTTTCCTGTGAGGAGAATGTTAAGATCTACTCACAAAGCAAGTTTCAAGTCTACAGTATACTGTGTTGTTAACTGCAGTCATCACGCTCTATGTTACATTCCCATCAAGTAAGGTCTCGTTGTCTCTCGAGTACCAGCCTAGGTCTCATATCTGAGAAATCTCTCTGATTTGAATCCTCTGGAGGTTAAGACATCCCATAACACAGTGATCTAGTTAGTGAGGGTAACTGCTCCTTCATTAACTGGTCTATAGAAACTTCAAGGGCAGAAATGGTGTCATTTTGACCCTTGTGTCCTTTTCACATGTATGCATTATTGAGTGCCAGCTGTGTACCATCCAGGATGCCTCATTATGGGAAGGGCTCCTTTGGTAATGAAATGGACAAGGCAAGATGAATAGAACAGTCCTCCCCTTCTCCCCCATGTTACCTTTGGGTGAATTTTCTCTTCTCTTCAAAGTCATCCTTCCATAAAATCCATACATCTGTGGGGCACCGGGGTGTTAAGTTGGTTAAGCATCTGACTCTCGTTTTGGCGCAGGTCATGATCTCACAGTTTATAAGTTTGAGCCCCACATTGGGCTCTGTGCCGACAGCATGGAGTCTGCTTGGGATTCTCTCTCTCTCCCTCTTTTTCTGCCCCTCCCCTCCCTCTCAAAATAAATAAATAAATAAATAAATAAACATTTAAAAATCAATAAATTTGTACTGAACACCCTACCATGATAGGGAAGTTGACGTCAAGTTATACACACTTCTTTCCTGAAGTCTTTCTTGACCCCTTCTTCCGACATACTCTCTCTCCTTTTAGGGTTACCCTCCTCTTCCTTTGATTATTTCACACACTCTGAATCTCCTTTCAGAAATGATGGGTCATCAAAGTTGTGTGTGTGTGTGTGTGTGTGTGTGTGTGTGTGTGTTTGAGCACATGCAGGAAGAGTCAAGAAAGACTTCAGGGAATAAATGGTATGTGACAAATGGACAGAATATTGATGTGTGGAAATGAATCGTGGTGGGGGATGTTTGAAGAAGTTTTTTGTTCTGGGCAGGAGAGCATCATCATCAAAGGATTTATATATCCCTATTAATCTGATGTTACCTCTAAGGAAAGGCATGCTGGGGGACTGAGGAAAAAGATGACGAAAGGAATCATATTTCCCTTGTGGCACATTCACAACTGTTATTAAATACTTATAGAATTGTTGTAAATGTGAACCAAGTGAGGTTTGAGATTTTGCTATTTTACGAGCCAGCTCATACATGTTTCTTACAACATTTATTTTCCTGGCAATATATATGCTCCACTGACAACATTTCATTTGAATTCTAATCCTGCTGATGCACATGGGACAGAGTGCTCACTAGCCCAGAGACCAATTTTGGAAATGACCCCTTTCCTGAATGCCACTCTGTGTTGTCATTGAAAGAGGTAGGAAATGAACATCTAAAAACAAATAGTGTTCTGTCTTCTCGAGACTGAAGTGAAGCCTCTGTTTTAATATCGGGAAGTTAATAATTGATGAGGACATTTTTAGGATGTTTAATGTTAAATTAAAGGGCTAAATCCTAAATATGTTCCATATCACATCCTCCGGAAGATAGGCGATTTAAAATTTAATTCATTCATTTTACCATTTGGCATATGATCAAAGCAAGCTTTTCAAAGGTAGCATGGCATCCTTAACTTACTTTTCTCGTGAAATTGAAATGGCATGTCCATTCTTTGGAGAGGCAGATACGAGCAACTTTTTATGACTTAATCTTAAATCTAGAAAGAAAACACAGTTTCTTATGGTCCTATTGGTCCACCCCACTGTTTCTTCCTCCTTTCAATTACACTTTTTCCATTTTATTTAGGTCCTATCCTCTGTTCTTCACATAATGGCACAAAAAGAATACTTGTTAATGATAAGAGCTTAACACAGTTAAATCCCTCATGTTCAAATTCCTTGAGATTTGAAACTAAAAGGTTTGTTTCAATCTGTCCCAGAGTTGGGACACACGCTACCTGAATGAGAGCTTTCCAGACTGAAACATGAAAGCCAATACCCATCGAGGCTGACACGGATCTCCTAAAAACAAAACCACTTCTGCAGCTGTCGGTAACGCTGAGCATAATTTGGGATCGCAATTTTGCACAGTGCTTAAATTTCCACCTGGATATTTATGAGGCAGCCAACCCCTCACTAAGCCCCTTACATATGATAATCCATTTCAATCTCACATAAAGCTTCTGAGGCAGATGAAGAAATGGGTTGAAAGAGACTCGACATTTGCCTTATGTGGCTAGCCGGTCAGTGACAGAATGCACATCTCGTCCCAGATGGTCCAGTAGCTGGAGTTATGGCCAACCTCTAGGTCACCCCACTGAGAGCAGAGAGGAGCCGGCTGGATATGGGTTTCTTCCTTCTGTTACCTCTCGCCCAATGAGACAGATGCATCTTTTGTCTTCAGTCAACTTTGCTCCTGTACATGTCATGGACCAGAGGCAGTGTGAAGAATTCTGGTGTCATCCTAGGAGAATGGTTGGAACCCAAAAAGAAGCTTCCCCTGGCAAAAGGATGGGAGCTTCACATAAGCATTTCAGACCAGAAGTATCTGCAAATAGGATCATAGTAATGAAAGTATGTTTTTTCCCACAATACACATATTTGTGTGTGTGTGTGTGTGTGTGTGTGTGTGTGTGTGATTTACACACAAAAGCTCAAGATTATTGAATATAAGCCTCGATGTAGGGCCAAAACCATTGCCAGCCAAGAAGAATGATTTGACTGAGAATTCCCTTCTCTCCCTGTGGCAGAAAGTTTGGGGAGAAGCATGCGAGCCGAATGCAGCCAGTAACTTGTCGTCAGTGTCTGCTATGATGAGAATCACTACCCTATGTATTGCCAAGACCAGGGCACTTTGAAGCGGGAGCACTATTGATTATACTGTGATCTCAGGACTGTTCAGGGCATGCTGGCTATGTGGTCATCACCTGGCTGGGCCTCTGAATCAGGGATGGCAAAGCTATGATCCTCAACACCCTAGAAAGAGGTGATGGTCCTGCCTATGGCCACTCCTGTTGGAATATGCAAGCCCTCTCTGCTGTTCATGGCAGCACATTTCATAGACTTTCTAGTATGGGATACTTATTTGTAATCTAATGAGGCAGATACAGAATACGTTTTTAGGGATTACTAAAATTCATAAATGAGTATGTGAAAAGATTCTAGGTAGGTGTTCCGCTAAGACTGACCATTGCACAACCAAGTGCTACTGCGCACGAGCATGGAGAGCTGGAATCCCTGCACGTCTCAGCCCTAATAATAATCGCCAACGCTTACCAGACCTTCCTAAGTGCAGACTCTGTTCTAGGTGCTGTATGTCATCCTGACAGCACAACCTGTGGACCACAGACCAGCAGCAGCAACCCCAGGGGCTTGTTAAGCAAGCAGCATCTCAGCCCCATAAAGCCCCTGGACCTACTGATTCAGAATCTGCATTTCAACAAGATCCCCAGATGATCAGCATCCCCTTTAAGTTTGGGTAGCACCAGACTGGAAGGCATGGGTTGGACAATTTCAGACTTAAGAGCTTCCTGACTCAGTGAATACTGATTTATGTAATTGTGCTATTAGGAATTATCAGTGTTGTCCTTGGGTATTAGCAGTTTTCAATATTTTTTGCATTAATTAATATATTTGTAAAGTTATGGTTAGCAATGATACCCATTGATTGCTTTGGTCTTACAATCACTACATTGTTTTTTTTAATCATTATTTTTTCAATGTTTATTTTCTTTTTTAATTTTTTTTTCAACATTTTTTATTTATTTTTGGGACAGAGAGAGACAGAGCATGAACGGGGGAGGGGCAGAGAGAGAGGGAGACACAGAATCGGAAACAGGCTCCAGGCTCCGAGCCATCAGCCCAGAGCCTGACGTGGGGCTCGAACTCACGGACCGCGAGATCGTGACCTGGCTGAAGTCGGACGCTCAACCGACTGCGCCACCCAGGCGCCCCTCAATGTTTATTTTCAATGTTTATTTTTGCGTGCATGAGAGAAAGCATGAGTAGGGAAGGGGCAGAGAGAGAGGGAGGCAGAGGTTCTGAAGTAGGTTCTGCACCGACAGCAGAGAGCCCGATGTGGGGCTTGAACTCACAAACTGTGAGATCATGGCCAAAGTTGGATGTTTCACTGATTCAGCCACCCAGGCACCCTCACTACATTCTTTTTACATTGATTATGATCTTGCTCTTTGCAAGTTCTTTGTTTTCCCTGGACTCTTTTCCCACACAAGGGGGGAGTCCATTGGGTAGGTAGGGTTCTGTGTTGGAGGTTTCCATGGACAAGTGAAGAGGAAAACCAGAAAAGATTTCCAAATGGTACCAGCTGTGGCCTGAGCTGACCAATCATGTGAACTGCAATCTGCCTTGAAGATCGACTGAGCAATCTTTTTCTGTTGTGTGTCGCTTAATCAAACGACATTTGAGACCAAGCAGTACATATATAAGAATGATACCAACCTCAGCCACCTCCTGATCTCACTCAGTTTTAATGACTTTTTCCAAAGGTTCACTTAATCAGTGATCAAGTTAATCTCTAGTCTTAGAAGGGATAGTAGAGGTGACCAATTCCAACCCCTTGACTCGCAAACTGGAAGAGGTAAAGCAGAGCAGTAGGTAACACACCCAAGGCCTCATCACCAGTCAGAGGCAAAACCGCACGAGAATTTGGGTCTTAAATGTACACACACGACAAAACCTAAAGACATTACAGCAGCGTTTTTTTGTTTGTTATTATTTCTTTAAGTTTATTTATTATGAGAAAGAGAGCAGGGGCGGGTTGGGAGGGGGGGGAGACACAGAGACAGGGAGAGAGACAAACCCAAGCAGGCTCCATACTTCTCTTTTCATTTTCATTTAAGAGACAGAAGCTCTTATTTCATTAATAACACCACACAACTGTACATCCAGGTTCCGAATTATACAATTTGTTTTACATCCAGTCGAGTCTCGAAGTCACTTAGCACAGACCCCCAGCAATGCAGAGGCCCTCTTTCCACTGGTTAAGTTTTGGGCCTGTTGTACATCAGTCATGACAAGATTTCTTTGAATCTCAGTCCTGGGTTATTTCCACCACTCCATGTATGTCCTACCTTTCTATTTCATGAATTAACACTTTCTGTTGGGTGGGAAAACATCTTTGAGTAGTCCCTCTCCCCCACAAAGGTGACCGGTGGTGAACATTCTGGATCACTGCATTGACAAATATGTCTGTATTTTGCCATCATATTAGACGACAGCCCCAACAAACTTAGCAATCATCTCCGGTTCAGCACCTTACATCCCTTGGATCAGTCATTGCATGAAAGCTACCCCTAAAGAAGGGACAGGGCCAGGGCCATGGTGAGATGGCTCTATGCTCTCCTGGGCTGGGGGGGCTCTCCTCACAGGGGGACTCAGCAGAGCGCTTTCCAAGGCCAATGCCTCAGAGACTGGGGAACGCATGCCTCAGGCATGTTGGGAGGACCTGGAGGGTTCTGAGGGCGAGGGTGCATGGGTGGGAGGTACTGACAGGCTTCGGAACCCAGAAGCTGGGAGGTGTCAGCTGAGTGCGGGAACCCAGGGCTAGCCAATGAGGGCGACGGCTCTGGGGTGGGGGCTGAGCCTGTAGCGCTGCCTCACCGTCATTTTGAAAGTCATTTGACTCAGATTCCCTGAGGCTCAGCTCTTTCTCCCGCAGCCCCGACACTCTTCAAGAAACCCCACTTCATTTCTTGATGGCCTACTCACAGGCTCAGCCTGGGAACGCGTGTTGAGGCTGGGAGCATGAATGTAGGGGGCGCTGTGACTCCACCTGGTTGGCCAGGGTGATGCTCAGAGAGCGGGGCGCTTCTGGGGGCGGGGGGCGCCCCCGTGGCAGCCTGCTCCTGCCCATAGGATCCCACTTGCCTGCTGTCTTCCAGAAGGATTCCCGATCTGCTCATATGGCACTTTCTCCTACTTCCAATGCCATGGATTACTTCTTCTTACATTTGTTCCTGCCATTTTAGAGAGATTTTAGTAGAGAGAGGAGTTCAACTCTTTCTAAGCCTACTACTTTGGGCCAGAAGGGCACCGGGGACATCTTGCCAAACGATACTGGGTTGAGCCACATGAAATTGCATTTTATGGAGTTAAAAAAAAAAACACACACATCGAATATTGGTAATTTCACGTGGTTCAGTGTAACAAAGACTAAGTCCATGGGGCGTAACATAAAGGAGATGAGCCAAAGAATACCTTCATAACTCTCCTTAAGGAAATCATTAGTCATCACCTTTAAAAAAAAAAAGGTACCCTCGTCTTTTTCAGAAAATTCATTCATTCTTCAAATCCAAGGCAGGGAACTTATAATTTAGCTCTGGTGCAATGTCGAACACTGTGCTGGCCATTTTCTCCTCTGTTGTTTCATTTAGTTCTGTAATGATGCCGTAAAGTAATATTCTAACTGGGCCATGATGGCAACGTTGGTGTCTGTGGAGGATATGTTTTTAAAATTCATTCTTTTATTGAAGTACAGCTGACATGCAATATTATATGTGTTTCAGGTGTACAACATAGTGATTCAACATTTATACACATTATGCAGTGCTCACCGTGATAAGTGTATTCGCCGTTTGGCACCCAAGTTATTACAGTATTACTGACGATACTCCCTGGGCTGTACTTTTCACCTCTCTGACATTATTTGTTTCATAACTAGAAAGTTGTACTTCTTCACCTCTTTTGCCCATCCCCCCACTCTGCTCCCCTCTGGCCACCACCAGTTTGTTCTTACCAGTGGTTACCTCTACCATTTTATGTATCATCTGTCTTCCTCTTTCTCAATATTTTCTGTTATGTGGGAAAATATCTTGAGTAGTCACCCTTCCCCCTCCCCCCCCCCCAAGTTTGACATATGGTAAATATTCTGTGTCCCTGGAAAACTGCTAAGTGTCCCATACACTGCTTCAAGGGACAGCAAAAGTAGGGGACCTGGCTCTACACTGTGGCGATTGGGCCAATGAACACCAACCTTTAACACTTTTTAGGCATAAGCTTCACGTCATTAAAACTGTAACAGAGATCATCCCTTCTTTTTTTTTTTTTTTAAATTTTTTTTAATGTTCATTTATTTTTGAGACACAGAGAGACACAGCATGAACGGGGGAGGGTCAGAGAGAGGGAGACACAGAATCTGAAACAGGCTCCAGGCTCCGAGCTGTCAGCACAGAGCCCACCGCGGGGCTCGAACTCACGGACCGCGAGATCATGACCTGAGCCGAAGTCGGCTGCCCAACCGACTGAGCCACCCAGGCGCCCCGAGATCATCCCTTCTTAATGAAACTATTGTGAAGAAGTTAAAGACCTTGCCAAAAGCTACTGGTCTACTGACAGGACAGCGGGGGGGGGGGGGGGGGGTGCAGGTTTAACCCTAATGTCTGTCCTGTGTCCTTTACAATATAGCACGGCTTTTTCAAGTGCTTGCAACGTGCTGCCCCAAATAGTTTGTTATAATCTAATGTTTTGTTATCCAAAATAGCCGATAGTGGCACAAAGATGGACATAGCAAAAATATTATCATTCTAACAGTCGTCTGAACCTTCAGAATGAAGTGAAACACAGAATACATCCTTTACAAGGTGTCTCTCAACTTCCACCTGTCCCTCACCTCCAGCCTGGTAAAACTATCACAGCCTCCTTTGACTATTTTTTTTAATGAGGTTCTTCCCTGCCCCCCCCCCCAGCTTTATTGAGATATAATTGACATATATCATTGTGCAAGGTTAAGGTGTCCAACAAAGTGATTTGATATATGGATACATAACAAAATAATTATCACAGTAGAATTAGTTAACACATCCATCACCTCACCATTTTTATTTTATAGTTTTTATGGTTACCATTTTTATTTTTCTAGTGAGAGTCTACTCTCTTAGCAACTTTCAAATATATAATACACTATCGTTAACTAGAGTCACCATGCTGTTTGCTATATCCCCAGAATTTATTCATCTTATAACTGGAAGTCTGTACCTGTCTCCCCACTCAACACCCTGTTCCTGCCCCTACCACCGGCTTAATCTTTGTTTCTATGAGTTGGGTTTTTTTTTCCACATATAAGTGAGATCTATAGTATTTTCCTTTCTGAGTTTACTTAGTACAATGCCCTCAAGGTCCATCTCCCATCCATGTTGTCACAAATGGCAGGATTTCCTTTTTTTTTTTTTTTTTCCTTTTAAACAACATGCATTTATTGTCCCACATTTTCTGTGGACCCACTACTGAAGGTCTCACAAAGCTTGAATCAAGGTGTTTGCCAAGATGTAGTTCTCAACTGAGGCTTGACTGGGAAAGGAACAGTTTCCGGGTTTACGCAGGTTGTTGGCAGAATTTAGTTCATTTTTATTGTAGGACTCAAGGCTTTAGTTTCTTACTGGCTGTCAGCCAGAGGTCGGCCTCAGCTCCTAGAACTAGCCTCCTGTAGTTCCCGGTCATGTGGCATTCTTTTTTTTTTTTTTTAACTTTCTTTTTTATTTTTTAAAATTTACATCCAAATCAGTTGGCATATAGTGAAGCAATGATTTCAGGAGTAGATTCCTTAATGGCCCTTACCCATTTAGCCCATCTCCCCTCCCACAACCTTTCTTTTTATGACTGAGTAATGTTCCATTGTGTATGGAGACCACATTTGCTTCCCCATTCATCTGTTGATGGACACTTAGGTTGTTTCCTTGTCTTGGCTATTGTAAATGATGCTGCAATGAATATGGGGGTGCAGGTATCTCTTCAAGGGTTATTTCATTTCCTTTGGATACATACCTAGAAGTGGAATTAGTAGATCATAGGGTATTTCTATTCTTAGTTTTTTGAGGAACCTCCATACTGGTTTCCACAGTGGCTGCACCAACATATATTTATACCTGAAGCTACAGTATTAGCCTCTTGAAATAAGGAACGATGACTGTTCCTAACTTGGTAGGTTTATAGGGATTTGTTTTACTATGCTTCACAACTTACAAATACATTACATAAACACTTCTATTTATATTAAATATTACACAATCAATTACACAAAAAGGAAAACAATTGGAAGAAGATTATGTTTTTGTTATGAACCTGTGTTAACATTCTGTATCTTTTTTGTTTTTTTCCAATTTTTCTATAAATGTGTCATGTTTCTATAATTAGAAAAAAACACAAATGTTATTAAAGGTAAAACAAGGTTTTTTAAAGTAGTATTTTCAGCCTGTATTACTCCTAAAAAGAATTAGTTCCATAAGTTTTTCCAGATTTAGTAGATAATTCTGTAAAAGTATAGATTCTTTCTTTTTTTCTTTTTGTCCTGAGTTTGGCTTTTGTAAGTCTAATGGTTTGCTATACCATTATGAAGTTATGAAGAAGTTATGAATAAGGGCTATGTTCACCCCCTGTAGGCCCCCCTGGGTAAACATCTTTCATGTAGCATTTTTTTGTTTGAGTTTAAGCGTAGCTAATGTTTTCAAATGTTCTAGAATATTTTACCTGTCCTGCTTTTATGCCCTTGTAGACCTTGGCTATGTCTTTATCAAGGAACGGTAACCAGAGCTATGCTGTTATTTATTTTAGGAGCTGGTGTTCCAAATATTGGATGTAGGTGGCTCATGCTGACACATTTTTGCCAATGCCCTTCCTGATGGTACCAACATTATGCTGTCCTTTTGGCCACTGAAGCAATTGGGTTAATTGACTTTCAAAAATTTGTTTCTTCTTTCACTAAAGATGAAGGTATGAACTTCAGAATTTTTCTTTCTCTGTTTCATCCATGAAAACATGTTCTGTATTACCACTAATGATGATAAAAACATGAACATCAGGTGTCTTTGTTGTACTTCAGGCTTTATACATTGCTTTTACTCATGTAATCTATGTTTTATATAGATTATATCTTAAGGTTCACAACCCTCTGAGGTATATAAGGGAAGCATTATCACTATTACCATTTTTAGATCAAATAAGACTTAAGGGGCTTAAGTGATTTTCCTTTGCTGAAGTCAATCTCTTCCTTCTAGTTAGAATAGCTGAAAATTATTACCATCTTTTTTTGGTTAGCTAAAAAAATCTATGTGTGTAGGATTTTAAAAATGCAGGGATCATCTCCATAAACAGATATAAACAGTAGCCTATAAATCTTGCAAACAGTAATGTATTTTCTCCTCGTTCAGTGCAGAAAGGATATGGATGTAGACTTAGCCGAATGGCTGTGTTCCACCTATGACATGGGCATTTTCTCTAAACGGAATCATGGTTGTTGCACTAATGATGATCATCTTCTCTTTAAAAAGCTAAAAGGATGTGGCCAATGTTGGGGGCGGGGGGGAATCATAATTTGTGTATTTCTTTTGTGAATAAGCCTAACCATTGCATTTGGGCCTTAGGTGAAGTTGGCCTGTAACCAGCTCTGTGAAAGGCTAGATGCATAAAATGCTGATAAAGATGATGACGAGGGTTTTGTCTCAATGGGATAGAGCATAGAGGTTTCCTGGATCATGTGGCCAACAATATGTGGCCTGTGACTGTTTTACCATCCACTTTCCAGCAGCAGCAGTTTATTGTTTCCTGTTTGTGATTAACACAGAGCTTAGTTCAGACGAGAACAAGTTCGACCTGCAAACCTTTGATAACACAAGCAAAGTGTTTGCTGACTTCTGTTTTTTGGAAGGTTGGTTGTATTTGTTGAGGGGTGTATTAACTGACAGTTTCTTTCTTTGAATGCTATTACTCTATTCAGGTGGCTAAATGTGGGTCAGATGCTCCCTCAGCTGTGAAAGCAGAAAACAAGGGGGTGAGATTCTCAGCTTTCAAGTTTAAAAGATGAGGTCCAGCTACCATATAAAATATTTAGAATATTTACAGAGTCAGTTTTTCCCATCAAAGATGACAAAAACTCTCCAGACTAGAGAGCGAGAGGGAGCTGGAGAAGAGAGAAATACAGTTACGTGCTGACATAGGTCTGAGTAGGGGTCCTACATTCTGCCCTAATCTTGGCCAAAACCTCAAAGAGGCAGGTAGAATTCTGGGATCCCCAAGTGAGTTTGGGGATCTGAGAACAGATAACACCTGTGCCTCACTTCCTTGGAGGGGAAGGGTGTCTAAGAGAGCAGCAAGGCTCCAGAACTATCCCCACCACGCCCACACACATATTATTTTGTACAGGAACAGTAGAGTGGGCACAGTTGTATGGCACATCCAGGTGGAGAGGGCCCAAGGCAGCCCCAGTGGATGTCCTAGGGCTCTAGAGTGTCATGAAAGAACTTTAAGCACTTTTTGGGTTCTTTCAAGAGGATTGCAGATGTGAGCAGAAAGAACAGGAGACACAAGGACTCACCCTGCAATCAGAACAAGAATAGAGAGTCACCTAAAACAAATGAGCATAGGGAAAAAAAAAAAAGAGAGGCCAACCCAGAGACAAACTCTTAACTATAGAGAACAGAGAGGTTACCAGAGAGGTGGTGGGTGGGGGGCTGGGTGAAGTAGGTGATGGGGGATTAAGGAGTGTACTTGTCATGATGACCACCAAGTGTTATATAGAAGCATTGAATCACTGTATTGCACACTTGAAACTAGTATTACACCGTGTGTTAACTGGAATTTAAATAAAAACTTGAAAAAAAAAAAGAATAGAGAGTAACCTCAGAGTCTTTTAACAGGGTTGCAGATGGAAACATGAGCACTTCATGCCGGACAGGTGGATGCAGATGACTGGGACCGGCAGCCTGAGGACGGTAAGTTCGATTGGCTAAATTTAAACAAGGCCACCCTTACCCCCAACAACCTATATCTCAACACTGTGGAAATGTGTAAGGGCTTTAAACCCAACATTGGTTTGGATGTGGTCGAAAGTGACTGAGAAAGCCCTGGAGCAATTATGAGAAAAGCCAGAGTGATTTTTACAATCACTGGCTTAGGGTTTCACAGCAGATATTACTTTGTCCAAAAATAAAGGACATTATTGCTTTCATATTCCTGAGTCCATGGCCCATAAAGTCTGTATCCTCTATGCCCCTCTAGAGCTCCCGATGAGAATACAATCACAATGCAATAAATACAGTTGGCAATTTTGCCAAGACTGGACTTGGCCCCCATCTTCTCCCAAACACAGACCTCATCTAAGCGATCAGATGGCTTGCATAATCACTTTAATTTTTTTAGTGACTTGTCACTAAAAGTAATGAGCGCTTTTTGTTAGGTTGGTATAAGCATCATTGACTCTGTAGTTCTTGAAGAAGAAAAGCTATTTGGTTGTCAAGACCCATGATGATGACAAAGAGCTTATGGAATGACCGCAGAGCTAAGTCCCCACTTTGCTACATGGCTATTGAAACATAGGCTTCTTAGAGCCTGGTTAGTTTCTCATGTACTATCCATACAAATGGCACATAAAAATGGTAAAATCAGATTAGAAAGTTTCTTAAATGTGGGATATGATCTACAAATCTAACAACAATGGAGGACCATCCATTATGAGTTCATCACCATTTCAGTGAGCTGGTTTCTTTTCCGAAATGAAAAGTGTTCCAGGGAAAGAAATATGGGGTCAGGGTCATGTGTGCAGAATTCTACTTAACATACCAGAAAAGATCTCCTAAAAGGTCAGGCCAGAGCTTACAATGTCTGCCTTCAGCTGTGGATGTCGGCAGCGCCCATCATAGGGCATATTTTGCCACAACACAATATTTGAGGAGGGACAAGCCATTAGGAATGGCAACTGTGTCCAGGAGTTCATGAGGTGTGGCCATAGCTAGGGGTTCTGCCGCTCCAAGATTTTAGTTCCTCCATCAAAAGAGGCATCCATGAGACCTGTTGGTCTGCCTCAGCTAAAACAGGAAGAATGTGTTTAAATTCTAATCTCGTCACAATCAAACTGTCCTTGTCTCAGATCGTGTGAGCTACACACACTCTTTCCCTCAAAATGTTGCTTTGGGGAACACTTTAAACATGAAAGGCTGTTTGTGTTTGAAAGAAGCCATCCCACACTCTCATAAATAATTTAAATTGCAGTCACACTTTTGCAATGCTGAAGCATGGGAGTTGAAATTGCATTGAAAACTCTCTGGACTGTGTGAACTCATCCCTTGGCTATGCATCAGCTACAATTTATTTCATCTTGTTGGAGCCTTTGCTTCCCAGGTAAGTTGAATAGAGTAGTGGGTGTGTGCACCATTTTGTGAGCTGGGCAGGGCCAGAAGCTGGTTGACAGCTAAAGATGCAGTGAGTGGCAGCTTTCAGCAAATACCTGGGTGAACTTCCTCTGAAAGTAGATGTGAGTTTCATTAAGTTCTGGAGCAGATACTATCAGTACTATTGGGCCCTTTTGTGGCATTGAAACACAAATGCCAGTGGAGAAGGCTCTGATCTGGAAGGGCAGGAGGGAACAAAACTTTATGCAGGAAAACCGTCCTGTTGAATCGCCTTTCTGTTCTCAAGTCTCTGTTTCATTTGTAGGACATGTTTCCTTTCTATGTGTATATCTATCAATGTTCTACCTCAAATGGGCTCAAATTTCCACATGGTTATTTACCTAGATCTGGTTAATTTTTCATTATGAAGCCCAGTGATCTGAGTAGAATACCAACATTTGTGTATTCTCCCACAGGAGGGAGGATGTCCCCCCAACCTGGGACATTAAAGGTGTTGATAATTCTGCTAGGAGGATAGGTACCTACTGGGACTGCACTATGTAAATTCAGATGTTTGGTTACCCTATGCATGGATCACATAGAAAAGTTAACAAAATCACTTTCTCCAAAGAGAGATTTTTGTATCCAGAAACACTCATTTACTTTTTCTTTTTTCTAGAAAGATTTTAATTTTATTTACTATTTCATTGTCTGTAGAAAAGGAACAGTCTCTGTACCCTTTTGCCCCACCTGTTTTTTATTCATGCCACAGGGAGGCTGGGGCAATATTAAGGATGTTTATGCCCCTCCAAAATTCATATGTTGAAATCCTAACCCCTAATGTGATGGTATTAGGAGACAGGGCCTTTGGGAGGCGACCAGGTCATGAGAGTGGAACCCTTTCGAGCGGAAGAGGTCCCCGAGGAAAGCTCTCCTGCCCCTTTCACCACGTGATGTTACAGTGAGAAGAGGGATCTATGAACCCGGAAACTCTTTACCAGACACTGAATCTGCCAGCACCTTGATCTTGGACACTCCGGCCTCCAGAACCATGAGAAGTGAATGTCTGTTGTTTAAGCCACAAAGTCCATGGTATTTTTGTCATGGCAGCCTGAGCTAAGACAGGCAGGATATGGTGGGTTTGGGGAAGGGAAGGGTTCTGGAGGGTTATATTCAATTGACTGCTTAGTCTAATTCTGTACTCCTGGGTTGCCACTTCTCCTAGCCTCGCTCTCCACTTCACGAATAAGGAATTTAAAAAGAGGAGGACCATAATCTCTGAGACCAAGTGCTGAGTAAAGCTATAGCATTTAGGTGACCAGGACACCACAAGGGCTGAAATATGTGGTCAAGGTTGAATGAACTTGTTCACATTAGGTGCTCAATAAAAAAGCATCTGTGTAGAGCTGACTTAGCTCTATCAGAAGAGCCAAGGGGGTCCTAGAAGTCACAGTGAATTTCCCTATTAAAAAAAAAAGTTATGGGGCGCCTGGGTGGCGCAGTCGGTTAAGCGTCCGACTTCGGCCAGGTCACGATCTCGCGGTCCGTGAGTTCGAGCCCCGCGTCAGGCTCCGGGCTGATGGCTCGGAGCCTGGAGCCTGTTTCCGATTCTGTGTCTCCCTCTCTCTCTGCCCCTCCCCCGTTCATGCTCTGTCTCTCTCTGTCCCAAAAATTAAAAAAAAAAAAAAAAAAAAGTTGAAAAAAAAAAGTTATTTCACAACCTTCAGGCCACCTCTTGTGCATTTCCATCCATTTCCTCTTCTTTGCACAAAAGATGTCACCTAAGTCACCCGCCGTGAAAGGTGGGCATATATCTCTCAGTGCTCCAGGACTCTAGAGACAGGGCCCTCCTTTCATTCTTTGGAGTATTTTAACTTTGTATTCTGCCATAATTTCAACATTTATAGAAAAATTGCAAGAATAGGATAGGACAAAGTATCTGCATGTACTCTTTATTCAGATTCCTCAAATGTTAACATTTTATCATATTTGCTTTAGCTTTTAATCCCTCCCATCCCCCTCCCCCCCACACCACACACACACACACACACACACACACACACACACACTTTTCTTCGGAATCATTTGAAAAAAAGTTTCAGATAAGATGCCCTTTGCCTTTAAAAGTTTTATGTATATTTACTAAAGCAAGAACATTCTCTTATATAACCGCTGTGCAGCTACCAAAATCAGGAAATTTACTTCAATATGATATGATAATCTACCAATAATTTTCATTAATGTTTCATTAGTGTCTTTTACAGAAAGAGAAAATCCCACATCATGTATTGAACTCAGTTACTGTGTCTCTTTAGTCTCCTTTGTTCTGGAACATTCCTCAGTTTTTGACATTGACATTTTTGAAGTGCTCAAGCCAGATATTTTCTAGAATGTCCCTCAGTTTGGGTTTGTCTGCTATTTCTTCATGATTAGACTAGGTCATACATCATCTCTAGAAGGCTGTTGCAAGTATTTTAAAGTCTCCTGTACTGACTGGATGCTTATTTTTCAATGGCCAACTTATCCCTAAAGCTGGTGGTTCATCTTCTACTCAGCAACCGTCCATTTTGATCCAATATAGCCAGTGACTCTCAATCTTGGCTGTGCCCTGGAACCACCTAGGCTACACCAGATCCCATTAACTGGAATCTCTTGGATTGAAATCTAAACATGGTATTTAAAAAGTTTCCCAGGTGGAGCGCCTGGGTGGCTCAGTTGGCTGAGCGTCAGACTTCGGTTCAGGTCATGATCTCGCGGTTTGTGGATTTGAGCCCTGCGTCGGGCTCTGTGCTGAGAGCTCAGAGCCTGGAGCCTG
Source organism: Neofelis nebulosa (assembly GCF_028018385.1). Lineage (NCBI taxonomy): Eukaryota > Metazoa > Chordata > Mammalia > Carnivora > Felidae > Neofelis > Neofelis nebulosa. The sequence continues at coordinate 47,573,853 of NC_080787.1, forward strand.
CTTCCGATTCTGTGTCTCCCTCTCTCTCTGCTCCCCGCCCCCCCCCCCTCCCCCCCCACTCACACTCTGTCTCTCTCTCCTTCAAAAATAAATAAACATTAAACAAAATTTTACAAAGTTTCCCAGGTGATTTAAATGTGCAGCCAGGGACCCTTCCCCCACCACCCTCTTTGAACAGGTGCTAAGTTTTCTTGGCAAATGTGAGAACTCACATTACTGGAAGACCTTTCTATTCGACCCACCTTGCATTATACTTGATTAATAAAAGCCGAAGTTTTGCTTGCTGACAAGGAAATCTGTTGGCTCTTTCTGTGTCCTATCACTTGATAGCTGGAATTCTACATTACCTAATAAACATATGTGGGTACTTCATGTCATCAGGCAACACCAATAAAGTGCCTAATCATCCCTTTCTTTGGAGTTGCATAAGCAGAATACTCTTCCTCTAGAACAAGAGGTTTCTTAACCTTGGCACATTTTGCAGTCAAGTAATTCTGTATTGTGTGGGACTGTCCTGTGCATTGTAGGATGTTTATTGCCAGCCTTGGCTTTTATCCAATAAATGCAAGTAGCATCCCCTGATTGTGACAATAAAAAATGTCTCCAAACATTGTCAGATGTCCCCTGGGGAGGGGGGAATTGCCCCCTGTCGAGAACCACTGCTCTAGACTTCTTTGCCTCTCAGCTTTTGATCAAACTACTCTCCACACCCACCTCCACCTGTCCAAATTCCACTTGTCTTCTAAGACCAGCTGTATCAGGGCCAGCACAATGTACATGTGGTTGTAAACACTGGCTTAGTTATCATATTGAACTGGGTTTAAGTTTTTGCTTTGCTGCTTATTGCAGGAAAGCCTTGCTCAAGGAACTTGGCCTTTGTACCTCTCAGTCTTCTTGTCTGCAAAACGTGAACAATAACAGCCCCTTCATAGTGTTGTGAGAATCAGTGAGATAAAGTATAAAATGCAGCTCATCAGGAGCAACTGCTCAAAACAAAAAAAAAAAGGATTTCTTAATGAAATAGTTCCTGTAAAGTGATGAGAATAGTGCCTGGCACATGATAAGAACTCAGAAGCTATTTGTGGTCAACGTCATCGTCCTCACTGATGAAGACATGTTGGCACAGAGTGATTGAGAGTCTTGGTCAAGGGCGAATACTCCCCACAAAATGCTCTTTACCCCACTCCAAGCTTTAAAAGATCAAGGACAATTCCAGGAAAGATGAAACTATTGGCCAGATGAGCTCTGGGCAGTGCTGTAATAACCAGGACTTGGCAAGTACAGGTGGGGTGATTAATCATTCTGAATTGGAGAAGTCAGAACTAATGCTGTTCAAGGGAGCATTTAAAGGCACAGAGTCCCTTAAGTGCCATCCTCTGAAAATGATTTTTTGAAAAAGGAAAGAGAATAGTATTAGGAATACTTTAATCTCCTTAAGCGAAGAAGTGGCATACCAGATCCGGACGTTTATAAGACAGCAACCCTTAATAGTTAAAAGAACCTTTGTCTGTGAAAACAGGCAGGTGAACATATTGAATGTGACTACTTCAGGCCAAATAAAACTACAAAAAAGGGCAGGCATCACCAGGCACCCAATAAACATGTTACGAGGTAAAGAACTAAGGGGACTTGTTCTCCCTTCACAGCTATATGTAAGTGGGCTCCTATCAGTTCTTATGGAGCCTTGGAGAATTACTTTTACTGTCAAGAGGCTGTTGCCTCTTATGAAATAATAAGCAGAGGAGTTCATTCATCATATCCGGTGGGTTGGCAGCCTTTGTCATCCTGTTCTTTCTCCCCTTCAGTAAAGAAGCTGGGTTTTAACTATACTGAAGGACTCTCGGTAAACTAGTTAGGAAGCTGTAGGTGCCTTGGCGAGGTGTGTGGGCACACGGCATGCATACACGTGGTATGGTGTGTGTGTGTGTGTGTGTGTGTGTGTGTGTGTGTGTGTGGCTCTTTTATTCAGGAATGGAGCTGTCAGCTATTCCCTATGGTCAGTCATTTTCACGGGCCATGTTAGAGTTATTTATCAATCGGTCCAGTTCTAGAACAGACATCAGCCACATCCTTAATGTGGCCCATGCTGTGCTAGGCTCTTTGGTTGTTGGTTGTTTGGGAGGGTTCTGAGGGGAAGGGTCAGGCACCTGGGACTTGGGGTGGGAGGGCATCAGACGGGGAAGGAGGAACACTCAAGGACTCTGGGCAGCAGCTAGTTAGGGATGGTGGTAGGGGGTTAGCTTGACATTTTAACAGGTGTGTGCAGTCTAATACCAATCCAGGATATATGTCCAGTATACGGCATCTGCCTTTATCGTATAGGCATAGGTAAGCAAGGCTGGCTGTCATGGGACGAGCTTCTAAAACTTGTGTCCACCAGTTGGTCTGTGTATGAGAATCCCTTAGTTTGCTTGTCCCAAACACACATTCCTGGAATGGCTGTCTAGGAATGTGTGTTTTATAAATTTTTTTTTTTAACGTTTATTTATTTTTGAGACAGAGAGAGACAGAGCATGAACGGGGGAGGGTCAGAGAGAGAGGGAGACACAGAATCTGAAACAGGCTCCGGGCTCCGAGCTGTCAGCACAGAGCCCGATGCGGGGCTCGAACCCACGGACCACGAGATTGTGACCTGAGCCGAAGTCGGCTGCTTAACCGACTGAGCCACCCAGGCGCCCCTGGGAATGTGTGTTTTAAACAAGCTTTCCAAGTGATGCTTGAGGAGCTACAGGTTGTGATCTACTCCTCAAAAATGTATTCAAGGACTAGGAAGATGCTGATGATTCTGAAAGGTGACATGATCCCACAGCAAGGGAAAAGAAACTGTTTAATCAGATGTGATACAACAGCTTTCATACACTTTCAATTAGCACATGCTCCAAAAGGCACTTGAGGGAGAGAACTAAGCTAAACCTTTTTTCCCCCTCATTTTTGTTTATTCTTATTAGTGACTCTTAACTTGTGAATAGTCAGAGATAGCCTGTATTAGCACTTACTATATGTGAGTTAACATTCCAAAGACACTATAAGACATAGTATTTTTATTTCATTAAAAGATTTGTAAGTATTATTGCTTCCACTTTATAGATAAGGAGACTAAGCCTCGGAGAGTTTAAGCAACTAATTTGACCAAGGTCACAGAGTTAATAAGTAGCTGTATTTCTCCAGAGCCTACATTATTAACCACTATGGTAATCTGCCTCCCATTATAACCTTTAATGATACCTTTCTTTCACTGAATAACAAATATGCTGGAAACACCATGAGGCCAGGGACCACTTCTGTACTGTTTACTCCTATTTTCGCACAGACTAGCCGAATCCTGAGCTGCCCAATTTTTTTTAATTGCATAAAAGTGAAAACTTCAAGATGTGTGTTTTAGAACAAATAATTCACATTTTCCTAATAATTTGAATATGCTTATCAAAAAGAAACCCTCAATGGGGTGCCTGGGTGGCTCAGTTGGTTGAGCATCCGGCTTCGGCTCGGGTCATGATCTCACGGTTTGTGAGTTTGAGCCCCGTGTCGGGCTCTGTGCTAACAGCTCAGGGCCTGGAGCCTGTTTCGGATTCTGTGTCACCCTCTCTCTCTCTGCCCCCCGCCCCCACCACTCGTGCTCTGTCTCTCTTGCTCTCTCAAAAATAAAATAAACATTAAAAAAAAAAAAAGAAACCACTCAAATAGCCAACATGTAATTTAGGTCACTGCTCTATTCTTGTGGTTACTGATAACTCAAATATAGGCCATCCAATGTGTTAAGAGGAAATGATGCGATCTCAGTCCTTAAATTCCTCTGTAAAGAAGCCCTCTGTCTTCATCTATTGAAAATGCTCGTGTTCACTTTCTAAATCGCACCATGAAACCAAAGCCTGCTTTGTGGACCTCTGAGCTAGAGCCTAGGAAAAACCATCCATCTTTACGATGCAATGAGGGTGCCATAGTAATCTCACACTGGGAGTTATTGATGGGCCAAAGCCTACAGATCAATTTGGCAGAGAACTCATTTGAGGCTCTTCCTGGCCTTCAAATGCAAATAGGGCATCATACCCTTTCCCAAAAGCCAGTTCCAGGGGCAAAGGCAGAGTTCTGGCTCCAAGTCAAGCCTGTCTTTTCCTCTAAACCTTAAACATGTAAAATAAAACCTCAGGTTTTTAGGGTTAGAAGGAATCTTACGGTGACATCCAAAAACCCTGGTTTTCTTATTCCCCTCCCGAGATGCATGTGTGGTCTTAATCAAGACTACTTTATTTCTTTGTCCTCAATATTCACACACCTTGATGGTGGCTTGCCATTAACGTAACACTTTGATGATAGCTCCTGTAGGGCCAGTTAATTAAGAGATAAGAATCCTTTTCCATTTACTTATAATGTTTTAAAAGAATTCTTAACTACTGTAATTAACTATAAATATACTACAAAATCATCACACGAATTACAAATGGAGAAAAAAGAGGTGGGCCTCCCTTTAGCAGAAATAACATAATGATAAGTACTGACCCAAGACCCACTGGGCGCCTGGTTTCCTTTGCATTCCACAAAGGGCAGGGGAGGGGCAGAGAGAGAGGGAGACATAGAATCTGAAGCAGGCTCCAAGCTCTCAGCTGTCAGCACAGAGCCAGACAGGGGGCTCAAACTCACAAACCGTGAGATCACGACCTGAAGTTTTAAGTTGGATGCTTAGCCAACTGAGCCACCCAGTCACCCCCTCCACACACCTTTCTGAAGACCTAGACACTAATCCAGGGCACATCTGGTCACACTGTAGGTGCCAAGGGACTTAGAAAAAAGGGAAATAAGGCTTATATATATATTTAAAATTATGTTCTGGTAAACTTGGTTGTTGCATTAAGCTCCTTCAGATAATACTTTTATATATGTATATGTATATATATATATATATACACACACACACACACACACACACACACACAACTTAAAGATAGTTTGAACTATATGTAGCTTTAAAGAATAAAGGATAGAGTTAATATGAAAAGGAGCAGTGAATTTGTTCCTTCTCCTTGCAAAAATGGTGGTGAGGGTCAAGAACTCTAAATACCAAGAAGAAGGGAGCACTTCTTAATCTCCTCTTGAATTTCTGCCAACATAATTGGAAACAAAAAGGAGAGTGCAGGAGACCACTGTTAAGAGAAATTAGTGTATGGGTGGTCGTGGAGGTGGGAGGGAGAATAATTCAGCTGTCATCTGTGCAGGAAGGTCTGGGATCTGAAGTAACCACAGCTGCATCACAAACCTTTGATCGCGGGTGGCCTCAGGAAGAAGTTACCTCTATACTCCACAGGACTTTTGACTCCAACCTAGAATTCTCTAGGCAGAGTTAAAAGAAGTGCTTGACTAAAACTTGGGGGTAGGTAGGAAGGAGGCTTAGATTAACCAGAGTTTCCCCTTTATAAACTGTTGAGTGTGAAAGAAATGCGTATTGTTTATTTATAATCACTGTCTGAATATTCAGAGCTCAAATGCGGCCCTTGGGCTGGGGTAAGGATACTGAGTCCTCGCAGGGTAGAATCACTATGGTGACGCCAGGGACCCAGGAGAAGGAGGGCAGGGGCCACAGTGGTGCATGACCCAGCCCAGTGAGGACATTCCACACGTTCCTCCTGGCCCAGAAGGGACAGAGGATGTCACCACTGTCTAGATGGGAGTGGTCTGCAAACATGGACTTCAAAATAGGTAAAGGGAAGGAAAAGAACTAATTTTAATAACATTCATCAAGCCAGAACCCATAGGTCCTGCTGCATCAGACACTTGCTAAATGAGGAACTGACATTTGACTTTTGACTCTTCCTGAATGGACATGAAGCTCCAGGACCCGGAGTGACTGTAATTTTGCTGAGGGAGGGAGCCTGAGTCATGAGTGGGGCAAGCATGGCACAATGAGTGGAGCTGAGTGGGCCATCCAGTAGAGAGAACTGACGGCCACGGGGCCCCCACAGCTAACATCATTTCGGTGTCAGTTACACCTGGTTACTGTATTCCTGGAACTCCGATTCTGAAAAGTGGGTGGAATTATTCTTTACTGCAGTGTATTTGGGAAAAACAGTGCGCCATGGCACGTGGGGTTTGAGAAAATGCTAAGTAGCCACCCTTTATTACACTTCTTAAGACACCTGCCCTCCATAAAAACAACACAGATTCTTTCGGTCCTTAAGTTTTCTCTTTTTCACTCCCTGGAATCTGATTCTTTACCACACAGTTAGTATTTGGTTATATGCTGTCTTATATATCTGTTCGTTTCTCAATATGTGTTTGCCTTGCCTTCCCTAATATTGATGGGTTCTCTAATGCAGGCCAGGTCTTAATTTCTTTACCTTCACCTGAACACACATAGACACGCACGACCTGGAACCTTGCTGAAACTTGCTGACATGTCATTGTCCATAACAACATGTAATATGCTTAATACAATGTATAGTTAAATATATTAATAGATATTAGGCTCTGTCCCATTTCCAGGGATGGAGTCTGGGGCTCTGCACTTTATATAAACCCTCTAAGTGATCTGATGCAGTGGTCCAAGATCACACTTTAGGAAACACTGGGAGAGTGGGGCTCTTACTCTTATTTAACAGATGAATGCATTCCTGAGAGTTCTTCATAGTCAAGAGTTTCAGGAAGAATGCAGTCAAGCCCTCTGCCCCTCAGTGTCCCTTTCTGTACCTTCCATTCTCAAGCAGCAGCCACAGGGAGCTGGGGCAGGGAGAGACTGACTGCACATCCCTACAAAACACTGTACAAAGAAACTAAAACAGTCCACTAAATAAAACAGCTAAAGGAAATAAGTAAACAGGGCAGTGACTTTTGGAGGATCGACCAGCTTTCTTGGCACGGAAGCTTTGTCTCTGATGAGGATTTTTTCCTCCCATTCAGGAATCCAAGTCACCAGCAGGAGGGCAGTGAGCGGTGGAATGAGGAGAGGGGAGCTTCCTGGATCCGGGATGTAATCTCCAGTGGCTGTCCCCCTGCCCACCTGTAAGGCAGGTCCTGAGTTCACTAACCTTGTATACCCTTGTAACTCTGGAAAATTAGAGGCGGATTGGAGGATTCTAATACTGGATGATTGGGATTCTAGCGCTGAGGACCCGAGAACATGGCTATTCATCTAGAGACTACATTTCCCAGCCTCCTTTGCAGGTAAGTATGGCCATAAGCTAAGTTTGAGCTGTTGGAATACAAGTGGAAGTGATGCATGCCACTTCTCAGTCCCTTTTAAAGGAATCTGGTTGTCCTCTACTTCATCTTTTCCCTTCCTCTAGGCTGAAAAATGGAGAAAACTGGAGCACCCAGCCGCCTTGTACCCAGAGGGGAAGCCATGTAGGGAACATGGCAGGGCTTGCTCCATCCCTGGGTGGAGCAGAGTTACTGACCCACCATGGATCGCCGGCTATCCCCAAACTGTTATGCAGAAAAGTCCATTTCCTTCTCATGTAAGGCACCACATCTTTAGTTCTCTTTCTACAGTGCTTTAACCTGTACCCTGATACAGGATTTTACCCATTTAACATGCTTAGAATATGCAGGAAGAACACAGAAAATCATGAACTAATGCAAATTAGGAAAGAACTTGCAATTGTGTAGGCAGAATTAACAGTCACGATATCTTGTGCAGTAAACATGATAAGTCAGTGCTGACATGTTAAATAATGAGAATGAGAAACATACAGTAAGATGAACTGGGGTGAAGCTTATAAGGAGGTCACTTTATCTGTTCTTGGTTTATTCTGTTCAGTGACAAATGAAACTTGGCATCACTAGAACTTTATTTGAACTCTTTTCCCCCCTTCATTACACTCTTGTCACCCTTCAATTTTCTAGAAATCATTGTTTCAGAACAGTTTTTGTGTGCCTGAAGTACTTCTTTTTCTTTAAAAAAGGTGGGGGGGGGAATCCATCTCAGAAATCCAGGGAAAGTGTAGATGGAAATGAATCATTACAGCAACATTCGTTCAGTGCTGTCAAGTTCACAGGCACTAGTTGCGATACATGACTAAGCACGAGAACACGGAAGCCTGAAGGAACGAATCCTATCTCATCCACTCAGCATAAGTATGAGGAAATAGAGCAGCAAGATCATGATGATAGGGTTAGAGGAAATTATGACATTTCAGGGGGGAACTTGGAATCCTGATTAAAATGCGTGGGGAGCAGTAAAATTGATATTATACGTTTCCTCACCATTCCTGACCTAATAAGCTAAGAATAAGCACAACCAGGACTGAGCCACGATGCTCAGTTGCCCAGCAACTGGCCCAATTACATCCTGCACCTGACAGACAAGGTGAAGTTCTAAGAGACTCTGGAGGAGTTCAGATCCAGGTGACATGAAACCCAGCTTATTGTTAGGCCTAGGAAAGGGTAGAAGAGGACAAGAGAGGCTTCGATCGTGAAATAGGAAGGGGAAATTTAATCAGTGTGTTTCTAAGAGGTCTTTTATTTACATCTTAAAAATTCAACAATAAGGTAAAAACAAAAAAGCTGAATCCAGCTGAACCGAAAGACTTCAGTGTCATTAACCAGTGGTTTCACTGGTGTTATTTTTGCTTTTTAAGTAAAAGCAAGAAGGGTCAGAGGCAGGGAAGGAAAATGAGAAGGCATGAGGGCATTTTCCTAATGCTGAGTAACAAGTGTTGAGCAGTGAGCTGCTCTGGTGTAACACCGGGACCAACACAGAGCCAGGGGGACCAGGTGCCTTAGCTTCCTTCAGGACTCTCCCCTTCCAGGCACTGTGGCGCTTTGGTTAAAAGCTCAGAGTTGAGGATGCTTTAGGAAGGAAACTAAATGAAAGCTTGTGTCCTTTTCTTGACAACCAAAAAAGAATGTCCCACACATAAGCACCTCTATTTCCCCCCACAGACAAGGTCACCTTTATCTAGAACAGAACATTCCAGTTCCCAGCCACAAATGTTTTGCAATTCTGTAGACTTACTTGGCTGGGATTCCTTTCGTCAATGTCTTTCAAGGATACATCTGTCTCTGAAATGCAGTTTTGCTGTGCCCTGTGCACCTCTAAGAAGGAACTTTTATTATTCGGTCACATACATACCTTTCCACTAGGAGCCACTGGCAAATAGGGAGGGATTTGAAGTGATGAGTGACTATTGTAAGCAGATAGACCAGTACTTGGGAAGGCACAGAGGCATGAATGAGCAGACAGTATTCAGCTACCAGAACAAATAGTTCGGATCTTTCCAGTTGCTTATTGATGCTTAATATTTCTTACACTCCCAAACTGGAATGAAAAGGCTGAAAATGCAAATACCTTCTGTAACTGCCCCATCAGCAAACCTATCACACTACACTGTGATTAGTCAGGCAACTGGTATAATGCCAGTCTCCGTTCCTTCCTTTTCCATAGAGAGGAACGGATAAAACAGTAGTGCTCAGAAAGCTACTAAGAGGTGAGGCTATAGACATTGACTGACTCCATACTTGAGAGACTGGTTGGTCTCCAAATCATTAAGCAAACCAATCAAGTAAATTGCAGGCATGCAATTATGATTTCAATTTTCTCCAAGACAAATGTGTTTAACAAGTGAATCTTGGGGGAGCGCCTGGCTCGGTTGGTAGAGCATGATGAGACTCTTGATCTCAGGGCTGTGAGTTTGGGCCCCATGTCAGGTGAGGAGCCTACTTTAAAAAAGTGAATCTTGGCTTCCTAATATAATTAATTGATTTCGGATGTTCATATTATGCTTTCCTTTTGACAGATCCTGGGGACGGACTTCTTTGTTTAGTTTTGTTCTAACTGTACAGCAAAATTTTTGTCAGTTTCCCTTTTTATAACTTTATTATTATTATTTTTTATTTTAGTGCATAATTTAATTGAAACTTGAATGGCCTGTTGGAATGCTACAGATGCATTCTCAGATAATAGAATGCTATGGTCTGAACATTTGTGTCCCTCCATTCCAACATTCATATGTTAACATGTAACAGCCAAGTAGTGGTATTAAGACATGGGGCTTTGGGAGGGGCTTAGTCATGACGATGGAACCCTCATGAGTGAGATTAGTGCCCTTAAAAAGGACACCCACAAAGCTCCCTAGTCTCCTTCCACCATGTGAAGTTGCAGAAAGGATGGTTGTCTATAAAGACACTGGCTTTCACGCCATCATCTTGGCCTTCCCAGCCTCCAGTACCGTGAGAAATAAATATTTGTTGTTTTTAAGTAGCCCAATTTATGGTATTTGGTTACAGCAGCCTGAATGGACTAAGGCAGTAGATAAATTTATCGTTTCCAAATGAATATGTTTTCTAATCAGCAAGTAAATGTGAGATGTATTTTCCATCCATCCTTCCGTACATCCTCTATCATCCTGTCCTCCTGCCCTTCTCTATATTCTTCACATCTCACTATGTTCATCTTAGACTTAAGTTGAGAAATGAAATACTATGACAACCAGCCTCACGAATTTGCAATTCTTTGTGCTTAATAGTAAATGAATTTTGGAGATAATCAAATCCATGGTAAAGAATTCTTTTTCCACACCTTCGTAATCAAGTATAGATACCTGATGTATGGCAACCATACATTATATACGTAGGTGCTTTAATAAACAAGCAAAATACTCGAGTTTTACCCACCTGGACAGAGGAAGAATCAGAATATATTATTTTAATATTCAAATTGGGATAAAATTCGCAGGACAAATATAGCCCTTTTTAGAAACAGACCAGCGGCTTCATTCATCCTTCCCTCTACTTCCGTCTTTATTGTGTATCTACTCTCTGCTAGTTATTGTTAGGTCCTGGGAAGGTAGAAACAAAAGACTCGTCCTCTTTGTGAATAGGAAAAAAATACAGTGTAGTGAGAGCTGTGAAAGAGGCTTGCCAGATCCTATAAGAGCTGTAAGTAGAGAGACACATAATTCACACCAAGAGGTCATGAGCAGGTCCCACCTAAGGGAGGTACCAGCTGGGTGAGTTTGAAGGTGACTGGCAGTTTGCTAGGCCAAACAGGGGGCAGGTGGACAATGGTGATGGGGGCAGAAAAAAAGAGAGCATATTGCACAGAAATGAGGCATATAGAACAAGTACATTATTTTGAGAGCTGGAAATAGTTCAGAATGGCCTGTGGTGTGTTTGTCTGCCTCTTGGCACAGAGAGGGCAGATGGTCAAGGGCAAAATAACAGAGGGCACTGTGTGCCAAGCTGAGGGATTTCAACTTTACTTGGAGAGTTATAGGGAAAAAAAGGATTCTTAAGCAAGGCTTGAAGTTCAGAATGACTGCTCACTCATACAAATTAATAATAATAATAATAATAATACCTTAATATAAAAACAAACTGAAAACATAAATAGGCAATTCACGGAATAAGAAATAGTTACAGCTAATAAACATGAAAGCATGTTCAACTTCATTTAGAAAATGCCATGGTTTCATTTTTCGATTATTGAATCAGAAAATACACTACTTAAATGTGAACATTCAATTTTGGCGAATGTGAATGAGACGTTCAGTTGCAAACATTCCAGAGGGAATAATTTGCTACTTTTTTTTTTGTGGGGCGGGGGGGGAGGAAGCAATTGAGTAAAATATATGGAAAACCTCAAAAATCTCATTCTTTAACCGAATAATTCCCCTTCTAGCAACTGATCTCAAGGAAATGAGAAGAGTTAAAAAATCAAGCACAAAGTTTTTCACTAAGTGTTAATTAAAATAATAAAAAATAGATACAATCCAAATGCTCCACAATAGAGTAGTCATTAAATTATGGTTTATTTGTTTCATTTTCTAGACTATGAGGTAGTCATTAAAATCATATTTTTAAATAATTTCTAGTGATATGGGATGATGCATTATACTTTATGGGAAGAAATCAAGCAATAAACTGATATATGGAGCATGATCCCAGTGGTGATTAGAAAATACTATGCATTCATTTTTTTTTTAAACTGGAAGGAAATGCATCTATAGGCTTATAATGGTTATATCTGAGCTTTAAGATAATGAAAAGCTTTCATTTTCCTTGTTATTTTCCAAGGCATTTCCAAAGATTTAAGAAAAATAGTATGAGCACATATAATTTTTATGTTTTCAAGTTTTTTTAAAAAGGGTTAATATTAATTTATCTGTGTTGTGTAGGCACAACTGGAGGGTGACAGAGAATTTAGACAGGAAGTTCACCTGTGGGTAATCTGAAAGAGAAAAAGTAGGGGCTGGGACCTAGGTGGTAGTAGGAGGATGGAGAAGAAAAGAAAGCTTCAAAGCACATCAAGGAAGAGTCCTCAGAAGAATCCATATTGCTTGGGATAGGGCCATAGGAAGAAGGAGGCAGTGGGTGGTACCCAGATTCCTGGAGATCCTGGGAAGCAGCAGATTTGCAGGAATAAAGATATGAAACATTCCACCCTGAACATGTTTTGTTAGCTATGCCTTTGAAATATCCATGTGGAGATGCCCTATAAAGAATTCTTTACAGATCTGGGACTCAGGTGACAGTTCTGGGTCTGAGGGACAGGCACGGAAGTCATCACGATATATGTGAAACTTGACTCAGTATTTGGGATGCATAACATGGAGATGAACTGCGGGCCAAAGACAGAACTTAGAAACATTGACATTGAAGGGAAGAATGGGAGAAGAGAAGATCAGAATGAAGGTGAAGAGTAGTTGAAGAAGAGAAGAAAAGCACACAAGAAGAGCCTGACGGAAGCCCATGAAGAAATTCATTCCAGGAAGTGGAGACGAGTGGCCTATGTGGAAGGCTATGGAGGGGGCAAGGTCAAGACTGAGAAGTGGCCATCAGAGGGGGCAGTAGGCAAAGGCAGTCTCCATAAGCAGTAGGCAAAGGCAGTCTCCATAGGATGAAGGCAGAACTTCAGTGAGTTGAACACAGGTTACAAAGCTTGGGAAAATAACCTGCTATTGAAAGACACTGAACAGTGAAGAGAAGAACAAAAAGGTTCGGGAAGTGGGTGGAAGGAGGCAAGGCTTCAAGACTGCAGTCACTGTTAGGTTGGAGGACACCTGGGCAAGTTTGCAGATTGAAAGGAACCAGGAAGGGGTGGGGGTTGAAGATTCAGGGGTAAGAAGGATAGTGATGGATCTTGGAAGGCAGCAGAAGACAGGATCCAGAACCAAGTGTTATTTTAGGCCAAAGAAGAAATACTTCCAACGAAATAGGAAGGGAGGAAGGAAAGAAGACATGAACTTATTAACAGCAATACTCATTGGCTATGGGGCCAACTCTTGTACAAGGGTTAAGAATGCCCTGGAGTCAGGCTGCCTAGGTTTGTATTGCAGTCACTCCATTTGGGGAAGTGAAAGATATTGGAGAGGAGGGGGTTGTTTTTGCTAACACTTACTGAGCATGCACTGTCCAGCAGTTATTGCTCTAAGATGCAAACAATGTCATAAGGTAAGTCCTGCTCTTATCTCCACGTTCACTTATTGGCATAAGTTAAAGACTCGCCTAAGATCGCACAGTTGAGAAGCCGGGGGCTGGTATCAGCTCAAGCACATGGGCTCTGGAGCTAAGCTACCTGGGTGCAAAACCTTTTTCTATCACACTGAACCACTGTGGGTCTCAGTTTTCTCATCTGTAAAAAAAATGAGTATGATATTGAATTAGCCTCTTCTCTTGTCATGAGCATTATAAATGAGCTAATACGTATAGAATACTTAAGTAGTCCCTGGATGAGAGTGAGCACTCAATAAACATTAGCCATTATTATTATTGTTTATCATAGTGAGACATTGAAGGTGCCTAAATGTGTAATAGAATAGGACTGTTTAAAGGAATTATACATATCCATGTCTGCCCCCAAACTAAAAATCAGAATAGCTCTGAAGAATGAAATTGTGGAAAGTCACCTATTAACCAAGCAATAAGACATGTAACTGACAAGTACCCTCAATCTGGAGCTCTGGGCATAACCTTGAACATATCTGAAGCTGTGAAATTCAAAATGAGGTTGGACAACATGCCCCGCCGGAATTGGCAAGGGTGTGCTGGGCCCTCCCAGTACTCTGAAGGGGCTGGGGTCTCCAGCAGATCCACCTTGAATACAGAGGACATATATAACAGTTGTTATCGGTTGAATTGTGTCTACCCCCAAAAGATATGTTGGCACTCTAACCCTTAGTACCTCAGAATGTGACCTTGTTTGGAAAGTCTAATTTGTTAGAGAGCCAATCAAGTTGAAATAAGGACACGAGGCTAGGTCTGAACCCAATGTGCCTGGTGTCCTTATAAATAGGGGAAGTTTAAAGACACACTTCATGCCATGGGAAAATGAAGGCAGAGATTGGGGTGCTGCTTCTTCAAGCCAAGGAGTACTGAAGATTGCCAACAAACCACCAGAAGCGCAGCAGGATTCATGGGGCAGATTCTCCCTCACAGCCCTCAGAAAGAACCATCCCGGCCAACACTGGACCTCAGACTTCTAGTCTCCGGAACTGAAAGACAATACATTTCTGTGTTTAAAGGCCACCCAGTTTATGGCGCATTTTAATGGTGGCCCTAGCAAACTGGTGCCATAGCCATAATGCTAAGCCATGAAACACACAGCCCTTGCTCTGGTTCTAGGATCACCGAGAAATCTTGGGATTATCTTTGGCCTGCTGCAATGTTGATCTCCTTACATGGAGAGCTAGTCAGAGTATGTGAAAACCAGTTACATTTGTGGTTCTATTTCTCAGTGCATATTAATGAAGTGGCCTGGTTTACACATCAGTCTCTTGTGAGTTTGCACGCGGTCCAAGGAGATTGCGTCACTCTTGGAATATTGACAATACCAGCTTTCTGAGTCACAAAAATGGAGGGTTATTCGCTGTAATGTAATAAAGACTTCTATAAGACAGTGTCATCTGTTGTTTCCTCTGATGGCAAATTTTGGGAATCATGCATTCCCTTCTTAAAAATAATTACACTAAGTCAGAGAGTTTAATTGATCCTTAGTAGATCCCATCTGACTTTGAAGATACCTAAGAAACAAATGGATGCCTATGTTTCTCTTTCCTTCCTTAAGGTTGCGTTTACTTAACACATAAGTCTTTGTATCTAATTGAAGTGGATGTTTTTATTATAAATTTTTAAAATGTAAACCAATTTGTCTCCACTATAAATCATTAAAACTTGAGTCATAATGGAGGGAGGAACAGCAGCATGGGATACAGTTATATGACACCCAGAGGCCATCTTACCCACCATCTGGCCTCTTATTTGTGCATAAATATTCCCGGAACAAGAGCCTATGATGGTCTGAAAAGCTCCAGGAAAAGATAAATGGCATAAAACACTACCAACCACCTGTGACAAGATTCGTTCCAAGACTAAACCATCCTCTAATGCAATAAGTTAAAAAAATGTATCTCTGTAAATCTTTCCCATTACCAGTTTATGCTTTTCATGGAGTGGCTGCACAGGTAGCCAGTTACACAGAGAAGATTCAGAGCCAGGCCTTGAAGAAGTAAATCCTGCCTCTTCCCATTATACCGTGGTGCACCACCCAAACTATTCTAAATTCCATCTTCATTTTCTTTCCTTACAGTGAAACCTCTTCTCATTCTTTTCCCTCTTATCTGAACTCTCCCCAAGAGAAACTTCGAGATAAAGCCTTGACACAACTTGTAGTATCCCTTTATTATGTCGTAAGGACCTGGTCCTGAACTCGCATGGTTCTGCAGCACGGGCACCCTCTCACTGCAGCAGGTACCCCAGTGGGGCATCCAATTTTGCAAGAAAAGGATGGATGGGCAGAGGCTCTGCAGACAATGATTGGCTCAGCAAGGGCTCTGCCAGGTCTTCAAGATGAGAAGAGGCAGCCTCTTGTTACTTCAGAGGGTGAGACTACTGTTTCTCCTTAAGGGAGTAATCAGAGTACAGCTCCTTAGCCCTGGAACAGTGAAAGGGTTGTATACAACCAATGACTCTCCTTTACCTCCCACAGGGTATGGAAGCGCTAACCAACCCAAAGTCTGACCCCTTACTGAAATAACAACCACTGCATAGTCTGAACAAGTAGAATCACCACCCCCCCCAACCTACATACATACATGTATATATAATAATGTGAAGGAGAAATGTTAAAAAGTGCTAGGAGCTTCCATAGGTGGAAGCAACAGAACACATGTTTTTTTCAGAATCCTTCAAGGACGAAATTAAATTTCAGTATGTCTAGATATTCTAAAATATTTGGATAAATGTAAAATATATTGGATCCACTATGGATCCAATCATTCTTTTTTTTAACGTTTATTTATTTTTGAGACAGAGACAGAGCATGAACAGGGGAGGGGCAGAGAGAGAGGGAGACACAGAATCAGAAGCAGGCTCCAGGCTCTGAGCCGTCAGCCCAGAGCCCGACGCGGGGCTCGAACTCAGGGACCGCGAGATCGTGACCTGGGCTGAAGTCGGACGTCTAACCAACTGAGCCACCCAGGCGCCCCTGGATCCAATCATTCTAATGGAAACATAGACTATTGGTCTCCAATTCTTTGAGGTGATAAGAAAACTCCATCTTTTTCATTGATACTACTTACTAAGACAGGGAAATGTTTTAACACACTTTTGGAATGCTTCCTGCTAAAAGGAGTTAAAATAAAGGAATCGATTCTAATTTTCTGTGAAAATCACTTGACTATAATTCATTCTGCCCAAAAATGTTTAATAGAGAGAATGTGCAGAGAAAGATCTAATAGTCTGAGGTGAGAACTTACCCCAAAAAGATGGAAAAAATAAGGGAAAATAGAAGAGGAGCACCTTGAAACAAATTTTGCCTGCTTAATATTCTGCAAAAGTCAAACTGGCTTGCCAGCTCTAGTCAAGTCCTGAAGGTCCAACAAACATCAGAAGAAAGTTGTTAATTTATGTAAATTGCATTACAAAGTCTGTTCTATTGCTTAATGACGGAGTGCCTAACATTCACCTTGTGGTTTCAAAATGCAATTACCTTCTCAGCAGCTTACAAGGGAATACAAATACTAAAAATAATCTTATAAAATACTTTTCCTCCATACTCTGAGATATTTTAAATGCTTTCCTAAGTTAGGCGACATTCTTCCTAGTTGCAAATAAGACTGATTTTATGCGAGGGTCATAAATGTCATTCAGCGTAGGGCAGTAGCATCATGACAGTGTTCAACTAATTAAAAATAATGTTGGGCTGGGAACAGCAGCAAGGGAAATATCAAGCAAAACTGGTACCACCACGCTCTCCGAGGTCTGACTTAGGCTTATTGACTTTAAACTTTATTCTCTACCAACGGCTCAATTTTTTTACAATGTAGTATTACTAGTGCTTATGCTAAATCAATGCATTTTTTATTTGGTAAACACCATGCAAGCTAATCACAGTTGGAAACTCTCTGTATAAAAAGTGAGCCAACTTAAAAAAGAAAAAAAAAAGAGTAGAAACTGCTTTAGTTCGTTTGGGTTGCAATCACAAAGTACACTAGACTGAGTGGATTGTAAATGGCAGAAATTTATTTCTCACAGTTCTGGAGGCTGGGAAGTCCAAGATCATGGCGTCAGCAGATTCAGTACCTGGTGAGAACCTGCTTACTAGTTCATAGATGGCTCTCTTCTTTCTGTATCCTTACAGGGTGGAAGAAGCAAGGGAGTTTGCCGGGAGCTCCCTTTTATAAGTGCACTCATCCCATTCACGAGGGCCCCACTCCCATAACCTAAGTACTTCCCAAAGTCCCCACCAACAAATCCCCTCACACTGGGGATGAGGTTTCAGTATATGAATTTGGGGGGACACAAACATTCCGTAGGTAGCAGAAATCAAAGTATCATTAGCAGAAATCAAAGTATCATCTGAACATAAGCATAGTGCAGTTTGAAGGCTGGTTTCTTAGGGTCACGTCATCAATGCATATGGCTCTCAAGAGCACCATTACTGGCTCCTCTAATGCAAACATTTTTAGGACTTGTAGTTCATATCAGAGAACCTGATCAGAACTGCTGCCAGTAATAATAATAATAATAATAACAATAACAATAACAATAATAATAATAATAACATTTGGGTACCTGCTCTGTATCAAACATTTAATGTGCATGATCTCATTCATTATCACAATAACCCCGCATAAGAGGTTCCATTCCCATTTTAACAGATGAGAAAAGTGAGCCTCAGAGAAATGGTGGGTGGCCTGCTACACATCTAGAAACAAAGAAAAGGTGGGTGGCCTCCTATACATCCAGAAACCAGAGATCTCCAGAAGGCTCTCTGTAGGACTCTACATGACGTCTGGAAATAGGAAAGCAAAATTATGTGACCAAAACATGGATAGATGTCAGTAACTCATCATTCTTCTTGAGGATTCACATATGGAGTTTACAATTTAAAACTGATACAGGGTACCTGGGTGGCTTAGTCGGCTAAGCATCTCTTGATTTCAGCTCATGTCATGATCTCATGACTGTGAGATGGAGCCCCATGTTGGACTCTGTGTTGGGAGTAGAGCCTGCTTAAGATTCTCCCTCTCATTCTTCCTTTGCCGCACCCCTGCTTGCATGTGTGTGTAAGCGCTCCTTCTCTATCTCAAAAAAAAAAAAAAGTTGATATGCATTTGACTCTCTCATCTACACTTGAGCAAAATTAGGGAAACTGAGATAACGCTATCATAATCAGGAGGCTAGTGTGTCCTTGAACCAAAAGGTTCATAGACTACAGAAAAAAATTCTCAAGTTTTGACTTAAACCATTTTTATTTTAATGTCATTTGAATATTCATGAACACAGAACTAGGTATAATCATCTTATTCTTAAAGCTCATATAAAATTATTTTTTTGGGGCTCCTGGGTGGCGCAGTCGGTTGAGCGTCCGACTTCAGCCAGGTCACGATCTCGCGGTCTGTGAGTTCGAGCCCCGCGTCAGGCTCTGGGCTGATGGCTCGGAGCCTGGAGCCTGTTTCAGATTCTGTGTCTCCCTCTCTCTCTGCCCCTCCCCCGTTCATGCTCTGTCTCTCTCTGTCCCAAAAATAAATAAAAAACGTTGAAAAAAATAAATAAATAAATAAATAAATAAATAAAATTATTTTTTTAAAACACCCAAATGTTCAAATTAGATACAAATTACAAAGCCAGTACAGTTCAAATTAGCAGTGGCTCACAGTGATAATGGGGTGCTGGCCTGTCTACACAGAAGTGTTCCAGTATGGCTCACCACTACCATCCCGTTTGAGAATACAGTTCTTCCTCCTTTTCTTGCATGGAAACCTGAGCTACTAAGAAGCTTCAGTTTCCTTCCCTTTCTAATGGATTAAATCCTACATTGTTCTTTTCTCCTAAAATAAAAGTAGTATTGCCACTTAGTGCCTTGAAACCTGCAGCAAGTTATTTGACTTCTCTCTGCCTCATCTTTCTCATCTGTAAAATGGAGATACATAAACAGGACCTATTCACATTGGATTATTGCGAGGATCAAATAAGTCAATAAATGTAAAAGTTGTCACAATTGTGTTTGTCACAAAGTAAATGCTCCTAATTGTTATATATTATTATTGTTATTATTATTATTATTATTATAAATACAATTATTAAGAAAAATATAAACATGGGAACTGAGATAGAGCTTCAATGCTCAGTTGGTAATAAGGTGATCATACCAATGACTCAGAATCTAATTGTATTAAATTGTCACACACATAAAGATAGACTAATTAATTAAAGGTGTATATTGTATATATATTGTAAACTCTAGGGTAACTAGTAAAGTTTTAAAAAGAGATTTTAAAGAATCCAATAGTTGAAATAAAATAGAATAATCAAAAACACTCCACCCAAAAGCAGTCAGAAAAAGAGAAAAAAGAGAACAAAACTGGATGGAATGAATAGAAAGCAATTAAAAATGTGATGGACTTTAATCACACTAGTAATTGCAATAAATGTAAATGATCTAAACAAACGAATTAAAAGACGAAGTTTATCAGACTGGGTGAAAAAGCAACACTCAACAATATGCCATTTGACCAGAAATACACTTTAAATACCAAGCCATATATAGTTTTAAAGACAAAGAATGGAACAAAATATAACATGTAAACACTAACCAAAAATTAAAAAAAAGCTAGTGAGGCTATATTAAAGTTTTATTACCACAGAAATGAATACATAAAAATTAAAAATGTACAATCACCATGTCTGTATCTAAATTTCTGATCTCTAATGATCTCCCTGTTAAAGAACCACAGATCCCTGAGAAATAAGGCTAGGAGATAAAACTGAATTAATCTTACTTAATACCATGCCTCATATGCTTTAGAGCTACCATATCAAATTTATTAATACATTTTTATTTTATTCTTTGAAAACAGATGTTATGGCATTTATTTGTTTGGATGGAGTTAAGATAAAGTAGAACAATTAGCGAGCAGGAATGCTAGACTGAAAGTTGTATATGAATTCTAGCTAGCTAAAAACAAATTTGAATTCTTGTCACGGATTAGGCACATATTTCACTATTAAATGACCACATTTTAAAGATTTCATTTAGCTAGAAGAAGAAACTAAAATGGGATCCTATTTTCAGAATTCCCCAGGTAATGTAGGTCTTAATTAAAACAAAGTAAAACAAAACAGCTTTCTAAAGGAAATGTTTAGTAACTGAAGGGGCAGCAAGACTCTATTATCATTTAAAAAAAACTGAGACATGAAAAAAAAAAGCTGGCGTGGGTAAGCTGAAACATCTTGTCCCACAGTGAAAATCTGGGCCATATTTCTTTCTTGTAGGAGGAAATGAGAATTCCAACACTAGTGGTAACATAGAGTAGGTGGAAATGAAGGAAAATATTTATCAACATATAGTTAACACTATTGGTTTTAAAAGACAGAGATGTGGAGTTGTTTCAACAAGAACAGACAAAGCAGAGTCTGCTAACAGAAAATGACATGATTCAATAACTGGGAAGGTCTTTCATTCACTCTGTACCTTAGTGTCTGTATTTGTAAAATGAGGACTAAGCCCGCTTAGGATGGCTGTTAGGACTGCAAAGATGCACAGGGATAGGTCTCCAGATAGCTGTGCCTGTGCTCAGGGATCCTGGAATCTTGACCAGAGGTGAACAGCCCAGGGGTAGGCATTGTATCCCCTGATCTGGAACAACCAGATTCTCTCAAGCATTTGACATTTCATAAACAAGTTAACTCATTCATTCATTCATTCATTCATTCAACAAATATCTATTGAGTGTCTACTAAGGCCACTGTTCTAATCTCTGTTGAATAAGACTGCAAAAGATATCCTCTTTGTCCTTACATTCTATTGGGAGATACAGACAATAAGCAAGGAAATATTAGATCCCATGCAACAGCAAAAATATAAAAATGCTGAAGTGATGAGGAATGACTAAGAGAGCAGCTACTTCAAGTTGGGTGATGAGAAAACTATCTCTAGGGAGGTGATGAAAAGGAGACCATCACATAGAAAATCTAGGGGAAACCATTAGAGGCAGAAACAGAAAGGAGGCCAGTGTGGCCTGGAGCATTATAATAGGGAGTGAGCATGTAGAGACGAGTTTAGACAAACAGATCAAATCATGTAGGGCCTTGTAGGACATGGTAATGTGGTTAGATCTTATTCTCAGAGCAAGAGGGAGCCATTTGGAAGGTTTAGTCATAGAGTAACATGACCCAATTTGTGGTTTTAAAAGACCACTCTGGCTGAGTGATCCAGAGACTGGGGTAGAGACTGAATTAGAGTAGAGCAAGAGGGAAGCAAAAGACTTGTCAGAAAATGACTTCAGTGTCCGGGAGGAAAGATGTGACTATGGTTACAGTGGGTAAGAAGTGGAGTTTGGAGGTGAAATCAGTAGTCTTTGCTGACATGGGGGGTGTGGGAAAAAATACAGTCACGCAGGGAAGACTGCTTTGCTTAGAGTCTGAGTGACTGGGTAGCTGATAGTACAAAAAAATTTCCTAACATGGGGAAGACTGGAGAAGGAGTAGGGTTTTGTTTTGTTTTGTTTTGTTTTTGGTGGTGGGGGTTGGGGGTGGAATCCCAGAATTCTTGTTAGTCCAGATTAAGTCTGAATGCTGTATTAGACACTGAGTGATGCGCTGAGGTTATGTTCTGGGAGATATCAGAGCTGAGTCATGTTAATGGTGATGTCTAGGTAAGCATCTGCAAACCCTGCTGCCCTCAGGGTGGTCCTGCTTTCTGCCATTCTGTCGTCCTGCTGTTTTGCTTTTCCTGTGACTGCATAAGATGCTCCGACAGACTTTCAATCAATTTCCCTTTTTGCTTAACTAGGTTTTCATCATGTATTGTTTGCAATCCCAAAGGACCTTAATGAATCTTGTTGTTAAGAAGGTCATTTCTAAGGTGCTTTCTGGCTTCACTACTTTATGAAACTAAGAAGCTGTTTTATAACTAAACCTGGTGTTTAACTAAACTGAGAGTACATGTACTAAGTACATGTTTAACTAAACATGAGAGACCCATGTACTAAGGGCTTTGGCATACTTTATCTCATTCAACCCTTACAAGAACAACTCGGAACTGGTGGTGACTATCCTATTTTGCAGATGAGAAAACTGAGGTTCAGGGTCTCACGTGACTTGTCTAAGGTCACAAACAGCGTTAGAGCTGAGTTTCAAGCCCAGATCAGGTTGACCCCCAAAGTGCATCATCAGTTGCCACTGTTCTGCACTGTCTGGACCAGGTTTTCCCTCCCATGACTGGAGATGATTCAGTGAGGGCCTGAAACAAAATTCATGATCCGTGTGGTCGTGGTATGGGAACGGCAGGAACGTATGTGTTGCACGGTTCTAAATAGAATGTGTAGCGTTCCAAGCTCCACCCCTCTTCAGCTCAGGACCCTGTGCTCCTCAGTGTCATTCAGCAAAGCAGAGCCAACACAAGACACACATCTTCATATCGGCCTTGGGTGGGAAGGCAGGTCACTGGGACCTTGTGATTTGGGAGGACACGAGATACCTTCAACAGTCAGACACTTTATAGATTGGGAAACTGAGGTCTAAATAGGCCATTTTCCAGGATTGCATGGCTAATTAGTTAAGAGTTAAAGTTTAACGACCACATTTCTTGAGTCTATGTCTAATTCAAAAATTTCCAATGTTATTATGGTGCTATCTCCTCTCCCACTTGACAATGAGGTCTTGGAACCTTTCCTGAAGGGATGGGTCATCAAGTTTCTGTTCTCAATCTTCCCCATGTTAATTTATTTTAATTGAGATTTAAGATATACATATAAACTTTAAGCATACAATGCAATGAGTTCTTACAGTATAACCACCATCAGCGTTAACTAGTTCCTAGCTCCGGATATAAAATCTTTCTAGCACTTTCGAAGGCTCCATTCTGCCCCTTACTAGACAGTAACCACCTTCCCCACTGCCTGAGGTAACCACTATTCTGAAGTCTATCACCATAGATTAGTTTTGTCTGTTCCTAAGTGTTATTCAAATGGAATAATAGATACTTACTTTTAAAATCGGTCTTCTTTTACTCTACATTATAATTGTGAGATCCATCTATGTTGTTCATAATAACTTATTTTTTTCTATCGCTGTGCAGCATTCCATTGTGTGAATGGATCTGGACTTATTCATCCACTTTCCTGGTGATGGACATTTGGGTATTTTCCCTTTTGGGACTATTATGAATAAGGCCACTGACAACATCCTGTATGTGTTTCCTGGTGAATATACAATCATTTGTCTAGGGAAGTAGATTACTAGATCATAGTGTAGACATACATTTAGTTCTAGAAGACACTGCAGTTTTCCAAAGCGTTTGTAATAATTTTTCTTCCTACCGGCAATAAATGAGAGTTCCAGTTGTTCTACTGTCTTGCCAACCCTTGGCATTGACTGTCTTTTTGCTTTTACCACTCTGTTGGCTGTGTAACGGTATCTCATTGTGGTTTTAATTTGCATTTCCCTGATGAATAATGGTTTTGGCCATTGGATATCTTCTTTTTTGAAATGTCTGTTCAAGTACTTTGCTGATGTTTAATTGGATCGTTTGTCTTTCTCTTACTGATGTTTAGGATTTCTTGATATATTCTAGAAATGAGTCCTTTGTCAGATATATGTATTGTGAATATCTTTTCTCAATCTGTGACCTTGCATTTTTATTTTCTAAGCGGTATCTTTTGATGAGTAAGAGCTCTTAATTTTTAATAAAGGTCAATTTATCCATCTTTTTATTATGGTTAGCGCTTTTTTGTGTCTTGTTTAAGAAACCTTTGCCTACCCTAAATCTTGCCTCTTTAAATTCAGGAAGCTCAGAAACCATTTAGAAGTTGTGTGTATTTGACAGGTTTGGAAAATGCTGACAATTAAACTTTTTTCAGGCATAGGAGAGGAAAGATGTTGGGAGGTCAGCAGGGAAGGAGCACAGTGGTGCCCAAGCAGGTGGAAATGTATGGGATGCTTTGGAAGGCAGTAATCAAGGACTTATAACTGGAGTTGGTGGGGATAATTTTTTCTTGAGAGAAAATAACAGCAGCAACCATCAGACCAATCTGAGCTATAATGAGCCTTTTACTGATCCCACCCCCATGCTTTTGATAGACAATAGTCAGCACCTCACTTAGCAGTTACCATAATCTCCTGACCATATTTAGAGCAGGGTCCCAGCAGAGTGCTGCAAAAATGGTACGTGTGCAAACAATGTTCTGCCTTTCTTAGAACAAGGTGGACTATAAATAAATAAGGAGTCACAAGTATCCAGTGTTTGTACTGAATATTTCTAGTTCATCACTTCATATTCCCTTGGCCCCACCTGTGTTTTACTCCATCCACTGTTGTCGTAACCAGTTCTGTGTGGGTTCTGATCGGCTTCATGGAGTTGCAACCTGAGGGTCTTTCACCTCAGTCCCTGTTCCTTTCCATTCCAGGCTTTTCTGCTGATACAGAGGCAGATACCCCAGGAACATATTTGGTATTTATGCATGCACATACCGAAGGGGAGGGGAGTTACAATATGTGAGGAGAAACTTGGGCCCATGGGGGCTGGGAGCCAATGAGTAAATGACTCCTGGTTCCTTTCCTTGGATAGAAGGTTCTGTACAATGTTTCACAGAGCTTCTCGGGTTTTGTAGGGAATCCAGCAACCAGCCACCATAGCAGGGGCCTGCTCCACTACCCATTATCTTTGCACTGGTTCCACCTCCTTCCCTGCTTCCCTCTATGTGACCTCCCTTTCTAGTCATTAGCTCGCACTCACCAGGAAAATGCTTACACTTCAGCTTTAGTTCAGGCTTTGCTTTCTGGGCACCCGGGCTAAGAGAGCACTCAGTAAGACTTCTGCTTGATTCATTTGACTTTATTGGATTTCAAACGTGGATCAATTTTACAGCTTCAAAGGAAGACTCGTAGCTTTTCTAGGGAAGGTATCATTATGAATAAAGACCAACCAATTGGCTACATACCAATTCAGCCATAAGGATAATTTATTCAAGAATCAACATGAAAGGGGTGCCTGGGTGGCTCAGTCGGTTAAGCATCTGACTTCAGCTCAGATCATGATCTCACGGTTTGTGGGTTCGAGCCCCGTGTCAGGCTCTGTGCTGACAGCTCAGAGCCTGGAACCTGCTTCAGAGTCTGTCTCCTTCTCTCTGCCCCTCTCCCACCCGTGCTCTGTATGTCTCTCTCTCTCTCTCTCAGAAATAAATAAATAATAAAAAAAAATTAAGAATCAACATGATTCTCTGTTAGCCGCAGAGCTGAAAATATTTCTCTGTAGACTGCTGTTGGAGAGGGTCCAAGACCAGGATCAAAATTTATGTTGGTTCATGAGCTAATCAAGGCATTGAAATCGGTTAAACCAATTCAATATATGAGAAATGTAGTAAAAAGCTGACTATCCAAGAAATGTGAACTTGTCATTGACTCTCACAACCAGCGCATAGTCCTGTCCTCAATTGGAGGCCTTTGTGGTCATGATCGCCATCTTATATGCCTGGCAAGCTGAGGTGCTCAGAACATGTTGCTGAGGTGGTTAAGAGGGAGCCTTTCTAGGTACTGCTGAGGCATTAATGAAAGAATGCTGTAGATAGAACCAGCATGCTACAGAGTGGGGCTGTTGTGTACAAAATGCCACCTGATGTAAAGGAATGTAATGAGAAGTAGGCAGTGTGTCAATAACAGTGTGACATCTGAAGGGGCTGTGTGGCTCCAAGACTGGCTTGTTTTCATGTTTAAAGAGCCAAACAACGAGAGCTGTCAACAGATGGCTCAATTGAAATCACTTTCTCCCTGGCCTGCTCAGTGCACTTCTCCTGCAGGAATCCCGGGCCAAGAATGATGCTGTGCATCACCGAACAGAGAAGGCACATCAATACTTCCAGGCCAACGGTCAGCCTCTGGTACACCTAAGCCCCAGAGAACTACACTTTCTA
Organism: Neofelis nebulosa; assembly: GCF_028018385.1. Taxonomy (NCBI): domain Eukaryota; kingdom Metazoa; phylum Chordata; class Mammalia; order Carnivora; family Felidae; genus Neofelis; species Neofelis nebulosa. Next base: position 47,600,192 of record NC_080787.1, read on the forward strand.
GCTTTTCCGGATAAATGGACGTGTTCTGGAATTACCATCTTCCCCTTGTGGGCAATGTTAAAGGCTACGAGACAACGTAGAGAAGACCAGGGAGGGTTAAAGAGAGGTGACGATGGCAATGGTGACGTTTATGACATCTATGACTTTCTGGAAGTCAGTTTTCTCTGCTCACACAGCCTACTAGCATCCCGTTTTATTTCAGCTGCCCTCACATTTATCAGACTCTGGCTGACGTGACTGTCTCCTCACTAGTGTGAGAGCTCTATTTTGGAATTCTCAGGCTTCCGCACAGTGCCCGGCTCATTGCAGTAGCTCAGCGAATGTTTCTGGAAGGCTTCTGAAGCCTTTGCTCAGATGCCGTCTTCTCAATGAGGGCTCTCCTGGCCGCCCTGTTAAAATTTCCACCTCTTGCCCCAACTCATAATTCCACATTGCTTTTACTTTTTCACTAAGGCACAAATTACTCACAGCATACTATGTAACTTATCCATTTATTATTTTCCCTATCATCTCTCTCCTCCTGCTAGAATGTTCCATGGTAGTCATTTCTGACTGTTTTGTTGGGTGGTATACAATGGGCACATGATAAATTCTGCTTGGATAAAGAACTTCCATCTCCAAATGAAAATTTCTGTCTTTAAGCCCACTCAGAGCCAGTTTATTCCTCCCCTTGTGATTCCAAACCTCCATTTAGAAAAAAACACAATATTTTTACTTCACTAATTATTTATTTTGCACTGACTCTATGCCAGGCACTGTGCCGGGTGTTGGAGAAACAAACATGAAGAAGACCGGGTCCCTGCCTTCGAAGAGTTTAGGGTTAGTGAGGGGACATCTACAAACATGGGCCACTGTAATGCAGTGCAACAAATATGATGAAGGAGACACCCACAGGGTGCTAAGGAAACACAGAGGAGAGCACGTGTGCCTCCACAATCAGCTAGGGCTCTGGTGGAAATCAAAGCCCTGGTGCGCGGGCGCTTCGAGGCTGTATAGATATTAACTAGAGAGGATGTGTGAGGATGGAGGGAGGAAGACACGGGGTCATGGTGGTAGCTGAGAACAATGAGCCTCAAAGCTCAACTGTCTATGGTCAAAAGGTGATGACATTGTTTTCTTGTTGTATCACACACTCGGCATATATCTGCCGTGCTCCTGTTCTGTGCTAAGTTGGGGTTGCAGCGATAAACAAGAAAGACGAACATTTTTGCCCTCGTGGAGCTTACATTCTATTGAGAAGAGACAGTTAATAAAGTAAATAGGTACGTTATATATTATGAAATAAGTGCTGTGGACAAATGCAGAGCAAGGAAGAGGGGTGAAGAGAGACGGGGATGTGTACTGCAATGCTCAGGGTTCTAATACATTCACCTCTCTGTGGATCATCCTGACACCCTCTGTTAGAAACCTTCCTGCAGATGGTGTTGGCCGGCCTATGGTATTAGTGGCTTTTCTGAAGGAAGAAGGAAGGAAAGAAGCCTTCATGTGTCATAGTAATGATAATAGTAATAACAATTTCTGTTCGAAAAAGGACTTTCCTGTGAAAGCCCTCAAGTAATTATCCAGCAAGTGGACAAATGAAAGGACATTCACGAACAGGCATCAGACAAGGACATGGAGAGGAGGCCCAGGTGCAGTGCTGAGGCACGCAGGTGCCGAGCCAGGCAGCCCGAGCTGGGATCCCAAGTCTGCCACTTCCAGGCTGGCTGACCTGGGCAGTTCCTTAATCTCGCAAAACCTTACACTCCACACTGTGAAAGATAAATGGTGATAACAGTACTTACTTTACATGGGAGTGTGAAGAATCAATGAGATGATGTGGAAACACAGTAAAGTACAGGGGCCGGCAAGCAGCAAACACTCATCGCTGTCAAACGTTGCTCATAGAGCCAAATATGGTTTCCTCGGAGACCCCGGAGAGCATAAACCCTTCTCTTAGACACATTGGCCTCTTTGTAGCACAAAAAGGCGAGAAGTCGGAACTATGGGAGAGGTGAGGCAAATGCTGGGCTGGGTAGGGCTGAGGGTGCTTTTCTTGGCAGAGTCTAAGGTAGAAGGAGACCAAAGAATCCAAGCGCAGAACTGCTGAGTGAGTGGGAGAAGGGAAGAGTAGCTTCTGACAGCGTGAAATATGGTAAAAGTTGGGCAGACCTGCAGGATAGGATGGGGGCATTTATGGCCATGTCACGTAAACAATAAACTGAAGAAACTCCACATTTAGTCTGCAAAGGAAGATCTGCATGTGTGAAGGACGACAGAGTAGCTGTCTTCAAAGAACAAAAGCTAGGGAGCCTGGCTGGCTCAGATGGTAGAGCATTAGACTCTTGATCTCAGGGTTGTGAGTTCAAGCCTCGCAGGGCTTGTACCTCCACAGGGTGTGGAACCTACTTCAAAAACAAACAAACAAACAAACAATAACAACAAAACCAAAGAACAAGAGCATTTTTTTCTGGCAAAGAGAGAGCAGACTTGCTCTGTTTACTCATACTACTGCTGTTACCAGGACAAATAGGTTGAAGTTACAAGGTGGCAGAAACAAAAGAATAATCATGGCAACAGTCACACTAAGGAATGAGGGTGGGTCCCATCACTGGAGGAGTTCAAGGACAGGCTGGAATACTGGAAGGGAGATGGCTACATCAAGGAAGGGGACCTTCGTCGTCTCTCCAGTTCTTCCCCACCCTAAAGTCCTGACTTACAGCCTCAACAAAGGGGGCAAAAAGACATGAGAAGCCTGGAGGGCTCCAAGGTTGAAAATAATTTTAATAAAGATGATCAATAGATAAGAGATGGAGGTGAACCTACTGATAAGTTTATACAAATAAAGTCAGGAGGTGATGATAATAGCGTCCATGAAGAGTGCCCCCAATACTGTTTTGCTTAATCCTCACCATAAGCCTGGATTAATATCACCCTCATTGCCATTTCAGACGTGAGCAAAGGAGACCTAGAAAGCTCAGGTCTCTTGCCCATGTGTTCTGCCAGAAAGGGTAGACCTATAACTAGACCCGTTTTCTGACTTCTAGTCCACTATATTCTTTCCAGTTCACTCTACACAATCCATACAGGACTATGAAAGGGCATAAAAATGGAGACATGGGTGTTTAAGGAATTATAACAGCCTCCTGGAGAGCCTAATGGAGAGTCCATATTTATCTCCTTTTTCCTATTTAGGCTACACTCCTGGGGTCCTGTGATCTTCCTAAATTATGGCTCTTAACACTCTGATGGTTCTCATGGCTCATGGTATTTATTACAGTGGTTTGGTTGGTGGTCAAGGTCATCCACAACATTAGCTATCCTCACTCCTCCCTCTACAGCATTATCTTCCCCTACGCTGTATATACTGCTGTAGGACAAGTGGAGGACAATAGAGAGTGGTGGGGATTGCGGGATGCTTGCTTTGTTGAAAAGAGGAGACTTAGCTCATCTTGAGCCAAGAAATGGAGTCAGGAGGTGATGATAATACAGTTCTTGAGGACTGTCCAAACTGTTGTGTTGAATTCTCACCATAATTCTGGGAGATCAATGGCAGCCTGTGGGAAAAGAGATTCAGTGATGCCAGTTCTATCAACTCTTTAAGAGAAGATAGGATGGAGATTTTAAATGTAGAATCTCCCTAATTTTTAAAGGTTAGCAATGAATTATGTTTAATAAAACAACATGGTACAGGACAAATAAAACCAACCTACAAATCTCGTTCATAGGTGGCATTTTTTTCAACTTCTGGTCTAAAGATGCACCATTTATTTATTTATTTTTTAACAAGTAAGGCTTTATTTTTAAAAAGTATTTAATTATTTATTTTGAGAGAGGGACAGAGAGAGCAAGTGGGGGAGGGGCAGAATGGGAGAGAGAGAGAGAGAGAGAGAGAGAGAGAGAGAGAGAGAGAATCCCAAGCAGGCATTGTGCTGTCACTGCAGAGCCTGATGTGGTGCTCAAATCCATGAATAGTGAGATCATGACCTGAGCCAAAACCAAGAGTCAGATGCTTAACCAATGGAGTCACCCAGCACTCCTAAAAATGTACCTTTTATATGAAACTGGTCTTTATTTGACCAACTTGAAGGGAGTCCTGCTTCCTGGAAGCCCATTATTACTAACATGCACCTTTTTCAGGGCACTTACACCAGTCAGCCCTGCTAGACTGTAAGATTTTGAGGGAACAAGTTTTCTAGCTTTTGAGGATTAACATGGTGCTCCATTCACATTAGGTACTTATGAACAATTTGTGAACTTGGATTTAACAGAAAAAGACTTTAAAGGACTCAGTTTCGCTTACATTTGAAGCCAATAAAAGGGGTTGATGAGAAAGGTTCCAGACTCCAAGCATGGGTAATGACAATAATTGCCTGGAGTAACTGTGTAGGTGGATTAAGCAGAAGGTTCAAGGGGAAGTTGAGATATTCAGAGTTTCATATTATGCTCATTCAGACTCAAGAGCTTAAAGTACTTTTGGGTTTATTTCACTTCCAGGTACAAGAAAGAATCTGGAGCTGGAACACCACCAGGCAGTCTATAAAATTTTTTGTGTTTAGAGCTTCTATTCTGTAACACAAATTAGAAGGAAGACTGAATGAGGGCACATACTGTCCTGTTCCAACACACTCAGTAGAGAAACTTTGTTTCCCAATATTTGTAAAAAAGAATGAAGACGGATTCATATTTCTTCCAAAGAAATCTCCTATTTGACCTAACGCAAGATTGCTGCTTGCTCATCTCATCTTAGTATTGGCAAATAAATAGTGGCTCTTAATAATTTTCGATTTTTGCCACAGTGTTGAACCAAAGGAAGCAATTGGTATCATCAATATTAGCAACCTCATGGGAAAATTCGTCTGTGTTATCATTTTTGCAGTCTTGAAAGACCTGATGGATTTTTATTTAATTTTTTTTTCCACTAAAATGGTTGATGCCCTGTGCAGGAATGTTATTCAGAAAATTGTGTGGACTTCAGGAAAATGACATATTTGTGGCTGGAGTTAATATGTGATCTTAATAGAGCAGAACTGCTGTGTCTTTAACAGAACTAAATCTCATGATTGGACTCAGATGAATTTAAGGTATTTTCATCATCAAAGTTTAGAGAGGAAGAGGAAAGAAAAATAGTAGCCATTTATGGAGTAGCTGTATGCTTTAAGTACCTTCTTATTCCATTTATAACACCCTAAAGAATAGCATTATTCTATCTGCTTTACAAATGAGAAAACTGTGACTCAGAGATCAAGAAAACTCCCCAAGACTACAAAACTAGTAACTGTTAGAGTCAGGATTCCAGCCCTGGATGGTCTGGCTTTAAAACCTACTCAGAGACCTCTTCATGATACCCAGTGCTCATCTTGGGATCTTTCCTTCCAGTGGACTACCAGAGAAATTAAATTACTTGCTCCTGGGTCAGCCCTCCTTCTGTCTCCCCACAGCCCACGGTGCATCATGGGCTTTGTTGCATCTCTGAAGGGCAGAGGAAGGCTGAAGACATCTCAGTAGCTCTGGAGGCAGAAACTTGCTGGCTTATTCAACATAGTTCCAGCCCTATCCAATGGCTTCAAAGGATCTGAATGATACTCTGGATCTGATTAGAGATCAGTTGCCATTTCTTAATAAAGTTCTGTCTGCAAACAGACAGAACTACCCCAGTGGTTAGCAACAGTACATAAAGCAGGGTAAGTGTGAAGGACACCTAGTCAGCATGGACAAATGGCAAGTGCCACGGCACTGAGATGGGACTGGGGAGGCTGCCTGCTGGGTTCTAATTTCACCAGCTGATCTAAAGGGAAGTGGCCGCATTGGAGAGCACTTGGTACGTGCCATGCTTTTCAAACCCCAGATCAAACCTCGCCTCTTTCATGAAACTTGACAAATTTCTCCTAAGTCTGTGTGTTCTGAGGATTCATTAACCCTTTCTGTGCTGTTATTCAACATATGTGAATTCTCGAATGTGAGTTCTCAAGTCATTTCTTTAAAGGGTACATTTGTCACCTGCACTAGACATTGCCACGCGCCCCTCAATATCCACCTTCCTCTTCTGTTTATGATCCTGAGTTTTAGTTGGGCACAGGGCTACCAGGAACATTCTCAGCCTCTGTTGCATCCGGTGGTGTTTATGTGTCCGTGTTTCCAGTTGAATCTAGGAAGTAGTGATGTGGATATGTGCCCATTTCGGAGCCTACCCTGACAGGCAGAGACGTTCCCTCTGCCCTTCCTCCATCTTGCTGAATAAAACAAAACCAGCAATAAACTCAAGCACCATTACTTCACTGCCCCATCTAACCTTTATTCGGCATCTATTAAATTTTGACTATTGTATGGAGGCAAGACTGCTGGCACGATGGCAAAAGGACATGGCCTCAAATGTTTCTCTCTCTTTGCTTTGTGGCTGCTAAATTCAGGGAATTTTAGCCCCTACGAATATCTTTTAGCAATAATATAATATTAAGTTGTGGTCTTTTGTTTGTTCTGTGTGTGTATTTGCTTTCGGGAGGGGCTCGGAATAGTCTAGTTCCTGCATTTAACATCACTGAATTTTTATCCCCAAGTTGTTAAAAATCTGAAGAGCCTTAAGGCAGACTTTTTGGATAGAGGACATCTGTCTGTGAGTGTAAGTTTGTCTCCTGCACCCACAGAATAGCCGACTCTCCAGGGCAGGGATTAGGGTTTGGATTCCTGATTTTAGGTTCCTGGCTCTAGGAGACAATCAATACATGTCTGCTGAGGTGAAAGTACTTCCTGAGTACCATAGTGCTAACAAACACACCTTCCTTCCCCAAAATACAACCTTGTTGAATCGCAATCTGATGACATCCTCCAGACCAGCTGCCAATCTGTTTTGACTTCTTTCCTCTTTAAAAAGAAGAAACAGAGGGATAACCAAAGGCAATTAACAAGGTGATTTGGAGATGCTGGGACTCTGCCTCTTCCTGTCTGGCCGGGCTGAGGGCTGAGGCAGTCCCCTCCTCTTTGATGGAGCTGCAGGAGTAGCCTTAGTGTGGCCACAGTCACAATACAACCAGAGAGGATTTTCTGTCAGAGCAGACGGATGAGTCACTCCTCTGCTTAAAATGCTTTCCGTGGCCCGATCCGATTGGACTTGAGCATAAGGTCCATCATTATGTGGGCCTGGCATCCACCCAGGCATTACTTCTTAGCAGCATCACAATTTTCCCTGGCATTTCGGCTCTGACACAGGCCCCTTCCATTCCCAGAGCTATCTCCTCCGACTTCTATCTTTCCTTCACCTATCAAACACCTACTTAACCTGTAAAGCTGTAATCTAAGAGTTGTCCCTTTGGGGAAACCTTTCTTCATCATCCCAGACCACCCTCATATCGATTCCCAAAGCATACTGGGTTTACCCAAACCATAGCATTTTCTAAACTTTATGTATCTATTTACCACCTCCACTCCTCCACCAGCCTGTGAACTCCTTGAGGCCAGAGGCATGTCTCCATTCCTGAACTCTCAAGTATGGAAGCAGTGCTTACTACCTTACAGGTGCTCCATCATGTTTGATAAATGTGGGGGGAACAGATGAGACGTCTCATAGGCATTGGTAATAATTTATTGATCACCCATCTACCAGTAGCCCTTAACCTAAATCTGTACCTTACTTTTACATAAATAAGAAAAGTCATAAAGAAGACATAGCATGCATTCAAGTCTTTTTGTTTCCAAAGACCAAATTGCTTTACACTAAACAAGTATGCCAAGTTATTTCTTGGGTCTACTGCCAAGAACTATATATACAATGAGGATGCGAGATAAGAATAAGTAAACTTTAATGTCTCTACTGGGCGGGTACATAACTTGGGGGAATGCTTCTATCCTGAATTTCTCGTTGAGAGCATATTTCCCACCTGCATCAAAGGGCTGGCATGAAGAAACACTCAATGAAAGATGGTCCAGTCTTCTGAAGCTTATGGAAATGTTGATTGTTGTTAATAATAGGGTAAGTGTTATTTAAATATAGAGTATTATTTTGCCGAGCACTACAAAGTATGGAACACTTCTTACAATGTGAGAATATAAAGTAGATCATCCACTAACCCACTCATTAATGATTCAGATCTACTGAGTATTTATTCAGGCAACAAAGAGTAGAGCTTTTAGTTCAGTTCTTGCTTGCTTCTGTGTGTGTGTGTGTGTGTGTGTGTGTGTGTGTGTGTTTTAAGTGTCACAGAATTGTTTACTAGTCTTATGACACAAGTTAATAAGGAGTCAGAGGTAGGTGCACATGGCAGGTACAGAGTTTTTAGGGCAAGAAGCCTATTAAGCCAAAGAGAAATTGAGCTCAGCTTGGGTAATTAATCTAATTTCCACCTATCTCCGCAGTTTTAAAATAGAAATGAGAAGTGAAGGTCAATATTGAAAGTATTGCAATTACAGTTTAGCATTACTGTGGTGAAAATAGTCTATAAGTCCATTTAAAACTCCTGCTCAAGGAGAGGTGTTTAAATCTGTTTTGAAGACATGGGTTGCGAATTCAATCTCTCTTTACATTACAGGGCATCTTGCCTTAAACCTCTGTGTCCTGCCATACATACCTCTCTCTGACTGCTGATTACACCTGGCCTTTTATCTAAAAACCGAGACCTTCCCTTCCAAAGAAGGTGGTCTAACTGAATGTTCAAGGACACTCAGAATCGGAGCTTGTCATTCCTTTGTTAACATACATTTTCTCAATGCTTCCACAAGGTAGCCTCTCGAAACACAGCGGTGGACAAGGGGAAAAACCCCTGCCCTCAGGAAGCTTGCATTTGGTGGGAGGGGATGGAAATAAACTCACAGTGTGTCACCTTGTGATTGTGTTGTGACAGAACACAAGGCAGGGTGAGGGGTGGAGAGTGACCAGCAGGGCTGTGCTATTTTAGATTGGGGGGTCAAAGAATGGCTCCATAACAGAAGAGCACGCCGGGTGGACCGCCAGGTGGACTCTAAGAGCACTTCGAGCAGAGCTCACAGGAAACACGAGTTAAAGAGATTGCCTGGCATGTGCCGGGAGCAAGGTGTTTAGAGCCAAGTGAGAGGAAGAAATACCCAGAGGAGATGAGGTGGACAAGGCAGCGGGGGTAAGGTCTGATGAACCTTGAGGACCACAGCAAGGCCTTGGGCTTTATTCTGAGTGAGATGGGAACCACTGAGCCTCTGAATTTTGGCCAAGTCGGGGTGGGGGGTTTCCAGACTGCTTCCCTTTCCATTAACTCAGTCACATCAGCAACTTCCGCATGGCTTCACTTCCTCCACCCCCAAGTGGCTGCGGACTGAGGATACTTCCTGTTTATCCAGCCACTTGATTTCCTGCTGCCTCCTGCTCTCAAGGGGGCGCTTACCTAGGGGCATCTGGAAAAGACAAGAGGAGGCACAAACCAGAGAAGACACACAGCCAGAGAACTGCAGCATCCCTGCCACCTGTCTGGGTCTCTGGTTTCCTCCCCGGTTGCTGAGCCAGTGGCTTCCCACTCCAGTTCTGTGACCTCGGAGTGTCACTGAGGAAGGGCACTGCTGCCCCTGTGCAAAGCTGAGTTGAAAACTGCAGGGGAAGAGTCTGATGTAATTAGGGGCGGGAAAAGTAAAGTGCCCAGGCAAGATAACTCAAAACTATATCAGAAGTCTACTAATATTGAAAATGATGATGGTGATGGTGACGAAGGCTAACTTTACTTATGCCTGTTCTGTCTGCTAGTCACTGTGTTAAGTTTTTTTACATACTCAAATGCAGGGGCTCCCCGCTACTGACCTCTGAGGTAGATACTATTATTTTCTTCCTTTGGTAGTTGAAGAAACTTGAGGCAAAGAAGTAGGTCTCCTTGCTCAAGGTCACAGAGTCAGTAAGTATCCAACTAGCCAAACAGAGAATTCTAGGTATTAGGCTGTCTGACTTGGAGGCTGGGGTTGCTTCCTTCTCACATGCCCTATGTCAACAAAGGAGACTTCTTTAGAGGCTGGAGCAGTGTGGTCTTTTTTTGGGAAAAATGAAATGGAGTGGAATAAAGGCCAATACTGCATCATGACAGAGCACAGGCTTTTGCACCCAACAGACCATTAATCTCTGTATTTCTGGAGTCTACTGTGAGACCTTGAACAAGGAAGGCACTCAATACATATTTGATGAATGAATGAATGAATCAATGAATGAATAAAAGCACTCTGCATAGAGCCTGACAAATGGTAAGTGCTCAATATATTGTTGCTATTATTAAGTGTGCTCACTGCTGATGCTTCCTATTTTAGGAAAAGTGGCCTGAGATGACTGTCTTAGTCAATACCTGAAAGCTCAGTGAAGTCACAGAAGATGAAATCAATTCTATTAGATGTATTATCGATGCAGGCAATGATAATACCTACCCCAAGAAATCTTGGGTTCTGAACAGAATCCCAGTCCCAGCTTCCCCTTATGAATTGTGTGATCTTATTTACCTTGGAAGTGTCCTGTGAGAACGCTGAGTTTTGCATAATTTAGAAAGCACTGTCCACAAGTAAATTATTATTATTGTGATTAGCACCCTCATCACTGCTGCTCCATAGTTCTTCACAGGTCACCCCTCCCCCGTCAGTGGAAAATGTTCGTGACCCCAGGAAAGCAGCAGAAGAGCCGTCACGCCAGGTGTTATCAGTCTATTGGTGAGCCCTAGGGTTTTCCATCACTTTCCTTCCCTCCTCCCCACAACTAGAAGGCATTATTAGATTTTGAAACAAATTTTAAAATGGAATCCAGAACCGATGCTATGCCTAGGATTGTCACAATGTTAGATTTATTGAGAAAAGTAAAATGATCTCAACTAGGGATCTATAGAAAAAAAAAAGTAGTGTTCCTACCTCTGATAAGAAATACAAGCCAGAAAGGGTGTTTCAAATACTAGAAGAAATATTATATATGAGTTCAATGTCTTATCCTCTAAGAGTTACATCTTTTCCCCCAATAATGAAATAATGGCTTATTAATTAATCCTTGGGGATTAATCCTGTAGTAGCAGAAAGAATGAAGCAAACCACAGTTTGATTCCCCGTTCTGCCAAGTAATGGCTACGTGATCTTGTGGCAAAAAAATTTGTTTCTCTGATTAGGAATCTGTTTTTAATGGGGCAATAGCCTTGGCCTATTAAGGGGATGTCAAGGAATGCCTGGTGTGTGCCTTTTGCTGACACTTAGAAGTAGTCAGTGAATTGGGGGCGCCTGGGTGGCTTAGTCAGTTAAGCCTCTAACTCTTGATCTCAGCTCAGGTCATGATCTCATGGTTTGTGAGTTCAAGCCCAGCATTGGGCCTGTGCTGACAGCGTGGAGCCTGCTTGGGATTCTCTCTCCCCCTACCTTGCCCTCCCCCATTCGTTCTCGCACACTCTTTCTCTCAAAATAAATAATAAATAAATTTTAAAAAAAAGAACTATTCAGTGACTGGGAAGAGTTGTTAGAATTTCTAAATTGCTTATCTTGATAACATATAATATTGTTCTAAGGAGATGAAAATCTCTTGGGGTTTACATTTGTCATCATGTGGAATGGTTTAATGATCAACATATTAAATGGCTCCCCGAAATCAAATCTTTGGGGCACAGCATGAACACTGATCACCTATTCCTTTAGAACCACCGGAGATGACGGAAAAATCTTACAACTAAGCAGCAAACTACCTTATTGTTGAGACACGAAGAATATTATGGAAGGTGCTATTTTGAGGGATCAAAGCTGGTCTGTGGTCTAATCTACCAGAGAAGGATAAATTTGCTAACATCATCTTTCTAGAAGTGGAGGGATCAAGACCTTTTGAAAAACCTTTAAAAATAGGTGTTCATAGTTCAGGGCTCACATACTGGATTCTGGAGGAGCAATTGTGCCACTAGACTGTAAAGATACACAGATCCCTTTGGTCTATAATAATAAGAAGAAAAGACCATGGGTTTCCTAGCATTTCCCCTGCCTTCAGGAATTGTTTAGGCTTCTGTCTAATTTTTTTTGACAGGAACCTTCTCCGGGCTCTTAATCCCCTGACAAGTTTAAGAGCTAGATAGGCCAGAGTAGAAGAGAAGAAACCTTCCACGGTCACGGAAGGAAAAAAAAAAAAAGAAAAAAGAAAAATATATAGTGTATATATGCAACATATTGTTGTGTGTGTGTGTGTGTGTGTGTGTGTGTGTGTGTGTGTTTTCCACCTAGATACATTTCATCAAAAAAGGAATATGAAAGTACATACAGTGAATATTTTCAAGGGAAGGTCTAACTTGGTAGATATTTCATTCTCAACTACTTTTCAATTCTCCATTCTAGATAAAATGGAGAGAATACAACTTGTACCCGCTTGAAATCCTCATTAAATGAAATTGCATTGTGTTTTTATAAGTCGTATTTGGAATGAGTTTAGATTTAGAGCTGGGAAAGGATACATTCTCTTTACGTAAACAAATTCTAGGCCACGTGTGGGCTGGAGAGTTTATGACCTCTCTGGAAAGCTGAGCTATTCACCACAAAGTCACGATGGCTATTAAGCTTCCAACCTAAACAGATCAAGTGATAATAAATGTTTCAGATATCATTTTCCTTCTTATTGTCAATTCTGAGCTTCATCAGAAAGTACTAAAACAGGCTATTATAAATTATTGATAGTTGTATTTGAACAGAATCCGATGCAAACGGTACTCTCTGAGTTTTACATTTAAATCTACTACTTTGGGAGAGCAGTGTTAACAAGGATGTTGTGTCACTGTTGTTGCTCAATAAATCTGGCACTTAGGGTAGAGGTGGAAACTGTCAGTGTCTCAGTTACTTTCCAACAGTTAAAAGACTCTTTGAACAGATAAGCAAGTTTTTAGTTGACTTTCCTGCTTGACAATGTCATTAGTTCAATACTATACCTTGTCTTCCCCTAACATGACAGGTGGCTGAGAAATCTGTCTGTTAACCTTCTCAAGGAGCATCTGCCACTCGCATAAAATCACTTCTTCCAAGTCTGTGAAAGATGTTTGCTACTTTCTTCAGAGGCAAGAAAATAGTCAATATAGCACCTTTAAGAATATTAAGCTCCTCTGGGCGCCTGGGTGGCGCAGTCGGTTAAGCCTCCGACTTCAGCCAGGTCACGATCTCGCGGTCCGTGAGTTCGAGCCCCGCGTCAGGCTCTGGGCTGACGGCTCGGAGCCTGGAGCCTGTTTCCGATTCTGTGTCTCCCTCTCTCTCTGCCCCTCCCCCGTTCATGCTTTGTCTCTCTCTGTCCCAAAAATAAATAAAAAACGTTGAAAAAAAATTTAAAAAAAAAAAAAAAAAAAAAAAAAAGAATATTAAGCTCCTCAAAGTATGTTTAGGGTTAACTTCTAACATTCAGTTTTGCGTTAATTCATTTATCTTCAAAAATGACCTCAATTCCAGCACATTTTATTATTGGAGAAAAGAGCAAGTTTTTGTTTTGCTGGAGGGTTAAGATCTGCTATGAATAGGCCACCCCACCCACCCTCCCATACACTCCTTTGTGGTGGTCAGAAAATAAAGTGGACAGATATATGAAACAAATGTTATTTAATATTACAGCCATCAAAGACAGTATGAGTAACATTTTGGCTACTCTAAGTTACCATGTATACTCTAGAGGGTTTCATTCTTTGTTGAAAACTAAATCATGTACAGCTCAAAGTGGTCAGTGTTACCGAGTGAGTGCAATGGTTTCTGAAGACTCTGAAAGAACTGTAGAGCTCTGTAGAGACATAAGGTCATGGTTGTGGTCACCATAAGGTCATAGTTGCGATCACCATAAGGTCATGGTTGCAGTCAGACCCTCTACCCAGCACTGTGTTTGCAAGAAGCAGGAGAAATAGGCATGAGGCTTGACCAGCTCTCCTGACAAATACCCACAAGCGTCTCTTCCAAAACAACCCGCAATACTCATTACCCACATATTCACTGTGTCGCTTGTCTCTCTCCTCAAAGCAAGGTACACAGTGTATCATACCAGCTCTGCTCCAGCCTTCTCCTCCTACGATCCCACCAAACAAAACAAGTAATTTGAAATATCCAGTGGTTCAAAACGACAAAGAGATTTCATTGTATTAAGTGGCCTCGATGTGCTGGTTTCTTACATAACTCACACAACAGCACGACACAGACCATGAGTCAGCCACCTCATACTATTGTGTGAAAAAGAAAACAAAATACACAAAGCATTGAGCATTTCCCTCAGCATGATTATCATGTGTCCAGAAAAGTTAAGAGATTTGCCCAAGGTTACGTGGATTGGAAGGATACTGGGACGATTTCAAAAGCAGAGGAGAGAAAGTAGGACTTAGGAGTTGACCTTAAAAAGGCCCTGGCCTTTCTGAAGTGGGGGGGTGGGGGGGGAGTGCAAGGGCAAGTCCTAGAGAAACCCTAAGATTCCAAGCATAGGAAGAACTATTATGCTGAGAACAATTTCCTGCTTATATTACTTCCTCACCCCAGAGAACTAACAGGCTTAAAATGTAGCATGAGGAAATCAGCCTAAGCACAGCTTCTAGAAAGGAGAATCTTTTAAAAATCTAAATAAGGGCCTAAGATAGTAATAGCCTCAGTGGGTCTCTGAATGAATGCTTGATTGAAATAGGTTAAATGGGGTCCTGAGTAAAACAGCAGAACTTCAAATAAGACAGCCTCTCTTCATCTACCGTCCCCTCTACTGGTATGCTTTGCCCTCAGATCTAAATGTGGCTCTCTCCCTCACTTCATTTAGATCTCTGAATGACATTGCAACAATGACATTTAATAAACTGTCACCTCCCAGAAATGTTTCTACTGGACATCCATTCAAAAGTCGTGAATGGAATTTCTGGAGAAAGACAAATAGGGCAGAATTCTATTTGCTGGATTTCCTCCCCTTTCTTGGTACTATTGATTTAGCAGCTTTGGCAAAATTTAGGAAACTGGAGCCTGAAGGGCCCCCAAGGCAACCCCCTCCTCCAACAATTTATCCCCTCACAGCTTCATTTTTCTTCATAGCCCTTATCGCTATGTGAAATTACAGAATACGTTTATTTGTTTACTGGTTGACTGTCTACCTCCCCTGTTAGACTATACACTCCATGAGGGCAGGGATGTCTGTCTTGTCCATCTCCCGGTGTCTAAAGCATTGCCTGGCAAGTAGTTAAGTGCACCACACATGCTTTTGAATGAATGAACAAATCTCTACTACCTTTGAAACTTTTGTTTTTCTAATAAGATCTGTCCTGTTTCCTGCCTGTTTCCTAATGAGAAGAAAGGAGTTTGTGAGCCCCCCTGTCCCCTGTATGAATGCCCATGGAGAAGAGACTGGATCCATGGAATATGAATCAGGAGCCCTCTACCCCAGAGAGGAGGCATCCACCTCTTTTCTGTAGGAAAGGCTTCTATTACAGAGGACGGATAGTCCCAGTCTTGGACGTCCCCAAGGGGATGGGAGATATTCTGCTGCAGGCTGCCTCTGTAGCTCTGAGAAGGCCACCCATGGTGGCCAGCAGTGGAGAAGAGTGTTTAGCATTGGCTCAGAACCAGGTGGAAGCAACACAAGTGTGGTGAACTGGTCAAAAGTATTGGGTGAGTCTCAACATTTCTGACAGCTTAGCGACATTGCTGCTAAAACTGCATGTATCATACCTTCATTTGGGGGATGTGGCTCAAAGTGTGTAAGCAGAGGTTACTCTAGGTAATTCTTGACTGGCCAGATCTTCACTTAGCTGTGCCTAAGAGAGACAAGATGCTGACTTTATATGATAATCCATTCAGATCAGCCAAGTTAGAAGTTCTGGGCTTGAGGCCTGGGCATTGTCAATAATTTTTAAAGTTCTCCAGGGGATACCAATGTGCAGTCAAGTTTAAGAACCACTGGACTAACGTGAAATATAAATTTCATTGTCCATATTTAGATCCCTTTCATTTTCTCAAGGGTGTGGTTCCCCGTGGAGGAGGAAGATCACTTTCAGAAATATGAGAAGAACACCGGACAAAATCAACCCTACACACACACATGCACAATCTACGATTCATCAGATCATTTTCCTTCTATTGGGAGGGCTTCAAATTTCTTCATCTTTCCGAACATTCTTCTGCCATAAAACAGACCACTAAGTTCATACCACCACCGACGGGACTTCTGGAGACAGACAAATATGGCAGAACTCCATGTGCTTGATTTCTTCCTCTTTTTGGTACTATTGCTCTAGCAGCTTTGACACAATTTAGGAAACGGGAGCCCGAAGGACCCTCAATGCAACCAGCTGAGATCCACCATTGAGGATAAAGCTTTCTAAGTTGCGATAAGATACTAGAGAGGGAGAGAGCCAAAGCACAAGAGACTCTTAAGAACAAACTGAGGGTTGATGGGGGGTGGGAGGGAGGGGAGGGTGGGGGATGGGTATTGAGGAAGGCACCTGTTGGGATGAGCACTGGGTGTTGTATGGAAACCAACTTGACAATAAATTTCATATTAAATAAATAAATAAATAAATAAATCAGATACTAGATTTGCATATGCCTCTACTCCTTTCAAATAAACGACTGCATTTGTGAAGAGTGCCTTGCATAACCATGCTTTTGCATGGGTGCTATGTGTAGAAAGTGAGTGTCTGTACAACGCAAAAAGGCCCGAGATTAATCAAGCTGGATGCAGGCAGGTGAGACAAATCCTCCCCAGGTGCCTCCTTTGCTCTGACACTAATTATTAAAGACTCTGAAGAAAGGAATTCCTGGCTCTACCCTGTATCAGGGATTGGTGATTAATGAAATTTACCGTGGGAGAAACTTTGGTGCCAGCATTTTACATTTGAACATCTCTTCCTGACAATAAGCAGTGCTCACTTCTCAACAAACCTCTTTAGCCTGCCTTAGTTTGTTCATTTCCCCCCTTTTTCATAAGCACAAATTAGGTCTTTGCTTGATAATCATGTCACCATTTTACATTAAATGATTAAATGTCTGAAAGGAAGAGCTGTGCTTTCTAAATTGCTAGTGTGTGTTGTGTGTGTGTGTGTGTGTGCGTGTGCGTGTGTGTGTGTGTGTGTGCGCGCGCGTATGTGTTTGGGGATTTGGAAGGGAAAACAGGCTCTGTGTCCCGGATGGTCAGTGTAAACTCAGCTGGAGTTAGGACATTCCAATTAACTGGCCAAAATAACCTATCACCTTCAGAGAATGTCTCAAAAGATGACAGTGACAATTATGGCTACAGCTAACAGTTATTGGACACTAAAGACGTGTCAGGCACCGTGTTAATTATTTCACATGTATTATTTTCTTTAATCCTCCTACCAAGCCAACGAGGTAGAAACTACTCTTATACCCACGTTACAAGTGAGAAAATAAGGCACAGGAAAGATTTGACCCAAAGAAACAAATCCATTGTGATTCAGTGGTGTTTAGCAGTAAAGACATCTAACGTGTCTTTCTGGTGAGAGTCTTGCCAGAAAACCTCATGAATTTCTGATGAACAGCGTCAGCTGCTTTATAATCTGGCCCTGCCACACTCCGCTGTTTCCTCTCCAATCCCTCACAGACATCCTACTGCAGTCAAATGCATTGACTCACTTGACTGCAAAATGGAATGTTTCCCATCCCCATGCCTCTGCTTTCTGTATCAAAATCCACCCATCTTCGAGTTCAAGTTATCACTTTCTCCACGAAGCCATCCCAACCATTCAGGTACAACCAGCTGCACAAATTTGGCATCCCCTTCATTCCACAAAACACCCCCTGTCTTTAAGAAATACCGTGTCTTTATTGCAGACACCTCCATCATATAAGCGTATTTTAAGCTCCTTCCGTGGCCTGGCATATCGCAGATCGCTAATACACATTTCCTCATTATCATTTCTTGGACCCAAAAAAGTTCAGATGATCTTAACGACATTTGCAGAGCAAGCATGTAATCAACAGAGAACTGGTAAGGACAGAGGGAACTATATATAAAGTTTTGCTTTACAGACACGTAATTCTGTTCCAGCAGCTGCTGGAAGACGTGTCTCTCCTCAGTTACCCATACCACGCTTTGAGTTGGCTTTAAACTGGAGGGGCTTTGATGTCTGCTCTCTCTCCGGAAAGGCTATGGCAGGTATGAGCGGCAGGACCGGGACTCTTTGCACGCGTGTTTCCATTCTGGACATCACCATAGGGGGTGCCAAACCACCGCATTCTGATTTTCTGAACCTCAGTATGACAGGTGGTAGACACTTCCACAGCACTGGCAGAATTGGTGAACGCGGAGCCACACATTTGAAATAGGCAGGAACACCAAACCGGATTCTTGAGTCCGTTTCAAGAGTGCTCGACACCGCAGTCTTGAATGACAGAGCCAAGTGTAATAATTCAGGGAACGCAAAAATCCCCACCTGGGAAGCAACGGGGTGTCACCTACACAGTCAACAATAAAGAATTCAGGGACCTCCTTTAAGTAAAGACTAAGGTGAGGGTGGAAAATGATTATGCAATGTAATTCCCCTTTTCTTCCTCCCGTTACACAATGAGTAACTGTCCTTTCTGTGTGTGTGAACTGTTTACACAAGAAGCTTCTGCTCATTCTTCTTTTCAGTACGAGAGGAGAAATCAAAATTCCCGTTGTACAAGCACGGAATCTTTTTCATAATATAAAACCAAATGGAAAAAAACAAAAAAGGCTGAGTATCATCAGGGGACAATTACCCGTGACAATTAAATAATAGCTGCAGACAATCTGTGAGGACCAACGGCCTGGAACGTTGCGTCTTAAGATGCAAAAGCCGTTTATGCCTGAACTTTCTTTATGGACAACTGCTGAGGGAAAATGACTTGCTTCCTTTGCCTGACAAAGCAAATGGAGACGGCTGCCCTCCAACTTTGATTTCCAGGGAGCTAGAGATTGAAACTGCCATCTGTGGAACAGCTTTTGTTCAGTATGAAGACCGCACCGCGGCACCGTCAAGTGACATGCCACGAAGGGGGTTGCTTGTCCCACTATCAGGGTGTCCCGGGTGCAGTGTTTATTACGTGTGCTTCTTTTCATTCACTCGTCGATCTAATACCCCTCTCAACATTAAGGACCGGCAAATTCTCCCTATTGACACGGATACGAGACTACGAAAACATGTCTACTGTGAAAGGGCTGACTGGGGATCACCTGATAGAAAAGGCAGAACAGACCACGGTCGAGCTTTGCACATTCAAAATTAATGTGCCGTGCTGGTCCCTCTTCTAACTTCTTCTCATTAACACAGGCATGCACTCACCGCTGGCATTTCTAGCGCTGTCTGGGAGCTGAAAACTATGAACCAAAGTCCCGTTTCCTTAAGCTAAAAAGGCTCTGCCGAGCAGCTTCGGTAACAGCAACAACGAAACACAAGATTGCAGGTGCATACCTTAACCTCCTGATTGGTAAAGACCTCGACATCCACCACACAGGCAACCAGAGTGGAAACATCACAGTCCATGCTAGGGGCTGGCATTCCCCCTCCTGAATTTTCAATCAAGAGCCAGGCGACCTCAGAGCTGTGCGTGATGGGAAGAGCCGCCAGGTGGATGCTGCCGTGGCCAGCCCGGGTGTCGCCTCGCCCTGGGGATCGCCGGTGCTCGGCACCTGGAGCCCGCTCCCTCTGCACGCACGCAGCCCGCGTCTGAGGCTGCACAGCAGAGTAATGAACGGCCCGGCTCGCTCATGGCAATGACATCACCACAAAGACTGACACAAGCTGAAGCTATTTTTTTCCCCCAAGCCTTTTATCTCGAGGCAGTGCAGTGGAGCAAATTGAACATGATTATGTGCTAAATCTGAACTCAGACTAAATCAATTCAGGCAGCGTTAGCTAGGAACTGAGTCATAGCTGTTGTTTCAGCCGAGTGCTTATGTTTGCAAAAAGCAAGGGGGAGAATCTGACACCAGAGGCTCTGTTTGGGGAGGGTGGGGAAATAACTCTGCAGATGAGCCTCCTGAGGTTAAGGTGTGACAAGTTTCTGCCTCAGAGATGAGCAGGAAGTTGAGGCATTCTGCAAATGGCTTGGCTTCTGTTAATTGCCCCGTGCCGCTCGGAGCAGGCACACGCGTTCTGGGCATCCTAATGCATCCCGGGCACGGGCTGAATAGAAATCCATTCTTGGAGTAACTAAAGAGCTGGTCGTCAGTCATTTAGGCCGCCTGGTAAGAGAAGATAATTAGAGGTCTGTGAAATTCTATTTGAAGCACATAAGTGCAGACCAGTTACTCTAAAAGCACCCTTCCAAGCACGGGATTTCAGGCTGTCTCCAAGGTCACTCAAACCAAAAGCAATCATGGAAAAGGAGTTACAGCAAACGTCTCATGTGGGGACAGATGGCAGGGTCTAATGGGCAAAGGCACTGATGTGGGTCATTGTCAGAGCCTTGGGGATCTATTTCACCTGAGACTTTGAACATGTCTGGTTGCTTTTTTGTCTCCCTTCCTGATTGTGAATCGTTGAGGGGCAGGGCTGTGGATAATTCACCTTTATACCTTGAGGCTTTACCAGAGTGGCAAGAGTAAGTGATAATTGCTTAATGAATGAAACTACTGAACAGGAATAGCCTTCTTTGCCAGTAGGAGTGAGCAAAGAGAAAACATCAGATTAGTTTTTAGTTTAACATTAGTGGGAAAAGTCTCAGCAAAACTCAGTAACATTCTAGCAGGATCTATTCCTGGTAGCAGTACAGTTGCATCATTGATGGCTGCTGGAGCGTCATGATTTGCAACAGATTGGCGCCTTTCTAACACATGATTGGACAAGAGCGTTCCGATTTTGCATGCAGATGGGGAAAGGTGACTTTTCAGACTAAACGTACAAGTTTTGTGGCTGCTCATTGGACTACATTTGAGCCTAGTGTTCCCCTTCAATGAGACATTTCCCATGCCAAATGAAAGCAGTCCACAAACACAAACATTTAGACTGATGAAATTGTGTGTGTGTGTGTGTGTGTGTGTGTGTGTGTGTGTGGCACTTCCTATGTTGTCCAGGGCACTGTGGGGAATATGAAGTCCTATATGCAGATAATTTAGCTCACACTTACCGAGTGAGGACTGTATGCAAAGCTCTGTACCAGACGCTCTCAGGGATAAAATGATGAATCAGCAAAACTCCCCATCCTCATGGGGCTTAAAATCCAGTGGAGGAGATAAGACATGGAGACCAACATCTACACAATGAGGCAGTGGCAGTGGCGATGGTGGCTCAGGAGCTACAGACAGCGTTTAGTGGGAGCACTAGCGAAAGGGCAATGGATAATGAGAGCGGCTGTGGCGGGTGAGCATCAGGAAAGAGAACATGGCCTCTGCTCTGATCTTGAAACACGGGTAAGGCTATGGCAGACAGGGAAGGGGGGAGGGGAGCCCCTCAGACAGGAGCAGCAGACTAGAGGTGTTCAGACCAAAATAAAGAATAGGTTATTTGAGGGGCAAGGCACAGTGAAGCTTAAGTTTGGAGCCCGGTGGGGACAAGGGAGCAAGAGCCAGACGGCTCATAGCCTTGAGGGACCCTGGATGCCGACCCAGTCGACCATGGAATGCAGGAAAAGTTTTTGAGAAAGTATATACATAAAGTATATACAAAGATGAACATAATTTTGAATACCATTGACGTCTGTTCAAGAGGCAAAACAAAGAAATAGCTATTGCTTTCATATGCCATGGCATATGCTAAAATTGACTTTTTAAAAGTTGCATACCAGTGACATGCTGGTGAGAGCTTAACCATCAGCGCTCTGTAAGGAAAAGCCCAATGTGTAGTGTTTGCTGATTTCTGTGGTGTAAATATTCTTATCATGGCTGAAATCAAGCAACCAGTGTGAAGTCACTTGAATGCGAAGTTGGGAGGCAATGCCTATGTCTGTGCACAACGGCCTTTTGAGCAGCTTCCCGCACACCGTTTGACAGTCATGAATACATTTGTTGGCAGAGGTTAGGTCCAGGATGTAGGTCCAGAGCCCATCAAGGAACAGCAGGGCGGAAGGAACATTTTAATCACTGGGATCTGTGCATCCTTTCACACTTTCTATTTAAGAAAGGACACACATGTGTTATTTCAAGAAAAAGAATCCTGTGATGATCAGTCTTGGCCAGAGGACATGAGTCTATCCAGGAAGCACAGCCCCACTCAAAATCATAAAATAGTTTTTTTTTTTTTTTTCCTGATACATCCTCAGTTTCTCCATTCTGATTGGCTCCTGCCCTGGAGATTCCTTCCTTTGCTCAAGAAACCACTAACTTTACGTTCTCCTCTTTTCAAGGACACAGCCGTCAATTCATTTATATGAGCATGAAATGACGGATAATACATAGTCTTACCCGTCAGAAAGGAATCTGTATTTTAATAAGCGATCAAATATTAAGCTGAGTAAATAGTGTTTTTAGTGTGGAATTATATACATTAAGAGCATATGGTGATTCAATTTTTTTTTAATTTTTAAATACTTTTTTTTTTTTTGAGAGAGAGACAGAGCACGAGCAGGGGAGGGGCAGAGAGAGAGAGGGAGACACAGAATCCAAAGCAGGCTCCAGGCCCTCAGCCGTCAGCACAGAGCCTGACGCAGGGCTCGAACCCACAAACAGCAAGATCATGACGTGCGCCTGACCCGAAGTCAGACGTTTAACTGACTGAGCCACCCAGGAGCCCCAGAGAGAGCAGATGGTGATTCTAAAATAACATAATTGGGTTTTTTAAATAGGTTGGTTCAACAAATTGGATATACAATACAATTCAATTGCCTACACAAAAACACTCATTTTCCTAACAGATCAGAGCCCACAGGGGGCTTCCCTGGTAAATAGTGTCCTGTTTCTCTGGAGAGAATGTACTTTTTATAGCTGGGAGATGAGTTAGCAGGCTTGGAAGTGTCTGGGGTATGTATATAAGCACCTGGCTGAGGATTCTAAGGCCTGACATATCTTGGCTCCTACTTCCTCTCTTGTCTCATCTCATGCCGTATTGCCCTGTGCTGTCCAGGTCCCAGACCCACCCATCTTCTTGGCATTCCAAAGAAGTACTGAGCTCTTTCGCATCTCAGGGACTTTGTACTTATTGCCCTTGTCTGAACACATGCAAACCTTCTCACGGCTGGGTCCTTCCTATCATCCATGTCTCAGCTCAGGCATCATCTCCTCGGAGAAACCCTTCCTGATCGCCTGAAACACAATGTGTACACACGCGTGCACATGCACATGCGTGCACACACGGAATCAATCACTATCCCAGCATCTTTGTTTTAGTTTTATTCATAGCACCTTTCACTCTCTGAAATCACTGTTCACTTAGTTCTTACTTAATTCTTGTTCCCCCAACTAGAATTTAATCTCCACACAAGCAGAGATTTTTTTTGCCTATTCTGCTCCCTGCTTATTCTCAGTGGCTAGAAACCTGACACTTAGGAGGTACTCTATGAAATATCTGATACGTGAATGGATAAGTAAATGAATGAATGGATTTTATTTTATTTTTTAACATTTATTTATTATTGAGAGACAGACGCAGAACATGAGCAGGGGAGGGGCAGAAAGAGGGGGAGAACAGGCTTTAGGCTCTGAGCTGTCAGCACAGAGCCCAATGCTAGGCTCAAACTCACCAACTGCGAGATCATGATCCAAGTGGGAGTCGGACACTTAACCCATTGAGCCACCCAGGAGCGCCGCTGAATGAATAAATTTTAAAAGGCAAGTAGAGGGACTCAACCCAAAAGAGGTGCCTCGTGATCTGGGAGTTTTAGGAAGGTCCTTTCAGGAAGGTATAAGGTATATGGGCATAGGAGTTCAGTGATCACCCCATTCTTGATAGCTGAACCCTGGCACAGCTCTCCTCAGGAGCACCCTTTCCAGCTGAAGTGGCCATAAAATCATAGGATTCATCCCAAGCCACTGCTCTTCCGATGACTGACCACATCATGAAAATGGATGCAAATGATGCAGATCCCTTAGGCAAAGATCACTTCCCTGCCCCTCTGGCCAGGCAATTCTTGCAGTCATCTCCAAGTGGGCAGGAAGAGATGTGCACCTTTTAGTCCCAGAGGCAGCAGCCGGATCTGTCTTGCTAATGGGCGTAGATCTTCCCATGACAGCTGTGGGGTGTCAAAGGCTTTGCTCCTTCCATGTGTCTTCCAGGATCATTTGTTTTTAATGTTCATTATGGAAAATTTCAAACATATTCAGACATAGAATATAATAATAAGCCTTCACATACCCACCAGCCAGGTGGAAGAATAACTTTGGGGATCAATCTTGCGTCCTCTCTGCCAGCGGGTCTCAGAGTGTGGTTCAAACTAGCAGCATCAGCATCATCCAGAAACTTGTTGGAAACTTAAATTCTTGAATCCCACCTAAGACTGAAGCAGAATCTCTGCACGTGTGGCTGGTATCTGTAGTCTAATAAGCCCTCCAGGGGATTCTAATGCAAGACCAAATCTAAAGATCACTTCTGCATGTCCCCACTCACACTCACTCCTGGTTATTTTGAAGCAGATGCCTGACATCATATCATCTCATCTGTAAATATTTCTATATATACCTCCAAAAGGTAAGGGCTCATTTTTGGAAATTACAATACCTATCATCACACAACCCAAGAAGAAACAGTAATTCAATATCATCATCAAATATCCTGCCAGCATGCACACTGCTCCAAACTACCAATCTTCTTTTCCCTCTCATTCTCTCCTGCCCCCCCTTCCTTCCTTCTTTCCTTCTTTTGTTGCTTGTTTCTCTAAATTGGGATCCAAACTGTGGTGTCTCTCATGTCTGTTTTAATCCATAGAATTCTCCTCTATCCCTTATTTTTTCCTTCCTTGCAGCTTGTTGTTGACGATGAAACCATGTTATTTGTCCTTTAGAGTTTCCCCAGTCTGGAGTTTCACGATGAGCTCCACACGGTGTCATTTAACTGGTTTCTCTGTTACCTGCAGATCCCGTTAATTAGGTCCAGAAGCTTGATAGATTTGGGTTTGGCAAGACTCCTTCCTAGAGGGTGATGTGTTCTTCCATCAGGGGGTATGTAATGCAAGGCTGTCTCTCTTTTGCGGTATAAGCGACCTTTCATGCAAATGCCTCGACTCGTTCTTTTGTTAGGATTTGTGAAATAATGGTATTCCTTCATGCATTCATGGACTACTTCCACGGAGAGGAACTGCTTCTCATCTACGATGTATTTACTCTGAGCTACATTTTTGTAAGACAGGAAAAATACACACGTTACTCTTTTCCTTTATTAGCTAGTGTGTGTGTTCATGTGTGTGTGTGTGTGTGTGTGTTTAAATAATTTGCTTCCTTATTATCCCTCAAAGAAGATCATTGAGGTTTCTTTTTAAAGTATCATTAAGAACTTATGAATTAAACATTTAATGAGTTTAAGTCCATTGTAGTTTTATTTCATTGATGCTTCAATTGCCCATCTTTGGCTGGTGAGAGTCTAATCAGGTTGGCTCCTGTGTCCTTTTGATGCAATCCTAGTGCCTTTGAGGGCTACCTCTCCTTACAGCGTGACAAGATATTCCAGGCTTATCTTGTCCTTTTTCTGTTCCAGATAAAGAATCAACCATTTCTCCAAGGAGCCCCAGTTCCATTTAGCAATTATTTTAACATATTTCCAGATCATAATCTATATACTTATAGACAGGTCACTTTGCACTGGGTTGGTTATTGTTTATAAGCATTTCAGTGGACAGACCTAGGAATTATATCAATATATTTAGAAGAGAGCCTATGAGTTCAGATTGATGATTCCAATTCAAATCCAAAAGTACAGTGTTTTTGCTGAAACTCATCAGTCTTATATCCGTATCCTATTTCTTCTACATCAAATATCTTGGTAGTTACTAAAACCATAATTATTCATTTGCTTTATCCAATAATATAGGTACTGCAGTCTTGGAATCACATTATTAATACCACAAGGAAGAATTTAAGATTTTCCCCCAATTCTTTTGTCCTTTGGGTATATCCCATAAAGGAGATACAACATACTGTGCCTTGCAGTCATTTGAAATAGTTACTCGACCCCATCATCTGGATACCAAGTTAGGTTTCATTGGTTTCAAAAATTTATACTTTTAGAAGCATTTACTTTTTAAGGTTCATTTGCTTCCAAAATATTTCCGAATTTACTTTCTTTTTTTAAAAGTAACACTGAATTCATAAGGATTATTGGTCCCATTAAACTTAATTGTGTTTTATAATTACAAAAATTTTGCATGGTTCAAAAATCAAAACTACAACTCTACAAAGAAATCTGGCTTCTATCCCTGTCTCCTCCATCCCATTTCCTCCCTCCCTCCCATACGGGTTATTGCCATTTCATCTTTACTGTTTATCCATTCTTCCATCAAAAAAAAAAAACTAGCAAATTTATATGTATATTATTTTCTCTCTCTTAGACAAATGGGAGCATACTTTGCACACTTTACTGTCTTGCTTTTATCACTAAAAAATGTGACCCTAGAGATCATTCCATAATAATACATAGAAATGTTCCTATTTCTTTTAATAGTATTCCACTATGTGGATATGTGAAGTTTGTACAACTAGGTCCCTACTGATAGGCATTAGGATTGTTTCCAGTCTTTTGGTATTAAACGGTGCAGCCACGGATAGACTTTGCTCATATATATGTGATTTTGCTAGATCCAGTCAAATTCTCCTCCACAGGGGTTGTGCCATTTTGCTTCCTTACCAGCAATTTATGAGAAAGCGTTTCCCCACAGAACGTGTTGTGGAATGTACTGGACATTTGCCCATCTGGTGAGCCAGATGCAGTCAGTCTAGAGGAGCTTTGATTTGCACTGCCATTATGGGCACATTTAAGGATCTTTCTATACATGCATTAGTATAGCCTTGTTCTTGTCAGGACTCCCTACCTTTTCTCCAGGTAATTTAGGTTCTGTTTCTCACCTGAGCAAGCAAAATGTCCTAAACACACACCAACAGGCCTCCATGAGTTTTGTCCACAACACTCTTACGAACAAGGTGGAACATTTGTTCCAGCGGTTAAGAGCCATTTGAAGCTCTTTTTTTCTTCCCAGGACACCGCATGTAGGCCCGGTTGTCACAAGTCAAACATGTTCCCACCCCAGGTCTCCTTCAGATGGCATCCCTTGCCTTGAATGCCATTTCTCCCCATCTTAGCAGGGCTCACTCCTCCACGTAGGCAGGTCTCTGCTCACGTCAGAGAAGCCTGCCCTCATCAGTCTCGCACTAAGTCGCACACTCTCACTACCTCCTTCCTCTGTTATATTTCTCTTCAAAGCACTTACCACTCATGGATGGTATTCACTTATTTGTGTGGTTTCGTTTTACCTCTCCCGTGAGAATGTAAGCCCCGTGAGGGCAGGGCTCCCCTGCCTTGTTCACTGCAGGTTTCCTTAAGTGCCTACAACAGGGTCTGTTGCACTATGAGAGCTCAATGAATATGTGTTGGGTGAATGAATAACTGAATAAGTGAAATCCTTGTGCTCTGAGAGCCAGCTGAGGCCAGGTGCTGCCAGGAACATGGAAAAGACATAAGTATATGAAATGGGTCCCTGTGAGGGAGCAATGAGCCTGAGAAGGGAGAGTAAGGCCAGTGAAGATGCCTCAGGTCATTGGGCGGTGGGGATGGTGGGGTGGAGGCAGGGGAGGTCCATAAGAAGTGAGAGGAACACGAAAGGGGAGAAGGAGGGACACAAATTCAAAGGTCCCCATTCTGGGGGCGCCTGGATAGCTCAGTCGGTTAAGCGTCTGACTTCAGCTCAGGTCATGATCTCACAGTTTATGAGTTCCAGCCCCACGTCGGGCTCTGTGCTGATAGCTCAGAGCTTGGAGCCTGCTTCAGATTCTGTCTTTCCCCCTCTCTCTCTGCCCCTCCCCTGCTCATGCTTTTTCTCTCTCCATCTCTCAAAAAACAAATAAACAT